>NC_052052.2:120842867-121443337 GCF_903992535.2 Arvicola amphibius
ATCTTAGTGACAGTTCCTCTTTAGTGAAATCAGATTTCAGCTCATATATTGAAGGGCTCTTTAGAGGTATACTTGGCCTTTTGGCACAAGTCAAGATACTGGATCTGAGATGACTCACCCTCTGAATTAGTAGCCATACAAAACTCCTTTGTACCAAGCAGTACATTCCAACTCAGCTAGCTTTCATGGATGTTTTTAGACTATGGGTTCTTATCTTAAACTATCAGAAGTTCAAAATAAAAGTAAATCATAAATTTTCAAATGTCACACATATAAAGGATTATTTTGTCTCTAAAAGGTTTGATCACATTTGAAATCCTCACATTTAATTAGTTGCTTAGGTATGTGTACATATGCAATTTTTGGCACATTAGTGTAGAGAAAAAGGAGGAGACAGAAGAGAGAAACATATCAAGACTGATGCCAGCTTGTTTCTTGTGGGTATTTCCTTGCTTGTTTTGTAGGCAATGGTCCTGGATCTATGAATAATCAGTATGGGATGATTTACTGGAGTAAGTTTTCTTGGACTGCCAGCTCCAAATAATGACATGGAGACTTATTATTAGTTTTAATGCTTGGCCTTTGTTTAGGTTTGTTCCATTAGCTCTTATAATTTAATTTAACCTGTTTCTCTTCATCTACATTTTGCTGTGGGGCTTTTTTTTTTTTAACCTTTCTTTCATTCTGTTAGCCTGCTTTCCTGCCTCCTCTTTGTCTGTCTGTCTGGTGACTGCCTGGCTGGCTGTTCCCAGAAGTCTCCCTTTCTTTCTCCCTTACTTTCTCCTCAGCTTAGATTCCTTCTCCTACTTATTCTTTCTGCCCACTCGGCATGCCTGTCCCTCTACTGCCTAGTTGTTTGGCCATTCAGTTTTTTATTAGGCAGGCGAGGTGAAACAGAAACACATCTTTACAAAGTTAAACAATTGCAGTATAAACAAACACCACACATCTTTACACAGTTAAACTATTATTCTGCAAGACAAACAAACGCAACACAGCTTTACATAGTTGAACAAAAATTCTATTTCACAACAATTTACAGCTTGAGAGGACAATCTCTAATTTTAGGTAATCTTCTCATCTTTACTGAGTCATGGTTGCAAACTCTTAAGTAGCACAGATAGACCAAGCCTTAAATGCTCTCATGGTATCATGGCCTAGAAGGCTGCAGAATAAGGTTATGCCTTCACACTAAAGCGACTCAATATTTTACTCATTGCTATGGACTGTGTTGGTTCTCTAACCCTAAGATTGTATAGTACACGTTCTAGTTCTATTTCCTTCCTATTGTCTCTGTTCAACGAGCTCGTTTTTAAGAATCTCTAGGGAAAAGTTTCTAGATTTATCCTTCATCCTAACAAAATGTTTGTGTCCTTTGAAACAGTGTTCTTGAACTGAGAGATAAAACCTATGACCTACATCTCAGGGCCTCTTGGGGGTCCACATGGCCCATCATTACTCCTTAAAAATAAAAAAGAACCTGGAAATCAACTACTTCCAGGTGGTGTGGCCAGGTGTACTCACTGGGGAGTGTTAAAATGCAGCTTCCTAGATCCAGATACCAGTTTCCCAAATCAGAATCTCTTAAATAAGACTTGAGCATCTATATTTAAATAAGTTCCTTTGGTAGTTTTAGGGCATGATGAATATTGTAAAGCATAGTGCTTTTGGGTTGAGCTTTTTTTGTTTTGTTTTGTTTTGTTTTTGAGATAGGGTTTCTCTATAGCTTTGGATCCTGTCCTGGAACTAGCTCTTGTAGACCAGGCTGGCTTTGAACTCACAGAGGTCTGCTTGCCTTTGCCTCCAAAGTGCTGGGATTAAAGGCATGCACCACCACTACCTGGATGGGTTTTGTTTTTGAATTCTCTATTTGTGAGCATGTAGTGTTCTAATATGGATAATAAAAAAGCTTGCATCCAATGTAGGACAGAGAAGTGGGGGTAAATAGTGCCCTATAGGATGCTTTAGAATAGCCTTATTTTTCAAAAAGCCTACCTAAATGTCAAAGACATCATTCAGTTTTTTAGAAGCCAAATTGGAAGTATGTCAAAGACCAAATGACTTTCTTGTTGAGAATGGAGTACATGGCATGACTGCTTGCATAGCATTATGTATTCTGTGTAATCTGAGTCTACAAAGAACAGTCTTTATTTATAGCAGTGCTGGCTGATGCAGCAATCTCAGAAGACACAGGAAGATGAAATATCAGCTAACAAACTGTTGCTTGTTTTTTTGTAGGTAACAGCTGATGAGTGAATTTTAGGAATATTTATACTTACTCTGCTCATGTCTGTTTAATTATGGTCTGAGAAGTAATTAAATTGCTTAAAGTGATGGTAGGAAATGATCAAAACTCAGAGGAAGATTTGAGTCTACTAAGAAAGAGCTCCATTTTCCAGGAAACCTTTTTATTATTTTCTCAAAGGCACGTGCACCACTATTCATAACAGATACTGCTTTGTAGTTTCTTATGATGTTTGACTTTGGATCTAGGTTGTAAAGGCTGGAGCGAGTAGGGATGCATTCTCTCATCCTTCACATTTTTACAAGTGTTCAAAGGATTCATGTTGATTTTATTTTACATATATTGGAAGAATTCACTAGTGATGCAATGTAGACCTGATATTTTTATTTGTAGGAAACTTTTATTACTATTAAAATTTCTTTACATGGATAAAATCTATTCAGAATGTGTGTGACCTCTACTTTACTTTGTCTTTGTGAATTTCGTCTATTCTAGTTAATTTTAATATACGGAATCATGATTGGTGTGGGAGGACCCAGTCTGCTGTAGGTGGTACTGCTTCTGAGCAGGGGTTTGAAGTTGTATAAAAGAGCAAGCAGAGAAAGCCACAGAGAGCAGTCTCAGAAACAACCTTCCTCCATGGCCTCTGCTTCAGTTCCTGCTTCAGCTTCCCCTCATGATGGACTGGGAGCTGTATAATGAAATAAAGCCATTCCTCTCCAAGTTTCTTTTGGTTATGGTGTTTTGTCACAATAGAGAGCACCCAAGGACACCCAGTGATTTATTTTGATCACCTTTAAGAGGTGCTACCTTTTAAAGGTACCACTACCTCCTCTTCATTGCACTCTGAGCCCACTTCCCATCCAAAGAGTTTTGGGAGGACAATCAATCGCAGCAGTATGTTTTGAATACGTCCTTAGGGTGGACACTGTTCATCTTTTGGAGGTATGGCCTAAAATAGTGTATCAAATTTGCAATCTCAATAAATTGTGAGAGTTTAGAAAGTCTACACATTTTAGCTATAAGTTGGATATTTTGAACCAAGTTGTATTTATTCACTATTCTATGCCCAAAGGACTCATTAATCTGTTAATATGCCATTTTTATTTGTATATTATGTATATTCATAGGGATATGTCTCCCCATAGAACTGTGAACATTTTGATTTTAAATAGGTGGTAGGAGAATGGCCACTTTTTAACTCATGCTGCATCTGCCCTGTGTAGAACGTGGTGTAGATACTGTCTGTGTGGATGAGGATCAGGAGGATTGTGGTACAAATAGTGCATGAGGGAAGAGATCATGTATTCTGCCATGGCGTGGGAAGTCCTTCTGTATATTTGTTGCTTTTATTGGTTAATGAATAAATCAGTTTTGGCCAATGGCTTAGCAGAATAGAGCAAGGTGGGAATTCCAAGCAGATAGAGGAGGAAAGAAGGCGAAGTCAGAGAGAAGCCATGTAGCTGCCATAGCAGACAGACGCCTCTGCAGGAGCCTGCTGAAACTTTGCCGGCAGGTCATGACCTCGTGGTAATGCACAGATTAATGGAGATGGGTTAGCTTAGGATATAAGAGCTAACTAGAAAGTACATTTAAGCTATCGAGCAAACAGTACTGCAAATAATACAGTTTCTGTGTGATTATTTTGGGTCTGAGCAGCCGGGAATGAATAAGCAGTCTCTGCCAACACTGCCATCTTTTTGTCTCCTGTTCACAGGGCGCTCACATGAATGGTGGTTTTTCTTTCATTTGTATATGAGTTCCTAATGTATAATCTGCAACAAGACCCAATGGCATGGCATTATCTTATAACCTCACTCTGGGTTCTCCTGAGAGTCATCTGGCTAAACCAATGGGCTCTGATTTAAACTTCCACAAAGTCACATGGCCACTGCCATGACATCTGGAGCCATCTTCATATGTGTCAAGTTTCCCAGCCTGACTTCCAAGTGTTTCTGTCTTCCCCACACGTGTCTCATGAACAGCGTAGAGAAAATAAACTTTAGGTCTTCTTCATCTGGTTACCTTAGGCAGCCACTGTTACATAGTTGTATCCTAGGTTGTTATTGGGACAATCAAAAAAGAGATCTTTCTATAGTATTCAGTGGGACATAAGGGTATAACTCCCCTCTAATCCTGGTGTTATCCTCACTTCAAAGGGAGGAGAGGGAATAATTAGGATTTTCCCTCATCTCTGTTTTCTTTTGTGCTTGAAGAGAAAGGCTCTCTTCTTCTCTAGCAGAGCTTGTCAGACTGTCATGGCTGGGAGGAAAACTGCAGAACACTCCAAGTGAAATAACTTTCTAGAAGGTGGGAGTTTAAGGTTTTATTTTTCTTTATGGTCTTTGGAATACTCAAAAGGAAGTGAAGAATTACAGAAATCGGCCTGTGAAGTATCTAAAATTGTGTTTCCTGGTTTGTTTACAAAAAAATTGAATGTTACTATCTTTTAGGCAGCACAGTGAGTGATTTACATAATTCTTATAGACACCCTCTTATAGATGAAGTGATGGGCACACAGATAGGAAAAAGTCAGGCAATTAGCTTGAGATTGTTTCACTAGTTAACTATGCAGTTGGAATTTGATCTTGAGGTCTTATTTCAGGGAAGTCAGGTTTTCTGAAATACTATAGATTGAAATACAGAGTTGGCCTCATCATTTCTCATGATATTTTACTGAAGCAATTAAAGGCATTATACCTTGGATTCTTATGGTCTCAAATGATAATTTAGAGACAACAAAGGAATGTCTGAGGTAATTCCTTTGAGTGTCTTAGTTAGGGTTTCTAGTGTGATAAAACACCACAAACAAAAGCAGCTTGTAAAGGAACCAGTTTACTTTACCTTTCAGCTCTCCATTAGCAAGCACCCTCTCACTGAGGGTCAGGCCAGGAACTCAGCACAGTAACCCCGAAGCAGGAACTGAAGCAGAACCCATGGAAGAAGAAAGGGCGCTTAGTGAATTGCTTTCCATGTCTTGCTCAGCCTGCTTTCTTATATAACTCAGGACCACCAAAACAAAGACGATATCAATGCCTGTGTGTTGATCTGCCCCCCAATAATCATTAATCAAGAGAATACACTTTAGACTTTCCTACAGACCAATATAGTAGAAGCATTTTCTCAATAGGGGTTCCTCTTCCCAGATAAATCTAACTTGTGTCAAGTTGAATAACAAAATAGTGAAAAAAACCAAACCAAACCAAATCAAACCAAACACTGAAAAATTCCAAGTGCTGAAAATGTTTCAGTTATTTCAGAATATCCCTTGTGGTGATATATTTTTTCCTCGAATGCTAGGGATTGCAGTCAGGACCTTCTCCATACTAGACTGGTGATAAACTACACCTCTAACCTTCTGGGATGGGAATTTTGTCACAAGATTGTTGTTATTTAGTTCTGGGGGTGGGGCATGGCTAAAATCCTCTTGCATCTACTCTGCATTTTGACAAAGTCACTCTCAGCTCAGTTCCTTTATATGGCAATCACGGGTCAGTTTGTACTCACATATATAAAGTCACTCTCAGCTCAGTTCCTTTATATGGCAATCACGGGTCAGTGTGTATTCACATATATAAAGTCACTCTCAGCTCAGTTCCTTTATATGGCAATCACGGGTCAGTGTGTACTCACATATATAAAGTCACTCTCAGCTCAGTTCCTTTATATGGCAATCACGGGTCAGTGTGTATTCACATATATAAAGTCACTCTCAGCTCAGTTCCTTTATATGGCAATCATGGGTCAGTGTGTACTCACATATATAAAGTCACTCTCAGCTCAGTTCCTTTATATGGCAATCACGGGTCAGTGTGTATTCACATATATAAAGTCACTCTCAGCTCAGTTCCTTTATATGGCAATCATGGGTCAGTGTGTACTCACATATATAAAGTCACTCTCAGCTCAGTTCCTTTATATGGCAATCGTAGGTCTATGTGTACTCACATATATAAAGTCACCCTCAGCTCAGTTCCTTTATATGGCCATCGCTGATCTAGGTGTACTCACATATATAAATGCTTGGGGCCTCACAGACACATTTCTTTCACTTCAAAGAAGTCTTTTTTTTTTCAATCCACTGGATTTTCCTAAAGCGAGGCAAACTGTTAGGACAATTTTGGTTGACCTGGTTGGATGACAGGAGGTAGAGATGCTGTTCTATGCTGCATGATGGACTCATGCCATTTCATGCATTAATTATAACAAGACAGTGACATCACAGGAATCTAGGTCTCCTGGCAACCTGGGCTGCTCAGCTGGCACAGTGATGTGAGAGAGAAAGAGACTTCTTTCTGCAGAAGCTACTGGGTTCTTTTTAGTTTTTCTTTCTGAAGTTAAACATTTGTCCCAAAGATTTAGTTTGAAGTATTCAAAATTGATAGATTTTTGGTGTCCACAACATTTAAAACATCATCAATTTCATATAGTTCAAAATAAATATTCATATTTATAGTATTTATGTTTATAAAAATTCTTATTTATTTATTTTTCATTGACTTTTACAACCTCCTATCCAGTACTGTACTGTGGAAGTGGAGTGAGTGTTTCAAAAACGGAGCAAAAATGAGTCAGGCACAGTGGAGAAATCCTTATTTCTGAATAGGAGACCGGGGAGACAGTTACGCACTTAGAAGCTGTCAGTTCCTCTGGGGCAGTTTGATAAGAACATCCCTCCTAGACTCAGATGTGTGAATGCTTAGTCCCTAGTTGGTGAGCTTTTTGGGTGGGTTAGGATGTGTGGCTTTGCTGGAGGAAGAATGCCACTGGAAGCCGGCTTTGAGGTTTCAAAAGCTACCACACTTCCCAGTGTGCTCTTTACTAGCTTGAGGGTTAAGGCAGGAACTCTCAGCTTTCCACACTAGTCACCGTGTCTGCCTGCTGCCATGCTTCCTTATCATATGGCGATGGACTCCCATCCATCTGGAACCAGAGCCCAATAAGTCCTGCCTTCTATAAGTTGCCTTGATGGCAGTACTTCATAACAGCAACAGGATAGTGATGAATACAGACTTTTTAGTTAATACAGCCTTGCTTTTAGAAGGAAGGTAGTTTTATTTAGCAGCAGCAGTTTGTCTGACCTCTGGGCCATATTTCTATTTGAATTGGGTCGTGAATGACTCACCTGAATTGGGTCTGATACCAGTGGGAGGAGCTTAAACTGTTGTGGGCGGGTTATTTAGCGTGGCTGCGTGCTACAGAAAGAGTAGCCTTGGGAAAAAATAAGCTAGAGTTGTGATGGGCTGAGAGAAAACTGTCTGTAAGCAGTTTAGAGCCTTAGGAGAAGCTTCAGAACGTGAATCCCAACTTTCTCACTTTTCCCAGGGTGGTGATGGTCAAGGTTTTCTAAACCTGCATGTCTCCTATAAAATAGAAAACATGATGCTAACGCTAATGGTTTGATCCTGCAGTTGGAACTAGAGCTAATCTTCCAAAAATTGAAACCATTAGTAGTACTTCTACAGAATTAAATGCTAGCTATTTTAATTTGTTTGGATGTCAGTGTATTTATCAAGGTGAGAAATTTATGCTCTATTTATATACTTTCATCCTTTCTTTAGAAGAGATGGCAAGAGGAAGCTCTAAGTATATTCTGCACACATCTATTTGGGCCAAATGGGGAGGCACCTTGTTTGAACTGAGAACGCCTGGCACAGAACACATATTTTACTTCAGTCACACTCCGGTGTGCTAAGAGCTGCCCAGCCCTCCTGTGAAGGCAGCCACTTGACAGCATTTACAGCACTGCTCTGCGCCTTTGCAGACAGGCACGTGGGCCTCTGCCTCTGCCATGGGGAAGAGATCCTCTAAAGACTATGTATTTTTTTTGCCCTGGAAAGATCCAGCCATAGGGAAGGCTAAAGTAGAAAGCCACCACCCTGTCCCTTTTCCCTGGAAGTTCTGTATCTACGAGCACTTCTGAGAAAAAAACCGTTGAGACTTCAGGGAAGAACTTGGGCCGGTGGATACAGCTTATAACATGTCAGCCTTCCCCTGTATTCAAGCTCCGAAGGCCTCCCAGCAACTCCAGTGTCCTGTCTCACAGTGACGGTGTTAAATAAAACAAGAAGCAATCTTACTAGAGGATCATTGAGTTGCAGATATTTGAATTCTGCAACTCTATTGATTGGAAAGTCACTTAGATTCCTGGAATGAGTGCTCACTTGTAGATTTTAGAAAACATAACTTCAGAGAATGCTGGAAATGTTAGCATACAATGTAAGTCAAATGTCTAGTACATGCCTGTAAGTTATAATAAGTACTCAGTATATTGAATCACATAATTCTAGCATATTATAATTCTCTTAGAATAGTATTTCAACTGAATTGCCCCGGTGTCTGTGTCTTTCCATGCCCTTGTCTTTCTGTGAGTCTCTGGATTTCTTTTCTATGATATTCATTATTCCTTTCACTACAGTTGAATAGAGTAAGTTTTAGGAAATGCTTGTGGAATGGATGAATTGATGATTGTTGAGCTATTTTTGATGTAAACTAAAACCAAACTGTTATTTTTAGAAATGGATTTTTAAGAATATGAATGTAACCCACAATCATGATAAAAAGCATCTGTGATCTAACCCTGAAATGTGTGTGTATCCTAATTTTCTTAAAATAGATTTTTATATATTTTCTTTAAGTTGAAATTAGCTTTAGACTCACAGTTTTTTGTCTGGTGTCCTTTTTTGGGTCAATGTGCCAAGAGAACATAGGTTTGAGGGGTGTTTGAGAGTGAATCATCATTGGAAGTGGATCCTTCATGCACGGTTCTCATCAAATTCTAGGGTTGCCTCAGGTACCTCAGAGTGCTGCATGGACAACTGTTCGGTTTCCTAAGCTAATGGCCACTGTGGCTGTTAGACAGGAGGCTTTCTAGGTCAAGTAAAGGAGGCCCAACACATGCCCCTACCCCAAGGCGCCTCAAGGGGCTTTTCTGGAAGTCTAGTAAAACAGAAATAAAGAATACCACCATGGATGACAAAGGCCTTTTCCATGCCAAATCAGCTGTGTGTGAGCCCTTCTGTGTGCTTGTGTGCTGTATACATGTGTCTGCCTTTGATACTATTGACTAGTATTCAGAACCTTGAAATCAGAGTTGAGATGATTTTAGCAACCTGCTCCTCTCTCAGCTTCGCAATGTAATGATGTACGTCTTCTCACCAATATCTTTCCTAGCCAACAGGAGAGGGTCCAAGAGCTCATTTGTTTTTAAGCCTTAAGTCCTTCCTTTGTCTTTCAGTAACATACTTTGCTGCTATTGCCCAAGTAAAGCAGTTAATATAGTAACGAAACAAAATAAAAAAGCCCATCGTTCATCGAAATTGCTGGTTTGATGTCCTTTGTCACCTCTGTAGGAACATCATTTTAAGTGTCGATTTCACAGGGGGAAATGGACAAGTTGAAAGTTCCTCTTGTGGTGGTGGCCTGTATCCAAATGCTGATGCAGTCTGGTCATGTGGTTTAAAGGGATGAGTTGCCCAGTCACTTGTACTGTGTGTGGGATGTTCTGTGTTACATGCAAGCAGTGACCAGACCCTTTTCCCCCCTCACTCTTTTTTATTGGAGCCCTCACTTCTGTTTTTTCTGTGGGCTGTCAGGGTTGCTAAGTGGTCTCAGTAGTGAGAGTGATATCAGTCTACTGGAGGATGGGAAGCACAGATGATGTCGTGGTTTGAATGAGAATGGTCCCTAAGGGCTCGTATGGTTGAATCCTGATCCACAGCTGGTAGAATTGTTTTGGAATGATTGGGAGGCGTGGCCTTGTTGGAGGAGATGTGTCACTGGGGACAGGCTTTGAGATTTCAAAACCCTTGTGTCATTTCCAATGTGCTCTAATCTCCCTGCTTATGGATCAATATGTAATTTCTCAGCTCCTGCTCTGGTTTCCTGTTTCTGTGCCCTCACTCTCTGCCATCAAAGATGCTAACCCAACCCTGGGACTGTAATGCCAATTAAACTCTTTCTTTTCTAAGCTTCCTTGGTTATGGTGCTCAACAATCAAATCAAAAGGAAACTAATACATGCAGACAACCAAAATAATCATCCTGTCTTCTTTCAAAGTCTGGGATATGAAGAAGGCAAGGCAGGAGGCTTTGCCAGGCAGATGGTTATTTTATCTTATAACAGACAGGTGACATTGTTCTTGCTGCTGCTTCTTCTAGAGGGCACCAGGCACAGGCAAATAGTATGGTAGGCAGTCAGAACAGCTGGAGTGATGGTGAGGCAGTTGCTGGGACAGCTGTCCGTGTAGTAGAACACCTAGACGCATGCCATATGTGTGGGCATCCTCAGTAGCTTTCACAAAGCACTTTAGGAGTGCCATAAAACAGTCACTTACAAACTTAGGTCACATAAGTGGTCCCTTATGTCCACCAGGGGAGAAGGAGAGAAAAATCTTCTATCTTATAACTACTTTTTAAAAAGCTTGATACATGGGAATTTGCAATAGGTTTATAATACCAAAATTCACCTGGCAAAGCCTGGGTGTTTCAAATCTTAGAATCTATTTTTATTGCCTTCAGTGATCTATGCAATTCTAAGAAAATCAATCACTAGGGAAGTTGTACAAAGTTTCTGGTGTTCATCTCAGTACTGTCTAGACTCTCTATTTCATTTTACCATGTGCTTAGACAACAGAGTAGCTAGCGGATAGTAGGCTCCTCTCCAATAATAGAAACACTCTCTCTGGTTTCTCTCCAGCACCCACATTCTTCACCTTTCTGTGGCTCCACCATGTTTCTGGAGGACCTCTCATTCTCCTCTAGCCACGGTAGCCTCTTTCATGAAAGCTGGACACCTCACATTTAAAAACTTCGCACTTAAAATTTAGAATGTATCATTAGGATTTGCATATTCTGTTTGGAAATTTAGTTAAGAAGTATTTTACAATGAAGAAATTTGAGGTACCCTTACCTGCTGGTGAAATGACTTAATATTGGGTGCAATATAAGTTTAGGGGATTGTATTAGCTACATTTCTGTTGTGATAAAAATACCTGACAAAAAGCTATGTAAAGAAGATAGGGCTTATTTGGCTTATGGTTTCAGAGGGGATAAAAGTCTTCATGATGTGGAAAGCTTGGCGACAGGCAGGGAAGGTGTGACAGCAGGAACAGGAAGCTGGCTGGTCACATTTTCATCTACACCCAGGAAACAAGGAGAGAGAACAAGGAATGGGGCCAAGCTTCAAAGCACAAGTTCAAATCCCTCCCTACCCAAACCCAGTGACAAAGCAAAGCTCCACATCCTAAAGGTTCCATAATCTTCCCTAACAGTGCCACCAATAGAGACCAAGTGATTAAATACATGAGCCTGTGGGGGACATTTCTCATTTAAACAACCATAGGGACTGTCAGAAATTGATAATGAAGTTGAAAAAGTGTCATTTCTATAATTTCGACTACGTCTCAATTACTATCTCCATAAACATATACTTTCTGGGCCTTTTTGGAATCCTGGAAAATTGATGGTTGTCACAGAAATCAGTTCTTTTGAAGAACTGGGGAGTGCGTTGATTACTAGTGTGAGTAATTTGGAAGAAATTGAAAATAGGTATGTAACAAAAACTGTGCCCTCTTCCCTTTCTACAGGTTCCACATCTGTAGGTTCAGCTAAGACTTCCACAGGCATGTCATTGCTCCCTAGACAGAAGTTTGCATATCAGTTACATTGCACAATTATAACTAATATGACATGGGTTAAAGCACACAGGAGGGACATGTATGTATGCAGATACTGTGTTATTTTACAGAAGAGACTGTATTTATACAGATTTTGATACTGATATTTTGGGATCCTGTTAATATATTCCATGTGTGTCAAGTTATAACTTTATTATAGTGTTCACAAAAGTGTTGTTTATAATCCTCAAAAGTGGAAGTAGCCCAATGTCTAGACATTGAGAAATGGGTAATTAATGTGCTTATCATACAATGAAATATGATTTGACCTTAAAAATAAATGATACTGTGACAGTAGCATGGATAAACTAAGAAAATTTATGCTTAATGAAACCAGGAAGATCACGGTAAGGAATGGCTCCAGACATCAAGGCCGTGCATTGTATCATTCTACTTCTGGGAAATACTATAAATGGAAACATCATGGAGAGAGATGGCAGATTAAGGGTATTAAGGACTTGTGGGAGGGAAGGATGGAGATTTGCTTCCTGATGAATAACAGGGCTCCTCTTGGGTAAAAAAATGCCCTACGTAGAAAGTGATGACGGTCACACAAGGGGAATGCACTGAGTGTCATTAGGTTGTGCCTTAGAAGGGTACATTTTAAATTGAATTTCATTACCATTCTAAGAAAAAGCAAAGTGAGACAATAAAACTAGAACCAAAACTTCTTCAAAGGCTGAGGCTGTAGCTTAGCTGATAAAGTGCTTGCCTTGCCTTAGATTTCATAGAACTGCATACACTAGAGCTGGTGGTGTGCCCCTGTAGTGCCAGTAGCTGGAAATCAGAAACAGAAGGATCAGAAGGTCACGGTTATCCTTGGCCTTATAGAGAGTTCAAGGTCAGCCTAGACTACATAAAACCCTGCCTCAAAAACAAAAACAAAAAGAAAAAGGAAAAACTCACCCATAAGGAAAACAAAACAATTTCTTTCAGACTCAAAATACAGGATATACAAAAAGAGTTGCCATCACTTAAGGACTGCTGAGAAGGAAGAATAATCTTCCCCAGGGAAGAGAGAGAGCATGGAAGGGTATGGGAGGATCTAGTGGGAGGAAAGGGAATGGGAAAATGGTGCAATTCTATTATAATCTCAAAAATAAAGGAAGTAATTTAAAACTTGACGTGTTTAGGCAGCAAGAAGAAACTATTCCAAATAAGGTTAGAAAAATAGAAAAGAATTTCAAAATTGCTTACAAGTACCTTTTTTCTTTGCTTCAGAATTCTGTCTTTTAGTGTGATTTTTATGATGTATTTTTTGCCTTATGTTGTATTGACTTTTTTTGTACTAATTTGGGGATTGTAGAAAGGCATAGTCTTTAAAAAGTCAAGAACTTTACACGATGTTATTATTTGTCTGTAGAGCCAGTTTAGGAACCACTATATCCTGTTAGCTTCTTTTTTTATCAGGCAACTTCAGCCTTTTGGCTTAGGGTAGCAACATTCTTGAAAGCCAGTGATTTTACTTAGCATCCCTGAGTTTGGCACGCCTGTTTCCTCATGGTTCCATGGTTCAGAAGATGACTTGGGCAGGACCATGCCCTCAATGCATCCTGTCAAGGACTTGGAGACTGTGGGAAGCAGAATAAGCATTGCCCAAGATATCTGCGTCCTGACTTTTAGGGCCTGTCATCTACCTTACCTGGTTAGAGTGACTTGGCATGTGATTAAGGATCTTGAGGTAAGGTGCTCTGGGGGCCTTATTGCAATCATAGGAATTTTTATGATGGCAGGTGGGAGGCAGGAGCCTATAAAAAGTTGTAAAATCAGAAGTCCAATTTGGGCTGTGGTGTGGTCATGACTGTAGAATGTGGACAGTGCCTGTAAAGTAGAAAAGCAATGAACAAGTGTTCCAGAGCTTCTGGAAAGGTGCAGCCCTGCCCATAACTTCATGCTAGTCTGTTAAGATCCACTCAAGGCATCTGAGCCTCTGAACAAATAGTTCATATATATATATATGTACTATAAACAGTACACACACACACACACACACACACACACACACACACACACACACATATATATATGCCATTGCATGTACTTTGTTATGGTAGTAATGGGAAACAAGCAGAGTTACAAAGTTTGGCTACTGAGAGGCTGTGGAGAAGAGCTGAGAGAAAGGGAGAGAGAGAGCGTGCTAGATCTGCCCATTTCCTTGTTGACCTCTACTGCACACCTTCATATATTGTGTTCTTATCCACATACAAGACATACACAGGGAGATATCATACACAGAAAAAAGAAAAAATAAACATGAATGACCCAGAATTACTGTAGTTTTGTTAAATGTGTGTGATATGTTTGTGTGTGTGTGTATACGCATGCTTGTGGAGGCCAGAGGTCAAGGTTAGGTGTCTTTCTCAATCACTTCCCCACATTTGTTTTTGGGACAGAGTCTCTCCCTGAACCTGGAGCTTACTGATTTAGTTAGACTGGCTGAGCAGCAGGTCCCAGAGACCCCCCCCAGTACTATCTCCCCAGCACTGACATTATAGGTGCACACCATTGAGTTTAGCTTTACATGGGAACTGTGGGTTGAACTAGGGATCTCAGCTTCTGAGGCAGGCATTTTACTGGATGAGTTGTCTTCCCAGCAATCACAAAGTTACAGATTCTTATATAGCTAATATTAAGAAGATGATGAAAAATATGCCACCAATAATAACAATAATGAACTATAAAGTTTAGTCAATTCTGGTTATCATAAAATAATACGTATGAGGGAACCATCACTTTAAGCAAGCAATACAATAAGAATATTGAGAGATGTAGAGAGATGTACTGTCCTTTCAGAGAAAACTGCCTGAATATTTTAAAGCATTTCCCAGCTCAATCTCAATTTTCAAACCCTCGCAGAAGACTGATAGTAGTAAAAGGATATGCATTTCGGATACTTTGTGCTATCAGATAGCTTTTGTCCTTTTGTTGAATGAAGTAGAGGCACATAATTAAAACAATGGTGGGGTACTCTAGGAATCCACTGTCAGTTTATATTTGAATATTAAATCCGAGAAAAGAAAAGATTCATTGCAAATTTATTTCTATGACAAAGGGAAACATATAAAAATTTCTATCAACTGTCAGTCACAAGAAAAGCCTTTAATTGGGAGAAATAAGGAATTGTTTTAAGTCTGCTTCATAAACAAGAATACCTTCCACATGGATTGAACATTCAAGGGATATCAGGGGGACTTGAGGTCACAGTATTGAATCCTCATATAACCCATAGATAGCCCTGGATTCAATCCCCAGCACTACATAGATGCACAGAGTTATTAGGTAAGACTCCAAAATGAAAAAGAAATCTATTGTTATGTTTATAACAGTGACCTCAATTAGCATAAAGACAACAAAATAATGATCTACTCTATGTCACCTAAAGCATTATATCAAGTTTGTAGAGAGCTATTTAAAAATTAACACTGTACATGTTTTGCCAGTATAGATGGCCAATTTCCCCATTACATTAAACGGTCCTTAACTGACTAAAAAGTCAATGAAGTCTTGGTGTTTTGGAAGGGAAGTGGATCAATGATAGTTCCTAGATGGCTTATATGTCTCTTAATAGAATACAAATTATTTATAAGGCATGAAAATATTTGGATTGATTTGTATTGGAAGAAGTTAATCTAAATTGGGAGGACTTTTTTTCTTCATGAAAATATTGAAAAAAGAAGCATAAAGTAGCTTGTTACCTCTTGGGGAAGATATTGCCCTTCAAAATACTTGTAACTTTTAGCTCAATAATTTCATCCTTAATGAGATAATACAAGGAAATAAGGACATTTTTATATCAGAAGGCTTTGGTTTCTCCATAGCAAGATGAAATTTGCATCAAGGATCTTAGAATGCCAGACAAGCGCTCCATGACTACACTCGGGGTTCAGCCTCCTGTTGCTTTTACTTTGAGACAGGATCTCACCAAGTCTGCAAGTCTGACCTTGAATCTGTAGGACAGGCATGCCTTGCAGTGGTGGTCCTCCCCTGCCTCAGCCTCCAGAGTAGCTGGGACTACATGCATATACCAAAAGGTTCAGCTTCATAATGCTTTTTCTCATGAACAAAATTTATATTAATAGAATGTTGGAATAAATGCTGTTAAAAATAGATATTCTTAATTTATTTATGTCAAATCTATTAATGATGCTACTATTAAGTAATAGTTACAAGTTTAAAAGTTAAACAAATATTTAAAATATTTCAAATTCTTTTGATGCTAATACTAAATATTATACAAGTATGTACTCTATAATTTTACGCACATGAACATATCAATCATCAGATATAATACATAGATATATTCATATATTAACAAGAGGATATGACTGGTTTATTTTTATATAAGTTATAAGCTATGAGTGATTTATTTTATCCTATAAACTCAGAATATGTGCCTTTCCCAGTGCTTCAAGGATATATACATGAATAATACTACATTAAGCTACAGTATTATAACACTACATCTGTAAAAGCAGAAATCATACAGGTTGTATTTCCTCCACAGTTCACAGAATTAGAAACAGTTCTTAAGGTATACCATAACTCAACTCCTCAAAAACTTACAAGGAATTCTATCAAGGGCTTTATTTAAAAAAATAAATAAATCCCAAGTGCATGTAGCTATGGTATGGGAACGAACTCCAGCCACATCAAACAATGAACACTATGGAATCTGAATATGCTATGTACAGAGGGCAGCTGTCACTTTAAATGATTTTGTGCTTCTGGTGGATGGGCTAGGAAGCTAGGAAAGTATAACAGAATGACAAAAGAGAAAGGAATAATCAAGTTAAAAAGCACAAATCAAGGGGTAAGACCAAGTAGTACAATGAAGTTGAAAGTGTTCTTTGGGAAGACTCATTGAATAGATGTCATTGTGGGATGACAAGCAGAGAGCCATCCCTGGACCACACAACAAGGAAATAAGCAATGAGATGAGGATGATCAAAATATAAATTAAAACACAGACTTAATTTGACTGGATAATTTTGGTTAAAGAAAGTAAATGCTGCTTTACCGTATGTCAAAACACTCCCAGCACCAAATCACAGCAAACGAAATCTCAGGGAAAGGATGGTGCTCTCATCTTGCCAGGTGTCAAAACATTACATACTTAAAGACTCAGATCAGTGGAAAATTGTGGAAGAGGGAAGCGTAAAGTCAAAGGTGTGTTTGTTTAACAACCTCATGCAGGAAGAATGGCAGCTTTATGTTATGTACCATCAGCATCTAGAAGGAAGATTAACATGTGGACACCTGTGGGAACTGAGGGTCTGGGGATCTTTTGGAGCCACCTGCTTATAATGTTTGAGCTCAAAAGATGGACAGTCGTCACTCCATAAATCCTAAAGGAGAATACATTTGCTGTAGACAAGGCTAAGGACAAGGATGCTTCCACACTGTGAGATGACTCGGTCTGTGGCAGCCCTGGGTTCTACAGGGACTTGCTGGAGCAGCAGCCTGCCTCTGCCACCGAGGCAGTGAAGTCACCACCTGTCTGTCACCAGGTGCCATTCCCCCATCAGCTGAGGGACATATATACCCCTTGAAAGTGCCTGCCAGGCACAGCTTGCTCTCTTGCTTCTCTTGTCTCTGTCTCTCTTGTTTCTTGCTTTTCTTGTCTCTGTTCTTTTCTGTCTCTCTGTTCTCTCTGTCTGTCTGCCTCTTTAGCACATCCCTACTCTGACACAGCCTTTCACTCCCCCCTCCCCTTCCTCAATAAACCTCTTGCACTAACTGTTGTGCACTCTTGTTTGCTTAGTAGCATACCTTGGCAGGGCCTGCCGAATGTACCCACTTTGCCTTTTCTTTTTGTTTTTAACCCCTTTTAGGGTGGGCATTTAGTTTTGTTTTAGTTGAGACAGGGTTTTGTTGTAGCTATCAAGTCTGTCCTGGACCTAGCTCTTGTAGATCAGGCTGGCCTTGAACTCAAAGCGTGTGCCACCACTAGCCGGCTAGAGTGGGCTTTTTAAGGCTGCTTCAGCTCATTGGAAATAATGTTGCTTTCTGTGCATATTCTTAGTATTTGGTAGGAGTATTCTGTGCATATTCTATCTCTTCTCGTGGTATGATAAAAATTGACTTTCATTGTGGAAAACAATTAAGAGAATTCACCTAAACATGACAAATATATCTAGTTCTGTTTAAGAAATCACAGCTAATGAGTTACAACAGAACATCTTTTGAATCAAAATATTCATAGCTGCTTACATAAAAGCACTTGCGCTTTACCTTGCATGTCTCGCGTTGAGCTGAGTCAGAGCCTCCCGGAGTGCACAACCTCCTAAAGCTAGGGACTCGGAAGAGCTTCGTTCCTTTTGTCTTCTGGGAGAAAGGGAGAAATATTTGATAGATGTTAATTATTTATGCTGAAACACTATTAAATGGAAATGTGATGACATAGCTACATGGATTTCTGTGATGTGTGCGTGTGTGTGTGTGTGTGTGTGTGTGTGTGCGCCATGATTATTTGTAGTTCCACAAGGAAGCACTAAGACGACAGAAATGAAGGTTCTTTATTTTGGTGGTGGTGGTAGTGTGATGTGTGTTTGTATGTGTGTGTATGTGTGTGTGTGTTCACCTGTCTGTAGGGGTCAAAGGTCACCCTTGGGGTGTTTTCTTAGGAGCTCTCCACTTTATTTTTTGAGACACTATGACCTGGGGCTCACTGCTTAGTCTATATACTGGCTGGCAAGGGCAGCCCCACTGTCTGTCTCCCAGCACTGGGATTAAAAGTCCATACCACCTCCTAAGTTTTTAAAAAATAAGCGCTAAGGATCAAACTCAAGTCTTCATGTTAATGTGTAGACATTTTACTGACTGAGCTATTTGCCTGCTCCCAGAGTCTGCAGCTCATAGGGCATATTGTACTCAACTGGAGAGTAACGTCTTTCCCTTTGGAGCACCACTCACTAATGGTTCTCTTATTCCTATTGGCTACTGTGCCACCTGGTGTTGCTGATATTATAAGGACAAGCCAAAGTCTCAGCATCTTCAAGATGTCCCTGATACCAAGCTCCACATCTTTGACTGGGAAGAGAAGGCAAGTTGATGGCCTGTCAAACAAGCACGAGGAATGCCCCTCTGAAGCCCCAGCTTCTACCTGTATTCATGCTAGCAGCTATATGGTAAAGACTTGTGGTAGAAATGGCTTTCATAGTCAAGTGAAGGCCACCCTTTCCAGGTCATGCTAATCCACAAGCTGTTGTCCTGTACTCACGATGATAGGCTTCAGACCCATATGCCAGGTACTTTCGGGAATCCTCAGGGCACAGTAACTAGAGTTCACATGACCAAGTCATCATGCCCATCCACACCAAGCTGCATAATAAGGAACATGAGACTGAGGACCTATAAAGAGCCAAGTTTATGTTCCCTGACTGTTAGCAGATCCACATCTCAAAGGAATGAAGCATCAAGTTTAATGTCCATGAGTCTGCAGACATGGTTTCTGAGAAGGAGTGGTAGGCGTCCCTGATGTCTGTGAAGTCAAATATACCCTTAATCATGGCCCCATGGACAAGTGCTTGCCATGCTGAGCTCTACACCCCTCCAAACCATGCTGAGAAATCATCCTTATATCCAGCCCGCTTAAAATAACAGCAAATGGCAAGGTGAACTGAATGCAGCTTTGCCCTCTTTTTCCATGGTTGGCAAGCATTCTGCTTGGGCTCAGCTCAGAATTGATATGTTAAAAATCAAAGTAGAGTAAAATGAATAGAAATGAGCTAAATTATCTATTGCAATTTTTGTTGTTGTTGTTGTTGTTGCTGTTGTGGGCTGGGAAGCACAGGGCTTTGGCCTGCAGTCAATGGAAACTGCTGAAGCCACACGTTTGTGAGAAGCCCTGGGTGTCTGGGAACTGCTTTGCCTCTGGCGTAGGGAGTAAACTGGAGGCAGGAGTGGGACTCAGTCAGAGACAAACGTGTGCGTGGGTTGATTTGAGGGAGGTCTGCAGAATCCAGCAGTCTTTGGGAGGTAGAATTGTCAGGAGGTGGTATAGGGAGGGGGTGAGAATGCCGGCTGAGGGCAATGTTGAGTATCAGGTTTGAAAACTGAATAAAAGAGGAGGCTGGGATCCAGGCTACTTTCACCTCAGCAAACAGTTTCAGGTGTATTTGTTCATGCTCGATTGCATCACACGAATATGGCATTCAAAGGCTGCAGCAGGAATACACAATTCTGAGCAAGTGTATGATGTTGGGTTCAAATGTAAGATGTGACGCTTGTTATGGTTTGGATATAAAGGTCTCGTAATAGCCTCAGGTACTGAAGGATTGGTCCTTGCTTGGAGTCGCTGTTGAGAGATGACTGGATAATGAAGGTGCTACTTTCAACAGTGGATAAAGCCCACTGATGAGCTTGTAGTTGAATAGGCTGTTAGGAGGTGGGAAGTAATATCTAAAAATGACACCGGGGAGGTCAACTTGCTAGTTTGTGACCAGCCTGGGCTACATAGTAGGATTTCATCTCAAAACCAGACCTATAGAGAAAAGGTGTTAAGAAGCTGGACCTACGGGGAAGCAGTGCTTCACTTAAGGTGTGTCTCTGAAGGATGTACTCAGCGCCAGATGCTTCTGGGTCCGTCCTTCCCTGCTTCTGGGTCACCAAGTGCTTAAGATTTGCCAACACCATGATGTTTCTGTGTTGTCCATAATCTAAAAGGAATAAAGCCCCCAGCATATAAATCTGTTAACAAGTTTCCTTCTCCTCTTTAAATGATTTCTCAGTTATTTCGTAACATCAGTAAAAGGCACTGCACTCACATGGGCAATACCCTTTTCCCTCCCGTCATGCCCTACCATCTCCAGGTAAGAGGGAGAATTCTTATCTCCTACTGCCATGCATCTCATCTGTGGCCCATTTTCCTAAATGGTTTCAAGGCTTCTCTGAGTTCTTCAGTCCTAATTAAAGGCTAGGTATCATGTGACCCACCTGGACTTGGAACCTACCTATTGGGAAGGCTGAAGGGTCCCCGTGGATGCCTCCTGGAACCTGATTGTGACCAAGTTCTGTCCATCTGTGGCCTCATCTGTTCTCTCCAAAAAGGCAGTAAATCCCTCCTCCTCCCTAGCTGTTTTCAAGTCTTACACTGATGTAGCTGCACTCACTCATGTACAAGCTAAAGTCGGTTTTCCTGGACACCCTGGTTATATCTGACCTAAATTCCTATATGGGAATCCTTGTTCTTATTTATTTCCTTAAGGCTTCCATTTTGTGTTTGAACTTTACTGGTCCTCCTAAATTCCCTTCTGACTACAGGGAACTTTGTGTCTACAAGGACCAGGCATGCCAGGGACTGTTGTATTGGCTGGAGTATCCTCCAGTGCAGACTTCAGCCACTTATTTTTTCTTTTCTTTTTCTTTTTTTTTAAAACATAGCTTTTGTTTTCCATAGTACCCCCTATCCATACACTTACTCTAAACTATATGCCTGGACCTACCACTCTGCCAAAGGTGATGGCTGAAGATAGAGAAGCAGGTATAGGAGAGGAGGCAGACTGGTTTCAAACAGCTTATATGTCAGTATGTCTAACGTGTAATTGGGAGGTCAGCTGCTTGGGTCACTCTGTAGTCACAGGACTCTGAGCATTGGCTGCCAGCAGTTATCTTGCATAGGTGTTCATAGTAGGTTTTCCTACTATAAAGCAGAGGCCATTGGGTAATTTTTCTCTCTCTGGTACCTTTAGCCTGCAACAGATAGAACCTGAGAGGAGCTTTCACATTCTTTATCCATTTTCTCTCTTCTCTTTCTTGGAAGAGTTTTACCTCTTCATCACCTGATGTGGGATTCTCCTCTCTATGCTGTGAATACCATTGGTTAAAAAAGAAACTGGCTTGGCCAGATAGGGTAGAACAGAGCTAGGTGGGGAAAACTAAACTGAATGCTGGGTGAGAGAAGGCAGAGTCAAGGAGAAGCCATGGAGCTGCCGTCAGAGACAGACATGCTGAAACCTTGCTAGTAGAACCTTGCTGGTAGGCCACAACCCTCATGGTAAAATATAAAATAATGGAGATGAGTTAATTTTAGATGTAAGAGCTAGCTAGCAATATGCTTAAGCAATTGGCCAAGCAATGATTTAAATAATATAGTTTCTGTGTTATTGTTTTAGGTCTGAGCTGCCGGGCTACTGGGAGCCAAACAAGTGGTCTCTCTACTACAATCACCTAAGATGATCATTTGAAAAAAAATTGCTCATAATTAAAAACATTTAGAAAGAATCAAGAGAATATCTGCAGCTGTGAATGCAGTTGTGTTTGTTTGGCTCATACTCTATTTGCTTTTTTTTCTAATTATATGTTTAAATACTAGGAAGTTCATGTAATAGTCAGGATTTCTGATTTTTCTAGATCAATGTGTTGTGTGACTATAGTGGCCTGGCTTTCTCTCGGTGCATTATCAACCTCTAGTGAGTTCCAAGCTGATTCTCTATAAAAAAGGATAATATTCAGTATTCCAAATGCTTCTAATATGGGTGATGAGCCTTCAAAGTATCAAATACACTGATATGAGATAGAGAGACAGTAATGGCGGGATGCTATGCCCAAATGGCTAGTGTATAGAAAGAGAAGAGCTAGTGTGCTTGGGGAAAGTGATTTGGGCTCTCAGAATGGTGTTTGTCAGAACCTTGGGATCCACTGGGATCATGTACATGTTATTTCATCCTGGCAGAAACCTAGATATCTTAGATCCCTCTCTTTCTTGCCCTGTATCTAGTCATCAATAAATCGTGGAAGTTCTGCTTTCCACAGGGTGTCTGGAATTTGACCGATCCTTACATGGCTACGTCAACACCACTACTACCCTTCTCTCTTGCTTATAGAAATAGGCCCCCAGTGTGCCTTCCTGCTTCTGCCTTTGACTTCTTCCACACAACTATCAGCATGAAAGATCCCAGTATGCCAGGCCTCTTCTCAGATCACTCCAGTGGCTCTTCATATTTCTGGTGTAAGGCCACTGTTCTCACTATGTCCCATGCCCTTATCATCTTGACCCTCCTGCCCTCTCTGGCCTCATTTCTCACTACTATCTCATGTTCTCGATGCTCTACTTGTGCTATCTCAGGTTCTCCTGCTCTACTTCTATCCTGTCTGGCTTCCCTGTGATATCTCCAGGTTTACTACCAAACATTACACATTTACTTACTTGACTTATTATTATATTCCTCCATAGTTGAATAATGCTCTTGGAAAGGATTCTTTTTATAACATAGTACTTTTAATTCTTTGAAAATTTAACACATAAATGTAATGTATTTTGATCATGTTCACCTTCACTTAGCTACTCCCAGTTCTAAGCCCTCCCACCCTCTTCCAACATCATGTCTTTTTTTTTTTTCATAACCCACTGAGTCAATTTATACTGCTTAAATAAACATGAAAATGAGACTAGCCACTGGCAGCATGATTGACCTTGTATGGAGCACATCTCTAAAGGAAGCCTAATAGCTGGTCTAGCTATCTGTCAGTAGCACCCGAGGTTGGGGATGGGATTTGGTTCTCTCCTTTATCGATGTTAAAAGGTTACTTGGTTTAGACTCATGCGAGTTGTATGGAAGCTGCTTTGAGTTCCGCAGAGACTTTGTCCTGTCATCTGCAGAAGACACTACTTTGTCCCAGTCCTCCTTGACATCTGGCTTTCACTGTCTTTCTGTCTCCTCTGTGATGTTCCCCGAGCCTTTAGGGGAGAGATGTAGTGTAGATGACTCACATGTGGGTGAACATTCCACAGACACTTCTTCTCTGCATTTGAGCAGTTCTGAGTATTCGCAGTAGCCACCACCCACAACGCAGAGAAATTTCTTTGAGAAGGACTAAGAACTGCACTCATGTAGTAGCATAGAGACATCAGAGGTCAGTTTGAGACTGTGTCCATTGAGTAAAATATAGTAGTATGTTCACCCCTAGGACCTAGGAGCTTCCCAGTCATGAGTTCTTAGTCAGATTTACAGTACAAGGCATGCATTTCCTCTGTGGAGCAGGACTTAAATCTAACTGAAAAAATTGGTTAGCCTATAACATTCATACTATAATTGCACCCATGGGCGTATCTTGCCAGATTGGTCATTATTGTTAGAGGGTTTACAGCTAGATGAGACTATTGGTGACTTTTCTTCCCCAGCAGCCTGCACAGTACCTTTCAGTACTATAAAACAGTCAGTACTAGCTTGGTTTCTCCATATCCTGCGACAAAATGTGTCTGTCTGTCAGTCTGTCTGTCTCTGTGTGTGTCTGCGTGTTAGCATTATCCTCAAAGGACTGCTCCTCCCAGAAGCCATAAGCTGCCAAATAAATTCAGTGCCAGGTGTCGAACACCTCTCTTAGAATGTGGTTCAAGTGTGTCATGAAGACCCTGAAGATAATACAGGAATCGCCATTGTTCTGAATCTGAGAATGAGATCCTGTTGCTTCAGTCACTGGACAAGGACTTTTGACTCTGTGTTCCATACTGCATCCTCGAGCTCAGGGCAGCTTGCAGTTCTTCTGTGGGTGGCCAGCCAGTGTTTGTTGATGCAGGAGTGAAAGCTAATTAAAGCATGCCATCAAGCAGGACTTCAGGTAGCCTCCTTCTTTTCACCATGTCAGAGCTGTGGAGTAAGGCAGCAAATTAACAGTTGCTATTTTTATAAGAGGCAGTTAGCCCCCGTGCTAGAACTGAGAGCAGTCACGGGGAGTTACAGGCTCTTTCATATTTTTATTTGATTAACTGTAAGAGCCATTCAGGGCATGGCCTGTTATCTCTTGTTTCTCTGGGTGAAACTGTTTATTTAAATAGTGTTTATTTCCTTAAAACACGTATTTGTTAGGGTCCACTGGGAGATCCTCCATATTTTGCTTCCCCTTTCTACCTCCTCTTTCCTTTGCTCCTTCTTTCTTTCTTTGGAAGAATGTAAAAACAAGAAGTGGAAATGTTCTTTTATTGAAATAATAATTTCCATTTTCGAGAATGAAGCAGATTTGCTCGTATGTTTGCTTGTTTTGCTTTTGGAGAGTAGATCCTCAATGCAATCTTGCTGGCCTCAGCTTTCGTCCAGTTCCCTCAAGCCCCCTCACTGCTGGGATTATAGGGTGCCACCACACCTGGCTAGACTTTTTTTTGAATAGGCACACGATTATTAATGTTTTTCTTTTTGCAAAGATAATTGACAATTTCATTGCTTGAGATGCTCTTCATTCATGTCATTTACCCAATGTACTTGTTTTGTATGCACTATCTGACAAATAATTTTAAAGACCCACATTGAAGCACTAAAATGAATTCCATGATTGGTCAAGCTCACAAGAACTACAAGAGAAGATTTTTCAGCACACTTATAAACAAATTAACAACAACAACAACTAAACAAAGCACAAGCCTCAACTGCCGCTAGTGTCTTAGGGTGTGCCAGACGCTGTCCCCAGCTTGTCAGAGCCCTTGCCCTCACTTAATGAGCTGTGAGGGAGGGAACACTGTCGCTTCTTTATTGACCAGGGAATTGAAGTGTGGACACTCGGGTCAAGATCACGTAGGTGGGATGTTACAGCAAACATTAGATTTTTAATTGCAGTTATTAGGCTCCCAAGGTCATTATGCCCCGGATCATTTGATTCTACAGCCGTTTCAAAGTCATTTCTCTTGCTACTCCAATTTGGGCAAAGCAGTGCCGTGGTAGCCAAGATTCTACCTGTAGTGAGAGACTTCAGAGAAGGTCAATGGAGGTACAGGCTTGTCACTAGTTTGTGAATTTGGTTTTGCTATTAGTGAGGGCATGGTGAGATGTTGGGGAACATTCCAGGATCTCCCCACTTTCCACTTAGGTGAGCCAGCTTTACAGAGCGGTGGTGGCATGGGTTGGTGAGTGTGTTTATAGAAAGGACACACTGGCTCCTGAGCAGGTTTGTGGAAGAAGGCACTAGATTTGTCAACTTTGGGAATTACTCTCCCTTAGTTGAGATTTTTACTTGAAAATTGCCTTGACTTTAGGAACTGACAAGCTTGGGGTGGGAATCAGAGGAAGTCTAATGATATAGCCCAAGGCTAAGAAGTCCTGGGCTTAGACCTCTATGAAAATGAATTACTTTTGAAAGTGTCTTGACATTTTTTAAGTTGTTGAAATATCTGGATGTCAACTGGCAATGTTAATGTATTAATTTCTTAACGTATATTTTAAATTTTCTCTATATATCATATATTACTTATCCTTCCACTTTATGAAACTAATAAAAAGCCTTTTCACATTAATCTTTGCTCTCGATGTCATTCATTTTAGTAGAGTTCCCTTTGAAGTTATCCAGTCTGTTTCCCAGGACATGTTAACATTCTCACCATTGTCCCAAAGTCCCTTCAGGCCTTGGATTCAGATCCCAAGCAACAAGAAGCTTCTAATACAATTTGCAACTTTCTTCTTTTGTTGATTGTCCGGGTTTATGATTTCCCCATCAGAACGGTTTGATGTGTTCTCCATAAATCTCTGCTGAGGAAATGTCCCACCTTTGTGATCATGTGTTCTCGTGCCTCTCTCAACACCAACGCTGACTTTAGCTAAGATTATGTGTGGTTTTGTGTCTACCAGAAAGTGACTTCTCCATTTTTAATTAATAATTGTCATGTACTCTATAGTACAAAGTATTATGTAAACAATCAAGTGCAGACATGTGGTCTCCCACCCCACTTTTTTTCCCCTGATAAAGGGTTTCTATGTTAGTCCCAGTTGTCCTGAAACTCACTCTGTAGACCAAGCTAGCCTCGAACTCAGAGATCCACCTGCCTCTGCCTCCTGAGTGCTGGCATTAAAGGTGTGTGTCATCGCTGCCCAGCCAGATCTGTAGTCTAAAGGGATGTTTTTATTTAAGCAAAATTCATCTTCAAGTTGAGCAGAAATAAGATGACTCCAAGTAAGATCTTCAGTGATGAGGAGAATACATCACATTTGACAGGGCCACTCTGATTTGGAGAGAGCAGTGATTATGGTGTAAGATGTTGACTTAGTCATAATCTGAAGACAAGCCACTGACATTCTGTTATTTAAAAATTTAGTAGGTACTGTGCATAGCTGTACAGCAGTCATTTCCAGTCACGTTATTTTAGGAACTTGCATGGACCCCAGTGCCTAGATAGGTAGCAGGTGTGAGGCCCTGTGTTTATGGCTCACATGCAAAATAAGTACAGGCTCTGGGCGGTGGTTGAGCACACCTTTAATCCCAGCACTTGGGAGGCAGAGGCAGGTGGATCTCTATGAGTTCAAGGCCAGCCTGGTCTACAGAGCAAGTTTTAGACAGGCCCCAAAGCTACAGAGAAACCCTATCTCAGAAAAAAAAAACAGGCAAAGAAAAATAAGTACATGCATACATACATCACTTTAAGGCAAGGATTAGGAGGAAAGTTGCCATGACAGATGAGTAAGGAATTTGGAGGGACTTAGAGATTTGGAGGGGATTAGGTTAGCTAAATCACATCTAACCAAGAGATGTGTTGATCCTATTCATTCCAGAAAGAGACAGCAGTGATTACACATAAATCTTGTATGACTTGAATCTCATTTACCTTTAATGTTTTGTGGTAAGACTATGCTACTAATTAATATATTTATTCATTGAAATTAGAATTTTAATAATAGCAAAAATTATAGTGCTTTCTATTCTAAAGAATGAGTATACTTATGGTCATTTTTATAATTGGTTATTAGGTTATATCTTATTAATCTTACTTAATTGACTATTAAGCAGTAGGAGAGGTTGCAGAAAGGGATGTTTGAGCTCCCAGTGCTCAAAACGAACAATTAGATTTTAACTATTTACTGCCACAATCCTTTTAAAGAATCTGTTAGTGTTAGTGTGATAAAACATTTAATGAAAATACCACTTGCCTTCAAAGACAGTGAACTTTTCCAGGCACTGCTAACAAACTGACAATATGCCTTGAGATTATGTAAGACTGTGTATTCTACCTGCTGCCCTACTGTGCACTTAATTTAAGGTTAGTTTGCCTTTAAGAGAACAATGTAACCAACCTTACTCGCCCTGGATTTTTCCATGTACTCAGCATTTACAATCTAAACTAATGTGTGACTGTAATCCAAAGTTAGGTACTCTTCTATGTCCCCTGAGACAGAGTTATGTTCATGTATATGTATGTATGTTGTAGGAATCATATGTTGAACCCTCCAACAGACTGAAAGTAACCTGAAGTAAAACAGATATCTATCATCAGCGTTGGGAGCAACATGTGGATATAGACTGGTAACATCTGTTTGATGTTCTGAGTGCTATTTTGGGTCAATAAAGTAACTTCATCCCTGTAAAATTCCACTAAAGATCTCGACAAAGGATTCTCCATTTCTTTACCATCCTGTCTTCTGTATTTTCAATAAACACAGGAGCAAAGCCCTTTTTAGGGACACGCACAGACACAGGATGGACACAGACAAGAAGGACAGATAGATCAGAAGCACACAACAGACAGACAAGCAATACGCCAGTAGTCATAGACTACTGGTGGATGGAAGACACAGGGAGAGAAGTGGAAAATCCAAGGCTGACCTTGTTCTTGGTTAAACTAATCCAAGAGGAAGTTTCTGTCCTCATTGCTTAGTGCAGTACTGACACATTTTGTTGCACCATCGAGGTTTATCCCTAACGTGTTAACTGGTGTATGTTAGTGTCACTGGAATCTAACAGTTATGGTGGGAAGCAGGTTTTCTGAAGACCTCTTTTTTCCCCATAATTGTTTGGGGGCTCTCCTTGAAGTTATGTCTAAAAAAAATTACTCAGTCACTCTTCCTGTACACGAGATCTGGGACACAGAACACAATCAAGGATCTGAGTGGGACACACTGTAAGGACAAAGTTTGCATCTTGGCAAGTTGGCTTTGATGCGTTGCTGCTAACATGTCTCTCAGAGTTGGCACTAAGAAAAATCACGGTCCCTTTTATTGACTTAGATCAGTTCATTCGGAGAGAAAACACCGAGGAATGAAAATGTGTACATGCATCTGGACCTCTTCAACTTTTTATATATTAAATACATGTTTAAAAGATTCAAAATGATGAGCAAGCTCATAATTAAAGTTAGGGGTAGGGGAGGACTGTTTATTTTGTGGTTCATAGATTTAAATATGAGACTCTTAGATCTTAGACCTACAGAGACCTAATTATTACTCAGTGAGAGTTGTCGGACTGGGAGGAGGAGCCCAGGTGGCTGTCACAGTGACTGCAAAGGTTTTCCTTGAAAAGCTGTTCACACACATGGCAGATGCTTGGTTCACCAAAGCTGGGTCATCCATAGAGGACTGTTTTGTACTATTTGAAGGTCTGTTTCATCATTTCAGGCATCTGCTAATTAAATATTTTCTTCTAAGAATCAAGTTCAGAGGACCTCGTTTTGCACTTCTCAGCCTCCAGCAGATATTTAAGGTTATAATGTAGGGCTTTCTCAGCTGCAAGCTTTCATTAGTTAACTGTCAAAATCTCTCCAAATCCCCTGTCAGCTGATTTTAGCACAGTGTTATTTAAATATTAGAAGGTCTTTTCTTACCCAGACTTAAACACCACTGAAAATTCAGGAAATTTAGGCTGACAGTCTCCGAAGTACTTCTAGTTAGATGTCAAGAATTGTCGCTGTTGGTAGTAGACAGTGACTGAACCTTCTGTCTCACCTGCCTTGGGAAACAGTGGCGTTCAAGGCTGGCTGGACCTGCAGTACAGGGTGTGGAGCTGGACATACAGAATGACATGACTTTAGCTATTTGCTCTGCCTGGAAAACCAGGGTTTCACCAGATATCACACATTCATTTCATTACTTAAGAGAGTCAGTAGATTTTGTGTGTGTGTGTGTGTGTGTACGTGTATGTGTGTATGTGTGTGTGTGTGTGTTCTTTAGTCTGCATTACTTGGGACCAAAGCTTGCCAAGGCAAGAATTTGGATTTTTCAGGCGGAGGACTTGGCTTCTCCTGTAGGTTCTTAGAAAGCCACTTAATCTTTCCAAGTCCCCCTTTCTTAAGTTGACATGAGAAGAACAAAAGGATTTGTCTTGTTGAAGATTAAAGAGAAGATGCACGAAATGCTTAGTACAGAATCTGACAGTGGGTCAGTGGAAAATAGGATAAAATCCCAAACCAGGGCCCGTGACATCTATTTCTGTTCCTGGCTGGAACCTCCTGCTTCCCTTTTGTTCACTGCTTTATCTTCAGATACCTCCTCTCAGCTCCACTTTCTGTTATCACAAAAACGTGGTTTCTGTAAGAGTGATGATTAGCGCATGGTGCTTAGAGCCGATTCCCTAGCAATTAGCATGTCCACATCCCAGTTTGTGGCAAGCACAAGCACTATCTAGAGTAGCTTTGAAATGAAGCAGATGCTCGTGACTTGAGATTCGCTATGATGTAAGCATCGGAGAAATCATTGCCATTTTATATTCTGCTCTTAAAATACGAAGTTTCAGACACCACTGAAATTCTAATGTGACTCAGCTCCCAAAACGTCATTCAAAGAGGCCAAGTCTGTGCTATATTCCTGGCCTCCTGGAAGACGAGATATGTAATTTACACGTTCAGGGTCAGCCTAGCCTACTCTGTCTAAAAAAATGAATATGAATAGAAAAGTAATAATGTCGAAGAGAATACAATGAACGTGTGGCAGGAGTGGTGAAAGGTTGGGAATCTGGGAGTCAGTAGTGAGTGTGTGTGGATGTCCTACTGCTGTTTCTATTTATGTGAGCGCTGGAAAATTCCACATTTAAACAATTTGGGCATGCTAACAACCTTTTAAAATATTTAGAAATGCCAAGAATGTTTTAGCTACCGCATAATTTCATGAAGCTATTGTTTGTGTGTCGCTTAATCTATCATGTCATTAGAGGCGATGTTATATTCTATGTAATCTATAATTCATATTATATGTTATATGAGATAGTAAAAGAGATGAAACATGCATTCATGAGTCATGCAAGGAAACCATCTTGTTGCAAGGACATGATATGTGGGGAAAAATTCTCAGTAGCGCTGCACCTCACTGTCCTCTGGTTTAAGGATTATGTAAGTTGAATCATCTTCGTCACCAAAGCTAGGTGTACATTTATATTTAATGTTCCCACCAGGAGAAGTAATCAGGGCTGAAACATTACTGAGGGTTAGAAACCTCACAATATACCACACTTGAATGATGAAAAGATGTTTCAAAAATAGACCTTGCTGCATTTAAATAGCCTATTAGGCAAGAAGATTCCACTGGCACAGCAGACTGTGGGGCTATCTAATAAACCCGTGCATTAAAAGCTTAGGCTAACTTTGGATCTGTGATGCGTAAAATAATTGCAGAACCCAGCATTAAAGAACTTTTGCTGCATTGTGTATGATATAATGAAGCTAGGAGCATGTCATCAGTGCCCTCTATACAGGTGACCTTGACATCACTGCACCTGAATCTCCCACTTTGCAAGAGTCCATTCATTGGAGGGTCTGGCTAGATTTAACAAAACTGATGCATAAGCCCTCCTACTGGCACTGAGAGCTAGTGGCCAGGTTAGATGCTCTTCCCTGTCTTATTCCACCTGGACAAAGGATTTGTGCTTGCTGTTTCCTTGAAGTGAATCTTGTATAACTGGGAGTCAGGTGGGCATACACACAAATTGTCTATTAATGCCATATGGAGCACAGCTTCACAAACTCCAAGAATCCTCGTCATAAGAATAAGATTGTTGTCTTCCCATAGAGTAGTTGTATGGGGAGATGAAGCATGATTATCCATTGAACTGACACAGATAGACTAATAGTTACTGTGGATTTTTAATCTTGTGATTATGTACCATTGACCTCGAAGCCTGGGAATTTGGATGCTATCCCTTCAAGTTGGAAACTGCTGATTTTCTTGGTTGTTGTGGAGAATTCAGAAAAGGGCATTTTGTAATTCTCACTTGCAAGGGACTAGAAAACTCAGTCTAAAACCTGAAGGGCTTTGAGAAAACAGATCAGGGGGCTATGTGGCCACAACGTACCGATGCCCTTATACATTGGAGTCACGCCCGCATCTTTACATAATGGCCATTTTATTTAGGTAGAAGTCGTGAGAAAGCAGCTCCATCTGCTCAGGCTTCTACTGAAGCAGTGATGGAATTGGGACGTATGCCCAAGAGAGGAGCACACAGGGAGAGTGTCCAGAAAGGCTGAGTATTGATTTCTCAGTTCTCCCTGAGTAACTGATTCTGGAGATATTCTCCAAGGGATGGTGTTGTTAAATGGAATATGCTAAGTAGAAATGAATTACTAAAGGGGAGACACAGAAACTCCATGACTGTGGCCACATATAGAATGACTCCGTCCATTAGAGAATCCAGAGGCAGTGATAACTGTACAACAGTTCATTCCCTTCGAAAAGGAACCATTTCCTGCTAAAAATGTTTTAATATCTGGACTCCTCAGAGAAATAGCTTACCTCATGTGTAGAAGGAAATATATAAGATTGACTCTTTTTTTCAGATTTATGTAAACAGGGAAGCTATCAAGACTACCTGGGGTCATCTAAAAAAAGACACAGTTGTCAACTTGAAGGGACTACAGTGCTCTGAGATGCCACAATCTTAGTATCAGGAAAACAGTGACTACAATGGATTCAAACCTACCAAATATGTAAAAAACTAATGCTCTCTCAGTGACCTTATATTTTTTAAATGTAATATACATATGAATAAACTTGTTGCAGTCAAGTGTTTTTCACGGGGATGAAATTCTACATACCCAAACATATCATCCATCTCCCCTCTTCTTGTTGTTGTTACAGAGCAGGACTCAGCCTGAGAACACAAGAGCAAGGATGGTGGGCTGGAGGTCTTTAAGGGCAACTTCCTTAGGTTGTTTCTCAGAAGACAACCAGATTTAATGTATGTTCCCATGTGTTCTACCTCCCTGGTGCCCAGTAAGGACCATTTAATTCCTCTGCACTGCAGTTTAATTTAGGGCAGAAGGGGATTCTCTTTTGTTCTTTCAGTATTCCTGTTGTCTGCTAATGCACCCAGCACATTGTAGCACTCAATAAAGGAGAACTGGATACGTGCCCAACAATGTAGGAAAGGTTCCTGCGCAGTGAAAGCATGAAGTCACTATGTGCATAGGGCCCTGTAATTTCTTCAATGTGTCTCCTGCTTAATATGGTGACTTTGTTGTTGTCTTTAGGCAGAGTTTGTTTTATAATTCGGGCAATCCTAGTCCAAACTGACATTGAATTTGTAGCAATCCTCCAGCTCTAGTCTCCCAGGTGTCAGAACCACAGATTTTTTTTTGGAGGGGGGTAACTCTGTACAACTATGAATATCTTAATATTAGAGTTTATAACCCTAACTTTTTAAATTTTTAAAATACTGAGAAAGTTAAAGTCCACCCTTTATGTAGTATCTGCCATTTTTCCTAAGCTTTATTTTGTTTTTTTGGAGGGTATAACTTACTTTATTTTACTTATATATCTTTGAAATCCTCATTTAAGAAACTAGAAAATTAATTCTCTGAAGTTTATTCAGCTAGAAAATGGTCAGGTCTAGGTCTTGCAAATTCCAAGGCTGTTGTTCTCTTCACTTTATTGGAATATAGAAATGCAATCTTGGGTTTACTAAATGTTTTGGGTAGAAGAACATTTGATGGATTATCATTCTTGAGAATGAATAAATAAGACAATGTGATTCTTTTAGTTGGGACATTTTTTATTATAAGAATTCTCTATTCCCACCAGCAATAAAGCATGTAATTTTCAATACATTGTTTGCCTCTGTGTTTAGAGAATCATTCTAGGCTAAATTTCCCCTTAGACAAAATTCTAGTGAAAATAATAAGAATTCGAATCTGTATATCTAATTGTGCTCGAGCATAGGGTATGAAGGCTCATCTTAAAACTCAGCCCTATGTCCATGGGAGCACAGCCTTTCAAACTCACAAGGTCACTGCAGGGAGCCTGCTTTTGCCTCAGCCCTTGCACAGTATCTATATATCCCTGGGAGAACATGATAACTCTTCGGTCTACTGTGTCGTCTAAAGTTCATAGTTGACATTGCTGTGATAAAACACCATGGCCAAAAGCAACTTGGAGAGGAAAGAGTTTATTTGACTTACAAGATATGGTCCATCATCAGGGAAGTAAGGGCAAAAATACATTGCAGGAACATGATGCAGAGACGCTGAAGGAATGCTGCTCATTGGCTTTCTTGTATGGCTTGCTTTGCATGCTTTCTTACATGACCCAGGACCACCTGCTCAGAGCTGACACCGCCCATTGTGAGCCGCACACTCCTAATATAAACAACTAACTGAGAGAGAGAAAAATATGAATTATGAAGGTGGGCTGATCTGGGAGGAATTGGAGTAGGGACAAAGATGCTAAAGTTTAAACAAAAGAAATTATGAAACAAATCAAGGAAAGAGGAAGAAAATACTCCCATAGACTTGCTGACAGGCAATCTGACATAGATGTCTTCTCACCAGAAGGTCCTTTTCGCAGATGACCCTAACATATGTCAGTTAGACAAAAAACTAAATAGTACAAGGTTTTCAAATGTTTATCTTTTGGGATACCATTATCTTTTTTAAAACAATGAATGTCTTAAAGGATTTTGGCCAATATTCATTATTATCTCCCAAGTTAGATATCAAAACAGAAACATTTCACGTATAAGAATCTGCAGACACATGTGCCTGAAGATGTAAATACAGGTATCATCACATACCGTGGAATCCTTGGCAAAGTGTACTGTACACCCCCCCCCCAAGAAGAGGGTAGATTGCTTTGAAGCTGTGGAATTAAGCAAAGGTGTTGTCTGTTCACCAAGAGAACCTAAGCCACACTTTCATAATTACACATGCTTTTATGTTCACACACACATGCATGTTCATGCAAATACATGCACCTTTAGTTTCCCTTATTGTCTATTGACTTTGCCTACTTAGTTTTCTACCTGGCCATGTAGAATAACGTGCCTGGCAGAATTTCACAGTATTAGTAAATGTCAGGGAAACATAAATGAAGTTGAAGAGAAAAATTACTCAGAGAGTTACCTTTCTTGTGTTTTTGTTGTTGTTGTATGTTGGAATCCTCTAAGAAGGAGAGACAGAACATAGGATTTCATAGACTTACAGAAATACAGGATATTTTAGTCTTGTAGCATCTCACTATGGTCATTTGAGAATAGAAACCTTTACTATTCATATGTGCCAAATGTTGTAATCTTTTTTCTGGCCTCCTACTCTAGAAAGGAGAGAGAGAGAGAGAGAGAGAGAGAGAGAGAGAGAGAGAGAGAGAGAGAGAGAGAGAGAGAGAGAGAGAGAGAGAGGTAGTAAAGTAGAATGGCTTATATTACTAATCACTTTTTCCAGACCTGGAAGAATGGGTCTTTCTGTGCTTGGAGTTGGAGCAATGCTGTAATCAGGCTCTAAAGGAACCCAAGCAACAGGAGTCAAGCTGGCATTGTGGAGATTTTTACATAATTGTTTCTTCATAAGTGAGGGACTGATCTCACATTGCATCTGTTCTCTCCAAAAAAAGATTTGATGAGAGAGGAGCTCAGCTAGCAGGTATACAGCATGAGTCATTGCTCTGTTGGCCTCAGGTGAAATGACTTCTTGTCCATTTTGATTATCCCCTTTTCACCTGGAGAACTGTGATGACTTACAATTAGTATTGTTTCTGTAAGCAGCGTTCGTAACCACGCACTTCTCTTGAAGACATTTTTTCTTTTCTTTTTTTTCATTTTTTATTTAATATTTTAAAAATTTCCATCTCCTCCCCTCCTCTTCCCCCTTCCCGCCCCTCCCTCCCACCCATACCCCCACTCCCTCCCTCTCCAGGCCAAAGAGCCAACAGGGTTCCCTACCCTATGTTAAGTGCAAGTTCCTCCCAACTCCCCCTAGGTCCAGGAAGGTGCTCAACCAAACTGACAAGGCTCACACAGAGCCCATCCATGCCGTAGAGTCCAAGCCCATTGCCATTGTCCTTGGTTTCTCAGTCAGCCTCCACCGTCAGCCACACCATCAGCCACATTCAGAGAGTCCGGTTTGGTTGCATGTTCCATCAGTCCCATTCCAAGTGGTCTTGGTGATCTCCCGTTAGTTCTGTCCCACCGTCTCAGTGGGTGAACGCACCCCTCACGGTACTGACTTTCTTTCTCATGTTCTCCATCTTTCTGCTCCTCATCAGGACCTTGGGAGCTCAGTCCGGTTCTCCAATGTGGGGCTCTGTCTCTATCTCCATCCCTCGCCAGGTGAAGGTTCTATAGTGATATGCAAGATATTCATGAGTATGGTTATAGGATCTGGCCTTTTCTGGTTCCCTTTCCTCAGCTGCCCAAGGACCTAGCTGGGGGCATCTCCATGGATACCTGGGAACCCCTCTAGAGTCAAGTCTCTTGACACCAATGATAGCCTTTGCTGGAGAGGTTGTGGGGTAAGGGGTACACTCATCCATTACTGGTGGGAATGCACACTTGAGCAACCACTTTGGAAAGCAGTGTGGCGGTTTCTCAAAAAATTCGGGATCAACCTACCCCAGGACCCAGCAATTCCACTCTTGGGAATTTACCCAAGAGATGCCCAATCATACTACAAAAGCATTTGTTCAACTATGTTCATAGCAGCATTATTTGTAATAGCCAGAACCTGGAAACAACCTAGATGCCCTTCAGTGGAAGAATGGATGAAGAAATTGTGGAATATATACATATTAGAATACTACTCAGCGATAAAAAACAATGACATCTTGAATTTTGCATGCAAATGGATGGAAATAGAAAACACTATTCTAAGTGAGGTAACCCAGACCCAAAAAGATGAATATGGGATGTACTCACTCATAATCGGTTTCTAGCCATAACTAAAGGACATCGAGCCTATAATTCGTGATCCTTGAGAAGATAATAAGAAGGTGAACCCAAAGAAAAACATATAGTAATCCTCCTGGATATTGGAAGCAGACAAGATTGCCGGGCAAAAATTGGGAACTTGGGGAGGGTGGGATGGGGGCAAGGGGAGATGGGGAGAGAAAAGCGTGAAGGGGAGGATGGGGAGAGCTTGGGGGAATGGGATGCTTGGGATATAGGAAGAGTGGATATGGGAGCAAGGAAGCATATATCTTAATTAAGGGACAACCATATTAGGGTTGTCTTGAAGACATTTGTCCTTTAGTTTATTACATCTCAAGACAATTATCCTTTAAAAATTCACTAATACCAATAAATTATTACCCAGCAGCCAACATCGTACAGCCTGGTAATTATAGACATCTCTCAGTAGGAGACAATCTGTACCTCATGGATCTCATATTAGGATGCAACATAGAAACTGTGGAATTAGTTGTATTTAAATTGAGAGACAAGCCATATTTGTTAGGTCAGCCTCCGCCTCCTTTTTTTAAAGGTTTTTCAAGACATAGTTTTTCTGTGTAGCTTTGGGCTTAAATCTCACTCTGTAGGCCAGGCTAGCCATGAACTCAGAGATTTGCCTGCCACTGCCTCCCTAGCACTGGAATTAAATCTGTGTGTCACCCAGCATCCACCTTCTAAGAGAAAGATATCTTGATGCAGCCCTGAGCTGTGTCTAAGTGTGGGGGCTTCTGTATTCCCACTGCTGTGTGTACCGCACCCTGTGATGCATCACCACAATGGGTGATACTTGACTGAAGTGGTGGAAACTGATAATAAGAATGTATCTTTCCCATTGGTTAGGAGTCTTCTTGTCATTTTCCTTATCTGTAGATGTAGACTCACTGTTCTCCAGTAGGCTCCAGGAACTCACATTCGCCTTCACAGGCTTTGAGAGGGCAGTGTATTGACAGTAGGATGTGAGTGAGCCCCAGACCCTTTCATAGGCTTTGAGAGGGCAACATACTGACGGCAGGATGCTAATCACGTTATCACACCCATCCTCCTTCTACAGGTGTACAGTGTGACTCTCCGTGGTCTGCACAACATACTGACGGCAGGATGCTAATCACGTTATCACACCCATCCTCCTTCTACAGGTGTACAGTGTGACTCTCCGTGGTCTGCACAACATACTGATGATGGCAGGATGCTAATCACGTTATCACACCCATCCTCCTTCTACAGGTGTACAGTGTGACTCTCCGTGGTCTGCACAAGATGTCTCGGCAGACTGAACACAGAAAGTAGACAAACATCTGTCTTCTAAGAAGCCAGGCAGCAAGGAGACTTTAAATGTAAAAGCTCAAAGCCACAAACTGTCATAAACTTGTATTACTTGTGTTGACATGTAGATGTTTTAATTTTAAAGTTCTTTAATAAATATTTAAATGCATTCTCACCTAGAATCTATTAAGTCTAGTAAATATTGAACTTACATAAGCTAAAATTCTTTGGGAAGTTTTTTTCACATAAATGCCCCACATATTGCATGAATTATTACTTGGTAAGCCTGACGGTCATATCTGCTTATCCTCACATTTACTTGAGGGCCTCTCTTAAGGAAGTGGGTGGAGACATAAGCTCTCCTTGCTTTATTGGCATCCAGCTCAGCATGCTTTAATGACGAAGGGCAGCTTGGAATAAACCTGCTCTTCTTCTGTCTTTGTGCCTGTTCTGTATGTTTCTCTCCTTGAAGAACTTAAGAACTACTTGAAATGCGTCACCCGAGAGGGTGCAGGGCCTCTATACTTCAATACAGCAGTGTCTGCAACTGGTCTTCATCCATCTATGCCATTAATTACCAAACACAGTGTAGCTGTGTCTGCTCTCACTCATAGCATAGTTGTGTTTCTCTTAAAAGTTATGAACTTGGCATTTGTCAAGCAAAGATTAAAGGGCTGGTTCTCAAGAGGATGTACTGACATCCATCTATCCATCCCATCCATCCATCTATCCAGCCATCCATCCTCCCTTCCCTCAGTTTCCCTTCCTTTCTTCTCTTGCTTTCCTTTCGTTACCCCACCTTTTCCCTCCTCTTGTCCCCTTTCCCTTGTTTGTCCCACAATATTCATTGTGCTGCATAATATGTGAGCAATTGGGGTAAGCACAGACTCTCGAATTTAGAAAGTGATGTTCTTGCCACAAGGGAGCTTAATATCCCAGAATTCTTTGTGGTTGAGTTATTCTAATTAAGTTTACAATAGAATGAAGCATGAAATTGGGAGGTAAATGTGTTACTTTGCCCACAGGGGATTATTATTTCCTGTGTATTTAATTTCTCAGCATCTCACGTGGAGAAGAGTAGAGTGGCATGAAATCCTCGACCTGGCAAAGCAAAACCTGGGCATGAGAGGGAAGCCTCAGAGAGAGATGGTGTACTTACCGTGTACATAGTTTGCAAGCCTATAGGCCAGAAGTTATGACATGCATGGCTTATTCTCCTTAGTTCTTTTGAGTTTGCAAAATTAGTTTTGGATGTTAATTCATTACCAACATTTTATAAGACTTAATGTTGCAAGTAGAAACTTCCACCTATTTAGTATACTACCTATGATATAAGTTTTCTTCCATTCTGTAGAACTGATCTGTAGTATACAGGAGAAGAGCTGTTCTGAGTTATATGAAATAAGGATGATGTAAATGAACATGCTAAAGTAGTCCCACACTTGCTCAGAATTGAGTATAATACAGGGTTCTTTATTTAGAGGTAGATTCACAGATCAACAGTCCTCTGCATGAACAGGGAACAGAAACCAGATCCAGCAGCCTAAAGAGAGAGAGAGAGAGAGAGAGAGAGAGAGAGAGAGAGAGAGAGAGCAAGTGATTGTACAGCTTTATGTCTACACTTATAGTACAAGAGACCACGCCCAAATGGGCTGGTATCTTAAAGGCTATTGGCTAAAGTAGGTCTCACAGCAGGATGAGATGTAAGACTGGATTCCACATAAGTGCTCTTTTTTATTTTTAATATTGACTATTTTAGATTAGTTTATTGCAAAAACAAAGAATAAGAAAGCCTACTTCAGAAGAACCTATTGATTTTTGTTGTTGTTTTTATATTGTTTTTATTGAGCTATATGTTTTCTCTGCTCCCCTCCCTTCTGCCCCCTCCCCTTTTGCCCTCCCCCATGCTACCAATTTACTCAGGAAATCTTGTCTTTTTCTACTTCCTGTGTAAATTAGAACCATGTATGTCTCTCTCTAGGATCCTCTTTATTGTCTAGGTTCTCTGAGATTATGAATGGTAGGCTGATTTTTCTTTGCTTTATGTCTAAAAGCCACCTGTGAGTGGGTACACATGATATTTGTCTTTCTGGGTCTAGGTTACCTCACTCAATGTGATGTTTCTAGATCCAAACATTTGCTCACAAATTTCAAGGTGTCTTTACTTTTTTCCCCTGTGTAGTACTCCATTGTGTAAATGTACCACGTCTTTATCCATTCTTTGGTCGAGGGGCATTTAGGTTGTTTTCAGGTTCTGCCTATGACAGATAATGCTGCTATGAACATAATTGAGCACATGTCCTTGTTGTATGATTGAGCATCCTTTGATATATACCCAAAAGTGGAATTGCTGGATCTTAAAGCATGTCGTTTCCTAATTTTCTGAGAAATCACTATACTGATTCTCAAAGCAACTGTACTAGTTTGCACTCCTATCAGCAATGCAGGAATGTTCCCTTTACCCCACATCCTCTCCAGCATAAGTTGTCATCAGTGTTTTTGATCTTGGCCATTCTGACAGGTGTAAGATGGAATCTCAGAGTTGTTTTGATTTGCATTTCTCTGATAGCTAAGGATATTGAGCATTTCCTTAAGTGTCTCTCAGCCACTTAAATTCATCTGTTGAAAGTTCTCTGTATGGGTCTGTACCCCACCTTTTATTGGATTATTTGTTCTTTTGATAACCAATTTCTTAAGTTCTTAGTATATTTTAGAGATCAGCCCTCTGCCTGATGTAGGGTTGGTGAAGATCTTTTTCCATTCTGTAGGATGCCATTCTGTCTTGTTGACTGTGTCCTCTGCTTTACAGAAGCTTTTCAGTTCCAGGAGGACCCATTTATTAATTGTTGCACTCAGTGTCTGTGCTGTTATGGTTATATTTAGGAAGTGGTCTCCTGTGCCAATGTATTTAAGTATACTTGCCATGTTCTCTTCTATGAGGTTCAGTATGGTTGGTTTTATGTTGAGGTCTTTGATACATTTGGACTTGAATTTTGTGCATGGTGATAAATATGAGTCTATTTTCATTCTTCTACATGTTGCTATCCAGTTATACCAGCACCACTGGTTGAATATACTTTCCTTTTTCCATTTTATATTTTTTGCCTCCTTGTCAAAAATCAGGTGTTCATAGGTATGTTGATTGATATTCAGATCCTTGATTTGGTTCCTCTGACCATTTAAGCAAGTTAAATAGACCTATAACTGCTAAAGAAATAGAAATAATCATCAAAGTCCCTTCCCCCATAAAAAAGTCCAGGACCAAATGGTTTCAACACAGAATTCTACAAATTTTCAAATAAGAACTAATACCAATACTCCTCAAATTGTTCCACACAATAGAAATAGAAGGAACATTGCCAGACTCTTTTTATGAGGCTACACTTAACCTGATACCTAAACCACACAAAGATATTATTAAGAAAGAGAATTACAGTCCAATCTTACTTGTGAATATTGATACAAAAATACTCAATAAAATACTGGCAAAACTAATCCATATCATTAAAATCATCCACTATGTTCAAGTAGGCTTCATTCCAGAGGCTCAGGGGTGGTTAAATATATGAAAAATCTGTCAATATAATCCACCATATAAACAAACAGAAGAAAAACTCACAAGATAATCTCATTAGATTATGAAAAGCCTTTGACAAAATACAATATCCCTTCATGATAAAGGTCTTGGAGAGAGCAGGGATACAAGGAATATACCTAAACATAATAAAGGCAATATAAAGCAAACCAACAGCCAAAATCAAACAAAATGAAGAGAAACTCAAGCAACCCTACTGAATTCAGGAACAAGACAAGGTTGTCTTCTCTCTCTCTATCTATTCAAGATAGTACTTAAGGGTCTAACTGGAGCAATAAGACAACAAAAGTAGATAAAGGGGATACAAATTGGAAAAGAAGTCAAACTCTCACTATTTGCTGATGATATGGTAGTTCACATAAGTGACCCCCAAAATTCTACCAAGGAATTCCTACAGCTCATAAACCTTCAGTAATGTATCAGGATACAAGATCATCTCAAAAAGATCAGTATTCTTCCTTTATACAGATAATAAATGGGCTAAGAAAGAAATCAGAAAAACATTACCTTTCACAATAGCCACAAATAACATAAAATATCTTGGAGTAACTCTAATCAAACAAGTGGAAGACCCATATGACAAGAACTTTAAATCTTTGAAGAAAGAAATTGAAGAAGACACTAGAAAGTGGAAAGATCTCCCATGGTCTTGGGTAGACAGAATTAACATAGTAAAAATGGCAATCTTACCAAAAGCAATTTACAGATTTAATGCAATGTCCATCAAAATCCCAGCAAAATTCTTCACAGACCTCGAAAGAACGGTACTCAACTTCATATGGAAAACCAAAAAACCCAGCATAGCTAAAACAGTCCTGTACAATAAAGGAACTTTTGGAGGCATCACAGTCCCTGACTTCAAAATCTACTATGGAGCTACAGTCCTGAAAAAGCCTGGTATTGGCATAAAAACAGACAGGAGGACCAATGGAGCCAAATCGAAGACCCAGATATCAATCCACAGAAGTGTTCTTTAAGGAATAAGATTAACCACTGCTATTTCCTAGACTATACCAAGGCCTTAGATGTGTTGATGCATCACATTTGTTAAAACAAACCTGACAAGTAGATATAATTATATCAATTAAAATTCTATCTTTCAGACATAAAGAATTGCTAAGAAATGTCAAGCCCAATGGTGCCAGAGTCCAGCTCTGGGTGAGGACAGGGTCTGAAAATGAGTGAATGCAAGAGCAGCGATGGGAGGAACTAAACATGGGACCTTCTTAGGTTCATTTTTGGAAGGATGGACAGAGAGGAAGCACATCCTCAGCAGTGAAGCAGGTCCCAGCAGGGGACACAAGGAGTAGGCAAGGGAGGAGGGAGCCAGGCCATGATGGTCAGGAGAATCTTGCAGCCGGACTGACTAGCAGCCAGAGTGCTTCTTTATTTATACAGAATTTAGTAAGTAGGGATACATTCATGTTGTCCCAAGACATAGATCATACCATTTTTTTTTTTTTGCTTTTGGATATGTGTCTCACATCCTTCTGCTCATCTTTTAGCCATCACTAATAAACTATCACAGAACAGAGTTATCATTTCCAATCATTTTCCCTCAAGTTTTGTCATCATTGATAAACAGAGTTATCATTGTTATTCATTAACCTTATAACCCAATTTTTAAAAATCTAGAGGCATATGACAGGCTGTTCTCTGGTTCGAAGCTCTGGTTGCTTCAAGGACACTAGACCAAAACAGAATCTTCAAGCCAGCTGGGCATATTGTCATATTTTAAGCAGTGTATTATTAGCTCTTAATGGCCAGAGTGCCCAAGAAATATCCTCAGAACAAAGCTGTTGCAGTTATTATCCAAATTCTGGCATAATACAATGTTCACATTTATATCTTTATAAAATTTGTTTATAAGTCTAATCCTGACATTCTGTTGTTCTTTGGTCATAGGACACCATAGTGGTTCTGCATGAGCAAACTTTTCTAAGGAAGGGAGGTCCTGACATCTCACTTTTTTTTTTAAAATCATCTTCCTTTGCCCATCAATATGAGTCTGGATAGGGCAGAGGTAACTTCAGTTAATCTGTGTTGCTGTAGATGCTGCATGTATAGTGGGAAGGAAGCTTGTAATCTGAACTGTGGCCAACTTCTCTAGCCCACTGAATCTTGTTGGACTTTTTAAGTTTACTTTGTTTTGATTACCTTTTTCTGAGTAAGTACAAAAACAGATGTTTCAAGAATATCTCATAGCCTCATAAAGAGACCTTTGGCTTCTTTATGTGTATCACAGTGTCCAAGGTGTAAGGAAGACCTTCAAGTAAATAAGGATATCTCCCTAAAAGTGGGAGGGGTAGTATGTTCAGGAATTTCCTGGGAAAGTTTAGAAGCAACATTCCTGGGAGAAGGCATAAATTATTCATACGAAATTTCCCATCAAATCAATATCCCTAAATTGTACAAATATTAAAGGTCACCCAAATATGCAACAGGCTGTGATGAAAACTAATGGTGGCATGGTGACTATCACGTGACTCAGCTTTGCTGGATCTTTGTCGAGAAGCTGTACTGGCTTTATGATCTTTGCTGTTCTCATCAGATATGGATGTGCCACAAAGGCTTACAATAATTTCAGGGCAGAATCTAGATTTGTAACCCTATGTTCAGCACATATTCTTGTGTTAGATAAGGGAAAGAATAATGGACCTGAGGGTTCTATTTTCTTAGGCTTTGTTTTAAAGAATTAAAATGGAAAAGAACAATTCACAACCCTCCACATTCTCTTCTTTTGTCTTTATTACCTTGACTTCATCAACTTGATAAATTTGACGGATACAGTGGCTGTCTGTCTGGGCATCTGATTTGCACTTCAGATGATTTCCTGGAAGGTCTCAGATCGTTTGTTCTAGCTATCCTCATGTGGATAAGTATGAACACAGGAAAAAGTTACAAAGTCAGAGGAACAAAACATTATAAGGAAAATTGCCATAATTCAATATCTGAGGATATTAAATCGAACATTTGAAGGGCTGTCATGTGAAGAAGGAATTAGTTCTTTTCTGGGGAGATGAATTAAAGGATCCAATAAAGAGAAATTACAGATATGAGTTACAGAGCTCAATATTAGGGAATTTTATTGTTTGATGGTTATTTGTTAATGATTTTAGTTAGGTTTTTTTCTTTCAGAATATTGGGCTTCTCTGGCACTGGATGGCCAACTGAAAGACTTGTTGTGAACGCAGATTTTTAACTCTTAATTTGGTTCCTTAATGTTACCATTCTTATACACCACCACCACTTACAGTCCAGAAACCTGGGTAGCAGTCTAGCCCAGACACTACACTACGTGTTAAAAGGGAATGTTCCTTTGAAGAGGGTTAATTAGGAGGGGTAACCAAAGCCACCGCATTGGGTTGGAAGGGACCAAGGGATATTGTTAACGTGGTATTCCCATGTAATTTGTGGGAACTGGCAGATCAACAACTTCCTCCGGTTATATTTCATGCAATGTGAGTGCCTTTTAAGAACAGAGAACTGGTCCAGATATAGAGCAGGCAAGATGAGCAGTGTTTGGTTCTCCTTAGAGGACTGTTCTTCAAATCTTAACATTGGCATTGTATGTCCAGTCTCCAGTTTGAACAGTTCTACTCATATTAAAACTCAATGTTTGGCTACACAATTACCCAAGGCTATTTCTTTTCCATTTAAATAAAAAGTCAGACTTTACAGCTGAGACTAAACACCTCTCACTCCTTCAGTCTCAGTGGCCAATGGAGATTCTACCAGGAATGGAACTGAATGTGTTCACAGATAATGGATGTGAGCAGGAAACTGGAATTTAAGATTTTAATCATGATTCTTACCTGTGTAATAACAAGTATCACACTTAGAAAGCACAGAAAAAGTAGAATAAAGCAGTTCACCCTGAGCCTTACAACATGAAAGTAGTCTTGACACCCACTTCTATTAATTTCTTTTATCCTATGTGTGCTTCTGAGTGGGGTTATGTCATTGCCGTCAGTCTAGTTGATTTTGAATCCTAAGTGACAAAGAATAAGTGAGCATCAGCTGCCATTGTGAATCACAGCTCAGCTTCCTCAAGCTTGTAATGTGAGAAATCTTAATGAGAGCAGTTATATAGTGCTCTTGTGAGTGTTCATTTGTGTTTGAAGGTCCTATGCTTTAGCGGGGCCCAGGAAAGCCTAATTCTTGGGCTTCCATTCAGATGGCTCAGGCCCAAAGCCTCCTGATTTTGATTCACCCTCTTTGTGGTTGCTGTATCTGCAGTGTGTGATGGAGATATCACAGCTTTGCTACGTCACTGAAAGATGATGAAGCCAGCGAAAATAAGATGTGTAAGCAATAAAGGCCAAATCATTGACTCTATGAAATAAAGGTGGTTCAGTAAGGTTGCTAAATAGTTTTGTCATGTTTCATGAAAGAACACTTTGGCCTTTTGCATTAATTTACCATCAAAATCCAATCAGGGTAAGGTCTGGGGCTGTTTGAGCACAAAGAATCTAAACACCAGATTCAAATGTCTGTTCTTGCACTTGCTGGTCCTGGGGTTTTGGTTGAGTTTATCAATCTCTGTCAGCTTTATTTTCTTTTGTACAAAATGGAAATGACTTTAGTGGCTGCTACCATAGGATCCTTGTTATGGGTGAATGAGTTATTGTATTAGTCAATAGTAATTTACGAGAGTGACTGGTACCAAGCTAGTTCCTTATGGCTATTTACTGTTAGTATTGTTCTTTCCTGAAGTATTTATTTTTTTAATTTATTGAAGCTATAAAATATTATGAAGAATATAAATTATTATTTATTTGATCTTCAGAGTGGCAAACTTACCCTGTGTATGTAATCAGTGCAAGAATTCACAGAGGACTTACCAATCTGATTACATAAACATTAAAAGTCTATTTCGTGTAAGTTCAAAAAGCAAAGTATAAATATTTATAATATAACAAACTAAATTAAAAACAATAAGTGGCTGCACCCTTTCTGACACGTGTAGAGTTATTAGACATTGAAGTAACTTTATATGATAGTAAAGCTTATTCTTTGGATTTATGTTATTTTAGAGATGTTATTAGCCTCTGCTCCAAGCGACATGTGTACACTACTTGTAGTGTATAGGTGTGTGTATAGATGTCTGTATTTCTTTCCTGCATATTCCGTGAACTAGTTAAGTCAGTTTGTGGTGATGCCAAGTACATACCAGCAAATCTGAATAGCAAAACAAAAGGAGGACATAGCTGAGATGTAGTCCAGCTGCGTCTGAGCATGGAATGTGGCAAGCCAGAGTGATTGCAGAATCCACGGACCAAAGCACCAATATTCCTCTATATAAGGGATGACAAGTAGTTTTGGTGCTTGGACTGGAAGAAAAATTTCTCTTCCAAGTCTCCAAAGAAACATATAATCTGGTAAAGCTAATAGTATCTCCTGTAAGTCTAGCTGATTGGGTTATCAAAACAGGATTGTAAAATCAAGACTAGCCGGAGCTACAGAGCAAGTTCATGGCCAGCTAAGGCGATGCAGTGAGACCTTGTCTGAAAATAAAGAGTAAAAAGGAAGAGATCTGAAAATCCACAGCTTCATGGTAGAGCAGGTTCCCAGTACATGCAAGACCCTGGGTTCAGTGCCCAGCACCATTCCCCACCCATGAGAGAGGAGTCCTTCTAATGGGGGACATTTTGATGCCACTTTGTATATAAAGCTAAGCATGATGCATTTCATTCTCTTGGTCTGGGTTGTTAGCATCCCACCAAAGCTGCCAGGAAGTGAGTCCTAGAGTAACGACAGGTTTTTCGTATTCACCCTGTGCCTACTTATCCCTACCCCCTGTCTTTTTCCTTTTCTGTGCTCTATGTTGGATGGGGACCTAGGCTTTGCAGCTTCATATCCCAGACTATTTCATTTGTCTTCAGCTGAGATTGGCTAACAAGAGTGGACCAATGGGAGCCTGAGGGGTGGGTGGAAGGGAGAAGAAACCAAAGTGCTTCTCCTTGGGTGGTTATTTGCAGAGCTGTTTCCCATGTACTATTTTTTTTGGGGAGGGGCACCAACTTCTGCCAAGTGACCAGGAATCCCGACTTCCACTCCATTTAGTCATAGAGCAGCTTCCCTCTGCCCCATTTGTGAATTTTTGACATACCTCACTATTTCTTGTAGCTTCTAGATCCCTCCAATACCTATGCCATGCACATTCAAAATGGTTCTGTTCCCCTCTCCTGATCCATCTGGATTTTGGTTGGCAATGTGTCATTTTATGGCTTAACAAAATGAAGTGAAGCTTCCACTTGAAGGCTGGCATTGCCTGCAGATAGTAGTGCAGGAGCCAGTACTTCAAAGTTGCAGTTTCTTTTGTATTCTTCACCAGAATATTGCTTTGCAACTGAAAATGCGCCTGGCTATGGGCTTGGAGTCTCTGGCCCCTTATTTCCAGCATTCACGATGAAAATTTCCAGGCTGTTTGCTTGAATGTCCCCTTGGGTTGAGCAGCAGATGTAAATCTGTGCTGTCGTGGAGAATTACCATTTAGATTGAAGAAACCTAATTCATTTGTTTCAGTAATTTATTTCCAAGAAACTTATGACCTGACAAATTTGACATAATTGGAACATTTTGGTTCTCTTGTTCATGAAAATTGCTTCCCTCTCTGAATTAATAAACAGACAACATATAAATAATACTTTAAGAGGTCTAGCCATGCCACTTCCCTCTTCCCACCCATGCCTGATCAGCCTCCCTCAGAGTACCGCCCAGAATCTCTAACCATGATTACTCTGTCCTTTCCCATCTGACTGAGTCTTGAACTCACATTTTTTGTTTGTTTTGTTTGTTGTTTGTATGTTTTTTGTCTTTTCTTCTGATTTTAAGCCTTTCACAAATACAGATTCTCAAGTTTTCCATATTTTATAAGCTGTACCGCTTTGTTGACAAATGAAAGCAGTTCCGCTTCAGCCACATTTGTCTGTATGCTACAGATTATTTTTTCCCGGACTGATGGCAAGATCTATTATTAAGTGGTTTCATGCTTTATATAATGTGAGATGGCATTTACTTTTCTTTAGTTAGAAATGTATGAATGCATGGATATAGGGTGTATGGTACAGATAGATACAAGTACATAGCACTTTCATGGAACTATTAGCTGCTACTGCTAGTTCCTGAAGAGTATGTAACCTAAATAGCTACATTTTCTGTGTATAAATGAGGAGATATTCTTTATGCTTTAATTACCAGTTCACCAAGTTTATAAACCCACCTTTGAAAACATGATAGTAAGAACATTCATCCACTGTTACTTTGTTTTTTAGATTATTATCTTAGGTAGTATAATTATTTTCTAATGTTAATATTATGCAGGTTAAATTGAAGGCGCAATAGATAAACCTTCAGTTTTTAAATGATGTTGAATGTTAAAAGTTGTATCTCTAAGTAGACTGGAGAGATGGCTCAGTGGTGAGGAGCACTTACTGCTCTTACAGAGTAAGTTCCGTTCCCAGCATCCACATGATGGTCCACAAATATCTGTTACAGGGACTCAGATGCCATCTTCTGGCCTCTTTCGCATAAGTGGTTCACACAAATTTGTGCAAGCTCATATATACACATACAGTTAACTAATTTATCAAAAAGGATGCTTAAACTTTGCATATCTGAATTTGAGGTTCATTATGTCTCTGCAATGTAACCTTGGGACCTCCTAAGTAGGCATTTTGCATAGCTCCATGACAGCATCTTCAGCACCTACTGTCTAGAGCTGTGTTTTCAGAATGGCAGCCACTAGTGCAATGTGCCTGTTGAACACATGTAGCGTGGTTAGTTGAATCAAGTTGTGTTATAAATATTAATAAACACTGGGCTTGGAAAACCGAGTATCTAAAAGTACGTTAATGTTTGATCAGTCGTAATTGTTCCTATATTGAATATACATTAAATGATAATATTTTAGAAATACAGCATTACTAATTTTAACTCAATGTAATATACCTACCAGAACACTTAAAATTACATATTTTAATCACATTCTTATTTAACAGTTATAGTTTAGACAGTAGGATGAGATAACACTGTGAAGCACAGAGTGCACTGGCAGGCAAGCACAAAAGCTTCATTTCCCCTACCATTTGCAGCATGAATATTGACAGAAGGTAAGAAGGGTATCGGTGGCAGTAACCTCAGAAGTCTGATAGAGACTCCAAGCACAGAAGGGAAGTGGGAGAGAAAGAACGGACTCCAGAGAGAAGAAGAGTGAATTAAAGACTTGCTTACAGAAGAAAGTAGATTCCAGCCTTAGTGCCCTGAAATGTGGGCTGAAGGGACAGTATGAGCACAAGACTGCATTTCTTTCTTTATAAAGCACTCCAATTATTGCTAATTTGAGATATCAGTATAGTACAATACACACAGTCTGTACAGATTTCCAGCAGCTGGCATCTCTGTTAAGGTCACTTGTCTGAGAACCACTGTTTCTGTAGGAGAAAGTGCCCTTGGTGAGCATGAAGGCTTATGAATAACAATGCATTGCTATGATAATTCTGTTTTTATATATTTTTAACATGTAATGAGCTTCAAGAAGGTTTGAGCCCCTTTCTAGCTGGAAAGCGTTTTTGTTTGTCTGTGCTTTTCACAACAGCATCAGAGTTTTTGTTTTGTTTGGATTAAATTTTTAAATGTAGCAAATGTAAAATTTTATTTTATAACAAGAACATTCTACAAAAACCAACAAGATCCAGAAACAAATAAATAAGCAAATAAGCAAGGAGTCTTCAGAGCTTAGGCAAGTAGTAACGACCCTAACTCCGGCTTCCCAGGTTAAAGAGCATAGCCCACGAGCAAAAGGCTAACATGGATTGAGGCCTTAAGTAAAATCACGGCAAATCCACTAAACGGTGCTTTCAGACAATCATTTACCAGAACAAACTCATCATATACCCACCATGTACTTTCGTAGGTAAAACTTATGGTTTTAGGTTGTTAGGGTTTGCCATCCCAACTCTCAAATAATAATTCTCACTCTGAAGGGGGTGACTTGGCATGCAGGCAACATGTAGTATTGGAAAGGAGACTATTTCCATGGAGCTCAGTGTCAGCTTCTATTAGGAAACCCAGTGAGTGAAGTATCCAAGTTCCCATTCTCATAGCTTCTATAAGGGGCTTCCAGCTTTGTGCTGTTCTCACTTCTTAGTGCTGGCACTAAAGTATGGCCAGCCCCTCATCATTTTCAGCTCTGAAGCCCTACAGTCAGTCTACCTACCCTTCTCACCTGGGGTCTCTTCCCATCAGCCCTCTGAGTCCATGTGACTTTACTTTTAGACACTCCAGGGCTTTATAGTTGCTTTTCCATTGTAGCTTTGCGGTTCCTATTTTACAGATTGGAGCTCCCTTACTCCAAAACGCTTAAATATTAAATGTTACATTCAAACATTTTTAACTAATATGATACCAGAAGTGGAAAATTCTACAATTTGTTTTGTTTTTATGCACAAAATTATTAAAAATATTATAAAATCACCTTTGTAGTGTGTACATCTATTATATATAAAACATAAGGAAGTTTTATTGTCAGATTTGGGTATTGGCCTCAAGACACCAGATTATGTGTATGCAAATACTTCACAATGGAAAAAGCAATTGAAATCAATTGCTGCCGAGGGTATTGGATGGTAGATGGAGCAGCTATTCTCCTGAGTGTTAGCCCACAGTCTGCATGGTCCCTCAGGGATTATAGTGGTTCTATATCTTAATCCCCAGTGACCTTCCACTGTACAATGTAGATTGTAGAATAGGCCAAAGTCATGGTCTAGAAACCCTGTGAGCTCTGCTCAATGTTCCTGATTTCATACTTAATATTTGGGAAAACATTTTGCCTTCATTGTATACTGACTTTTAAATGCTAGGACTTTATTACAATACACAAAAGCTCCCACAAATTGCTATAAGGAATATTCCTGGAGCATTCTTTTATCATTGTTAAAGTATTGGCAGCCACACCTAAGAGTTTGTCAGCAGGGGAGTATTAACATCACCTAGTGCTGGTGGGCAAGCAAGAACAATGGTAATAGTCTGTGTTGTTTTGGGATGTCTGGGGACATCTGAGACAATATATAGAGGTATTAAATATTTTTCAAATAGTGAGCCAATTTAAAATATATATGCCATTCACATACTACATGAGAAAAAAATCAATTGAAATAAATGAATGAAAGTATTGATTTAGAAAGATAATATCCCTAAGCAGAGATTGGTTGGTTTATTTAGAATATTGATGTGTGTTCCTGGTGAACCATGTACTCTAGTCATTCTTTCATCATTCATTCATTCATTCTTTCATCATTCATTCATTCATTCATACTTTCAGCATTTTATTTTCAATGAGCACTTATATATTGCTAGGTCTGCAAAACACCCTTTTAAAATTTCCTTCCTCAGAAAACATATTTAAATTTAGATGGGTAAATACAATGCATTTAACAGTTGTGTTCCCCAGGGGTGTAAATGTAGTTTACTGTACACCTACTGAAATCAGGCTCATAGTTGTGCTTAGTTAAGGAAGTTCTGTTAAGGTGGAACTTAGACTAATGCGCCTAAACTCTGTTTCAGTCTAAGCTGTCTCCTCTAGAAGTTACGCAGACATGCTCCACTGCGCTGATGGCTTCTTAGTTTATCTTTTAGCTGCAGCATTCTTGTAATTGAACTTCATCCCCACTGTCTGGGGGACCAGCCTCCTGCAGCACATGGCTTTGACAGGAATCAATTTCAAAATTTGGGCTCACGATGGGGCACAGAAATGGGGACTGAGATAGTATAGTACTTTATCAGAGCAAAGGAGGATTCTCCAGACAGTTGTGAAAGGGTTGAAGATGGCTGGGTCATTCAGTTCCTTCCTGGCTCCACTGGCTTACCAGAGCCAAAGCCAGGTCTCAGAAGGAAACACTGCATTGAATTGGACTTCAGGACACCTTGACAGGACAGAGGGGATTGGAGCCTGATAGAAGGGTAGGTCTTTTCCTTCCAAGCTCTCAGTATACCCATTCTACTCAGTTGGTCTTATTGAATTGTTTGGTTGTCACCTTCATGGTAAAAAGAACAATGGAAGAGGTGAGGCACAACTGGGCTCTGAAGCTTCTCTGAAGCTCTCACCGCCCCCCTTATCTGAATCTGGTTTAGCTTAATTATTCACATACAGAAGTTAGAGATGTGGATGTATGCATCCTAGTTGTTTGACCTTCACCTGGAAGGGATTATAATTTAGGGAATGTAGCATAGGGCTTGGGAGCAGGTGAATATCAAGACCCTGTGTGAGATATGGATTGGTAAACAGATAAGGATATCTGACTCATTGGACCTTCATGACTTACCCTGAGAGAGAAAAATAGTACTTGAGCAAAGCAAGACATTCAGTTATTAGCTCACCTTTCTGGATGTTGTTCAAACTTTCCATTTTAATTGAGATAGTGACTACTCGGGAACATATTCATGCCCATGTCTGACAAATGGGAGCAATCTTTGGCCTCATTGATATGATCTGTTAAGTATCTACTTACATGAAGGCTGCCTGCTGATCTTGGTAGCAGCCTGTCTGGAAGTTAGGCTTCAGAATTAAAAGATTCTCTGGGCCTAGGTCTGAGTCTTTAAAAACATGAACCCAGAAAGGACGTGTCCTCTGCGACTTTAGTTCTTCATTAGATAACTTTTCTTCAATTCAGAATTCTTCTATCTCTCTTCCTTCTCAGGATAGAGGAAGGGAAAACAGGGAAGCAAGTGAGTGCAGGGCTGAGTACAGAAACAGAGAGCACTTGCTTGCTTTCTTCATTGCAGCTGGCCCTTGGCTGGTGTGGACTAGGTCTGAGTCTGTGGTACAGCAAGTCCCACAAATGCGTTTACTAGTCATCAGTCTTCCAAGATGCTCTACAATAAGCCAAAACAACACATTCTGCATCTCATTGTTGAAGCCTCAAACTGTGTTTCCATATTAGGACTGTGTGAAGTCACCCATTTAGATTCATGCTGAACTTCGTATTTTGTCTTTCCAACTAGTGATGTAGTTCTGCAGTTTGGTTCGCAACACTAGGAAGAGGTTTATCCAGTCCATATTCACACACTTGCAGGCATGCACTCACACAGTTACATATATGTTATGAAGCCATTTTACTTTTTCTCATCTTTCTTTCTCTGGTGGCTAATCTTGATTTCCAAACTGACACGATTTAGGATCACCATGGGAACAAACCTCTGGGCATTCCTGTGATGGATCTCTAGATGATGTTTACTGAGGTAGGAGGACCCAGTCTGGATGGGGATAGCATTGTTGCATGACATGGGGATTCACTGCTAAAGAAAAAGGAGAAAAGTAGCTGAGCAGCAGCATGCATCTCTCTTTGCTTCCTTACTGCAAATGCAATACAATCAACTACTTTCCTACCATGATGCACTGTGCCCTTGAACCATGAGCCAAAGTCAACCATTTCTTTTCTATGTTGACTTCATCAGGTATTTTCTCTTCATAATGAGAAAACTAATAGCTACTTAACATTCCATAAGGTGCTTATTTCTCATATGTAGTCCTTTCTCTCTTTCATTTCATACCCACCAACTTCCCTAACCCCTATTCCCTCAGGACCACTTGGAGTTTTATTTCCATGGGCAGAATGTGGAGATATTCCAGATTCTAGGCATTTCTAGAAGATGTTTCTGCCCTTTGTTTCTCCAAAGAGAGATTTCTACAAAGTGAAACTGTCCTCTGCTCATTCTGGATATCTCTTAAAGCACAATGCAACATCATTATTGTCTATTTTAATGAAACTACATCTCATATAAAATACCTATTAAAAAGTAAAGGAGGGAAAAAGAAGTCAGATGTGGTTAAAATGCTACCTTTTTTAAAACTGTAGGTCAGAAGGAGCAGTGATCACTCAATGTTTCAGACTCTCTGAACAGAGCAAACACAGCCCCTTCTTCACAGCTAAGATTTGTGTAGGTATTTGGTTGTTGACTCTTCCTTGGGTTTCCAGTGTGGAAGAAAGGATTGGTGCCATGCTATTGGAAGAAAGCCCTAAGTTTTATTTCCGCATAAAAATGCCTTCATTTAACATGCAGAGTCTCCCTAATTTACAGCCATGCTCACCCAATGCTGCAGTCCTCTGTTTGCATTCTGAGCTGCTTGAAACATTTGTTCTGACATCTAAAGCCAGGTGCGGCTCATCTGGTTTCAGTTGTTATTTCCACATGAAGGAGCCGAGTCAGTCATCAAGGGATTTGAGCAAGCCAGAGATTATTTATCACTTTGGCTCATGGCTAGGAACACCTTCATGGCTGTTGCTGTTTCATTTATATGAATGCCACTAAACCTGATATTTGAGGTTAGTTCATATATTCTGGATCAAAATGTAACTTAACAGAATGATTCTCTTCCTCTTGAGAGGTTTGCAGAAACATCTTTCTCTAAAAATCTAAATTTAATGGTTTCATTAAAATGCAAATTAAACTACAAAAAACAAAAGTAGAGCTGAGTCAACCATCCAGAACACTTAGCCATTTGGGAGTTATCAGCCTTCTGCTTTAAGGGAATGAGGGAACACTGATGGGAGATCATGTGCTAATTTACGTATCCAATGCTCAGGGTACATTCTATGCAATTACAGCTTCGAGACCATCAGCTCATGATCCAGTTTTGCTTCTGCACTAAATATCCAGAATAATGAATGACTTCAATTCTTTGATTTATTTAACGCTCCCTATCACATTGAGTTTGTAATCAAGAGCAGATATCCCTAACTTCTGTGCCCATGCAGTTTGCCTATGTATTTTCAGTTAAACTAAAATCCACTTGGGATGTAGGGTACTAGATTATTCATTTACAGTGAGCTGTCAAGAGAGGTAGATGCTATGGGTTTGTGTGAGTGACTTTAGAGGAGTAGAGATAAAAAAGGATGAAGGGATTTATCAAATAAAGAGTGCAGTAACACAATGACCAAGAAGAATAATCATTCATGGAGAAAATGTGTGTTGACAGAGGTTTCTGTCCCACCAGGTCCCACAGCCGTTTAGTCCCAAATAAACACACAGAGGCCTACATTAATTATAAAATGGTTGGGCTTTTAGCTCAGGCTTCCTATTAACTCATTCTTATATCTTTCATTAACCCATTATTCTTATCTATGTTTGCCAAATGGCTAGGTACTTTTCATCAGCGAGACATTCTCATCTTGCTTCCTCTCTGTCTGGGTGACGACTGCAAACTGACCTTTCCTCTTCCCACAATTCTCCTGTTCTCATCACCCCTGCCCACATCTTGCCTGGTTGTCCTGCCTCTTCTTCCTGCCTGGCTACTGGCCAATCAGCATTTTATTAAAAATAATACAAGTGACAGGATAAAAGACTATTGTCCCACAGCACTCCTCTCCCCTTTTTAAAACAAGAACTTTGACTCTAACATTCTTTGTTTAGCTTTTTGTCCAGACCATTATGCATAACATTTTGTAACCATCACTCTAAACAAAGATAAATATCCATAATCCATTTTTCAGGAATGGGGCATAATTTTCCAGGCAATTTCCTGCTGTTTGGGAGCACTGATAATCTCATGCGGATCTAAAGAAAATTTAGAATTATGGTCACGTTCTGACCGGAAAATTCTGTGATGCTTGATCATCTCAGCTAGCAGTCTTGAAACTGTTCTGGATGTAGAACTCAGAAGAAACTGCAACAGAGGTCCTCTGAAACGCTGAATCATGTGGGCCATCTGCTCCTATTAGAGATTTCTCAGGAGGTCTTCCTTGATCAAACCTGATTTTTCTTAGCCCAGAATGAAGCCATAGAAACAAAACATTTCCTGTGGAAACAAAAACAAAACCTCTTCTCCAAAGTAACATATCTTTTGACTTAAATTTTGAAGACAAAACATTTCATAATATATGTGTTGGATTAATCCAGCAGCATTCATAATCAAATATCTTTTAGCAGCTGTTGCTCCTTCCTCAGCAGTCATACAGTTCAAAGACAAGACAATAATATCCAGTATCCAGATTCTCTGTGTATTTTCCATCTTTATGTGACTTTATTTTAAATTCTATTTTCTTTTATTTTTACTTTTAATATTTTTGTATTTTGAGACAGGGTTTCTCTGTGTATCTTTGGCTATCCTGGATACACTCTGTAGACAAGGCTGTCTTTGAACTCACAGAGATCTGCCTGCCTCTGCCTCCTAAGTGTTGGGATTAAAGGTGTGTGCCACCACACCCAACTACTCTCTTTATTTTTTATATTTATATTTATATTTTTTATATTATTTTATATTTTTAAACACACTCTAAACCTTTTAGAGTTTTTTATCTGAATCTATCTTTACTGTATAACTCTCTTTTTTTGACCATTTGAGTCTTTAATTTGCTAAGCAGTATTGCTAGGATTAAAGCTTTGGCTTTGATGGCTGGATCCACCCATTTCTTAGCTTTCTGAGAGACTAGCCCATGGTGGAGGTTTTGGCCAGAGCCATGTTTATTGCCACAACTCTATGGCATTTCAAGGTCCCTGCCACCACGAAGAAGCATGCTGTTGGCTATTCATAAACACCATTTTAGTGCTTTACAGCAGAGCCTCTTAAAAGGGCTGCAAGGTTTTTGCAGCTAATGCTGAGTCTGGAAGCCTCTCTTAAATGAGATGCGCTTGCCTCTAGCAAACAGACATGCACAATCAGAAGCAGAATGAATGCATGCCACACTGCTGTTCACTCCCTTTCCCCACTCAGTCTGGGATCCAGGCCAGACAAGGGTTCCACTCCAGTTAAGATGGATCTTCCCACGTCAATGAACTTAATTGAGATCTTCCCCCACAGGCACATCCAGAGCTATTTCCAAAGTGATTATGGATTTTGTCAGATTGACAGTTAAGCATCCCATTAGGTGATAAATAAGATTTGAAAAGTTTGCTTCCTTGACTTCTCCTGGATGTTACATGAATTTCTGAAACTTCAATGTTTTCAGTTTTCTGACTAATCAGATGTAAGTTATTGTAGGTTATGTTTTTAACAGAAATACATGAATTAGAAGTTAAAGAACCAATACTTTATTTAAATAACAAGTTTATCTAAACCTCTACACAGAAGACAAAGAAGTATTACTTTGTTATTTCATACTGTGAGGTGTGAAGACAGTGTATTTGGTGACTCTGAGTCACCATCTCTAGAGAATACAGTCCGGAGAAGGGCTTTGTTCCAGAAATATGATCAAGCCCTTCAGTTTTCTCTTTTGATTTCTACCATCTATCCTCTGTTCTTAGCAATGATTCATATGTGCACTTTGGTTTCCCCATGGGCATAGAATAAGAGCGACAGAAATTTGTTCTTTGTTGTGATTTGCTGGGCTTGGAACTTACAATGTGTTAAAAGTCAAAGGTTCTGAATAATGTAACTTTTCTGATAGGAGTAAGTCATCAATCACATTTTATGATTTTTATTCTGTAAGCTTGACTTCATGTGGCTTGAGAATAGGACATAACATCTTTATTCCACTTCTTAAAAAAATAGCTTTGGCTAGTCTGTATTTCTTTTAACCTTTCAACAATATATTTTTGAGTATACTAACTTATTAGTTTCTTTACAAGAATGAGGTAGGATTATTGTTTTCATTGCCCCAAATTCTCAAGGAAGGGAAATCAACATCTGAACAATGTTGATGAGACTCTTGTGTAAACTGTGATGTAAGTTTTGAAAGCATCATAAGGGAGAAGCCTCATCTGCCCTGAATTGGAGACCGAGAACATCACATCAAATTCTCTTTAATGATAAGCATCTATTATCAACTTCAGAGTTTATAGTCCTGAAAAGTGTCTCAGCTGGCAAGGCTCACCGTGGGATTAGACTGCTCAGACTTGCTTACTGTGCACAATGTGTTCTCGCTTGATGGATTGTGCTGCCCTCTTTTTAGATCATTTCTATGCTGTGACATAACAATGGTGCTTTTATTCTTAACTGAAGTATAATATTTCTATATATTAGTGCAGTAAGTCCATATGTGCTTACATTGTATAATGATTAAATTTAGGGTAATTAACATTTCCATCTCCTTAAGCCTTTGTCATGTATATGTGTTGGGAATGTTTGGACATTTCTAATTATTTAGAAATATGTAATTACTTGTTCATATCTTGACAGTGCTGCAGAACACTAGAACTAGTTCTTCCTAGGTAATGTATTTGGGGCACCTTATCCAGCCTTTCCTTGACCCCTCTGCTTCTTTCTAGTCAGTGTGATTACTGAACTACTCTCTAACAGTTAGAAGTGTACTGAGCTCGTCTGACTCCTTTTCCTCAGAGCTGTCAGGTATAGTGTATACTCCTAGCTAGGACCATGAGGCTCAATTTCTGTTCCAGAGTTTGCCGTGGATTCCGTGATTAAGGGAAATTAGTAAAGAATGCTGAAACTATCAACAATGGAGTATTCTGGGTCACTTATGTGGGGCAGAAATGTTCACAAAATAGGGAGGAAAAGAGACCACATTTCCTGTGCACCTCCCCCAGGTTGGGATTCCCACTCTTCCACCATAGCTCCAGCCCCAGGGAGAGACTCCAACCCCTTCTGAAGGTCACATGTGAGATTTTTAAACACCAGCAAAAAAAAAAAAAAAAAAAAAAAAGCATTTTTTAAAAGGTCACTTAACTCTGAAGAGTTAGTTTCTCCCCTTTTAGTTCCCTGCATGTTGATCAGACGTCTAAACATAGCTCCAGAAAGCCTGAAACTTGAGGTTTGAGCCATTGCCTTCCTTCATTCCTCTATTTGTGCAGTCACTGATTGCCTCTTCCTTTTGTTTGAGGACTTTGAGGGTTGAATGCCTGGTTCTAGGTGCCCATGACTCCGATACAAATGGTGCTCAGCCAGCTCAGGAGCAGCATCTCTCAGATACCAATGCTGTGTCACCACTCCAGCCAAGCACCCTAGAAAGGCTGTGCTCCTTCTTGGTTGAATATGATTCTTTAAACGATCATATGAACAACATGAACTGAAAAGATTTTGAGCCCTGCATTAGGCTTCGTTATCAGAGTAAGTCCCATCTGTGTTCCAGTCTACTAGCTAGCTCTTTCCACATTAAAAAGGAACTCCATTCAAACCTCAATTTGTATAACTTTGTGGTTATTTTCTTTCTGAGTTATTGTTACTTTGGGTCAGTAAATATTAAAAATGGCATTGACCTTAAATTACCTGTTGGATCATAACTTGCTGGAGCTCTCTTACATCTTTAGTAATTTATGAGCCTTGGCATTTGGGGTGTTCATCACAGCTTCTGTGTGACATTAAAAACTTGTGGAATTTTTGGAGATCTCCACTGGAGATTATGTTGAACAAAGAAATCTTTTTCAATAGATCTCTGAGTATGCTGTAAACATTTTTCTTATTTGTGATAAGTTTGTGCGTAGAAAATAACATTACTGAAAATATCAGTTGGTTCAAAAGTGATGTAAAGGAGGCAAGTTTGTTGTGAGGTAGTAGACCTATTGACATCACAGGTGACCAGACAGACCTGTGTCTGTCACACTGTCTTTTCCACTATGAGTAATGAATGAATTAATAAACATATTAATTGATAAGAAAACAAGCCACTCCTTTGAACTATTTTGGTCTTTAAAGTAAAACCTACAAGGAAAAGAGTTTTTCTTAGGCCAAAACCATATTCCATGCTGTTTCCAGCACAGATTGTCTAGATTTGGAAAGAGACACCTACACAGGCCCTGTGTAGTCATTGGATCTTCTGGGATAAAGAGGACTACGTCATGTTTTGTTTCTTTAGCTAACAACTTCCCTCTAATGCTTCTTGAGCTATGAAGCAGTGACCAGCTAATATGATATCAGGAGCTTGAGCTGCCCACGGGTTCCTGGTTGTATGTGTGGTGCTTTGAGTTAGAAAAGGTTCCAAGATGTTTATTTGAGTGGCATGGAGAGAATTGCTGGCCCATCATCCTCGAAACCCAAGCAGTCCCAGTTTCCACAGTATCCCATTTAGTGTCTACGTAAGAGAAGGGTGAAGATAGAACCTGCTTAATTCTTTTGAGAGTATTGACTGGCTGTAACTGCTTCATATATTAAAAGTATTAAGTCAAGAGGAGCCTCTACCCCATCAAATATCTTCAGATTCTAGCTAGTAATTTTGCTTGTGTTCTTTAACCTTTGTGAAATTTCAGAAGAACAGAAGTCACAGGTTCTCATTCATATGTGGATCCTCCATCCATAAGCCTACAGTGTGTATGTTTGCTTGTGTATATAGGTATACGTGTGTGTGTGTGTGTGTGTGTGTGTGTGTGTGTGTGTAGTCTTAAAATCTAGAAAGGAGTTGCCGAGAGAGGAATGGTGATGAGGAAGGATGAGGGTGGGGAAAGGGATCTGGGGAGGAGGATACAAGAGGACAGGTATGTAGCAGGGAACATGGTAGAAAATGTCTATTTAAAAAATTATTCACAATCAGAGTTCGCATGCTCTGCTCACATAGCTTAGACCTGAGTTGCTCAACCCCAGGCGGCTTTAATTCTTTTACTTTAAAAATGTGAATATTTTCCTTGAAGAAAGCTAATGTGAATGGGGAGCATAACTTTTTAAGCCGTGTGGAGGTCCTGGCTTCAGTAAAATTCTGCCTTTAATCTTTTAGAGAGATAAGAGGTTATGAGATCTACAGACAGAAGAAATTGTGCTCTGCAGGTCAGGAGCCTTTAAGATGTGCATCACCCTAGACAAGCTGGTTTACAACAGGATATCATGCAGCCAGCCTCCATGCCTGTGCTGAAGGGGCATTCTGAAAGCAACTACATTCCTGTGTATTCCTCACCTCTGTATAAATTTACTTCATCATTCCCTACCTCCTTACAGATGTGAAATTAATATTCTCCTAGAAATTAATTGCAAATTCTTTATTCCCCCATTAATCAGAGAATAAAAAAATTACCGACACATGTTCATCTAAATTTTTTTTAATATGGTTTTTTTTATATTTAAAAATTTCCATCTCCTCCCCTCCTCCTCCCTCTTCCCTCCCCTCCCCTCCACCCATACCCCCCCTCCCTCCCTCTCCAGGCCAAGGAGCCATCGGGGTTCCCTACTCTATGTTAAGACCAAGGTCCTCCCAACTCCCCCCAGGTCCAGGAAGGTGATCAACCAAGCTGAGAAGGCTCCCACAGAGCCCATCCATGCAGAAGAATCAAAGCCCAGCACCTTTGTCCTTGGCTTCTCAGTCAGCCTCCACCATCGGCCACATTCAGAGAGTCTGGTTTGGTCTCATGTTCCATCAGTCCCATTCCAACTGGAGTTGGTGATCTCCCGTTAGTTCTGTCCCACCGTCTCCATGGGTGAACGCACCCCTCACGGTCCTGACTTTCTTTCTCATGTTCTCCCTCCTTCTGCTCCTCATCAGGACCTTGGGAGCTCAGTCCAGTGCTCCAATGTGGGGCTCAGTCATTTTCTTCATCTATCGCCAGATGGAGGTTCCCTCACGGTCCTGACTTTCTTTCTCATGTTCTCTCTCCTTCTGCTCCTCATCAGGACCTTGGGAGCTCAGTCCGGTGCTCCAATGTGGGGCTCAGTCATTTTCTTCATCTATAGCCAGGTGAAGGTTCTATGGTGATATGCAAGAAATTCATCAGTATGGCTATAGGAACTGGCCTTTTCAGGCTCCCTCTCCTCAGCTGCCCAAGGAACTAACTGGGGGCGTCTCCCTGGAAACCCGGGAACCCCTATACTCAACTTGAGTCTCCCTTCTGAAAACTTTTTGCAGTGTCTGTACATTTTCACAAGAGAACATTAATATTTCCTGCTTCGTTTTTATGGTTTATTTTTTTATATTTAAAAATTTCCATCTCCTCCCCTCCTCCTCTCTCTTCCCTCCCCTCCCCTCCCCTCCCTTCCCCTCTACCCATAACCCCCTCCCTACCCCTCCAGGCCAAGGAGCCATTGGGGTTCCCTACTCTATGTTAAGACCAAGGTCCTCCCAACTCCCCCCAGGTCCAGGAAGGTGATCAACCAAGCTGAGAAGGCTCCCACAGAGTCCATCCATGCAGAAGAATCATAGCCCAGCGCCATTGTCCTTGGCTTCTCAGTCAGCCTCCACCGTCGGCCACATTCGGAGAGTCCAGTTTGGTCTCATGTTCCTTGATACCGTATCCTGGCAAGTGTTTTCATGCTATTCCTTTATGTTCCATGAAACACTTTGGGAAACACAGTAAGTCAGAAGCAATGCTGCAAACCACATCCCAACCTTACATAAATTACAACATACACATCTACAACACCTTTGAGATGCAGAGAGGGCAGGTAGTTCTCACGCATATTCCCAGCAACTGTGGACACAGAGTAGATAAGAAATCATCCTAGATTCAAAGAGATCATATTCAGTGTTGCCTGTTAGTAAAATTTAGTCCAAAACATCAATATATGACTTGAAAATAGTCGACTGGTATCTATCTGTCTTCCCTGCCTTTGTTCACCATAGCCTTTCAATTCCCCTCTTGAAAAGCAAAGTAAGAGTCTTATCAAATGCAAAGACAGACATGATAGCTCCTAACATAATCCCAGAACTCAGGGCACTGAGGCAGGGAGATTGCCATGAGTTCCAAGGCCAGCATGTGCTATTTAGTGAGTTACAGGCTGGCCTTAGTTGCACAATGAGACACAAAGACCACAAACACACGATAAACAAAAACAAAATCAAAACTCAACCACACAAACAAAACCAAATAACCTCCCCACAAAGATATAAAGCTTCCAGAAATCTTCCCTATGATTTCTTATTACTGCAAACTTTCGACTGCATGGACCTTCTAGCAGGATGAGAGGAAAGGGGAAGCCTTCGCTGAAAGCATGATCCATGAGGCAAAGATTTTAAGGTGTAAGGAGCTCACAAATGTGCTACAGCAAGCAGGGCTCTTTGGTTCTTTCTGTCAGAACATGTGGGACAGGTATAATAAGAATCTGCCTGTCCATCCAGGTGTCCTAAGAATAAGAGGCCTGGTGAGTCCATGCCTTGCATCACGCCCCTGGGAGATTCCAGCTTGCCCTGGTTGGGTGGGTTTTGTCTTGACTTGATAGCACACATGACATAAAGTTGCCTTTAGTGTTTCCCAGAACCACTCTGCTTTACTCATGAGTTACCCTTTGTGTCCTCGTCTGTAACATTGGCACACGGCAGTGATGTCTACCTGGGCCTGTGTCTTCCTTAGTGTTTCTCTTGTTGGGATAAAACGCCAAGAGAAAAAGTAACTTGGGGAGGGGAGGGTTTATCTTCAGCTCACAGTTTCACGTCACAGGCCATCACTGAGGCAGAGTCGGAACAGGAACTCAAACAGGGCAGGAGCCTGGTGGCAGGAGCTGATCCTGAGGCCATGGAGAGGTACTACTTACTGACTTGCTCCCGATGGCTTGTTCAGCCTGCTTTCTTATAGCACCCAGGACCACCTCCCCAGGGGTGGCACCACCCACAGTGAGCTGGGATCTTCCACATCAGTCTTCAATCAAGAAAATGCTTGCCCACAGTCCAACCCAGGGGAGGTATTTTCTCAACTGTGGATCTCTATTCCACTATGACTTAGTCTGTCAGGCTGACATAAAGCCAGTGGCGCATCCTGTTACTATCAGAGGCTAATTGGAAGTTATTTCCTAGTAAGACTGAAGAGAACATATATTTATTTAACTTGCTTTTTTTTCCATAGTATATCTGAGTTGAAATAATAGTCTCTTTGGATGGAGTTGATGACAAATGATGTCCATATAAAAGACTATGAATCCAAACACTGTTGTATGAGCATTCTGGATGTGGGTGGTATATAAATCTAGGGGAAGTATGACTAGCACCTTGTGTTTCCTTCTCGGCTGCAGTCTTCAGGGTGTTAATGCATAGTGGTCAGGAGTTGATTCTGTCATTAAACTGTTTACTTTGAATCTAGGCTATTATATATTAGTTGCATGGCTGTCTATTTCTCAGTGTTTCCAATATCCACATAGCTATAATACACTCACATGGCCTTATAAATAAAAGAGGACAATCATAGTGACCCACCTCACTAGATTATGAGGAGGATTAAGTGACTTTTAAAATTAAGATGTTCCAAATTCTGCTTGATACAGTTAAGGTTTCCATATATGATAACAATACATTAGAATAATGAAGTCAACATAGAGCATTTTCACAAGAGGAAGAGCAACAATAACATGTTCTACCTTTTTTCAATGGCTATATGTTTCCTACTCACAGGATGAGTAGCTCTCTCTCACCACAGACAACCTGCTGCTCCCAGTCGAAGCCTTACAAAGGCTTTTCTGGACTTTTCGTTCTACCTTCTTTAAAACTTCTGAAGCAGGTCTGGGTTTTCAAATAGGTGATTTGGCTGAGTAAGGAAGGTGACTGACACCATAGAACTGACCCAATGAATCTGTAAGATGCAAACAGGGTCAGAGCTTTTCTGTGTTGCTTTGCTATGTGTGGAACCATCCTGGGTTTCAGGGTTGGATATGTTTTTACTACCAGCAGCTTTGGCACAGCGAACATTGCTGCAAGTTCAGGGGACACGAACCATCTCTGGGAATCAGCTAATGGTCCGTGGAAGAACTTCTTCCCTTAACTCCACAGTATGAAGACTAATTTAGGACCATATGCTGTATAGACTTGGCACATGACAGTGCTGTGACTTCAAGAGGCCTGCTAATCAAGGAAGAGGTGGTCCATCTCTCAGCCTCAGGAGATGATTAGCAAACTTTCTCTGTAGACTGGTATACATTCTGCACTGGCATTGATACTTGGACGTATCAAGTTGTTCGGAGGAAGAAAATAAAAGATTCAACCAAGGTGTGGTAGTTGGAATGGGATATGCCCCCCCATGGGCTTAGGTATCTGAATTCCGGGTCCTGTCCATGGTTATTTTGGGAGGTTTAGGGGGTGAAAGGCTCTGGCGTCACTCTCAAAACACAGAGACTTGTTCCACTTCTAGTTCGTTTTCTGTGCTTCAAACTTGTGGTTGAAGGTGTGATCTCTCAGCTTCCTGCTCCAGTCACTGTTCCTGCCTGTGCCATGCCTCCCCACCAGGATGAACTCTTATCTGCCTGGCCCTGGAAGCTAAAACAAGTTCTTCCTTCTGAGTCGTTTTTATCATGGTGTTTTATTACAGCGACAGAAAAGGAGCTGAGACACAGGGAGAGGATAGGCTTAAAATTCAGGCATCTTTTCAAGATCGATATCAAGCTCTCCTTTTCCACTAAGGTATTTTTCTTTCCTCTGTTATGTCAGGGGACTAAGTGTTCCAACTGTGAAGGACTCAAGATAGGAGAGAGCAGAATTCTGAAATTGATACCTGTTTAGAAAGCCATGGTTAAGCCACACTGGCCGGTGCTTCCTCTGGCTAAATCTGATGTCTATGACTCCCAGTCATTTACCTCTGTTTCCCTCTTAGGCCTCTGAGTTTCTCTCTTCTATATCTCCAATTTTCTTTTCCTTTGCCTGTGAGTATTAGCCTACTCATGTTAGACTTGTAAGTTCTATTACATATTATTTTTTCCTCAGACATCCAAATCTGAGAGCTACTAAAGTGAGACAGGAGGCTGAGAACATTCGTTGTCTTAACTGTTCCCAAAAGTGTCTCCTAGAATTATCAGGAAGGGCCATACCAAGTGGAGGAGTGACTGTGATGGCTAACATGCCATTGAACTGCACCAGAGAAAAGAAGGGATGCTGTAACTGTACAAAACTATTTTAGGACATATGGGGACATTCAAGGGCACATGAACCTACTAAAGATGTGTTTTCAGTGATTTTTGTTTATTTTTTATCTTCTCTGGGTAAAGATCACAAGCATTGATTAAAATAATTGAAAGAAGTTGGGGGAATCATTGTTCTAAGGCTACTGTCTAGATCCTGAAACACATCTAGACAGTAGTAAAAGGAACAGCACCCTCAACTTGGAAAAACATCACAGTATGTGCCTAGTAGAAAGAGGTGGGAGAAGCAGTGAGGGTGCACTTACCTTATTGACACTGTGGTATTTGAGTGAACACTTCCATGTTTTATAAGAGAGAGCAAAGTAATTGGTGAATCATCTTCCTGTAGGGCAATGCAGGAAGACCATTACTTCACGGCCTGTACTGAACAGTCTTTGGCCTTCTCACCAGTAGATAATGTTCACATAATACTGTGCTTTTTTTTTTTTGCGAAGATATAAAGTGCCAAGAGAAGGTACCTCATTACTCAAAGAAGACTAATTTAATTGTGCAGGTCTCCCATTGCCATGCAGAGTCTGATGAAAAGGAAGCATGAGTCACCATGTCTAGTCTTCACCCTCATCCACTGTGCCCATTTCTCTAAGATGCTCCAGGGGTCAATTCTTCCAGGTTCTTTGTAAGAATACATAGTTCTGGTCATCACATCAAGCCAGGCACAAACACATGTACTTGACATCTCCACGTGGCCTGCCTTTTGAACTTCTTTGCAATTTGCATCATTTGCCCTTATCAGCATCTCTACTTGTGACTCACAAGACTGGTGTTGCTGCTTGGGGGTCAGACATCAGCATAGCTCAACCTTGCTTTGATCTTTTCCCTTAATTAACAGAAGCCATTTCCATGGTATAAGGAAGACTGCGATTTTTTTCTCTCTGGCTTCAAATGTCAAGTTTTTTTTCCTCTGAAAGCTGCCAACTTACCGCCCCATTTCTAATTTAAAATATGAAACAGAACTGCTATTCCCCAACCACAGCTGCAGTCAGAAGTGAATTCGCATTCCACTTTGGGAACATAAAACTTGATTAGAATTTTGCTTTTACACCATGGAGAAAGTATTCAAACCAGAGCTCTAAATCCTTGGGTAATGTGCTTGGCCACTTCAGGCAGAAATAATTTTTCTAGGAAAGAATACAGGAACCCTGCCATTGGGCTAGTGCTTGCAACTCAGTCCCTGGAGATCACTGCCAGAGAGGACGTGGAAAGAGAGCTCACCACAAAACACTCTAACTTGTCCTGTTCTTGCACTCTCTCTCCATTTGACTTTTTATTTAGTCTTTTAAAATTGGAACTTCTGGGTTCAGAGAACCTGGGAGAATGAGTGCAGCCCTGGGGAATGATGCAGAATCTCACTGAAAGAAAGTACATGCTGAACTTTGCATCTACAACTTGCCAATGGGGGGAAAAGCAAATTTAATAATTAAAACTCCATGTTCTCAAATAGTAAAGTGTCAATCTGGATGAAATTAAAGTCTAAATTCAAATGTTCTTATATAACAGACACCAGCAGCTCAAGGTAGTATCAACCACAATGTGCTGGGTCCTTCTACATAAATCACTCATTAAGAAAATCCCTATAACAGACCAATGTTATGGGCACGTTTTCTCAATTAAAATTCTCTCTTCCCAAATATGTCTGGGTTTGTGTGAAGTTGACAAAAAACAATCAGAACAGACATAGAACTAACTGTAACTCAAACAGTATAATGAAAATTTTTATTAATCCCTGTATATTTCTTGATTGTCTTAGTGACACACTACCACTGAGAAGGTTGTTGAGAAGGTGGGCTATTAAGAAGATCTGATCATTGGAAGATAAGCCAAGGGCACAAAGAAAGTGAAATCCAATGGACAGACACGTTCAGAGTCAATAGGATGAGAGTTCTCTCTTAAATAAGAACCTACTCCTGCAATGACTGACTTAGTGTTTTCTCATTGATTAGTTCTCCCCCCCTTAAATGTGGCAATACATACTATAAAGTCATTATGACTAAATGAATTAACCTATTTAAATCTTTGGAAAGGAACCTGAAACACAGTAAAACTCAAGCAAATGACTAGTTATTATGGAAATAACCAAAAGTCCATAAGTGTACTTTCGTTCCTATGGTAAATGGGAAGAAGTTAATGGTGATAATACCACTTGAACTGGGCAAGCTTTATGGAAGATTTAGGAAGCTTCATGATTATAAGATAGGAGAGAGAATTTTATAGGTTTAAGGAGGCAGAAAGTGTCAATGTGGGAATGAAGTGTTGATTAAAGAAATTTTGGAGATATAAAATTACAGCTAGATCTTAAATTATAGATGGCACACGTTCTATCCCTAACCCAGACATTATCTTCAATTGATAACTACCTGCAGATGAAACTTTCGTTTTCTCCAATGGAGTCTCATGGAGGATAAAAACACCTACTTGTAAGGGTGGACAGTGTACCCAGCAGTAGATGCCTACAGAAGATGAACTAACCAACATCTTTAAAGGCTCCTTGTCTCACAATGTTGTACCAGGGCATATATATATGCAATTTGTTTAGATATTAGGGCTTCCAGCTTTGTGTTTTCGTGATATTCCTGAGTGTGCAAATGAGTGGGGTCTCTGCATCTATATCTGTTTCTTGTGCCCTTTCTTGGACTCTTACAGTTCTGTATGTTTGTACTGTCCTATTCTGATGTCTTAGTTATTTTACTATATTAATTAGAAAACTGTTTATTTTTTAATGACAGACAGAAAGGAGTTAGATCTGGATGGGAGGAGTAGACTCAAAAGAAATATTCCTCTAGATATTTGAGAAAAAAATCATTTCAGTAAACAGAAAAAAATATAGATGGCCAGTGTGTTTCGTTCATGCCTAAATAATAAATTTACTAACTGTTCTAAGGTTACATGTAGATTGATCAGGTCTCAATGTTGTTAAAAGTCAGGATTTCTGAGGCATTTCAACATGGCTTGTAGAACAAACATTTCTTCTTCTGTACATAATGTCAGGGGCATTGCAACTTTGCCACCAATCACAAGAAACTCAGATTTGGTTCATGATGAATTAGGGAACCCATAGTGGGGTTCTACTGAGGGACTTTGAAAGAAAGACCTGTCTTGGAGACCACTTCTTTGGAGCACATTAAGTCTGAAATCTAAACAAGTTTGGCACTGATATTCCAGGACTGGTATTCTAAGTCTCCATTTACAGTGTCAATGCCTTGGAGTGATATCTTTATGGTAACGGCATCATAGGGAATGGGATATGTTACAAAGGAAGTGATTTTGCACAGGTGTTCTTTTCTGTAAGTCTCAGCTTATTCATCAGCTCAAGGATGCGTAGGCCGTTTTCAGGGTCAGTTGAAATAGAGCGCACCGGGTCCCAGTGTGGCCACTGAGTGAAAATGTTCCTGGAAAAGGTTAGCTTCCCTGTCCCTCCTCCCTCCCTCGCTCTCTTCTGTGGATAATGCTACCTCATGTGGCCAGAACCAAGATCCAGGACCACCGCAACTGAGAGTTCTATGTATGCTGTCATTTGCAGTGACACTGTCAAGCTGAAAACGCTTTTTATATGGAGGAGCTGTTTCATGGTTGTTTTCTAGCCTCGTCTCATTTATATCACATTATTCTTAAAACACGAGATATGAGGGAGCATGATTTGAAATATCAGTGAAGAGCTTCAAGCAGGAGTCTGTCCATGATCTTCCCCTTATTACAGTCATGTAGCTGGTAAGACATGTGCTTCTCCCCCCTCCCCCTGGAGAACAAAAATGCAAAAATTATCAACAAAATACTTTATTTTTTATTTTATTACTTTAAAAATATCAATCCAAATTACCACTTCCTCCCTTTCTCCCACTCCCTCCACATCCCCTCCCCCTCCACCCCGTCCAATCTTACGAGAGGGCAATGCACCCTGCCCTGTGGAAAGTCCAAGGCCCTCCCCACTACATCCAGGTTGAGCAAGGTTTACATCCAAAGAGAATAGAATCCCCCAAAGCCAGTACATGCAGTAGAGACAAATCCCAGTGCCATTGTCATTGGTCCCTCAGTCTGCCCCAACTGTCAAACACATTCAGAGGGACTGGTTTGATCCCCTGCTCGTTTATTCCCAGTCCAGTAGGAGTTGTTGAGCTCCCATTAGCTCAGGCACATTGTCTCAGTGGGTGAACCCCTCATGGTCTTGACTTCTAAGACCCTAAGCAATAGAGAGGGTGACTGAACTGGCCTTGCCATGTAGTCAGACTGATGACTATCTTAAATATCACTATAGAACCTTCGTCCAACAACAGATGGAAACAGAGACAGAGACCCACATTGGAGCTCCCAAGGTCCAGTAGAAGAGAGGAAGGAGGGAGAGTATGAGCAAGACACGTGCTTCTTAGAGCCCAGTGGCCTTAATATATTTTATCCACAAAAATAGGAGTATTAGATTTGATGTGTAGGTCTTAGCTGCTTTCCGGTGATGTCAGAGACATTGCCCTGTAGAAAGGTGAGTTTCCTGAAAGTTTCCAAGAGGTAACTTACTTATCTATGTGGTCCTAATCTTTCAGATGTCAAATGGGTAAAATAGGTGCCACAGAAAATTGTCTTGAGGATGAGAGTAATGGTCAATTACCTCCGCAATTTCAGGTTCATAGAGGGTGTGCAATACATCTTTAAGTGTTCTTTTCTTACGCCCAGGACAGAAGTGCCTGTTCACTGCCCTAGCAGGTTGTAGATCTGATCATTTGACAAATCCTCTTGCTCAGAAGAGACTGGTAGCATCCCTTGCCTGCATGCTGTTGTCAACAGATGAGGGGTTGACTCAACCAAGCCAGTCCTGTGATACAGAGTGTCTAAAGAGTGTTGGGTTTGTGGACTTTGAGAGCTAGGGGAACACTGGGTGGTATATGCCAGCTACCTTCCCTCAACACCTTTAGGCTTGTGCATGCCTGTACACGTGCCTCTGTGTGTGTCTATATTTGAGTAGCCATAGGTAATTTGATAGATTTCTCTCTAAAACATTTTTTAAATGATGAGACAAAAGTTAAAACAGCTGTAAAGTCAAAAAATCATCTTAAAACCTTGAGGTTTAGAAAACACAAGAGAAGATGAGAACCTGAGACTCCCTTGGTTGTTCAAGTTTGCTTCTGTTGCAAGTGTGACTTTCATTGCTTTTCTTTATCTCTGAGTCAATAATAATAAAAATAAGACTCTGAATTCAAGCTGAGCTCCCTCCAGCCATCAATCTCAAGTGTTTTGATGAATGTGGATCTTTGTATAGAGGTTTTAGTGAAGTTTGATGACGCCACAGGATATCACGAGGTGAATTTCTAGAAGACAGTGCTCATAGAGTTTCCATATTCTTGAAGAAGTCAGTGTTTAAACACTGAGATATAAGGACAATGATGCCAAATATAAGGACAGTGAGCGCTACTGTAGCACTCACGCTCTCTGCTTCATCCTCATGCGACTTCCTGTGTCCTTAAGAAATCTTACCCTTGGCATGTTGTCCTTATGTTCCAGATACAATCATTCTTTCTGTTAATTTGCTTAGCCCCCCTTCATTGCCTGGAATGAACTCTGCCACATTTCTGTCAGCTGGAATTCCTCACAACAGATTAAAAGCAATTTTCACTGAGTATTTTCTGAAGCCTTTGGCTCTACAGATATTGCTACAACCCTCTATAACATCCTTGTATTGCTTGTAGTACATTAACTCTGCTTTGTTTTTGTTAACATACCTTATATTCTACTAGACTGTCAGATGTTTCTAGGATAAATGCTGCAACCTGATTTATTTGTTTTATATTTCTTTTGTATCCAATGGTTAGCATAGGGTTATAAAATAATTGTATACCCATGGCCATTTTGAATGTTCACTGAATTAAGAATATATCAGAACAGGGGCAGGAAGATTAAATGCTATCACTAGAAGGCACACTTCAGTCATATAGCTTTGCTTCACTAACACATAGCTGGGCACCCATTATACATCATGCATTTTGCTAGCTTCTGGGGATGAAATGACACCTAGAGCTTAGTCTTAAAGTTATGCATAGACTCCTAGAGGAATTCATACCTAAGCAAACAAATGCAATGCCACCTTGGTGCTTTCTCAAAATCACACAGTTCAAGTCTATTCAGCTCCAAAGCCACCAAGAGCATTGAAGGTGGCTTCTGCTCGGACCCCTTAGAGAACAGCAGTAGTCTCTACTAAATAAGCTTGTGCTCCTGCTCTGGAAACACTGTTAAATCAAATTATTTTGTTTTGGTTCCAAACTAGGTCCTCCAGAAGTTGGGAAAAGCCGATGAAACGAAAGATGAACAGTTTGAAGAATATGTCCAGAACTTCAAACGGCAAGAGGTGAGTCCAGCTCCTAAGTTTCTGCAGCAGGAAGAACCATTTGTGTTTTCATGTTTGGTGTGGTTTGGATCACTCCCAAAGCTCCTGTGTTGAAAGTTAATCCCCAATATGAAGTCTTAAGGTCTCAATTTAATCTACTATGGTGTTTAGAGGCAAGGCCTTTCAGAAGTGGTTAGGATTAGGAAAAGTCATTCCGGTGGATTTACAAGAAGATGGATAGAGACCGGAGATACATGCTTTCTGACTCTTGTCATGTGACTCTGAGCTGCCTCGGGTCTCCGCCAGTAAGCCTGTCATTACCCCATGTACCCAAGAAGTACAAGCTAAAGTAAATCTCAGGTTTTTATACTGTACTTAGTCTGTGATCCTGTGTTGCTGGTAATAGAAAGTGGACTAACACCGTGAAGGTGGTACTCGAGAGTTCTGTATTTTGTGGAAGACAAGAGGGGAGGCAGCAGTTATTGACAGCAAGTTTGGAGTATAGTTTCAGGATATGATATTTTGCTATTCTCAGCCTTTTCAATAAAATAGCTAAGCTAATGGAAAGATGGTGTTTTGGGCACTCCATTTTTCTTAGAATCTTAGAAAGGCATTGCACGGTCTATCAAATGATTTCAGTTAGTGTGTGCTTAAGACTATGCATTTTGGGGTTAGGGAGGTCACTCCATCAGCAAAGTACTTACCTAAGAAGCAAGAGGAGGTGATTCTAACTTTTATCACACATATGAAAATGCAGGACATGATGGTGCACACATATAATCCCAGGGTAAGAGCGACAGAAACAAGGGAATCCCTGCAGTTTGTTGTCAGCCTAGTCTACCCTAATAGGTGAGCTTCAGGCCAAAGAGAGACCTGTCTCAGAGAGAGGACTTGATGGTATTTCTGAGGATGGTACCTTAGGTTGTCCTTCTGCCTCCATACACACACACACACACACACACACACACACACATATGCAACCTCCCATGTGTATGTAGATATGGTAGATATGGGCCCATTGCATAAATTGTACCTATTGTCCCTCAGGGCAGTAGATTCTATGTCAACATCTGTTTTTCCTTTGCACCGTTCTCCCACATTTCCTGAACTTGAATAGCACTCCACCAGGAAACTTGTCCTTTGTCCTCTTCCTTTTCTAGATAACTCTCAATGTCTGCTTTTGGAAAGTAGATTTAGATTGCGGAAGTGACTGTTTTCCCACCTTGAGGATTTCTGATCTAGTCTTCAAAACTCAGTCTTCTTGTCTAGTGAATCACTGTGGTTCCTATTAGCTTTTTGCATTGGATTTTCAGCCTATCACTTTTCTCGTACTTTAAAGTTTCCCAGAATTTTAGCTGGAAAACTGTCCCGGTCTATAATGTATTTATTTGTAGGTGGCACTGTGCATTTTCTAACTATAATTGTTCATTCCATGGACTTTTAAAAAAAATCTAAACCAAGTCAGATTTTTTTTCTTGTCTAAGATACTAGAAAACAGTATAGTTTGCTATATCATCAATTACATTAGATAATGGTTTCTGCCTCTTGGAGAAAAATCTGGGGTAGCTTCACTTTGGTGTTCCATCTCCATTTTTCCTCAAGGCAGGGTCTCTCCGTGTAGCCCTGGCCGTCCTGGAACTCACTCTGTAAGCCAGGCTGGCCTTGAACTCAGAGATCTGCCTGCCCCTTCCTCCTGAGTGCTGGGATTAAAGTCGTGTACCACCACTACCCTGCTTCCCCTCAGTTCTTGTCACTGCATACACTTCTCAAATGTGATGGGCAATGGGCTGATAATCACCCTTGAAAGCTTCTACATTGGCTCACTTGAGACTAATAACTGATTAAAAATCTGGGTAAAACTCAGAAAGTTGGTAAAATGTAAAGAACAATTCTACTTTATAATAATGATGTAGACTGGACAGGGGGCACACAGTTTCCTGAGTCTTTGAGAATCCCATTGGTTTCATTTTGAAAATATTTTTATATGAAAGCATCACATTTCTACATGTTTTTCTTGTTGTTTCCTATTGGATTCAGAAAGCGTTGGTTTACAGTCTTTATCATGGAGTGGAGACAGATGATGCCTTGTTCTTCTCTGAGTATTAGAGGCAGAGAAGGAAGGAGAAGGAGAAGAGAGGGGAGTAAGGGGAGGGGTTAGTTTTTTTTAAATTTATTTTTATTTTATGTGCATTGGTGTTTTGCCTGCATGTTTGTCTGTCTGAGGGTGTCAGATCTTGGAGTTACTTACAGTTGTGAGCTGACATGTGGGTGCTGGAATTGAACCCAGGTCCTTTGGAAGAGCAGCTCTCAACTGCTGAGCCATTTCTTCAGCCCGATAGTTATTTTCAATGGAAAAAAAAAAAAAAAACCTCCACTTTGAGAACCATAGTTAGGCCCAAAGAATTTTTACTTTAACGAGAACAAGATTTTACAGAGAACATGATCTTTTTTACCTTTAAAATATGTTGGTAATTGCAATGGTCATTCTTACTTGTCTACTTGATTGGATTGGTAATCACCTTGGTTAGGAGAACAAACCTCTGTTTATGAGGCTGTTTCTTAAGAGGAAGGAAGCCTTCTGAATGGAATAATATAAACAAATAGGAGGCCTAGGGGGAATAAAGGGAGAAGTAAGCCTTTATTTAATATTCAGACATTCTTCTTCATTTTCTGATATCCATGAAGTGAGCAACTTTGTTTCTCCGCCTGCTCTGCTTTGCCATTCTGCCTCACCATAGCCTAGAAACATTAGAACTAGCTACCATGTTCTGAGACAGTTGGAACAACGAGTCAAAATCCTTACTTAATTTCTTTTCCCTCTCAAGTATTTGATCACAGTGATTAAAAAAAGAAAATCTGGCCAGGCCGAGGTGGGGCATGCCTTTAATTCCGGCACACGGGAGGCAGAGGCAGGCAGATCTCTGTGAGTTCAAGGCCAGCCTGATCTACAAGAGATAATGTCAGGGCAGGCACCAAAGCTGCACAGGGAAACCTTGTCTCAAACATACAATCAGAAGAAAAACCTGACTAACAGAGTTTCTAATTCACATCTGTTGTGTGTGCTGGAAAAGGGGTGTTTGGTGTTCAGGAGCGAATGACCTACCAAGACTGCAGTCATCTCTACAAAGTCTAGTATTCTTAATGTTGTATCCTGGTGACTTATTACCCAAAGACAGACTCCCAGAGGCATTGTCTAATCTAGACAGCCTAGAGTTCATGTTATTCCAACAAATATGTATCTTTCAATCACCAATGGTGGATTGACAGTAGATTATGAATTGAATTTTTATTTATACTCTGTGGTCATGTGACAATAAATGTTTTAAAATTCTCTTTTGTAACATAGACATCCTCATAATTGCTGGTATGTCTCTACTAGTCTGTGTTGGAATAACCATAGTTTCTGATGTGTCTCTATTAGTCTGTGTTGAAATAAAGGTTGCATGAGTTCTGTCCTGGGTCTCTGGTTTGGAGCTTAGATTTAATTTATTTCAGCCCCACTTTTTTTTAAAAAATCTTGTCTCTTTTTCTAAAATATGGTTTGTTTGAGATGGACTGTATTGTATGAAAGGTGTGGTCCTACTGATCTGTTGGACTCCACTTGTAGTTTTTGTGGCCCAGATTTCAAACTGCTTAATTAGGATAAAGAGGAAGGAGAAAGGAGGGTAGAACAGCAGACAGAATCAGTGAACTTTTCTACCAAGTTTGGAATTTTCCATGATGCCAGCTAATCCAGCAGGAAGCAACACAATCTGATGTTAATCCTCCCTCTCCAGAGGTCGTTTTCCTTTTCCTGACTTTTCGCTTTTTTTAGAGTTTCTAACAAGAAAAATTAATTGGTGTGGGAACCAATTATTTTCAGTGCACCTGGCTGCCTGCTGATGGACCCTTTACTAAGTGGAGAAAAGCCCTCGGTGGGAAGAGGGACCTTGACATTTCTTTTTTCCTGCCTAATAAACTCACCCTTCCTGCTAATAAGCTCACCTCTGGCAAATCTGCTAGGATAACAAAAGAGCCAGTGGGTTGGTGGGACCCACGTTGGCAGCTGTCAGATCACATCATCTAGGTGATAGCGGGTGTGAGCACAGTCATCAAGGTCAGATTCCACAGCAGGGTTCCAAATGCTGGAAGAGAGAACCAGGTTTCATGTGTCTCCATTTCCTCTGTGAAGGGCCACGGTGGCGCAGGTGGTTCCTGCTTCCTTTCAGCCACGCTCTAGGGTGTCTGCTTTTGGTGCAATGCTTAGGACCAGATGTGTTTCAGATCTTGCGGACTCAAAATTTGAAAATATTTTACTTATTGAACATCATTTATCTGAAAATCCAAAATCTAAAGTACTTCTGAATTCAGAACTTTAAAAAAGTTTCCATTTCATAGTCTTTCAGATTTCATATGTTCTGAGTAGAGATACTCAACCTGTACATCAAGAATAAAAAACCCTGAGACCTTGACATCATTTCAGCTGCAATTGCAGACTCTAGCTACTAGGCTCCCCTGGAAACTGCTGGCTTCCCTGAGCCACAGATCCTGTTTTCCCTTTTTACCTCCACAGGGCCTGAAGTCTTACTCTGAAGTTGAACACGTTGGCTGATTCTTGACTATATTCCTTAGAATTTATTTCCAGTTCTGAGATGAAAAAGATTTTTATTATGTGTATCTATGAAGATACATTTATGACATATTCAAAGAAAAAATTGTCGTCATATATAGTCAGGCAGTGGGGGCACACACCTTTAATTTCATCACTTGGGTGGCAGAGGCAGCCAGATCTCTGTGAGTTTGAGGCCAGCCTTATGTACAGTTTTGGAACAGCCAGAGCTGTTTTCACAGAGAAACCCTGTGTCAAACCTTCTTCCCTCCCCCAAAATTAGAAAATACATTTTAAAGGCACATAAATAGAAAGTATACTGCCCTGTGTGCTGACATACGCATTAAAACTTACTATTTTATTATGGTAAGTAACACTTCTGTTCTAAAAGTCTGGCAGTTTGGTTAAATAGCTAGGCCTAGCGTATGTCTTTGGATCATTTTTCTAACAATAAGCCTTAATGTATACATGCTTGTGCATTCATTCACCTTTCATTAAATATGAACAATGACTTTTTTATGAGCTAGTCTCTCATGATTAAACATGAGCCCATCTAGTCTGTATTGTATAATGATCTGGTTCTAAATCACAGCCCAGTGAATCTCAGTCAGACGACAAATCTTCCTTTCTGGTCATGAAACCTTCTAGAGTTGGATTAAGAACCTCATTTGTTGAGTTGTATGCTTACCAGAGCAATGTCGGTCAGAACTTGGCTCTTTCAGAACCCCCTGAAAGTCCTTAGCACAGCATAGATCCCTGGGTTAAATCCCAGAGTCTGGATTTTCATAGGTCTGGAGACAGCCTTAAGTTGTATTTCTGACATGCCCCTAAGTAACGTCAATGATCCTGGTCCAGGACAGTACATGGAGGCCCTGTACATTGGCACAATCGATACATCGCTCATGCAGTTTTCTGCTGTTTTCTCTGGTTAGTTCTCCAGCCTTCTAACACTATGGGCAGTCACTAGGTTTAGCACCTTGACATATGGAAGGGCTTTGTTGGTAATACTGTGGCTGATCTGTCACATACATGGGATCTAGCCAGTGGAAAGGACTTGTCTGTCATGCACATGGTACCAAGTGCTGAAATAGAGTATCCAAGGCCTTCAGGTTGCCATGACAACAGAAGCTGCACATCCTGCTAAAGTAGGTTGCACATGTGCTTGCATTTTAGGAAGAATGAATTGAATGAAGGTCTTTCTAGGTCCTATGGTTTACACAGGAAATTTTTAGTCAGCATTAGCACTCTAGAGTGAGGCTGTTGGAGTAGAATGAAGACTGTTTGTTTGGGGAATCTCATCCACTATAAGTCCTAAAGATGAAAGCATTTTTTCTGGAAGTAGACTTAGAAGATTAAATGCCTACTCTAGGAGCAAGAAACAATCTCAAATCATTAATCTCATTCTTACCTCCAGAAATTAGAAGAAGCGCAAAATAAACCTGAACAAACAAGACTAAGAACATAAATGACCCTGAAAATAAGAAAGCAGTGCACGATATATGAAACAAAAAGCTGGATCTTTGGAACAATCAATAGAATGGATAAATCTTTAGGTAGGAGGAACAACAACAATGAAAACAAATCACTAATCTGAGAAACGAAAGATTCTCATTTTAGACTCTGTAGTCAGTTAAAATATAATAAGAGGATACTGCAGCCAACTCTGTATTTAAACATTTAACAATCAAAATGGGCCTATTTCTCCGTAGCCACAAACTACTAAGATGGGATAAGCAATCAAATATAAGCATTAGAAAAAGTAAATTTGCGATTTAAAAAAAGTTCTAAGCCCATGTTGTTCTGCTGGAGATCCAATGTCCTTAAAGTAGAATTAATATCAATTTCATAAACTCCCATAGAAAACATGAGGAAGCGCTTGCAACTCAATCTGCAACTGTTAAACAAACCAGTACCTCTTGATAAATTTGAACCTTCTTCCCTCCCGTATTTGTACCTCCTTTGAGAGCCAGACACTTGTTACTCAGTAATCTCTATTCAAATATTTATTTATACAACTTTCTTTTTATATCAAATCTTCTAACACAAGTTGTATCTCTCCTTCCCCTGTGTGGCACTGGTGGAGAGTGGTACGCCATGACCTAACTGTAGCTGAATTATACCACTGTCCCTTCTCTTTCACTCTGGAGGACTGCTGGCTATGAACCCCTACCTACTCAGCTCACCAGCTGACAGTCTCCCTTGTCCCATACAGTGTCTTCAGAAAGTTGGTTCCCTTCACTTCTGCTAATGTTGTCTTTTTAACAGGAAAATACCTTGGTTATTATTATCAACTAATTAAATTTTATAACAAAGATTGTTTAAAAGTGCCTATGGTACAGAGTTGACACATGGTTGCACTATATTAAACTTAAAATTATAATTATTAATGTCTTAGAAAGTTAGTTAATCTAGTATGAACTGAGCATGAAGGCCATTAGTCACTTCTTCACACATGTGTGGTATACTCTTAGGTGAACATCATGGATTTGGTGACATGACCTTTAACCACTGTTATTGGAGTAGTCTGCTTTTGTACTTTAAGAGTTAGACAATTAGCATAAATGCATGGTTTGTTTGTATTTATCCTGCAGTAGTTCTCAGTCTTCCTAATCCTGTGACCCTTTAATACAGTTCCTCATGTTGTGGCAAGCCCCAACCATAACATTATTTTCATTGCTACTTCATATCTGTAGTTTTGCTACTATTACGGATTGTATTATAATCATTTTCTGGAGATAGAGGTTTTGCTAGAGAGGATCATGACCCACATGTTGAGAAGCAATGTAGATGGAACAGCGGGCTGCGTCCCACCACCTGGCTAGCTTTACCCAAAATAATTACACGGAAACTGTATTCTTTTAAACACTGCCTGGCCCATTAGTTTCAGCCTCTTATTGGTTAATTCTCATATCTTGCTTTAACCCATATTTAGTAATCTGTGTAGCACCACGAGGTGGTCGCTTACCAGGAGAGATCTTAACCTGTGTCCATCTTGGAGAGGAGAAGCATGGCGACTTCATATGGCGACTGCCTGACGCGTCTGCCTTCTCTTTCCCAGAATTCTGTTTTGTTTACTCCGTCTACCTAATTTTCTGTTCTATTAAAGGGCCAAGGCAGTTTCTTTATTAATTAACCAATGAAAGTCCTCCATCAAAGCAATGTCTAGCATGATGAAATTTCTTGTTTTTTTAGGAGTGAGATCACTGCTTAAGATATTTTTTGTGCTACCTCATACTCTGACTCTAAAGATCCCAGACAGTTTATTTGTAACGAGTCATATTCTTTTGTTTTGTTTTAGAAAATTCTCAAGAGAAGTGAAGCAGTAAATTCCACCACATGCTGGAGTTGACTCTAATTACCCCTGTTCCATCATGGCCAGTAGGAGAAGTCAGAATAGCATCCTCAGTGCTGGGATGAGGGCCCACTCAAGTCAGACAAGCTCTGGCACAAATTACAGGTTTTTTTTTATTTATAGAACATGCTTTTTTTCTGTTGTCTACTTGGAGTACATTACCTCAGTAAGCATTACTCCAGGTCATGTTGAGAAAAAGAAAGCATTTGCTTACAGCCATGAAATGTAGAAAATAAATTAACTTGTATGATTACTGTATAGTAGAACTTTGTCCGGTCACAGCAGTCAACATATTTGAAGGCTCATGCCACCAAATCCATGGTGTTTACTTAGTGGGAGGCTACAGGCATATGACAAAAGGACTGATGTCCAGGTTTCAACCCGTTGGTTGACAACCTTTAGCAACTCACAGGTTTACACTGGATTGGGCTTATCTTTGTGCCCATGATGCACCCTGGAAGGCTGTTTTAAGCAGAGGGAAAGGATGGCTGATTGCAAGATGAAGACCCACCAGGGTTCCCAATGGCACCACTCACTGTGGTGACATTTCAGCAAAAAGCTTCTTCAGAAACGTATGGCCATGGGGCACCTCCCACAGAGAACAAGTGGTCTATGGCTCCAGAAAACAATGTGAAACTGTGTGGGGTGGGTGGCATTTCCTTTCACCTCAGGGCTAGTAGTAAAGGGTGACCTGGAGTGTGGAGGGATGCGTTCTACTCTGCACTTTTCCAGAAACCTCTCCACCAGAAATTTCTCTGTGTTTGGAAGTGTACCTCACTACATGTATGTATTTTAAAATAGAAAATATCCAACTTCTTGCATGTACTGCTCCCCTGAGTTTTCCCCTGGCTGTCTATCCATGTGACTTGGAAAAAACTCCTACTTGTTTGGTCTTCTCTTCATTTAGACTCCTGCTCTGTTAGGCATAAATTATCTGTGGTTGGAATTAAGTTTGGGCTTCCTCTTACATTCATAACACTAAACCATTCTTTGGCGAAACTCAGAGATTTAATCCCACTTCACCTTGTAATATGTGTCAGAACTCAGCTGCCTGCCAGCCAAGCACATGCCTTTTCTCTTTAGGGATCATCATAGGAGACAAATTTCAGGTCACCCTGTTCTAGTAATGTGGGAGGAGCTGAGGCAGTGAATAGGTTGTGGTCAGTGTGTCTAGTCCCTTGGGGACTAGACCATTTGTCTCCAAGTTCTTTATCCATCTTCAAGTGCACCTGATCCCTTACAGCTGCCTGACCCTCCATGTCCACACTGAAATCCCGCTTTTTCAAAAAAGATCTGTTCTTACACTACGGTTGGCCTGATGTTTCCCAGTCCTTTCAGAGTGTGTTCCTCGTTTACACCACGAATGCATTATTTTTCCACTTTTTTGAGTGACAGCTATTTATCTGTGTATTGATGCCTGTTTGATTGGCATATCCCTAGAGAAAGACTTTCTGACTTAGACACTTAAAGAAATACTCTGTGACGGCCATAATATCCCACAGGTTTAATAAGAGCTTCCCAGGTTTTACCTGCCTCATTGGAGCACGTGTTTCTTGCTTTGCTCTTGTGTACCACCTCTCTCATTCTCCATCAGTTCCTCCCTTGGCTGTCACTAACTGTTTCTTCCTTCATCCTCATTTTTGGAAACAAAATACCTACTGGGGGATGTCTGTATGGTTCGGGCCAGTGTAACCTGAACAACCTCACAACCAGGGGTGCTATAAAGATCTGCCGGCACACAGTTTTTCTCTCTTCTGGGAGTCTTATATGCATTTATATATGAAATGTAAGCCATTTTACTTATGAAACAGGTGCTTCTTTTAACTTTGGGTTCCAGTTCTGTTCTTTACTTTCTAGAATTTAAAAAAATGGATTGGGTAGGCAATGATCAGTGCAGAGATACATAACTTGTCCAAATGCTGAAAATGAGAGACTATCTGCACTAATCACCCTTAACACCATCACCCAGGAGAATGTGGTAGCGGTAGACAAGAGCCAGAAGAAGGGGAGGACTATTTTGAGGTGCCCTCTTTGGGTCATGCTATTTCTACTGAACTTGTGAGTTCACACCAGCAGTGGTTGCCCACACAAGATAAAGCCAGCCCCAATTCTGGCATAAATAGGTCCATTCCTTACTGAGTCGCTGTTGGCAGTTGGTAATTGACTGAGGCATTGTGAATTATTCCTTTTTGAGGATGTGGCAACTGATAGATTTCCTGTTCTCTGGCTGATGCCCTCCCATAAACACATCAATGGCACCTGAACATATTGGCACTTTTTTTTTTTTTGCTTAGTGGATTATCAACAAAATAAAAGAAGAAGATAATGAAGTTTTGAGGGAAAAGTGTTGGAGGTCATCAGCGAAAGCTCATTTGTTTCTGAAAGAAAAACACATTATTACAAATTACATTATGCTGTTAATATCAGCAAATTACTTCTGAGAGAATTGTGAGAATCCTGTTGCCGGAATTTATACTTGATATCTATTAACATAAAAACTCAATTGTCATGAGTTATTCCATAAGCAGATCAGCATCTCTGGAAGGTTCCTGCAGGATCCTTCACTCTAGATTCAGCAGGAGCACTATAATATTGAGCATCACCTTAGTCCACAAAAGGTTACAACATTCAAACCAATTCACTCTAGTGCCAACTGCCAAGGTCATTTGTGGGGTTTTGATGAGTGGTATTATGCGGAAGCATATTTAGAACAGAAGTGACAAGTACTGAAGCATTTATTGCTATTTCTTGGCTGCCTTTATATGCCAGGAGCTGAACTAGGCCATTAGGAAACTTCAAGAAGAGAACAGATAAAGTCACTGTTATTAAAGATCCGTACATCCCACACCAAATCAGAATGCAATATACAGGTAAATTATATTGTCTTCTCGAAAAATTGAAGAGGTATGGAAATGCAAGTAAGTGAGGAGCAAATCCATCAGTGTGTATGTGCACGAGGACACTTAAAGAGCTCAGTTCTCAAGTTCTGCTCCTTAGCAGAGATATAATCTGTAAGATAAGACTACAGTAGAGAAAGCAAGTAGAGCAAAAGAAACATTGTTTAAGACAACAAACATAGATGATATGGGAATCCTTTTATTTCCAAAGGAAAATGTGTTGATTCATCATAAGGCTGATCAACAGGTCTACATCCAGGTGGCAGGAGAAGGCGGGCTGGCATACACAAGTTGGATGATTGACTTGATGAGGAGCTGGACAGCTTGTCTCAGGTAGTAGGTAGAGATTAAGTTCCCTAGAGGTAAATGCCCATCAAAGGAATTCATATCTGAGTGCACATAGGCATTGAATCTTTAGGGCATTGGAGAAAAGGGGATGGGTCATCTGCCATTACTCTTGCTTTGGGTAAGCTTTACTTTAGTTTACAGAAGTATTTTCTTTTGACACAGTTCAATCAATAATCAGAAGAAGCAGAGTCTTTAAACAATGCTACTGATTTCCATCCTCGTGATTCAATTTTCTCTTATAGTTTCCTCAGTTTGGTGTATGAGTATACACTAACCACAATTAATATCCTTAGAAAAAAGTAAGTGATTTCTGTGCCTCCTCTTGACAGCAGTAATTCCCAACTGGTCTCTCCAGGCTCAGTGAGAATATAAGAGATATTACTGAAAAGGACAAATAATATACCAAGTGCCATGAAATGCACTGTAACTTTCTCTGAGTCTTTGTTTAATTGCTTGAGGTGTACTCAGCTCACAATAGTCATAGCAAAATAAGTTGCTAAGGTCTGAGTGAAGACTGTCTCTGCAGGAGTGGATGGGTTTATCGGCTTGAGTTGTGCTCCCTGTTTAGAGGATATGGTTGGAAAGGGCCTGGAGAGGAAGGTGGGGTGTGAGATCCCTACGTAGGTCACAGTGGTTTGTTTTATAATGTGTATTATATGTATGTGTGTGTTATGTAATCTTGACAAAGTTCTTAAAAATGATAACCCATTAAGGTTGTCAACAACACTGGCTCCTCTGAGAGGGAGCATAGAATGAATGTGTATAAGTATGGGTGGTGTCCATGCTGTCTATGGTGCCAGATCAAAAGAAGATTGTCATATTTGTTAGATAACCTGACCCTTTTACCTCCTTACTCATACGTGTCTACTCTATGACCAACAGGATGCCCTGTCCCCACCATTCTATCCTTTATAAATCAAAAGCTTGAAAATGAACTGAAATTTCAGTCAGTGAGACTAAAGACATTTCTAGCACCATTGCTGGTGCTGTTTCCTGTGGTGCCTGTTCCCAGCTGAAGAGACTGTTCCTGGAGGAGGCTCTTCATGTTATTCTCTAAAGACTTCTTGTGATATATCATTGTCTGTTACTTGTCTTTGAATATCTCTTACCCACCCATATCAGCCACGACAACTGAAGAGGGTTTTGTTGCTCGTTCTTCAAAATCTGCTGAGAGACTGACTATTCATATCTCCACTACCACCTGTTGTGGAAAATTAATTTAAGATTTTTAAGCCTAAACTTTTGTTTATGCTGCATTTGTTTAACTTTGTGAATCTGTGATTTGCCTGTCTAAAACACCTGATGGTCTAATAAAGAGCTGATTGGCCAATAGTGAGGTAGGGGAAAGGACAGATGGGGCTGGAAGGCAGAGAGAATAAATAGGTGAAATCTGGAAAGAAGAAGGAGCAAGCAAAGGAGAGGAGGACAATAGGGGCCCAGTCACCCAACCACCCAGCCAGGCAGAAGTAAGCATGAAAGTAAGATATACAGAGAAAGTAAGAAGAGGAAAGGGTCCAGAGGCAAAAGGTAGGTGGGATAATTTAAGATAAGAAAAACTGGCTAGAAACAAGCCAAGTTAAAGTCTGGCATAAAGAAGGAAGACTAAGCCTCCATGTGTAACTTCTTTGGGAGCTGGATGGCGGGTTCCTACAGAGCAAAAGAGTGGAGAGTAAAATAAAACAAACAACAACATCCACCTGTGAGAAAAGTTGGGCAGCTTCTCTCTAAATGCCCCCCGAGCATAGGACTGTGTCATGTTGGTACCACAGGCAGAGAGTTAGGCATCTGCGGGATGACCATCAGAGATGGTTGTAAATCTGAGTAAATAAGCTGTGGTTGGTTTCAGGTTTGCAGCTATTTTATTGCTTCATCTGGATGGGAGTCACCCCGCAATCCCATTGTTGACCCTGCCATTGGAGTGACAATCTAAACGATAGATGCCTTACCAGAAATCTCTATGGCAGTTGTCTGAAACCAGGAGCCGGGCATGTGTTTAAGTGCAGGACTGCGTACTAGATGCCAGTCATTGGATGTTCCCATAGCATAATGGATGCAATGGAGAGTGAATAAAGTTTCCGACAAGCATCGGGTGGGGATCTTTTAAAACTGCTGATCCCCTGCATTCTACTTTGGCTTCTGAACTGAGTCACACATTTGACTTGTGCCCCTGAAGAGTCATCCTGTGGTGGAATCCTAGTCTGATTTTCCACAGAGACAGGAGAATGCTAACTCCTTAATTGACTATGAATTTGACCATGAACGCATAGTTGATTATGAGTCTTTTTTTTTTTTTTTTTTTTTTTTTGGTTTTTCGAGACAGGGTTTCTCTGTGGCTTTAGAGCCTGTCCTGGAACTAGCTCTTGTAGACCAGGCTGGCCTCGAACTCACAGAGATCCGCCTGCCTCTGCCTCCTGAGTGCTGGGATTAAAGGCATGCGCCACCATCGCCCGGCCTTGATTATGAGTCTTTTAAGGAAGCTTGTGATTTTTAAGTTTCCAAGCCCCACTGGACTACCACAAACAAAAGATGAAGGCGTTTGTTTTTGAAATGTTCTTCAAGAAAAGCTTTGCCAATTATAGACTGTAAGTACAGTATCAACTTGATTTACAGAGTGACCTATAATTATCATTTTGCTGTATATATGAGAAAATGAAAGATATGCTATGAAACTTTCATTTTGGGAATTAGGTTAATTACCTTTCTGCTGTTAATATTCATACTTTCTAGTTCCCTCAGCCAGTAAATTTTCAGATCAGTTTAATGTCTCCCTTATCTATTGTTATATGTTTCCTGTCTAAATTGCCTAAATTGCCCCTATGTGCCTCTGGACTCTTTATTACTGCAATATTTAAAACCATAAAAAACTTTCTAAATAGCTTGTCTGTGCATTTAAAACTTAGAAGTACAAATGAAAAACAAGGATGCATTATAAATGCCAACGGAGGTTATTTGGGAACTTTGGTATGTTCCTTGTGAATGGATTCTGCATTATGGCATGGACCAGAATTTAGTTCATTTGCTTATTAATTACGGAAGAGAGGTCCATGGCTACAACACAGGTAAGGCAGTCAGAGGACAACTTTTTTTTCCTCATTTTTTTATTCAAGATTTCCATCTCCTCCCCCTTCCCTCCCCTCCCTTCCACCCATACCCCCACTCCACCCCTCTCCAAAGACAAAGATATTCCTATTAAGGTTCAAGAAGCTTACAGAACACCAAATAGACTGGATCAAAAAAAAACATCCCCTCGCCATATTATAATCAAAACCCAAAACATACAGAATAAAGAAAGAATATTAAGAGCTGCAAAGGAAAAAGGTCAAGTAACATATAAAGGTAAATCTATCAGACTAACACCTGACTTCTCTATGGAAACCATGAAAGCCAGAAGGTCCTGGATAGATGTTTTGCAGAAACTAAGAGAACATGGATGCAAGCCCAGATTACTATACCCAGCCAAGCTTTCATTCACTATAAATGGAGAAAACAAAATATTCCAGGATAAAAACAAATTTAAACAATACATAGCCACAAATCCAGCCTTACAGAAAGTAATAGAAGGAAATTCACAAACAAAGGAGTCCAGCATTGCCCAAAATAACTCAGACATCTAGCGACCCTTCACCAGCACATTACAAAGAAAGGAAACACACAATCTCTACTACCAAATAAAAAATGACAACCGGAATTAACACCCACTGGTCATTAATATCGCTTAATATCAATGGACTCAATTCACCTATAAAAAGGCACAGGCTAAGAGATTGGATACGAAAACAGGATCCAACATTCTGCTGTTTACAAGAAACACACCTCAACCACAAAGACAGACATCTACTCAGAGTAAAGGGTTGGGAAAAGGTTTATCAAGCAAATGGACCTAAGAAACTAGCTGGTGTGGCCATACTAATTTCTAACAAAGTTGACTTCAAACTAAAATCAATCAGAAGAGATGGAAAGGGACACTTTATACTCATTACAGGAAAAATCTATCAGAATGAAGTCTCAATCCTGAATATCTATGCCCCTAATACAAAAGCACCCACTTATATAAAAGAAACATTACTAGAACTCAAGACAGCCATCAAACCAAACACACTGATAGTGGGAGACTTCAACACTCCTCTTTCACCAATGGACAGGTCAATTCAACAGAAACCTAACAGAGAATTAAGAGACTTAATAGAGGTAATGAACCAAATGGACTTAACAGACATCTATAGAACATTCCACCCAAACAGGAAAGAATATACCTTCTTCTCTGCGGCTCATGGAACCTTTTCGAAAATTGACCACACACTTGGTAACAAAGCAAACTTCCACAGTTACAAAAACGTATTAGTAACCACCTGCATCTTATCGGATCACCATGGATTAAAATTAGAATTCAACAACAATGCTACCCCCAGAAAGCCTACAAACTCATGGAAACTGAACAGTCAACTACTGAACCACACCTGGGTCAAGGAAGAAATAAAGAAAGAAATTAAAGTCTTTCTTGAATTTAACAAAAATAAAGACACAACATACTCAAACTTATGGGACACTATGAAAGCAGTGCTAAGAGGAAAATTCATAGCACTAAGTGCCCACTTAAAAAAAACGGAGAAAGCACACATTGGAGACTTAACAGCACACCTGAAAACTTTAGAAAAGAAAGAAGCAGACTCACCTAGGAGGAGTAGAAGACTGGGAATTATCAAACTGAGGGCAGAAATCAACAAAATAGAAACACAGAAAACAATCCAAAGAATCAATGAAACAAAAAGCTGGTTCTTGGAGAAAATCAACAAGATTGACAAACCCCTCGCCAAACTAATCAAACGGCAGAGAGAGAACACACAAATTAATAAGATCAGAAATGAAAAAGGGGACATAACCACAAACACAGAGGAAATTCAGAGAATCATTAGATCTTACTACAAAAGCCTGTATGCCACAAAATTGGAAAATGTAAAAGAAATGGACACTTTTTTAGACAAGTACCATATACCAAAGTTAAACCAGGACCAGGTAAATGCTCTAAATAGTCCTGTTAGTCGCGAAGAATTAGAAACTGTTATCAGAAACCTCCCTACCAAAAAGAGCCCAGGACCTGATGGGTTCAATGCAAAATTCTACCAGAACTTCCAAGAAGACCTAATACCTATACTCCTTAAGGTATTTCATAATATAGAAACAGAACAGTCATTGCCAAATTCCCTTTATGAAGCTACAATTATCCTGATACCTAAACCACACAAAGATCCAACCAAGAAAGAGAACTACAGGCCAATCTCACTTATGAACATCGATGCAAAAATTCTCAATAAAATACTGGCAAACAGAATTCAAGAACACATTAGAAAAATTATCTACTATGATCAAGTAGGCTTCATCCCAGAGATGCAGAGGACAACTTTTAAAATTTGGTTCTTGCCTTCCCCTTGTTGAGGCTGGGTCTGTTGCTAAGCTTTGAATGCAAGTTGCTAAGTTTTGGCCAGCAAGCTTCCAGGTGATTCTCTCGTGCCTCCTTCCATCTCAGCATAAGAGTGCTGGGATTATAGACGTATACCACTCTGTTTATTTAGATTCCAGGGGTCAAACTTAGCTTGCAAAGCTTTCTGGATTGGTACTTTTACCCACTGAGCCGTCTTAATTCCATTAAGCATTAAGGAGACATTCACTCTTGGCGTAGTTGAACCTGTGAGAGGTACTGAGTAGGGTGGTGGTAGTGACATGGAGCATAGACTGAACTCATGAAACATGCCAGGCACATTCTGCTAGGACTTTCATGGACCTCACCGCTTAGCCTCTGTTATTGCTCAAGGAAGTCCTGCGATCACCTTCATTTTGCAGAACAGAATTAAACAGGTTAAGTGAAATGCTCAAGGTTGTATGGCTAGAAGAAATTATATTTTATTTATTCATTTTACTTTAAAAATGTTTGAGATTATAATATAATTACAGTATTTCTCCCTTCCCTTTCCTCCCTCGAAATGCTCTAATATACCTCTTTAATCTTTTTCAAGTTTGTGATCTTTTCTTCAATTGTTATTGCATACATATATGTATATACACATGTATACCTAGATATAGCTTGCTCAGTCAATGTAATGTTACTTGTATGTTTGTTTTCAGGCCTGACCATTTGGTATTGGATAACCTATGGGGGTTCTCTTCCCTGGAGAAGATTATTTCTCCCACTCTCAGTGTTCCTTGGTTGCTATAATTCTTTATGTAAAGTTGAGGCTTCATGAGCTTTTTCCCATCTACTTTGGCATTTCCATTGTTATTGTGCTTGTTCAGCTCGCATTTGGGCAGTCATGTTGGTGAGACTATATGTGAAGCTTCTGACGTTACTAGAAAGCACAATCTCGCAGCAAATTCCCTAGTCTTTTGGCTCTTATAATCTCACCTATCCCTCCTCCCCCACACACTAACAATGTTACCTTAGGTGTGAGATTGTTTTGTAGATATATCTCTCGAGACAGAGCTCCACCATTTTGTGTTTTGATTGATTGTACCTTACTGTAGTAGTCTCCATGTGTTGAAAAGAGAAGTCTTGTTATTGAGGGGTGAAGGGTACATTTATCTGTGGGCATAGGAGCAAATGTATAGATTGTTGTTGGGGAGGATACTGAGTTACCACTGAACTGAAACTGACCTGAATGCCTCCTCTATGAGGACTAGCATTCCCAAAGACCCTATACAAACCTCCGAAGTAGGAGGCAGCCAACAGTCCCACCCAGCTAAGAAGCCTATGAACCAGAGCTCACATGTTAAAGCCATGCAATGTGATCAAAGCACCTTGCTATGATGCTATACAAACTACACCATTTAAACTCCGTGAAATCATGAGCTTCTGAGAAAAGCAAGTAATCAAGTGAGAAACAAGGAATTTTGGCATCTTCAGTTATAATTGAGGGCTGTATGAGAACACAAGGACCACTGCCCTCCATTCTGTTTTCCCCATTGGTCAACAACTGACTCTGCTAGACATCCTTCATTGCCGTCTCCCATTTCTTCACAGCCTGTGGCACAGAACCGATGGAGAGCTACAGCTCGCACTTGGGCACACATAGGGCTTACATAGCCCGGACCCCCTAAAGTCAAACAATAAATTTCTGTCTACTAGATAGATGTTATTTGGGGCAAGTTTTCTGCTTCTGTGCCTAGTTTCTCATTTCTAAAAGGGAAAAACTCCATTTCTAAGACTCTAAAATGCCACAGAGTTGTTGAGAAATAGCAGAGCCATGCCATTTGGTGAAGATCCTGTAATAAAGGAATGACCCAGTAGTGTCAGACTTTATAATTATATCCCCATGTTAACGGCCTCTATTGAGGACACTGTTCAATCATGAACTTTGTTTTTTGCCAAATCTGTATGTTGGGTGCTAATCTTCAGAACCTAGGAATGTGCCTGTGTTTTGGGATAATATCGTTATAGCTGTAGATTAGATTAAATGATGTCATGTGGGTGAGTCCTAACCCAATATGGCCAATGCAATTATGAGAGGAGGCCAGAAATGTAGGAATACATGTACACTGTGAGGATGCACTGAGCGTGGCTCCTTCCTTCTAAGCCTAAGAGAAAGAAAACTTGTAAGAGCTTGGGCTCCCTGCTTCCAGATCTGGAGACCTGTGTGGTTGTCACTCCACGCTATTTATTTTTAAATGGGAACCCTGGGAAGATAGCTTACAGTTCGACCGTAACTGGCAGCTTTAGGAGCATTTTAGATGCTATGTTGTGACTGGAGGAATGACAGACAAGGCACGTTCCTTTTCCTCGCTAATGCATTTTCTTACCTTGACACAGCAGTTCTTTTTATAGAGCTTTCAAGACTATTCAGTTTAGGCATGAAAGATTGTGGTAGGTAGCACTATCATCCACATGAGCAGTAAAGGACACGGAGCAAGATCTGAGGAGAGCTCTTGCTGGGGGGAGGCTCCTGTTGAGTTTCCTTGGATTTCACCTGCCCTCCCCTAATCTACTCAATGTGCTCTAGGTATTAAATAAGTGTTGAAAAGATATCTAAATAATGTCCTTACATCTTACAACTCAAGTCTCTCTTTTCTCCCTCAACAAATGTGTGTGCCTACTAAATAAAGGGTCAGAAACCCATGAGATCATATTTTCCAGCTGTTTCTCACTAGCAACTGTGATGACTGCATTGGTTAGCTTTTATTCAAGCTTTTAATACACATGTTTATGAACTCAAGGTAATTTATCTAAGGGAAATTAGTAGAGAAATCATACAAATGACTCTAAATTAGTTTGTTATGTTTTGCAATAGGTAAAAAATATGTTTAATTTCATTTCTGATTTTATGTATTCTTTAAGTTAATGATGAAAATTGGGCCACAGATACTAGAGACAGTTGCAAAAACAAGTTATTTTCTTTGTTCCATGATCATCCTGTCATCTCCGTAGATCCAGAACTATGATTTAAAATATAACTCACTCCTGATTCTTGTCTGTCTTAGATCTTCTGCATTAGTATTAGTGTTTGCCAAAGAATAGTCAAACAGTTAGAGAAACTGAGTTATGAAAATTGGGTTCATATTTTCAGCATTTTATGTGAACTTTACACATGAGCATGACATGTACATCACTCCTGCCCTTCTCCTCACTCCTTATGTGTTCCGGACCTCCCTCCCAAATTCATATTCTTCCCTAACTATTTTTGTTACCTTATAGCATATGAGACTATATACCCAACACTGAGTCATTTTGACATTGCTCATGTATATATTGTGTATAGGTATAACCACTGGAATTCAACAACATATCTGGGAGCATTTCTCTGAAGGACATTTATTCTCCCTCTGCAGCAGTCATGACCACATGTAGGGTATAATTGTTACTATTTTTAATTTAGTTTTGCTTTATGTGCATGAATGTTTTGCTTGTTTGAATGTCTGTGTATCACTTGTGTGCCTGGTGTCTGCAGTGTCCTGAAGAGGGTGCCAGAAAGTCGTGAACTGCAATTTAGGTGCTGGGAATTGAACCTGGCTCCTCTGAAAGAGCAGCTAGTACTCTTAACCACTGCATCATCTCTACACCCCCTAGACTATGGTTCTTAATGATGGCTTCTGTTGCCATATAGTGCTCAACATGAGGTAAGAGCAATGTGTCAGAGATGCAGCACCTCGTTAGCCTCTGAAATACTGTTTTACAATTTAGCAGCACCCAAACTTGTCTTAGGGAGCACTCAATTTCTAGCTTCCTGTGGGTGCTTGTAGTGTGCACTACTCTAGAGTACTTGATCACATGGGAATCCAGATATCATTACTTGTTAACTTCCTAATAGCCACAGTACTGATTAAGGCCTCATTAAGTCTCAATTCTTTGATGATATAATTTCATTTGAATCTAAAAAGGGATAAGCATGTCTTATTAACATTGCTTTTATGATTGAGTTAACTTCCATGAGCTCTTATAAATCATAGCCAATTCTAATTCTGATGTATGACTTTAACCATTTTCAAGTGAGAAATGTCAGTAAAGGGCAAAAATAATAAGGTTAATGATGGGAGTTCATGTAGGCCTTTCCTCATGGATGAGATGTATAATCTGAAATCACAATGAGAAGTTGTCTTCTGAGGGTCAGGTTTCATATACCCGTTATTAGTGTGAGCTTCACACAAAAGCCCTTTTCTAGATGCCAGGTCACAACTTCTTAATTAGAGAGGTGGCTTAATGTAAATTATTTTCTATAGGTGCAATGTATACATACATACATACATACATACATACATATATACATATATATGTATGTATACAGTGCTATGAATGACACTTTATTTAGTTGTTTCTTTACAACTGGGGATTTGAAATTAACACACCCACAATGAGCTTCTTGAACACGTCACAGGCCATTTTGACTTTGTGCTCCACAGTGTTCTGGGCCCTCTGTCTAAATGAAATTTTAGAGCTGGCTGCCCTCCAATTTCACACGGATATTCTTATCCATAATTTTGCTTGCAAAGACCAAGTTCTCAAGGATGGCATCGGGCATTGCAGTCAAGGTACTGCTTCAGGATGCTTTCGTTTTGATGTTTTCGTGGCTTTCTTGACTTGGTTTAGGCAGAAACCTCCTCTGAGTGATGAAGATTACATGCTTCCCAATTCACACACTAGCTGAACTTGAACTTTCTGAAGTGATTGCTTCTCAAGGACTGGTACAAAAATTATGATAACTTTCCAACCACCGACAACTTCAGCTTCCTCAGTGAAGATGAGATTGAGTTCCCACAGCTGCACCTTGAGATCTGAGTCCATCTCTACCCTGAGCAGAGCCTGAGAGAGCCCCAACTCATGCTAATGCAGCTTCCTGAACTTCACAATCCTCATGCTTCAGCTGAACATTCCTTTGTTCTTATGGAGTATCTGCATAGAAAGAGGGGTTTTTTTTGAAGCAAAAGTTACCTGAAAAGATAAATCAGTTATTATATTGGTCATATTTACTAAGATAATTTAATAGTTACTGTTTTTAAATAGATATTAAGCCCCTGTCACCTTAAGGCAATTTTCAGACCTGCATAACCTTATTAATAACATCTTTTGGATCCTATTTTCTTAGGTCAGTGAGGGATAAGTGATTCATATCCCCAGACTTGGGTGTCATGCATAAGGTGGTCTATAAAAACAGTTCCCAAATGATCTAGGACTATCTGGTGCCCTATAAGGAGTCATTAAATCTGTACATTTTTGTTCACAACCATGTCAACTTAAGATCTAAACTATGGCTTCTTTTTATTTCTGAAAAGAAATAATTGAGATAAAACCAAGCTAATAAAGTTGTTCTTTATTGACTCCTGCAGCCTGGGGTATAAGTATATACTATGGTTAATTCCACGTATATTTTTAATTTTTCAATGTTACTTTCCAAATGTTTTTTATTATACTTTAGTGGATACTTGCTTCTGAAGTCAAAGACCTAGAAGTCTGCCAAAGGGCATGGTGGCTCCTACTGTCCTCTCACTTCATAGAAAACCCTCCTGTCACTACCAGAATATATAATGATATTTAATTAGTGGCATTTTTTTTCTTGCCTGTTAGGTATTTCCTGGACAGTGGTAGCTGTCCAAGGTCCTGAAGACTCTTGCCTGGAACTGTTTTGAAGCCTTGTTTGTCTGGGTACCAGTCACTCCACACAATGCTGCACTCCCTGACAGATACGCAAATGATTAATTAGCTTTTGTTACTCTGGGCCAACACGGTGAAAATCCCAACTTGAAACACATTGGTTTAAGCATGAAACGTGACTTCCTTATACTAACGAAGATATTTGAAATATACATTGCTGACCTGCTTACTGCGGTGTTTCTCTGTTAGTTTGATTTTTAACTTCAGTCTGACCCTTAGGGGTGTATTGATGAGATCTGCACACAGGAGAAAGAATCAGGATGCCACAGGACCCATCAAGACTTATTGAATGAGGCATAGATTCTCAGACCTGTGCAGAGGTCTTTTAATCCATATGTACCTTGCGTGTGCCTGCTAATTTTTAAAACCCCTCTGATGAAAACTTTGCATGTTGTCCAGGAGATTTTCTGTCTTGTGAGAAGCAGGTTATTTGAGAGGGTGCCTTCTTCTTCCCCATGAGGAGAAGGAATGAGAGAACTTAGTTTGGAAGACAAAGTGGGATAACTCCTTTAGGTTGTGTGTGGGAAAGTGCAACCTGGTAGGCCAGCTGGGCTTGAGAAATATTAGGCAGCTCTTGCCAAACTGAAAATGATTCAATTGAAAAACAAAACTTCTGATTCATATTGGAGCTGTGTGCAATACTACCATGTTTGGCACGACAGGGGACTTTGTAGGTGGCAGGTCCTTCCTGGGTCTTGTCCAAAGAAGAACATTGCTAAGAAATTCAGATGCCTTCATTGTAATAGGTTCCTTTTCTCCACTGTTTGTATGAGGTCTGAAAGACTGTGATCAAGAGGTGAAAAAATAATCTTAATACCATTTATTAGAGAATTACATAAAAATAGTCAAGAAAAGTAAAGTCATATAGTACCACAAATGTGGGGATTTAAATGTAGTTTCTATACACAGAATAAATTCAAAATTCATGGTTGAGTTATTAAAGTGACAGCTCTTAGAGGAATTTTGAATAGCTTCAGAAGTCTTCATCTTAACAATGAAATCTGAGCAGTGGGGTAAGAGTTTTTTCAATTTAAATCAAAGAGAGCATGTGTTGAGGTTTGGGATCTGTGAGGATGCAGAGGGAGCATGGGGGAAAGTGAAGGGATCATTAAAAATGAATGGAGAAAACAAAGACAGGAAAAACACAGTACACTGGAAGCAAACCAAAAGAAAACATTTTCCAAAAGAGCAGCATGTCACTGCTGCAAGGGTGTCCTTGTGTTACAGTGAAACCAGTGTGCGGGAAAGGAGAATGGTGAAGGACAGCCACTAGCTGGACTATTATAGAACGGGACTGAATCACAGGAGAGGGCTATGACTCTATGCTTTCCCACTTAAAAGCTGCCAAAAGCCAAGTCTTAGAAACATTAAACAATTCTGCTAGACCACACACCTACAGAGATCCTGGCATATATTATAGATGAATACAAAATGAGGGTGGATATATCTAGATGAAGAATCTAACAATTATAGTTATCTACTGTTCACCCACAGTAATGATGTACAAGAACCTACCCTATGAGATGCTATAGGTGAAGAATCTTTCTACAAAGCCTTTTGCATTTTGGGATCTGGCAGAATTTTAGATGGAGCTTCATGTGGTTGTTACTGAAAGATTTACATGACCTTATAGGGAAAATTAAAGCTGCTAATAACTGAGAAAGAAGAAAGTCATTTAAATTAGCTCTGGGATTCTGCTTAAATTGAACTCATCTATTTAAGCTAGTATTGTACAGCCTGAACTTTTCCTCACTGTTACATTAAAAAATAATCTCTCCTGAGAATCTCACTTCATTAAAAAAGACATTATTGTTTCCTGTTGGCAAGATTAATCCAGTGTATGGAGAGGACCATGAATAATTTAAATTTATTTCTTGTTTGGAAAGAAAAGGCAGTGGCTTATTTGTGGTCTTCATCTGGCATACGCCGTTCCATGAGTGTTTGGGAGATGAATGCTCTTTCCTGCTACTCGTTTGCTATTTCCAGATGCTCTGAACAATCCTGGTGACTCATGGCCTCCATTTTCACAGTGGGTTCTGCATGCTGTTTGCATGAGGGTCTGAGAATAAAGCCTCTTTCATGGTTAGTAAGGCTTCCTTCATCTCAGAGACCCTGGAGAATCACAAACAGTAGAGACAGCATCTAAGATGCAGAGACGTCTGTGGAGTTCTGGCCTAATGACTGCGTGTCATTCTTCTCTATGAGTCCTGGAGAAGCCACTGATGCAGTCCAGATTTTCCACTCGCCTGGGTTGAGAAGCGTGACAGTGAGGAACTGAAATCCTCCTAACTGTACCTTTTAGAACTTTCAGCTTCACATTGCTTCGGATTCAAATCAGTTCAGGAAAATCAAATGTCTCAGTTCAGACTTGATCCCCTCTAACCTCCTAGCCTCTGATGTGAAACCTGGCTTCTCTCAACCCTGTACCACCTCTTTCCATTGTTCAAGCTTCCATTATCTCTTAACTATTTGCTTTGTCCTTAACATTTCCTTTTTGTTTTCTTTTCTGAATGTTTCTGCAAATTCCAGGGATGCTTCTCCACTCAGTAGCTCCATTGGATCTTTTGTTGCTGTATTTCTGCCTTTGCTGCAGGTCAGCATTCTCAGTGCTCACTGACTCGTTTAATTGGGCAGTTTGGTCTACATTCCGCTGAGGTCACGCTATCTCCGTGGGTCTCTGCGGAAATGGTTCTCACTTTTGGAAATGTAAAAATGAGCTGTATTGTGAGTTTCTGTCACCCTGGGACCCAAGTCAAACAAACAGCCCCATCTGGAACACTATGGGACACAAGGCAAAAGAAAGACGTGTCAAGGCTGTATGATGACTTCCAGCTTAGCAATGCATGGCACTTCTACTCACATCCCGTGGCCCAAGAGAAGTTCCATCACCAATTCTGATGTTATTAAAACTGGAATTACTACTTTTATTAAAAGAATTATGAAAGATCAAAAATAATAAAATCCCTCAAGTCTATATTTTGAATCTCTCAATACTTTCTCCTCTTTTGAGATGAATATAGACTAAATTTTCTGAAGCCATAAATTATATCAAACCTGTATATATCATCTTTTCTCATTTATACACATTTGTAGTCTATATGTCTATAAATGAGGCTCAGAAGAAGATTAACACTGACTTATTATATCTCCTAAGATCATGCAACCTCAGCAAGCTATTTTTCTTCCTTCTTGTCTTCAGAACTTTCATTTCCTTCGGCATATCTATTCACCACAGTGAGTGCTCCCACACTCTAGAATTATTATAAGATAAAGTAAAGTTTATTGGAATGCAAGGGTGGCAATAAAATGGTGTGAAGCATACACAGCATGGATACCTTCATTTATATTTTTGTGAGGGAGAGATCCGGGCACAAATTAAAACATGGGATTGTTTACGGAATTTTCCATTATGAGCTTTTGGAGCAGGGTTGGCTATGAGTTATGGATTCTTTAAAAGTGGAGTTGTAATGGTCTCCTGTATTTAGATTTAGATTTTAGTAGGGCAAGTCCCTTTCTCAAGGTTTTGTGTTGGCATCCTTCTGCTTCTCTGTCCTGTGGCTTCTTTGGGAGCTCTTCACGCTCCACCTCAGCTCCCATGTTTATCCTCTTAGCTTCTCTGTGGAATGCTTTGCTACTGTGCTCTCTTGTTTTAGAATTTCACTCATTTTCCTCCTAGGTTTCTGCAGTTTGCCTTCACACTCTGGTTCTAGATGACTCGTCCAGTCAAGGAACCCCGAGGATGTTTATTTGAACCATGTCAATTCACTGAAACGGAGGTCCCTTATGTAAAACCTGATTCCTTTTTCCATTCGGAATGGAACCACTCTGATTGAAATTCATTCACTCCAAGAAATGCAGTAACTTTTTTCTCTGATATTAACAGTATGCAGAGTTGCAAAAACTAGCCCGAGATTAACTCAAATACACACTTTCCCTGTACGTTGCATAGATCAGCAAGAAACAACATCACTCTTTATGCATTCCGTTGGTAGGCAGTAGGGTGCACCTTGAATCAAACATGGTCTTCAGGGAAATCTTTTTTTTTCCGAGTGTGTTTGAATTAATTGCTGTCTATATTTAAAGATGATGGACGTTTCATATCTCCAAGTACTTTGGATGGGTATTTAGTGCTAAATGCCATTTATATGTGATATACATATTTTGCTTAGATATTTTAGGTTTGCATTAGACAATAATTTATAATCATATGCCTAATCATTTGATTGATTTGTTGAGAGAATACGACTGCCATAATTATTCCCATGAAACTTAAGGTGGAAAGGTTCTTTTTGCACTTTTGTGACATGATCCTGACAAACATGTGCATAGTGTGTGTGCTCTCAGAAATTTTTGGTATACCACTCTGATGAATATCTTGCATACCACCATAGAACCTTCATCTGGCGATGGATGGAGATAGAGGCAGAGACCCACATTGGAGCACTGGACTGAGCTCCCAAGGTCCAAACAAGGAGCAGAAGGAGAGAGAACATGAGCAAGGAAGTCAGGGCTGCCAGGGGTGCGTTCACCCACTGAGACAGTGGGGCCCATCTAATGGGAACTCACCAAGACCAGCTGGACTGGGTCTGATGGAGCATGTGATCAAACCGGACTCTCTGAACATGGCAGACAAAGAGGGCTGACTGAGAAGCCAAGGACAATGGCACTGGGTTTTGATTCTACTCCATGTACTGGCTTTGTGGGAACCTAGTCTGTTTGGATGCTCACCTTCTTAGACCTGGATGGAGGGGGGAGGACCTTGGACTTCCCACAGGGCAGGAACCCTGACTGCTCTTTGGACTGGAAAGAGAGGGGAAGGGAATGGGGGAGGGGGAGGGAAATGGGAGGAGGGGAGGAGGTGAAAATTTGTAATAATAATAGTAATAATAATAAAAAGAAAAAAATTTTTAAAAAGAAATTTTTGGTTGCTCAGTCACGCCTCAGCATTCACCTTTTCACAGGATACTGGACTGACTTAACAACAGCCAGCTACCATTCTGAACAGAGGTGCTAAAAATGGTTTTGCTATTTCCAAAATTAAAATTATAAAAATTTTATAAAGCAGATGTATATAGGAGTCTTTCTACTGGTGGTTCTTAAGAATGGAGGGTCTGTCTGCTGTACCCTGCTTTCTACTTAGCAAAACCTTCTTTGTCTTTTTTTCCCTCTGAATAACGCCTGTATAAATACTGAAACTAATGGGCTTATCATCTTACACACATACATTTTCTTTTCAGTAACGAGGTTCTAGCAATGATAACCAAATCTTATCACTTCTTCATATTTGCATGAAAAATATAGACAAGATGTTTAGCATCTCTGCACTTGTGTGTTTTTCAGGCAGAGGGTACCAGACTTCAGCGAGAACTCCGAGGATATTTAGCAGCAATCAAAGGTAATGTGTACGTGCGTTGTTTACCGCCTGTTTCCAAGCACAAGTTGTTCTTGGAATTTGTAAGAGACAGGAGTGAGTGTTATGAGTGAGCACTCCACTTGGCTTCCTGGCAGGTAGCATATTCGAACACAGGTGTTTCATTCCACCCCCTTCCAGTTTCCGTTGAAATGATAATCAGAATAGTCAAGGACAAATCTACTTCTGCCCTTCTGCCACAAACTAAAAAATAAATGCCACCCACATGCCAGGGGTTTCTAGGAAGGCTTGTTAGACAGAATGAACAGGAGGCTTTACTGAAGCAAATCTGCAGCTGGCTTTCCTTCTGAGGGAGCTAGGCCCCAAGGTAAAATACTCACAGACTCAAGTAAGGGCTCTCTCACTATGAGGAACAAAAAGTTGCAGGAGAAGCAGGTGGCGGCTGGGTACCAGGGAACACAAACCTGTGACTTGCAGGAAAAAAAAAGGAAAACAAAGCCCAACTGTTTATAAAGTTGTGCCAGTGTGCAGTCTAGGGAAGAGAGCAGTTTCTGACCTTTGTGCAGTCCAGGAGGCTAATAGAAGGGGGAAGAGGAGTGAATGCAGACTGCCAGGCCACTCTCCACTCATCACCAGGTGTCGCTCTCTGGGTCCGAGCCAAGAGCACCAACACACTTGATGCTCCATAGAGCAGACCTCACGATAAGTGGAGAGAGGATGAAGGATCTTACACGGAGTTATGGGAAAGCTCTCCAAACACTGAGAAGAACATGGAATGCCCAATTCACACTTCATTACTTCCCAATTCAGATAAAGATTTAACATGCACATGCAAAGTTTCAGTTTGAGACTAAAACACAAAGTATTTAGTCCCCATTTTTTGGTGAATGGGGTCTTTTCAAGATACCCCAAAAGACAAACTAAGAACCAGAGATTTCCCCATGTAAACCTGTGTTTAAAATTACCAGAAACAATGACAGTTTATTCATTGTAATTGAACTAAGATATAAAGAACTAAGTAAGAAAACTAAATGGCGAATGGTTTATTTTTAGAAATGAACAAAATGTTTGGAGGGAAAATTAGCTAGAGAAGAATTAAACAGGGGGAGCTGAGGCAGGAAGATCATAAGATCGTAAGGAAGAAAAAAGCTACCTTAATGAACAGTGAGTAACTTAGTGAAACTGTCTCAATATAAAAATGTAAAAGGGGTTAAGGACAGATGACATAGTTTGGTGGTGGAATACTTATTTCTTGGCTAAGGTGAAAACTTAGGTTCAGGCTCCAGCACTGCAAAACCAAAACAAATGAACAAACAAACAAAAGACCTCAACTAACCAACCAAACAAAAAAATCCAAAAAACCAAAACAAAAGAGAAAAAAAGGACTTGTAATGGATATGTCATGAAAAATCTTTATCTTCAGGACTCACCAAGGAATGATTAAGAAAATGACATGGGAGATGCCATCCTTGCAATTCTGGTTATTCAAGGACACAAGAAATTTATTTTCTGCTAAGATTGTTTTCCTGGAAAGCATTTAGCAAAGGCTTTTAAATGAGTCTTCCTTCAGTTTTTACACGTACCTTTTGACATAGTCCTTCACTTCTAAGAAGGTATTCTTATAGTTCATAGTGTATGTAAAACTGATTATAATGATTTAATAAATGATGAAGTACTGAGAATGTTATTAATAAAAAACTAGCCATAATAATAATGATAAGTAAAATTTATTTCTAAATAAAAGATATATAAGATTTTTACTTGCCAGGCACATACTTTCAATCTTCTTGATATCAATACTGTGTGGTAGATACTTCTATTGTCTGGATTTTAAAAATATTTTTTTCATCTTTTAATTATGTGTTTGCCTACATATCTATATGGGTTGTATGCATAAGTGTGGGTGCTCCAGAAGGCCAGAGCATCATAGGCTTTTGGAGCTGGAATAACGTATAGATGGTTGTGAACTGTCCAAAATGGGTCCTGGGTGCTGGGGACCAAACTGGGGGTCTCTGCATAGTAGTATGTGCTCTTAGACACTGGAACATATGCCCAGCCCTGTATGTATTTTGTTGATTACATAAATGAAACACCCAAGTTTAACTGGTCCTAGGAGCATGCTCAGTAAACCTCATACATGCTACCCTGTCTGGCATTTTGTTCTCAAAACCTTTGGTTTTATCTGCTTTCTAACTGGGCTGTTAAACTTCATGACTAATACTGAGCATCAGTCTCACTGATTTTAGCTCATCTATGCAAAAGCTTTCACTTGCCATTGTGTGTGTGTGTGTGTGTGTGTAAATCAGAAAAAAACTTGCTGGAATTGGTTATCTCCTTCCACCAAGTGGCTTCCAGGGAACAACCTAAGGTCATTAGGTTGGTGGCAAGAGTCTTTCCCCGGTGACCCATCTCTTTGGCCTTCGTACTCTTGCTTCTACAAAAGCACTACCTGTGTACTAAACTCTGCTCTGTGCTCTTTTGACATCTTCCTTGTTTATAGTCTTCCAAGCAGTTACATGGTAAGTGCCATTAGCTCTGTTTTACATTTTCTAGCAAGTAATGCCAAGCGTTTACTCCTTCGGATTCATAAAACTCATCAATAACTGCTTCAAAATTAACTTCCGGTGCTATTTGTAACAATTCTATCAGAAAATATAAATTTCTCTAGATATTTTATCATTATCTACTTAAGATATGAACACAGGAAGTTATATTATTTTAAGATTAGAGCTTTTCTCTATGTTAACTAATATTTTTGTGTATATATATTTGTTAAATGAATAAGCTCTCCTTCTATATCAGTGGTTCTCAACCTTCCTAATGCTGTGACATTTTAATACAGTTCCTCATGTTGTGGTGGAATCCCAACCATAAAATTGTTTTTTGTCTCTACCTCATTACTGTAATTTTGCTACAGTTATACATCTTAATATAAATATCTGTGTTTTCTGATAGTCTTAGGCAACCCCTATAAAAGAATCTTTCAACCCTAAGGGGGCCAACCATAGATTGAAAACCACTGTTTTATATAGTTATGTGTAAGTTGGTTTCTTTTACTTCGTTAGATAAGTCTACAGGAAAAGATTAGCATAATTCTTTTCTTTAATATTGTCTAGAAGGGAACCCCTTAAGTGAGGCCTTAGTTCCAGTGAGAAACTGGGTGGTACAGGAAAGGAACACCTGCCTGCTGCTTCTGGTAACTACATCTCTCTAAGAAGAAGGGATAATATGAGCTTGCTCCTCCTTGGTTTCTATTGTTTTTGTGGGTTTTGCTAGTTATAATCCACAGTGTTCTGTGGTTGAAATTACTTTGGCCAAAAATGGTTAGGATAGATGTTTATGCAGATGCCTAGTGAGATTCTCAGAGTGGGTTTTGGAGTTGCCAATGATACTATGTTCTGCAGAGTTGCTGTGGGGTAAGCAGTATATCCCAGATGCCTTCTCTTCTCCTCGTCATGAAGAACACATTTTAGGTTGATAAACACACCTAAACACAAGGGGCATGCATGCATGAAGAAGATCAGAATTAGAATTGTGAAGACATTTCACTTGAGGTCAATTTCTGTTTTTACAGAGTACATTGGCTATTGGTAGTACTGCAATGCACACAAGATCATTGTAACAGCACAAAGGAACCAGATTCAGCCCCAGGGGAATCTGGAAGCTGAGGCAATATTGGGAGAAGCATTTAGCCTCTGGCTGCATTCACAGACACTATTTCAAAACTAGTGTCCTGGCTCTGACTTGTCTAATCTTTTTGCCCTCTCTTCGGTGATATTCACCTTAGGTATAGAAGATGTGTTGTAGATGTTCCAATTGGAGTTTGTTTCACTGTGGCTATTTATCCTCTGTATTATGACAATTTGCAGATATCTGTAGCCTCTGACCACTGCATAAAATAAGCTTCTTTGATAAGGAACAAAAGCTGTACTTCATTGTGGTTATAAGGATAAGACCTTAGAATATAGTTAGAAACCATATTGATAAGAGAAAACGGTAGTAGTAGGTTATCCATCCTCTACAGCCTATTACTTCTCCCGCCACCAATATTTGCTGGGTTTATAGTACCAAGCATGAATTCCCTCCTGTTGAACTGCCTTAAATCCCATTAGAAGATAGCAGCTGGTAACGCCTGAGATAAAGTACTACTGTTGTACCCTTGGAACAATCTTCTCATGCTTGTCATTGCTGTGGTTTGTAGGCCTTACATATAAGGGCAGGGCTATTGATTTCTTTTCTCCCCTGACAGCTTGCATGGCATTTCTAATATTACGAGAGTAATCCCCAGGGAGGGAGGCTTCCAGGTCAGTTCTAGCTCTAGTCCTCCAACTCCCGTGTCTGAAGCGTGCGGTGTGTCTTTAGAAATAGGATTTTGCCTTCAAGTTCTGGGAGGCAACCAAGGCTAACAGTAGCAGCCTACACTGTTTTAGGAGTCTTGAATACCCCTGACCAACAATAGCGGGATTTGTTTGCCTGGAATTGGCATTTCTGTTAGGTAGTTTGTGGTTTTTTGCAGGGAGTACTGTTACTCCATATAGTGTAGCTCCATGGACAACATTTTACAAATTTATTGGAGTGGTTGGCTACTGTTATATATAAGCTATGTATGTATGTATGTATGTATGTAGTATGTATGTATGTATTTATTTATTTATTTATTTATTTATAACTAAACCACAGAACCTAAGGCGATGCAAGCAAAGAGTGCTAATTGGAGTGCAATCTCTACCATTAGTCTTGGAGGGTAAAAACAAAGTCATGATGTTGGCCTCAAATGGAAATCTATTTTATTAAATGCTTTGAAGAAAGTCCAACATTTTGAAGAGAGGCTTCTATCCAATACACACTGAATATTCTTCCTATATATAGTGGCCTGAGTTGCCATAAATCTTGTAAATTACTAATCTTGTAAAATATCACCTATTAGATATTAACTGCCAATAGTAGCCTTCAGTATGAACTCTGTTCTGTGGTTAACTAATTACTTTGTTTTTTTTTTTCATTCTCATGGTTTATTTTTTTATATTTAAAAATTTCCATCTCCTTCCCTCCTCCTCCCCCTCCCTCTGCTCCTCCTCCCCCTTCGCGCCCCTCCTTCTCCCCCTTCCCTCCCCTTCCCTCCACCCATACCTCCCCTCCCTCCCTCTCAAGGGCAAGGATTTGAACAGGATTTTAGCTGTTTGCTCTTTTCTTATATTCTGCCATCAGAGTGAGTTTTTGGTTTTAGTTTGATTTTGTGCTTTTGGGTCATTTATAATGAATAGAAACTGAATGGCTCATCTGGAGTCTGAGAAGTTCAAGATCAAAACTTCGCATCTGGAAAATTTCTCTGCCACACCACTCCACTGCAGAAGCATTTCCTGGGCAAGGGAGAGAGAAGTGACAAGCTCACTCTTTAGAAGGTCCCACCCTCTTGATAATGAGCCTACTTGTTCAATAGCAGCATCAATCCATTCTTGAGTGTAGAGACTCCTGATAATCCCTGATAAAGCCCCCATCTCCCAATACTGCTGTATTGGGGATCAAGTTTCTAAAACATAAACTTTGGGAGACACATTCATATGGAAATAATTCTCAGCTGAAATCCTGAAAACCTTCGTGCCCCCTCAAAAAGAAGGCTCACCCTTGTTCACTTGGGTCTCAGTCCACTGTGCCAGAATATTTGTTTCACTCTGCAAAGATGTGTTGCATTTGTTTAATTATATAAATATGTGTTGCTGCTTTACCTTGCTTGCCTAAGGTACATGACTGGTCTAATAAAAAGCTGAATGGTCAATAGCAAGGGAGGAGGTATAGGCAGAACTTCTGGAGAGGAAAGGAGGAATTTAGGCTCAAGGGAGAATAAAGAGAAACAGATGGCAGGGAGATGCCAGGGGCCAGCCAATTGGACACAGAGAAAGCAGGAAAGTAGGACATACAGAACGAAAGAAAGGTAAAAAGCCCCGAGGTAAGATGTGGATGAATAGAAACAGGCTAAATTAAGTTAAAAGAGCTAGTGGGACAAGTCTAAGATAAGGCTGAGCATTCATAATTAATCAGTCTCCATGTCTTTATCTGGGAAGCTGGTTAGCATCCCAAGGAAAATTCCAGCTACGTTCTACCCCCTTCATGTGGAGTCAAATTCTTGGAACCCATTTCTATGTTAAAAATTACCTCATTCAAATTCCCTGTGTATGTGCATAGTAATGGTCAGTCGCTTTGGTCTAATAGAAACATTACTGAACATTGTGCCTTTGCCATTGGTGAATAGTCTTACAAAATTTTATTTTGTTTGATGTAGTGAGGTGCTGCGGGCAGGCCTGCTTTTCATCCTGCCCAGCTCCCACATGCTTAGCTTTACAAGTGAAATAACAACACACAAATTGTATTCTTTTAAATACTGCCTGGCTCATTAGTTCCAGCCTCTTACTCACATCTTGACTAACCCATATCGAATAATCTGTGTAACACCACAAAGTGGTGTCTTACCAGGAAAGATTCAGCACGCCTGACCTGGTGGCTGGCTTCATGGCATCTGGCATCTCTCTCTGAGGAGAGGCACGGCAGTCTGCCTAACTTAGGAGAGGCGTGGCATCTTACTGATCCTTCTACCTCACTTCCTCTTCCTGTTCTGTCTACTCCACCCACCTAAGGGGCGGTCTATCAAATGGGCCAGGCAGCTTCTTTATTAGCCAATGAAATCAACTCAAACAGAAGACTCTCCCACATCAGTTTGAGGTCAATTTTGATTTTCACTATAAAGGTCATTTGATTGATATTGTCATTCTCCACTAACTTATTCAGAACTTGTTTTCATAACTCTTTACAATTTTCATCAGGCTCAGAAAAAAACATAAAGAAAATACCAGAAGCCTTTGTCCTATGGATTATAGAAGCAGAACAACCAGTAACCTTTGCTTGCTGTGAAATGAGGAGGTTGTTGTTTTAGTTCAAGTTTGCACGTATCTGGGTTTGGTTAAATATGACATATGGTGTAATTATTACCTCAGTGGTGACCTTAATGTGGGAGAATACAGCTTTACTTGCTTAAATGTAGGAATGGACACAGGTTCTATGTCACCTACTCCTGTCTCTGCGTGTATGACTGTGCTTCACCCGATTCCGCAGAGGTTTCAATCCTCACTGACTTCCTGTGCATTCCCTCCAGCGTGTTCACGCAAGTCTCTTCAGCCATACACAGTAGTATGGGTTTCACACCTCATTGTGAAGGGCGTCTTCATCTCCACACAGTAGTGCACTCTTCATTGCTGGCTTTGTCACCTCATACGGCTTGAGGTCCACCCAACCTCAATGGTGTGAGGGCCATTATTTATGTTCAATTGTCAGGGAGATAGGGAACACATAGGCTTATATGTCAAATTGTATCTGTGTGGATTTCACGCATTCTTCTGCAATACAGACTATCAAATCAGAGCTCTTTAATTTTGTCCTTTTGTACTCCTTGGTGAACCCCGGACTGATTACCATCTGTCCAGATATCCTGTGGCGGTTATCAATTTACACATGGTTCCAATCCTTGCTTCTCTGCTTCCCTTTGTTAACTCCTGACTGATAATAGCTTAGACACCAACTTGGCCAGGCGGGGTCTTCCAGAAATTGCTTGCCTAATGTTCTGGTGTCGTTCATGGATCGCCTTCATGTGAACCCAGCCTTTGCACTTTATCCTCTATGCTTTGCTGGGTCTGGGCATGTCAGGAGGAAGTAAAGGGGTGGTGTCTGCAAAGCCCTGGAGCTGCTTTATACCCCTGCTGTCGTACTCACTTCCTATTGTTACTATTGTTAATAAGTGAGTGTTTGCAGCCTCCTGATGTGTAAAGAAAACTTAGACCTCATGAAGCCAAAGCTTTTTGAGAGGTTTTATTCAAAACTATATTCATAGTTTTGAGAGATATTGAGAAAATACATTTTTACTTGTCTTTTGAAAACCTAAGTTCCACCTGAATCATAGCCACTTTCAATAGTCTTACTGTTTATAGCAAGTACCCACTTTCAGCTTATATATACTGAAGTTCTATTTATACTGTTTCTACTTGCTTTGAATGCACTTTGTTTTTTTTTTTTTAACACAGTGATTCAGGATTAATTTTGCTCTTAGAATTTTGCAGCGTTGTTTATTGTCTCAGTGTTCTACATATTTGTTGTTAGATTCCCTTTATTAAGTGACTAGGGCACATTGTTGTAGTTCTTAGACTATGGCAGTGTTGACTTCTAAGATCCAGTGTTTTTCTACCATTGTGTTAAGTAACTGAAAATGTGTACTGAGAGAAAGGAAGAAGACTCGGAGCCTCTCAAGCAAGGATGTAGGTGTGCTCTTACAGTTGGTTCTGTGTCAGTTATCAAAGCAAGAGAGAAGAGAGCCATTCCATGTAACAAGAACTGTTTTTCTCTGATGCTAGGCATGCAGGAGGCCTCAATGAAGCTCACCGAGTCACTTCACGAAGTCTACGAGCCAGACTGGTACGGACGGGAAGATGTGAAGATGGTTGGTGAGGTGAGAGCCGGATTGTGACTCATAGAGTGGCTTCCAGAAGACTTCCACTGATCAGCCCACTTACTCCCTTCCCACTTCAGAGCAAAGTAAGACTAGATACTCAGAAAGCAGCCTGAGGTCTACTGCCTAAGTCATCCCGCACTTGCAGTGTGAGGGGAACTCGATTCCAGAACAATTCCAAAACATTTGAGAAGGGTTGGGTTAAAGATTGTATTTCTTCAAAATAATAACTTTTTTCTGGTAGCTGACATAGGTTGTGACAGATATTTTTGGCATAGCTTTTTTTTTGGTGTGGTTTGTATGCAGGAGTTCTCCCTTTTATTCCCACCTCCCTTTTAATCAATGCTCTTGGAATACAGAAGCAAAGGCTCAGAAGACCTCCCATCCTCTGTAGCACAGTTAGTCCATTCGCTTAAATCAACTGAACTCCATGGCATGTTGGGACTTAGAAATACCTCACACTTGAGCTGATAACTGGAGCTGAGGGTCAGCTGGCCTGCAGGAAGTGAGACAATGGCTGTCACTGCTTTGTGGGAAGTAGAGTGGAACAGACAGCAAGAATGACTGTGTGAAATCAGGCAGTTCCTTTATTTTCTGGGGACTCATTCCCATGTACAAGATAGGAATAACTATTGTTCTAACTGGAAACATGTTTGAAGCCTTTGTGTTCAGGTCCCCTAGTCAGGGTTCAGCGTATGTTGTGGTCACCGATGGAAGCTTCTAGGAGAGCAACTGTTTGTCATGCCATCCCTTCAGGTGAGTCAGTACAGCGCATCTAGGAGGAGAAGGTGTGAGTTAGGTGACACAGCCGAAGCCCCGGGGGAGGTTAATTCTATAAGCTGCACTTGCCTACAGCCTTGGGAAAGGGGTTGACAGTGAGTCTCCGACTGCTGCCTGACAGTGCCAACACCCTGATGCTGATCTTTGTGATTCCATTAGAACTGAAGCAAGAATGAATTTATGTATGGGAAATGCTCTTGTTGGATATAGTCCGTCTTCTAAAATCTTTTAGGATGTGGATTTGGCTAAAATGTTCCACACACCATTTTCTAACACACTAATTGCGTGTTTCTATCATCTTACCTTTTTCAGTATAAAATCACCATATTTCAATCGCATGTTGCTAAATGCTTATCTCATGTACATTCTCGACTAATAATGCATTCTCAAAACCCATGACAAACAACGAAAATTTAAAGAATAATGGAAAGGTGTATTATTATCCTCAGAACATTTCATGATTCCATTTTTTTCCCACGGCAATGCCACTATTGACACTGATTCTTTAATGAAGTGGCTGCCATACTACAGTGGTCTCTGTAGATTCCCGGACATTTGGACCCTGAGTTTCAGGTGCAAACATCATCCTTCGGATAACAGAACCACTGACCATTACATGTTCAGAGTCTACTCACCATGAATGATGAACCATTTTCATTAAGTAGATTTAAATTACTTTATTTGCATAATATTCTTAAGTTGGGCATTATAATAACTAGGATTAGTTTTTGAAGTGCTAAAAAGGAAAAAATGCAAGTCAAACTTGTTCGATTTGTTTTGGAAATGATCTCATGTTGCCTAAACTGGACTCAAACTTGTTGTGTAGCTAAGGCTGGCCTTGGTCCTCTCACCTTTATTTTCCTCATTTGGGGGATTTTAGGTGTGGGACATTATATCCAGTTTTAAACTTGTTTTTTGTTTGTTTGTTTGTTTTTTTTTAAAATAAGATTAAGAATTACCACTCACTGAGAGCAAGGGAAAAATGCCCTCCTCCTTTCCCCTTGCCGCTGAGACCTGTGGTGGGTGAGGGAGCTGATCCTTCTCCTTACCAGCTGCAGCATTCAGGAAAGTGGGCACTGCACCTCACCTGGGCAGCACAGCAGAGCTCCCCCTGTTGACAGGGATATAGGTGAACTGCTCTGAAAACATGAGCATGGGAGAGCTGGCCCTGGCCCTCCTCTGCCATGATGTCATGAAGTTGGAGAGCTCTTCCTACTCCTTCCGAGCTCTAGCAATTGGCCTCTGCACCTCACCTGGGCAGTACAGTTGAGATAGCTCTGATGGTCCAGGTGTGTGCAAGCTTACCCTGAAGGTGAGAAAACAGGAGAACTCTTCCTGTCCCTTGCTCGTTGCTACAATGTGCAAACTAGCCATGGCAATGCTAGAGAGCTCAGCCTGGTGGTGAGGGCAGGGGAGAGCTGATGGGCTGACCAACCCTGCAACTACCTAGTCCCAGAACCAGGGTTATGAGTTGACCCACCCCAACATCCATCCTATCTATGACCTACAGGAGCATATGAAGGGGCCGGTCTGGTCCTGTAGAAGTTTCAGCATCTCCATGACACAGAGTAACAGTAGGATACCTAAGAGGAGTCCCAGTGAGGGCCCGGCATTGTTAGTGTAGCAGACATAGAAGTCTTGAACCAGTGACTCTTTGCAATGAACGCTTTCAAGTAAAGATATATGGACTAAAGGGTTTACTGTGTGACTCATTGTGTCACACTGCAGCTTCCATGATGAGATTTCTTTTTAAATTTTATTTTATTTGGGGAGGTTGCAAGGGCAGAGTGCAGATATGAAGGAACAAAGAAATGAATGGGATTAAGGTGGATGATGTAAAAGACACAAAGAATAAATAAGATTTTTAAAAGAAAGATTTACTACTCACATAAATTTGGAAGTGAAGTGACAGCCCAGACATGGCATGGTAGACGGACAATACCAGGTACCATTTTTCCCCAATTCTCTGGATACCTCATAACTGGTAATATGACAGACTTTCATTCTATAAATGAGGTTTCAGCCACATTTTGTTTCCGTTTCTGGCTGGGTTGGCTCAGTTTCTTCAATTGCTGCAGAGAAATTAGCTGTCTCACGGGAGTTTTTTTTCAATCTTTTAGCTCCAGTGTCTGTCTACTGGAACTTGGAAACCTGTTAAGACATCCACATTCTTTAGTAATTCAGAATCGGAGATGAACTTTAAGCAAGCCACACTCTTAGCTTGGTTGTTAGCTACAACAGACTGCCTTACTGTTTGCTTTCTAATTAGTCCATATTGTATCTTCTCATATCTCGGGGCGTATTGCTTGCCACGTTGCATGGTTTTAGATATGTTAGAAATTTAGTGAGATGTGTCTGAGACTATGCAGTCATTGTCTCTTATTTTCCCCTAGAAATGTGATGCTCTGTGGGAAGATTTCCATCAAAAACTAGTGGACGGGTCCTTGCTGACGCTGGACACCTACCTGGGCCAGTTTCCTGACATAAAGGTATCTTACTCTCTGTGTGTGAGGGAAATAATTGAATGGTCCCATGTGGTTACTGTAACCAGGACAACAGAGGAGAATTAAAGGCTCTTAAGCTTAAATGAAAGACGTTTGTAACTTTTCATTTAGTTAAGCATGGGTTTCATTCTATTCCTTTTATCGTGAAATAAAATCCAGCCTCAGAAATCAAAGCGGCTCTCTTAGTGAACACTTCAATGTTTCTTTCTTTGCCAAAGTCTTTTCAAGCCTATAGATACACAATCAGAAATCAAACGTATCCAAATCTTCATTGTATTCAAACCTCATGGGGTGATTTTCATTAGGTCACAGAGAATGGAGAAAGCTAACTGTAAACGAGAAGAGAAATCTGGTATTTCGCCATTTTCTGTTATTTTTACATGTGATCACAGCATAGCTGGGCATCTTTTCTGTCCTTGAAATTTTCAGATTAAAACTGAAATATAAGCCCTTAAGGTGCATTTGTATTAGGATATAACTGCATTTTGTTCAAAACGGTTGGCTTAGTTATTAACTCCTCTGTAAGGGTAAATAAAGAAGTGAATGGTTGAATGCTGTAGATTTAGAACTGACTTTAGAGGTAAAGATGGGTTGAAACAAACATCTGTATGCAACAGATAGGTAGCATTAGACCTTGTGCTCCTGTGTTCAAGATGGACTCAGGGCACGCTGACCCTCTAGTAGGGGAAGGAGGCTATGAACCAGCACCTGTGGGCATCTGGAGCATTTCTTTGTAAAAATCCACTGTGACCTGGATTTCTCGGAAGCTGTGACAAATACCAGAAATTTTCCTGCAGGAAATGTTCTGGCCTCGGCTGCACGGTGACATGAAGCATCTTCATTAAAATAGCACGCAGGGTGAGGACTAGCTTTTCTGCTCCTACAGGGTATGAATAAGGAGCACTGGCCAATATGGAAGGAACAGTTGTGGCTTCCTGGAGTACTGGGCAGCATATTCCTCTTGGTGGGTACATGTCAAGGAAATAGATCTGAATGATGGATTCCCAATATTAACACATCCAGCAGCTATTTCTTCCCTGAGCTTTCATTTGCTTTGAGTGTCCGCTGGAGTCCGCGCATTAGACAAAATAGTCACCTGTCAGCAGATACTGGAATCTAGAAGGCAGCTACTAGAATTTACTAGGTTCTTAGGCTTTAGAACAAGGAATGGATAGTGATAGAAACAGAATGCTTACTGTTCTCCAGGTACAGAAGTGGCCTTAGATCTGGAAAAGATTAGAAGCCCAATGGTGTTGCTCTCAGGCATATTGAGAACTGTACTGTGCACACTAGTGTGGTTCTGGAGGGCTTCTTATCCCCACTCCATCTTTGGTTTCTGCTGTGCTCATCTGGATGGTCTCCTCTTGGCCAGACCCGCAGAGGCATCCTGGTCAGATATTGAGAAACCTGTCTTTCTATAGTACAGCCCACTTCCTGTTCTTTTTAAAATAAACATTACAAAACCCAAGGCAAATAAATAAAAATACTAGATACCAAAACTAGCCAGAGCCAGAGTCTATACAACTTAGTAAACTTACATGCATTTAAAGTTGGCATTTGAAATAGAAGCTGTGAAGCCTCACTTTCGATTTCACAGTTTCAACATTGAATCTATTTTATGGACTTATCCACACCAAATCCATCTGCTCTTCAAAATCTCCAATTATCTAGAGAGAGCTAGGCCCCATCAGTGCTGAGATCAAAGCCAGTTCCATAGGTCGTCTCTCTAAAAGTAGGACCATTACACACTTGTCAAGCTTTTTCTTTCTGAAAGAGAAGGAGTCTGAACCTTTAAAAAGCTTTGTTTGCTCTGAACTCAGAGAAACAGCGATGCTGACTAATTCTGTAGTAGATTCAAGTGTCATCCAAGATTGAACTGACTCGGACCAGTCTAGGGATACCATGCAAAGGCTCATTGTCACATAGAGGGTCTGAGAGTCTCTACTCAGGTAAGAGATGAGAGTCAGGCATCTTAGCAGCCACATACCCTGGGCTGTGCCAGGCAATGGAATTCCGGCAAGTGGCCACACGCTTGTTGAGTGTCTTTCAACAAAAGCTTTTCTTTGCACTTGCTGCACAGCTAGGAGCCTTTCAACTAATTTCTGTTTTTCATGAGAGAATTGATGTGTTGTTTGGATCAGTGTCTCCAGGGGAGAAACAGAAACCAGGTTTCATTCCTCTATCTTCTGATATTACCTCTGTGGCCTCATAGCTTAATCTCCATAAAATCAAGATCTGAAAGTTAGAAGAGCATAAAGAAAACTGTATTTGCCTTCCTGAAAACTTAAGTCAACTTGCAGCGTGTCTGATTCTGTTGTGTTTTCATAGTGTGACTTAACTCAGTAAGGTTAGGGTTTACTAGATAAATAGACAACTTAAAGGCACCTGAATTTCAGAAGGAAGAAAATACCGCCTCAGTATTACCCAGAGGCAGTTGTTTTATTGCCCGTGCTCCCTAAAAGTATACAATCACAAAGCAAACATGCACAGAATCACAGGGATGAAACAGAATCATAATCGATCATATTGGTTGCTCATTTCAGTTTATTTGAAATCCACATGATAGAACACTCGTTGGAACTTTTACCTAAGCAGCTTCTTTCTTGAGGCACATCAGCGAATTCACATACCCAAGTGCGATCCGTCAGTGGCAGCATGTCTAGAGATGAGGGAAATGACACAATCAAGGGCTTCGTCGTGCTACTCTGAAGGCAAACGCATGGTTTTATGCATGTCATGTAAAGAGGCCAGATCAGTCTCTTCTCCTCCTTAACCTCAGTCTTCATGCTCCATTGACAAAATCATCAGCCAAGACAAAGGATTGGAAAACTGTGTAGCGTGGCAAACAATTAAGGGATTTTGTGGATATCTCAGGAAAGAGACAATTTGGAGAGTGGACAATAGCTGTATTTAATTATTTGTGTGTGTGTGTGTGTGTGTGTGTGTGTGTGTGTGTGTGTGAACATGTGCTCAATGCGTGCAGTTTAGAAGTAGGAGTAGTCTTCCTAAGGTCGTAAAACTATGGTTGGAGAATGTGTACTGAAGGGGTTGTTGATGGAAAGGAGCTCTGTGAGTAAGATAACTAAGTGGAAAGTTTCCAAAACATAGAACAAAAGTGACTTCCCCGACTCCCATTAACATCACAGGCCACATGCATTTCAAGCCTCATGCAAATTCTCAAGCATTCACTATAGCCTATCACAGAGGGCTGTGAAGTACTATTCATGAGGACGATGTTTGACTGGCAGGGCACCCTGTGTTAAGGTTCTCATTGTGTATTTGTGACATCTAAAACTCAATATTATAATAAAAACTCACATGCCACCAACCCAGGCAGCCTTGCAGCTGTGAGCAGTTATTATAAAATGTAGTTTACATTCTAAGTTGGCAGCCATGCATGAGCAACTAAGCATATATTTATTTCAGTGTGCCAAAACGAATTCCAAATTGGGGTTGTTAGAGAATTTTTAAAAGTGTAACAATTGTTTTCTAAATTACAGAAATCTAGGGCAGCGAGGGAGTTCAAGAAATTTTAATTAAATTTATTATTGCTTAACATTTATTACTATTGCTTAAATTGACTTATTTAATTAAGTTTACTATAGGGTACTTAATTAAATTGTGTTATATGAAAAAGTTAATCTGAGTTAACCCTGTTCTTATGAAGCTTCGATTTATTTCTCTCTCTCCCTCTCTCTCTCTCTCTCTCTCTCTCTCTCTCTCTCTCTCTCTCTCATCTATTCAAACTCCCAAAAGTGTCACACAGAAAAGGAAGTAAAATTGATTTTTTTTGTTCCAGCACACAACTATATGTGCCTAGTGAATGACAGATTTTAAAATATTCACCTCTGCCCTAGAAAGCAACCCCTTGTGAGAACCTTGTCAGTTACACAGGGAAATGTCTCACTAATTCACTTCACTTATCTTTTGAACAAAACCAAATTACCAGTGCACTCTACCACCTCATTCCGAAGCATGGGAGTAACTGAATTTCAGCTCTCTTCAAAGACCAATTCAGTCTTCAATAGCTCAAGATTTGCTATTTGGAAAATATTAAAGATGTCCCTAGGCAGAGGCACATCTGTATAGAAGAGCCCTGGGATACTGAATGATGCTCAAGCTTCTGCCCCATAGAAGTAAACAGTCAGGTGCTTCTTAAAAACAATGAGCTTTATCACCTTTCTGGCACCAGTGGTCCAGCAGCCTTGAAGGGATTCACTCTCCCCGACCCAGGCTAACTCAGTGACTACCATAAAGCCACTCTGGGTGTGTCCTGAAGCATTTCATTGCTATTTGGAAGTAATAGAAACAGAAAAATATCCTTGGAATGAAAATTAAGATCTGAAGCTGCTCAGTTTGAATAACCTTCTGAACCTGTCACCAGTGTTAGTGGGCTGTGGAGAAGTTGTGCTGAGTGGCAGGAATAATTAGCCGCGGAGTCTGTCGAGGCATTGCGGGTGGCATTAGCAGAGTCTGGGGAGCTGGTAGGGCAGACAGGAGGCCAGGCAGGAGAGAGCTCAGAAAATTGGAAGAAGGCTTGGTCTCTGGCCCTGCTCACCTTTCATTCACAATCCCGAGAGTCAGCTGCCCTCTTGAGTGCTGTTTCTCTTGCCTCTTCTACTCCTGGTGTTGATCAGTGGAGGGGATTTCTGATTTAATTCCTGCTAAGATCAGACATGGTGGAAAGTTCTAGGCAAATTACAGCTTAATCTCATGCAACTCAATTCCCCGTGAGTTAAGTAGAAGTAATCCTTACCGTATCCATATGGTACCCTGCTGTACAGACACTTCGGTGTTTACTGTGTTATGGAAAACCATAAATATATTACTAATATTGTTTTTCCTCGTGGTAGCATATCCAATTGAAAAGGTTTTCAAATGTCATCTCATAAAATGGTGTCTATGTTTAGACCAGCTGGGCACAACTAGACGGCTGTCAAATCTTCTCTCGGGCTATTTAAGTAAGAATCTAAGTCTGGATCTCGGAATTTAGTGTGTCTTACCCTATTTGTTTGTTGGTTCTACTTCTCTAAACATTTTAGTGATCACTATGCATTTATAAATATACATTTTCAACTGTCATATTTAACTCCACACAGTTTATAGCATTTGATACATCATCTGCGAAGCCATTATATACTCTAGTCCTTCCGTTTGTGATGTTATTTATTCATATTTCCCTCCACATGTGTTATAAGCTCTATGATACATTACTTCTGTTTTGCTGTTGTTGTTTCAACTGGCAATAATGTTTTCATGGAATTAAAAATACACACAGTTGTATGTGTTTGCCTTGGTTTTTGCGATTTATATTACCGTGTCATGGAATTCCATTTATGATATTAAAAGCAATATGCTCAGAATGAATTCCCTATTTTTGTTTGTCTGAAATTAATTTTCTTCCACCTTCATTTCTGGAACTTATTTTTACTGGCTATAGTCTGTCTTGAGAGGTTTTTTAAAATCTTATTTTTTAAATATTTTACAGCAAGCCCATTGCTTTATGACTTGTATGGTATCTAAAGCTTAGCTTGCTGTAGTTTTTATGGTCGTACTATACTTTCAGTTTTTAAATTACTTTTTATCTTAGCTCACAGAATGAGTTCTGTTCTCTCATTGTCATACATACATACGTATTCTTGTGTCCTGTTCAGTCACTTTCCCCCTCCTGTGTTTTTCATTGTCATTGATTTTAAAGAGTCTAAGACAGGCCTAGGTGTCCACAGGACAGCAGTTTTCCCTTCTAGGTTTCTCAGATCTGTACTTCTCTTACTGAGCACTTAGGTTCACAAACCAGATGTCCAGTTTCCCTGGGTTTTAAAATAAACAAGGGAGCCAGAACTGATAAAATAAAATGGATTCACGTACAGTTTGCCCATCACTGTAAATCGAAGACAACTTCGGTCTTTTCTGAAACAATGAAAAAAAAAAAAAAAAACCTGTGACATGAAAAACCAGAAAGTATTGCATAAGTTAATTTAACTGTGGGGTAAGATGCTGGAACTGTGAAATCTCCTCCCATAAAGCCAGTTCCTCTTTTGGCTGGTGCTACAGCTATAGGTGTCCCCCCGCCCCAATGCATGGCGTTTGGGAGGAATTTTAATTCTTTGGAGTACATTATCTCAATAGTTTGACTACTGAAAGGGGGGCACAGATTCTGTTATAGGATATCACTTTCCCTGCCATAGCTTCAGCATAGAATCTTAGTTACAGTTATCTCTCTCTCTCTCTCTCTCTCTCTCTCTCTCTCCCTCTCTTTCTCTCTCTCTAGTCTCTCTCTCTCTTTCTCTCATCTTTCTGCCTTTGTCTTTGTCATCCTTTCTATATGTCTCTCTGTCTCTCTTCTGTCTCTGTCTCTCTGATTGTCTGTCTCTCTCCCCTTCTCTCTCCGTCACTCTCTCATTCTGCCCCACATTCAGTCTGGAAAGAAGTGCACAGGTGGAATGAATACAAATTAAGAGTTAAAGTTAGGGACAGGTGCAGGTGGCATACACCTTTAATCTCAGCTTTCGAGAGACAAAGGCAGCAGATCTCTGATGTCAACCTAATCTACAAAGAGAGTTGTTGGACAGCCGAAGCTACACAGAGAAACCATGTCTTGAAAACCCCAAACAAAGAAACAAACAAGAAACAAAAAAGGAGACAAAGGTAGAGGACATTGAGTTAATGTAGGATTAATGTAAAGTTAATTTATAGTAACCACTAATATGCCATAATCAGATTCAGTAACTTTTAGAAGGGCTGGAAAGACTCCATTCTATTACTGGGTTTCAGACAGGACATCCGTAGCAGGCCAGACCTCCCTCACACTCGTGAGCCTTCTGCTCCCCCTTTTAACAGCTTTAATGCAGTCATGCACAATCGTGCACAGTGTGACCATGTAAACTATGACAGTTTCCTCCTGTGTCTCTGAATGACATTTTCTGCAGGTGTCCCTGACAAGCTATCTTGAAGTTCAGTTTTTAATTGTCCCTATTGCTGGAATGTAGCTTTTTCTTGATGATCTGATCTCATGATGGAGAAGTAGCAGGCAGGACATAGCACCAAATTTAAGTAATAAGAGGTCTGGGAAGAACATTCTCAGGCTAGATCTACTATTGCATCTCAGGAGGACAGAGTGCCTATTGGTTTTGCTCTTGATGGGAGCTTGTTTTTCCAGGTCATGTATGCTTTTGCTCTCGGGTTTTGGGTGGAATGCTTTTCCATATCGTTCTTTCTTAGAAGTCCACCTTTATGAAAGACCCCCTGTGGTTCCTGTTAAGTGTGCAGACTTCCTAAATGAAAGAAGTGAGATTGTTTGCTTCCCTTCTGCAGGGGAATATCAACAGAGGGTTTCTGAAGAGAAGAATCTGAAGCCTGTGTAGCAGAAGTAGGAGTCTCTTCATATACATCTCTGAGGATGGATGTGGCTTCCCAAATTAAGCTATGGGTGCTAGGAATGCCTAGCTCTCTTTCAATTTTCCTCTTTTTTTCCCACATGGATAACTTATTATAGTGGCCTAGTTATTATAGTAGCAATGACTAAGTTCATTCATTAGTCTAGAATAGGGAGAATAGTTCATAGAGCACACAGTGAGAGGGGGATGGACTAGGTACTCAGCAGAGCATCACTTGAAGTCCAGGGGGGACTCCATCCTGGAGAAGCTCTTTTCTGCTTGGGTTGAATTTCCTTAGGGGCATGCAAAGTAACTTGTTCCATATGAGAGAGAATAGGCCATCTTGGCTACTAGAGAGCTCTGGGAGTTTAATGTGGGTAACTGTGTGTATTTCTAACTATATGATTCCTAAGCACGGGGGAGTTATATAGATGACAAATGAAGATGGTTCTGGTTGAACAATGTTTGTGGTCATGGGACTGGAGTTGTGTTGTCTAGGTACAGCACTCCATAGCTAGTGGTTCAGGATTTCTGGGTTAAGGTTGTGAAAATTTCTTAATGGGGTGGGCCTAGGAATGAGCTAGCACATGAGTAGTGCCCCTGTGTACAGGACACCAGCATTTTGAAAGCGATATATTAGTTCTAGAGATTCTAATGCTTCAAGGACAATGACAGACTGGAAAAAGATTTCTTAGAGAGTAAAGCTGTCTTAGGGAGTTGCAGTTAGTATATTATTATAATCATAAAACAAAACCTTATGTAGCTTGCTCCTGTCTTCAGACTGCAAGCATATTAAGAGTGAACATAGACGCTAATAGAGAGTCCAGGTTTGCGTGATACTCCAAACACTCTGGGATTTCCTGTTCCTTGATGGAAACGTGTAACTTTAACTGCACATGATCGGCCTCATTATTATCAGAGGAGACACTGTTTACAGCGTAAAGGTCTAGAAGCTTCATTCTGATTTCTAGCTGTCTTGTTTCCTACTCACATTGCTGCTCACCTCTGTCTTCTGTTGAAATCCTCATGTTCCATGCCAGTGAGATGGTTCAGCAGGTGTGGGTGCTTGCCACCACGCCTGACGACCCACCTGAGTTCAATCCCAGGAAGAGACCAGACTCCTGTAGATTGTTCTTTAACACAGGCAGAAACATATGTAAACGCAATGACTCTTGTAAAGTCTTCAGCTGCTTTTGACCCAGAAAGCATTTGACCTTTGACTTTTGGCAGTCAGAGACTCTGTGACCACCTCCCCTTCAGGTCATGTGTTGTCTATGTTTGCAGAATCGCATCGCTAAACGCAGCAGGAAGCTCGTGGACTATGACAGCGCTCGCCATCACTTGGAGGCTCTGCAGAGTTCCAAAAGGAAGGATGAGAGTCGGATCTCCAAGGTAGGGGTGCATCCAGTGAGTGACTTCACTCTCCAAATCTTGAGGCTTGTAGCAGCCTTGTTTTTAAAAATTGGACATTTCCCTTTTTAAAGGAAGACTGCAATCAGGATAGAATTCAAACTAAATCACAGTTTTCTAAGCCACTTTAATTATGATAAGTTTTTTCATGTTATTATGTGAGATCTATGACTGACACATTTTGATCAGAATAGATTTGAGCCCTTTGCAGTGTTTAAAGCTCAAAGAAATCCAGGAGACTTTCTGCACCTCTTTATGGTCCATGAACATTGCCATAATATAGATTCAGGTGGGAGGCCAACCTTGGCATTCTTAGACAAAACTCCCAACTGAAAATAAGGCAGAAGCTATATTTGCATAACATCAGTTTCTTGGAGAAGATTCATTTCTGCAGCTCTTATCGTTGTAATAGTTACTTTCTTAATGCTGTGATAAAACATCATGCCTAGACAACTTGTAGAAGGAAGGCTTATTTGGGTCTTTGGGTTTTAGAGGTGTACGCATCCATCACCACCACAGGGGGGAAGTATGGCAACAGGCAGGCATAGCAATTGGAGCGGAATCATGGAGGTCACACTTTACATCACAAGCAGGAAGCAGAGTCAAACTCTGCGAGTCTTTAAATTTCCAAAACCAGCCCCCCCCACCAGTGGCATATTTCCTGAATCAAGGTTATACCTCCCAAGCCTCTTGAACCCCATTATTGATTGAGGACCAATTATTCAGATGCTGGAGGCTATGAGGATCATCTCATTCAAGCCATTACGATCTTGTCGACATTGCAGATGCCGGCTAAATGATACCAGCTCTCCACTCTTCCCTCGGATTCCAGTCTTGATTTGTCTTCTCTACCACACACCATTGCCAAATCATCTTCCAACATGGCATCTCTAGATCAGGTTCCCTACTGCCTACCTCTCTTAGTGGTCCCTATTAGGAAAAAAATCTCAATCCCTTAGTATGACAAGCAAGATCTTCAGTTTGGATACAAATTACATGTCCACCTTCAACGTCCAAGTTTTTCCTTCTCTCCTTTCCTTCTTCTGTACACCACCCTGAGTAGATGCTGCATGAATTACCCATCACTTCCCAAGCACATACAATAGCAGCTACCCTTCATGCAAAGCCTCACAGAGGCCAGGCTCTGTAGAGCACTTCATCTAAGTTGCCTTTCTTTCCCATGTATCCAAGTCAAGGTGGTACAAAAGGTAAATCTGTCGAGGTTGTACCATGGAATTCCAGCCTGTGGGTCATTGCTTTCTTATATGGTGAAGGGATGTTTTTCTCTGTAGTGTGTTCTACAGTGAATTATAAATCTGTCTTGAAAATACATCTGGTAATGATTTAGACTTTCCATGGTGCTTTGACTTTTCTGCAAGAGCATTTATGAGTAGTATCAACAGCAGAGATTGGTAGAAGCAGTATAGCATTTTGTAGAGTTAACAAATCAGAACAAGACTGAAAGAATAGCCACTGGCTTTCCTTGAATCATACCATTTCATATATAATAGCAAAATGGAAAGGTTTTCAACAAATATTTCTTCACAAAGCCTTCTCAGAATACCACAAGACGGTTCCTGTTTAATCTTTTCTGCATAGGAATGACCCCTCTGTGTGCCAACACGCTGTGTGTCTTTTCTAGGCAGAAGAGGAGTTCCAGAAAGCTCAGAAAGTGTTTGAAGAGTTCAATGTTGACTTACAAGAAGAATTACCATCGTTGTGGTCAAGGTAAATATGCTTCTGCTCCAATTTGTACATCCCACCTTTAGCAGTCCAAGAGAAGTGACTTCCTCCATGTCACCTTCCTTGTCTATAATGCTTCTGTGCTGGCTGGAGGAAGTTCCATACTTATGATTTCCAATATGGAAACCACTAGTCACATATATCTAATGAATACTCAGGATGTGGTTGGGGAGACTGAGGAGTAGAATTTTATATTCATTTTCTTGTATCTCAGTTTAATGAAATAGCCATTTGTGCTGGGTGGATATTTAGACCCTGATAGATTTACCAGTGAAGACTCAAATTCTAACTAGGAAAATTTCCCCTAATCTTAAGACTTATAGTAAGACCACTCCAGCTCTTGGTTGGATTTCCCAAACTTTAGACCTCATCTAGTCTCTGACCTTCTTCTTTGGACCATTAACCTGGGCTCTAATCCTCTTTCAGCTACCAAGTGCTGTTCTTATTCACAGGCATTCCACAGTTCTCATGGTATCAAGTGAGATTTATGTGGCTTGACCCATTTTCATCACTCAGTGGTAGTACCAGGAAGTTGCTGGAAGTAATGATGCCTTATGTTCCTTAGTTCTCACCAACAGTTTCATGCCACCAGCCCTTCAAACAACTCTGCCCGCCATTCTGTATTACTGTTAATCTCTTCCCCTACCTTCTAAATTGCTGGTGGCCCCGAAGAAAGTAACCACATATGTGACCTTAATTTCCCGCTGCTTTTTTTCTGAGGCGCTCTTTAACTGAAATTGCACACAGTCCTGATTTTTCACAAGCACATAGTTCTTTTCCTATTGACATTGCTCAAGCCTGAAAATGAAGTCAGCAGTTTTAATCTTCAGTGTCTCCTATGAGGAAATGCACAGGATGGGCCATACAACAGTGAACATGTACTTAGTGATAAATGCTTGGATTCTTGCATCAAACTCATCATAGACATTCAGAAATTCTTCACTGTGTCCTGTTGTGCTGTGGTATTCATTGGGTCCTCTCTTCTCTGTTTTCTGCCCAATTAGTCTATTTATTATTGAAGCTGAGTTATTGGCATTAACTATTTTCAGGCCCAGTTTTCCTCTTTTGTTCTGTCAGCTTTTAAAAAATACACTTTACTCCTTTTTCAGATGTGCATATTTTTGAGGATATTATCCTTATAAAATGTCTTATGTTTTTGTTTGCTTGCTTTGAGACCAGGTCTCATGTAGCTCAGGCTGGCTTTTTACTTGATTTATAGCAAAGGTTACCTTGAATTCATGATCCTCTTGTATAAATGGAGACTGTGTTTACATTTACTAGCCGTTCTGACCCAAATAATCACACAGAAGCTATATTAATTACAACATTGTTTGACCAATGGTTCAGGCATATTCTTAGCTAGCTCTTACATCTTAAGTTAACCCATGTCTATTAATCTGTGTATCACTTCAAGACTGTGATTTACCAGTAAGGTACTGGCATCTTTCTCCTTTCACAGCTAAATAACGTCACCCTGACTCCACCTTCTTTCCTCGCCTATCTCTGCTTGGATTTCCTGCCTTTCTATATTCTGCTCTGCCATAGGCTAATGTAGCTTCTTTATTAATTAATGGTGATAAAACATTTTCACAAGATACAGTGGGGAATCCCACATCACTCTTGACTTTACCTTTAAAGTGCTGGGATTACAGGTGTACACTACCGCATGGAGCTATATAGTATCATCTTTTATCTTTCTTAATAAATGTTTGTCTGATACCTACTCCAAGTCTCTATTGCTCACTCCCTACATGGTACCTTTCTCATCACCCTTTACCATTCTTTTCCTATCACTCTGTTTGCATCTTTGAATCTAAAAGGTGGATGGTATTAAGCTTGATGCTTTTCTTTAGTTTCCTCTTTGTTTCTTTTGTTCTTTTAATTTCCATTGCTTCACTGCAAAGAAAATTGTTTCAAAAGTTTGGATGTATAAAGAAAAGAAGTAAGGTCCAGGGAGATGGCTCAGTCTGTGAAGTGTTTTCCATGCAAGCATGAGAACCTGATTTCAGATTCCTATTGCCAAATGGAGCTAGGTGTAGTGGCATGCATTTGTACTAGCCTGAGGGCCAGAGAGATGGCTTGCTGGAGTTTACCAGCCATCAGTTGGTCAATCGGTGACCTGAAGTTTCAGTGAAAGAACTTAATATTGTTTTAAAATATGAGGTGAGAGTTCTACCTTCAGACACCATATGCACATGTACAAATGTACACACACACATATACATTGAAAGGAATAATCTACTACATAGAGGAAGATATAGATTGCAAAGGATTGTATTATTTATTGTAAATGGAAGTTTCTGTTCCACCCAGTCCTGAAACTGTTCTGTCCCAAATATATACACAGAGGTTTATATTAATTACAAACTATTTGGCTTGTTAGCTCAGCCTTATTATTAGCTAGCTCTTATAACTTAAATTAATCCATAATTCTTATCTATGTTTAGCCACATGGCTTGATACCTTTTCTCATTCAAGGCATTCTCATCTTGCTTCCTCTGCATCTGACTGGTGACTGTCTCTGCCTTTCCTCTTCCCAGAATTCTCTTAGTCTGGTCATTCTACCTATACTTCCTGCCTAGCTACTGACCATTCAGTGTTCTATTAAACTAATACAAGTGACAAATCTTTACAGTGTACAAGAGCATTATCCCACAGCAATTTATCATTTAATTGGAGGAATTATTGGAAGTTGAACTTAGAGTCTCACTGATACTATACAAGTATTCTACCTCCTGCCTATATTTATATTTTCACCAAAATTGTAGTTCATAGGACATTACTATAAAGAAGGAGGATGCTGTAGGGGATGCTTAAGCTGAAGTTTTTGAAGTCAGTATTTGGTGAACAAATATTCCAAGCTGAAGAGTACACATGTAAAGGCATGGGTATTGTAGATTTTAGATTCTTGGAACTTCTTTTAATTTTGAGGGTTTTTAAAATTTGTATGGACATTTTGTCTACATGTATTTCTAAGTACCATATGTGTCTGGTAGCCATGAAGGTCAGATGAAAGTGCCAGGTCCCCTAGAACTGGGAAGTTAAGGATGGTTTTGAGCTACCATGCGAGTGCTGGGACCTAAACTCAGGTCCTCTGGGAGAGCAGTCAGTGCTCTTAACTGCTAAGGCATCTCTCCAGCTCCAGTTCTTTGAAGTTTAACGTATAGTGTCATGAGGGTGATTGGAAAGCAAATGCTAAGGAGGGAATTATAGAGAGAGGGCAAAGCTAAGACTAAGGTGAGATTCACTTATTTATCAAATATTTATTAGTCGCCCACTGTGCATCTCTCTTCTTTGAGGTATTATGGATCTTACACTGAATGTTTTATTTTCTTACAACCTACTCTGAAGGATAAATAGAAACAAAAAGTAAAATGTCAGACAAAACTATCATAATGGAGACTGACGTTGCTGATTTGCCAGTGTAACTTCAGAGATGAGGAAAGGCTTCCCTCAAAGATGGAAGTGCTGAAAATGAAGGTTTGGGGATGCACTGAGACCTATCTTCTGGGTGTTGTGTTTGAAGTATCATTAGGAAGTCTATTAAGGTAACAGCCACTGGGGCTCAGAAAGGAGGGTAGGAAACACTAAGTATGGGTGGAGTAGATGCCCAGATGCCTGAGTAGCAGGGTGAAATTGTGTGCAATATCAGGAAGTCCTGAGAGGAAATAATCAGAGCTTTATCAGGGCCCTCAAGGAAAGTAGAACCTCAAGAAGCCGTGAACAGAGAACACGCCAGTGATGATTGTGTTCCGTGAGTGCCAGTTACAATAGGAAGATCAAGCTCAGGGGAAATAATGACATTTCACCTTTGCTAAACTTCCGAAGAAGGTTCAGTGACTGGAGGGATCAGAGGCTCTACGGCAGGCACTGATGTGTTAGTCAGATGTGAGGAAACAGCACAGTGGATATATGGTTTGAAAGTCTTGATTTTAGGATGGGCATGAGGAATCATGCAGCAAATATAGAGAGTTGGTAGAAAAAGTGAATCTTTGAAAAATCAACTCTTGTCATTTTGAGAAGATGGCAGTGCCAGTGGCAATGGGGAGAGATTGGCTTGAGAATGTGTGGGATGAGTGGTGGATTGGAACTGTATGAGGGTGTTGATAGACTAGTCAGACAGGGCTGGGGGCTATGTTACATGATTCTGGCTTGAAAAGGACTGGATCCCAGTGGAATCTGTTGCCTGGAATAAGGAAATAGTGGCCTCATGCTCAGGGTGAGAGACTCTGGTGCACCCAGTCATAAATAACATGTCTTCATGAAAGTCTTCTTCCCCTTAAGGCTCAGGGATCTATGTAGAAGAAGTGGCATACAGATTGTAAACGTCAGAGGTGATGGATGATTCCAAGGAAACAGCATCTTCTGGATACAACAGGGTTGATGCACTCACAGAGACTGTGGCAGCATGCACAGGGCCTGCACAGGCTCAAGTCAGACCAAGTCCCAGTACTGAGAAGAGGAAGTGAGCACAGGATCCCACCCCTAACCAAGAAGCTAACTGCAACTGATACCTGCTGGCAAAAAATAAAATGCTAGTTTTCTCCAATGGAGTCTCACTGGCTACACATTACACTTGAAGGTTGGCCTTGGGCCCAGAAGCAGTTGGGAAACAAAACAAACTCGGTGGTATTTTTGTAGACTTTTATTTGTCTTGTTTGGACATTTTCTTTTGGCTAATTGGTTGTTTGCTTGTTTTATTTTGTTTTCTGTTTTTATGGTTTTGTGGAGGTTTTAAATGTGTGTGTTTTGCTTTTATTTGTTTTAGGGCGAGTGAGAAATAACATAAGGGAGAAAACATGATCAAAATATGTTGTTTTAAAAATTTTTGAATAAAAAAGTTTACAAAAAACAGAAAGGTAGTAATCATACACAAGTTTTAAAAATAGAGTCACAGGTATGTGCAAATGCAATAAAGGATTTTTGCCTGGGATAGATTGGATATGAGACCCGGGGTTGCCCCAGTTCACAGATGGAGCAATGAGAATGATGGTTAGATTCTGGATCTGACATAGATGTGGAAGAACAGGCATAAATAAGATGTCTGGGCCATGCTATGTGTACCTGCTTTTATGGTATATAGTGCATGGGAGTAGAGTTCTGTTGAGTTAGTGTTATGACTGAGTGAAAGAGAGTGAACCCAGGAGACTTGTCCTATGCAGAGTGGTTGGGTTGGGGTTGCAGCTCAGATGTGAAGAGGCTAAGTGTTTAGCAGCCGAAGTGTGATTGGGTTCAGCATCTGGAGAAAAGTTGGGAGAAGACTCCGCTTTCTGCACCCATCTCCATGTTAGGGAAGGTGGTAGAAACACAGGGGAAGCCGTGTCCTCCTCCACCTGATGCGCAGAATTCTCTTGGTGCATCCTGGAGGGAACGGTGTATAGGTTTGCATATGCCATCTGCTCTGTTTCCAAATATTTCCTTCATTTATGAGAACAAAACGTTTCTGTGATACCAAAATGGTGATGGTGATATCATCAAGATGGCTGATTTAAAAAAAAGAATTTGACAACTAATCAGAAACATCATGGTGATGCCATAAACCAGACCTTTTGGGAGAACTGGTACAGTCTCAAGAGCCATTATTAATGAAGAACTTGTGAAATGAGTCTTCCAAGAAAATATAGGCACTCAGAGCATGACACCCTGTAAATATGTACTTCACTGCTGTTCTCATTAGCATTTCATAAGTCAAGGCAGTCAGAATGCACCCATCCAATGACTTTTTCATTTGTCTATTCATTCATTCATTGCTAACACACTCACATAATATTTACTGTGTGCGTTCTGTGTCCTAGGTGCCATGTCAGGGGCCAACACTGCAGTGCGTCCAAGGCCCATTTTGAAAACTGTCTTTGTTTTCATATATTAGAGAAAGTTTATATACGTTAAGTTGTACCACCACCACAACCACTATAACCATATTTTCTAAATTAGCACATACTACTTAACTTCTAAATTCTAAAATCAAATGCAATATTATAAAAGTATGCATGCTTGTTCAATTATTTAAAATACAGTATTTCTTTCTGGTGCTATACCAATTGTTTCTCTCAGAGAAATAAAAATTCAACATGAAAATGTAGTGTCTTAGTTCCTGTTACTAAATACTGTGACAGCAGCAACTTAAAGGTAAAGGGTTTATTTGTCTCCAGACCCAAGTTATGGTCCATTTGTGGCAGTGAATTCACAGTGGCAGAAGCTGGAGGAAGGAGGTCACACTACATCCAAAGCCCAGAGAAGATGACAATAACTGCATGCATGCCCGTAGTCAGCTTATTCTGGCCACTCTTAAACAGTTCCTGATTCCCTGCTTAGGGAATGGCACCACTCACAATGGGCAGATCTTCTCACCTCATTTAACAGAATCAAGATAATACCCACATATCCAGAGGCTTGTCTCCCAACTGCTTCTAAAGTCTGTCAAGCTGAAAATTTCAGACCAAGTATCACAAGTATTTATTAGTTTTTTATGATAACTTTATTGGTGATTTTAATGCAGTAAATCAGCCTTTACCCATGGATAGTAAAATTACACTAAGAAATATGTCCAAAATATGCATAGGTGATAGCAACGGGGAGAAAAGTACATGAACAAAAATGTCTTTAACTAATCAAAAATTTAAACTTGAAATAGGCAATGTTTTCAGTAGTAAACTTTTGGAAGTTACATAAGACAATATTCAAAGTTAAGCAGGAAAATGGCTCAGCCGATAGAAATTGACAAGGGCATCAAAGCTTCCTTATCCAAACTCCTCACTAGAATTTGCATATATGAAACATATTATAAGGAAATATTAAACCAGGCATAAAATTTTATTTATTGTTCTTCTCTGGAATTTTATTGTAAAAGAAACTCAAAACAATATTTACCAACATGGTTTGAATGAAAATTATTCCCCGAAGTGTTCAACGTTTGACCACTTGGCCCCTGCTGGTGTTGCTGTTTGTGGCGGTTTAAGTGATGAGGACTTACTAGAGGAAGTGTGTCACCGGGGATGGTCTTTGCGAGGTTAAGGCCTCACCTTAGGGTCAGTGTGTCTGCTTCATGATTGCTGTTAAAGATGGGGTCTCAGATCCCTTTCACTGCTGCTATGCTGTCCCCAACCCTATGGATTCTCGCTGCTCTGGAACTGTAAGCCCAAATGAACTGACCATTGTCCTGGTCATGGTGTTTTATCAAAGCAGAAAACAAACAAACTCCCATCTTTCTGGCCAGCCTATGTGTGTCCTCTCAAACAGATGTTTGCAGCTGATCTTTAGCTGTTTGTGCTTACATCCATTCATTATTTCATGTTTACTCACATATAAACTACTGTGGCATATTGTCATTTCCATGTGGTTTTATATTTTGTATTTATAATTTAAGTATAATTGGTATAAATGCTTACTAATTAAGCTGCTTGGTACCGCTTGAGCCCACCATGATGGGTGTGCCCAGAGGTAGGTTGGTTTTGTTGAGTAATTAGACAAAGAAAAGATTGATCAGACTCTAAGAAAGGGATTATACATTCCAGTTTTCTCCTCCAGAAACATTTCTCTGAAAACACCACAGCAAGTGGTTTCTTCTGTATGGCATTATCAGAGAGTCCACACTGTCTCTCCTTTCCCATATAGCTATGTCTGACCTTGCCTCTTCGAATTCAAGCTCAAAATATGTCCTCTCTCCTATCTCAAAGCATAGCTACATACTTCCTCTGATCTGTAAATAAATGTGACTTACAGCCCACCCTTGAGAACCATCTCCTTCCCAGCTCTTGGTCTCTGATCTGAGTCCTAACTGTTTCCCAAACACACTATTCCAGAGTTTTCGTTACTATAGTCTATATGCCTAAGTACGTGTATGTGTGCAAATACATATATTTACCTCCTGTATCTGTGGAGAATTGGTTCCCAGAACCCCCAGGGGAAGCAAAACTCCATGGCTGCTAAAGCCCGTTATGTAAAATAATGTAGTATTTGTATACGACCTTCTCTCACATCCTCCTGTGCACTTGCAATCAGCTCTAGATTGCTTAGAAGACTTAATACCATGACAACACGGTGCAAATAGCTGTTGTGAATGGTTCAGAAAATAAGATGGAGAAAACAGTCTGTGTTCAGTGCAGATGCCGTCTGTTTTCTGATGGTTTTGAACCATGCATGGTTGAACCATAATAGATAATACAAATATGAATATATATATATATATCAGTGTGTGTGTGTGTTTGTGTGTGTGTGTAATTTAGAGATCTATAGACATATTTGTATATGTGAAATATGGGATTTAAAGTCAGTTACAATAAAAATATGTGAAATCAGGGTCACAAGGTGACTGTGGGTATAGGAATGAAGGTAATGTGGCAGAGATTTAAGTTACAAGATAAAGCACAGAAAAATAATGCCTTATTGATAGGGCAGATTTACCACTTAATTATCACTTCATTTCAGAGCTTTAAATTTTTAAATTTGGCTCCAAGATTTTGTTTTAGTTAAAATTCAAAAGCACCTAATTTAAGCAGAATTTGCTGATATTGAAATAACCAAAGTCATTGTTTTAAAAATTTCTTGTAAAGTATTTTATGATTTTCCATTACCTTTTCCTTTTGGGGGGGCTTAATACTGGTTTTCTCTTCCCATGAACTGCCTGACACTGCACAGTTAATCCCCATTTACTTTTTCCAGTAAATGATGATAACAGTCCCAGGGGATTGACATGAGAATCAAGTGAAGGAACAAATAAAAGCACCTTGATCAACCCACATGGTTTCTCTATTTCGTCTCCCTCGAATCCTATGTACTGAAGGGCTTAGCTTAAGCAAGAGAAGATCACTAAGTGTTTTTTTGTCTGAGTCTTTACTTTTTTTTTTTTAATTGAGAGTTCAGATCTAATTAAACAATCAGGACACTAGTTATTTTTGAGAATGTCATTGAAACAATAAAGTGAATTAAATTAAAGTTGTTACTCTGATGAGTCAAAAAAAAGAATTAAGTAAAAGAGAGTCCAGATACTCTTTATCTGGAATTTATCCTGGGGTGACAGGCTGTCTCCATTTGCCTTAGGAACCTCAGATGAAGACAGACGGGATTTTCCTCATGTCCCAGCACCATTCCCTTAACTTCCCTTTCTTTACAAATGTGTCTGAGATGTTGCCAATGAGAAGCTTGCGTTCTCAACAGCTAAGAAAAGTTAGGCTTGCTCTAAGATGTTATTAAATCCAATGTTGTTCAAAATTACGTATAGAAAACAGTCTTAATATTTTTCATTGCCATTAAAATCCATTTTTTGCTAACTGGTCTCTTTTATTTTTGTTTCCCCATGGTAGACGCATTGGCTTTTATGTCAATACTTTCAAAAATGTCTCCAGCCTTGAGGCCAAGTTTCACAAGGAAATTGCGGTGGTGAGTGATGGTGGCTGTTTGCCTTATGGAGGGCAATGTAATGGAAGCAGAGGGCGTGGCCTAGGATCCCTGACTACAGACAGCACCCTCTTACAGGGCTCCTGGAGCCGCAGTTTGTTACTGCTCTCTGCACATGCGCTCTGCTTTCTGTTAGCTGTCAACACACAGCTCCCTACACCCTCCGAGGGTCTTGTCAAAGCCTCACTATCTTGTTTTTCTCTTCTGTTGGTTAAAGTCGGAATGTCAAGTGATGTAATGAAAAACTGATCTCGAGATATTCAGAAAAGCATTGGCCATGTTGCTAACTATTGTTTTCGTCATTCCTCAGGGCAGCCTGAGGACTACTTCTAATAAAATTAAGATGAACAATCTGTTTTTCTCTTCTGCTTTATCTTAGAGAGAATACATAATTGATTGACTTAGTGTTTGGTTTATTTCAGCTTGGCTGTAGACTTTAAATTTGATATATGGGATTTCAAGTGCCCTGAGACCAATCTACTTCTTAGAATAATTATAGTTTCTCATTAAACAGTTTCTTTCTAAGGGAGAATGGCATGGGTGGCAGTAGGATGTCCTGTGATTAATAAGCCTCTGTCCCCTTAGCTTTGCCACAAGCTCTATGAAGTAATGACAAAACTCGGCGACCAACATGCTGACAAGGCCTTCAGTATTCAAGGAGCTCCCAGGTAGGCCACTGCTCCTCAGAGCTCGCTCTGTTCCCTGTGCTAGTGATGTGCTGTGTGCTGAGTTATCTGGAGTCTGGAGACCACATCTCTCTGTTTTATTCACCTTGCAAAGGTCCAAAAGGAGCCTTCCCACCTGGGGAGATCCTAACTGTAGATTTGGGGCTTTTACATTTCCTTTCGGCCTTCAGTTGCCTCAATATGTTACTGGCCACAGTGGACCTAAGTAACTGCCTCTCTGATTTACATGGGACCTGAGAGCAATAGTATGGGATAGGTATCATTTCTACCTCTTTATCTGGAATAGGAAAAAAAAAGTTTTATGCTGATTATTATCTGCTGAAGGAAGGAAAGAAGTGGAAGAGACCTCTCCACCTTCTGCCTCTGCTTTGGCATTTACTGCACAACACGGCTCTGTTATGACTCTACTGTAGGATGCTGTTAATGTGCCAACCACAGGCGAAGGGCCCAGTGGCACAGCTTAGCTGTTTTCCTTGGTTTGATTGCCCACTTTCTGATATGATTTTGAAGTCTCTTTTATCCCACCCATGCTTGGCAAACCTTGAACTAGCAGTCAGAAGCCCTTTAGGTTCTAGTCATGCGCCTCTGTGGTTAATTTGTTTTGTTTTTCTTGTTGAAGTTCAGCAATCTCTGTAGTTAAAGAGCACATTTAAAAAGTATCTAGAGAAAAAGTGGGCTGCTGTGGAATGAAATGGTTTCTAAGGTGATGTTCAGTTCTAAGATTCTACCCTTGTGGTTTTTTTTAATTGATTTTATTGAGCTCTGCATTTTTCACTTGTATTTTTTATGCCAGTCATTGTAAACACTCAGGAATATATTTATAGAATTGTTCATAGCCAGATGCAGTCTCGACCTCTCCATATGTCAGTGTGCGAGGGCTGCTGTTTTGATCACTTAGTATTTCTTAGAGTGGCCATAAATGTAGCCCCTGCCATGGCTGCCAGAGGAGCGAGTGTGTCTTCTCTCTCCATAGGAAGGACATGATCTAAAAGAAGCCAGGAAAGGGACAGAATTATGGCTCTAACATTATTTTTTTCATTATTAGGCCAGAAACAAGAGAAGAGTAAGAATATCAAAATGACTTTTGGATCTTGTAAGAGTAAAGTATATGTTAAGAAACTGAGTGGCGGCCGGGCGGTGGTGGCACACGCCTTTAATCCCAGCACTCGGGAGGTAGAGGCAGGCGGATCTCTGAGTTCGAGGCTAGCCTGGTTTACAAGAGCTAGTTCCAGGACAGGCTCTAGAAACTACAGGGAAACCCTGTCTCAAAAAACCAAAAAAAAAAAAAAAAAAAAAAAGAAAAAAGAAAAAAAAGAAACTGAGTGGCTTCCTCACATGGAAATGAAAGCCACAGATGCTTTTAAAAATACCAGTTTCAAAATCACCTAAAGCAAGTAGTAGGGTCATGGCCACTTGACAAGTGTCACTTCCTCTTTTTGTCCTTCTTTCTTCTTATTTTTATCCTTACTCTTTCTTTTTCTTTTGTATTCCTCTGCAGAGCAAGGTAGTGAGTGAGCTCTGTGGGCAATTTCTAGACTAGAGCATAGACTGGGGCTCTTTCTAGTCAGAGGTCGTGATTGCTGTCCCAGAGCCCCAATCATATAGAGCAGCGGTTCTCAACCTGTGAGTTGCGATCTCTTTGGAGGGGTCACATAACAGATATCTTGCATATGAGCTATTTACATTATGATTCATGACAGCAGCAAAATGATAGTTAAAAAGTAGCAATGAAACAAAATTATATGGGGTCACCACAACATGAAAAACTGTATTTATGGGTGGCAGCCTTAGGAAGGTTGAGAACCACTGATATAGTGTCTCCTCTCTGAAGAACCCGGCTCCCTTAGCTCTGGAATGTGTAGACCATGCTGCTCTGTTTGTACTCTTATGTAGGTCACAGACTCTGTTCCTTCTGGCTGCCGTCTTTAGAAGTTCTTAGAGAGTAGGCTGTGTCCCGGTTGCCATCTGAGTCATCATGTAAAGCTGTTCCCAAGCACCTGGCTAGGTGCCGAGAACATGGTGGCTTCTTGGGAAGTTGTGGAATCTCACTTGTCATGTGGTCTGCTGGCACATTGCAAGGTGTCTGAGTTAGTCATTGTTTCATAAAGCATAGAAACAAGTAATTGGTGCCTCCTCAAATGGAATCAGAAAGCACTCCCACCAAAGATTTATTAACACTCTCCTGAGATGCCTTGGAAAATGAAAGTGACAGTTTGCTGCGTAATTGTCTATAGATTGCAGCATGATATGATCCTCCTGTGTATCAAAGGCGAAGCTTGTTTTATTACTACTGCCTATGTCAGGAAATCTTTGAAGCTTGTTTGGCATGTGGAGAGAACAAGACATTTGTACTATGCTCTAAATGCAAATATAGTAAAACTCTAAGTTTCTTTTTTTTAACACTCTGCCTTTTACATGTCTAAAGTGGGATCAATATTGCATGGCTGCTCTGAAGAAAAGAAATCATGCCTGGCTGGGTTCTGGTTCATAGGGAACAACAAGTGGGGCCAGTTATCAGTATCCATTACTATCTAGTTACTATTGCTAATAACTAGAATTAGTCTGGAAGTGGGGAATATGATAACTGATATTAAGCTTCAGGGTTTCTCTGGGATAAAGCATCTTGGGTCACAGAAGTCCTGCTTCTCAGAAGGCTTTTTGCTCAATTCTCTGTGTTCATCCAGTGATTCAGGTCCTCTTCGCATTGCAAAGACACCATCACCCCCAGAGGAGCCTTCACCTCTGCCCAGCCCAACAGCCAGTCCCAACCACACACTAGCGCCTGCCTCTCCCGCCCCCGTGCGACCCAGGTCACCTTCACAGGTAGGACATGTGTCCGGGGTCATGGTAGAACTCATGGGGAATTGATATTCTCTGGGATCATCCTTTGGTGACCAGGCATTAGAAAATGCTTCTGTGGGAAAACTAAGGTGTGAAACAGTAGACATTATTACTATCACTCTGGAATGAGTCTGGTTTTCTATTTGATTTTTACCTTTTCTTCTGTACTCAGTGTTTGAGTCATTTGGACCTTTTTGCCCATCCCCAGCTTATTGGACCAGAATGTACTCATCCCTACATTCTCTTAGAATCCTGCCTTTTAGAGACTGGGGAACTGTTCAGTGATGGAGCACTCGCCTGGCTTACCCCATGCTCTGAGTTCAATTACCAGGCTTGAAAAACAAAAATCGTCCTGGGGTCAAGGCCCTCCCAGGACTGCAGTAAGGTTTAGTATTCCATCACCCATATTGTGTTACATGTGTGTTGTGGTCCTTCAGCAAAAGCCTGGCACAAGTTAAAAGAAACTGTGAGGACCAGGCAAAGGGAACTGGAGAAAAAGAAAAAATACTTTTGATTTCCCTACATTGAGCAAAAATAATATTTCTGTAGGGACGGGCATTTAACATTCACAGTCCAGTATAAGCTTTCATAAACATCATTGGAGCTAGAAAGTTGTAAGAAGATATGTGTAATAGAGTCTAAAGTTCTCATTTCAAAATGCTGGAGGACAAAATGAAGTGGAAGCTGCTTCTGGTTTGTCTCATTGATTCAATTGGAGAAAACAAACAAACAAACAAACAAAAACAACTGGCCTAATTTTTGTTTTAAAATTCCATTTTCTGCAAGAGAAATCATTTGTAGTTGAGCTGAGAATGAGCTGACCCATGTGGGGTCATAGTTCCTGCAGCCCTGGGAAATGCTCAAATTGAAGTGTATGGACTCTTATCTCATGACCTGACTTTTTCCGATTAGACCATTGCTTGTCAGTGTTCAGAAGCCACCCAAGTGGACGGCATTCTTGACTTGAATCAAGTAGGGTTACACCTATGTACAGCTCAGTTTCATTCAGAAGTCGGTCTGCTCACTTTGCTGTGCTCATGTGACCTTTTCTCAAAGATGTTACAGACAACACCTTTGGCTACCATGTTTATGTTTGATGCTTCCTAGACAAGGAAAGGGCCTCCTGTCCCACCTCTGCCTAAAGTGACCCCAACCAAAGAACTGAAGCAGGAGAACATCATCAATTTCTTTGAGGACAACTTTGTTCCAGAAATCAATGTGACGACACCTTCGCAGGCGAGTGCCCAGGGAAGCTGGGATGTCTATGAAAGGACTGCGGTGGGAGGGATTTTTAAGTCAGCTTTCGTGAAAGTAGCAGCTATTTGTGCTGCTAGTAAAAATTTGGTCCCTTGGGCTTGCTTTGTTACTTTGTGCAAACAAAAGATTATTTTATGAACAATATATAGAATTTGAATATCCTAACATTTACTGGGTAGAATATTCTTTATTGCAGTATATATTGAAAAGTATAAAATGAAGAAGAGTTGCTGTCTTCTTAGCTCTGTGACATAACCACGCTTACACTCTGGCATGTTTTCTTTCAATCTGACTTCCCTCCCTTGAGGATTTATCAGTTTCACATTTGAAAAATTAGTTTGTGTTGTTAGGAAGTCCTGACATTGCAACGTCCGTTCACTGGGCATTTTCTGTCATACAGTATTGTCTTTACAAAAGCACTGAACCTTACTATCCTATCAGCTGGAAGTACCAACCTCTGACTCTTAGTTACATGCTAATTTCCAGGTTACATCAGCCCACACATTTGCTACTGGCTAGAGACACGTTCTTTTTTTCTACATTAACAATTGCACTGAGCATATTTTAGGGTGGCTTGTCCTTGCTCAATTGCATTTACCACCCATAGCATTCTCTCAATTCCATCACAAGTAGGGACTTTAGTCTGCTAGAAGCCTATGTACTTAGCTGAGGACATCCTGTCTAGGATATGAGGCTACTTAAATGGCAAGAAGGTGACACACAGAGTAGGTCAGAAGTAAAGATGAGGCTCAGAAGTGTTCTTTCCTTTTAAGTGTTTTTATTTGAAGTTTTTTCTGGCTCCCTTACAAGGACTCTCATGGTGGGGAGAGGAGGAATCAAGATACTTTCGAAAATTACAGATGCCAGGAGAGTCCTTAAGTACTTCTGGAAGCATCAACTCTTGCTAGCATTGTTGAGTGAAAGAGATGGGAAACAGGGTTGGTTAGGGGAAGGGAAAAGGAGTCCCTCAGGATGGAAGTCTTAGAGGATTTTGAAATTATTACCCACCAGAGACATATGGAAGTTTGTTCGGGTTGAGGGACATCATTTAACCTGTTTTCTTTTAATTTAAGAAGGAGGGAGAAGAGGGATTCTGGGTTTTGATTTTGTTTTGTTTGATCTGAGAAGCACCCTAGCTCCGGTTGCTGGATCAGAGTATGATATCCAATATTTCCATCCACCAAATGACCCCTGCTTCCACATTAAGATGTGCAGAGACGTGAAACGGGATTTATATTTTGGTTTGTATTCTTGGGTTATTAAGTGGAAAAAAATCTAGTTTTATTTCAAATGGAAACTGCCTTTTCTGTAGTGTTTTAACAGTTTTCTCGGTTGCTTGTCCTTCTGTGGCTGAAAGCAGCACTGTGTCATTTTAACACATGCAGCAGCCACTAGTCTTGAGACCTCACTTTGCGTGATGCTGTTTTGATCAGTTGGAAGTCTACGTGGTCTAAATCAGTGATGCTGAGCTGATGGTCCAAACTGGTGTTGCTGAGCTATTACATTCAATGATCAGATTCTGTTCATGGAACTGTCCAGCCAAGCCAAGGCGTGATAACTGCCCCACGTAAAGCCATCTGACTGTTTTAATGTTTCATGCAGGATTTTTGAACACATACATGTTAAGTGCTTGTAATATTAGATGCATTGAAAGGTCTGTATATCAGGGAATATATTATAAGCTGATATATTGCATAATCTGGGTAATAATGTTTGGGGCAGTGCACAGACAAATGAACAATAGAGGAAAGATATCAATTCCTGATGAAAAATGAAGTACTGAAAACTAGAAAGTTGAAAATTATCTGAGAATATTTCCCCCTGTATTAATAAAGAATGACTCTTTTCAGTGTTGTCTGTTTTTTTCCCTAAATGAGTCATCCTACATTTAGAAGATCGTTTCTGGCTGCAGATGGCTATTTTTATCATGCACTTAATGGGAAAGAAAAACACTTGTGTTCATCCTGGCCAGATGCTGCGAATGTAAGAAGCGAAATCTGTCCTGTCTGATGGAGAAAAATCGGCTCAGCAGCAACACTTTCCCAACAGTGTCCTTGGGACTGAGAACAGCAATCCCCAAGCCTACAGAGCCCTCTAATGGCCCAAACCTTAAGGAGAGCTCAGAATTTCCTGTGAGAAATGCTTTCTTCCTACTCAGAGGATACTAATGAATATTAGACCAAAATGCTTTTCTGATTTTCTAATTTTTGTCCACAAAAATAAACTGTTGTAGGACAGCTTATACTTTCGTCATCTCCCCCCAAGAACTGAAGAGTAAAAAGCAATCCTGTACATGAATCCTTTATTATGTTTAACCTTTTATTAATTATTCAAGGATTTAATGTTGTATATTTTGATAATAATTCACCCCTTCTCTAATTACTCCCAGATCCACACCACACCTTCCCCACTCGCCCAATTCTGTGACTTCTTATTCCTCCTCCTCTTCCTTTTCCTCTTCTTCTTCTGCTCTTCTGCCTTCTCTTCTTCCTCCTTTTTCTTCTCCTTCAGGTCCAATTTGTGCTGCCCATATATACTTGGGTGTGTGGCCTTCCACTAAAGTGTGGTCAATCTACCAAATATCACATCCTTAGAGAAAACTGACTCTCCCTTCTCCCAAAGCCGAAGCTCCCAATATTGGTGGCTCCTCAACTAGGGGTGAGACTTGATGCACACACCTCCTTTCCCTGCTGAAATGTTCTCTGACTTGAGCTCATACAGGTCATACATGCTTTCACAACTATTGTGAGTTCATATGTGAAACTCCCCTGTTGTGTCCATAAAAGAGTTTCTGTGTAGTCACTCACCACCTCTGGCTATTACAATCTGTCTGCCCACCTCTTCCACAATGATCCCCATTGGGAAAAGGGGGTAGGGTGGGGTGGTCATATAGATGCACCACTTAGAGTTCAGTATTCTGCAGTTAGTTTTTAACTCTCTGTTTTTTAACCATTTGTGGGTCTCTGTGTTAAGTGCCATCTAGCACAAAAAGAAGTGTCTCTGATGAGGACCAAAAGCTGCCTTAATCTGTGGATATAACCATAGTTCATTAGGATTTGGTTTTATCTGTATGTGTTTAGTAGAATAATAGCAATAGGTTTTCCCATAGTCTCTCTGACCTATCTATCCTCAGGCTCTTGGCCCAATAGTACTGGGACCAGGAAGGGCTTTTAACTGGCAGAGAAGGCCTTAAATCCAATCAGAAAGTGATTGGTTACTCCCACGATATTCATGTCACTATTATACCAGGGGACATGTCTTGACAGGCAGTTTATTATCGATGTCAGGGTTCACAGCTAGGTAGATGGATGATTACTTTTTTCCTCTGATCGCATGTAACACATTTCAACAAAAATCAAAACAAGCAAACAAAAGCAATAAGATAAAAATAACACAATGCAACACAAAACTGCTGCTCACCCCTACACACAAATACAAACATGGAGTCTATTTTCTATTGCTCAACTACTCATGAGCATGGGTCCTGCAATAGAGAGTTGTTGATATATCCAGTAACACTCCATTAGAAAAACTATTTTCCCCTTTTCAGAAGGCACCAAATGTAAATAGCATCTTCATTAGAGGTTATTTTGAGTCTCCCTCCTCTTCTCAGTGCTGGGACTTTATCTATTTTAAACCATCCTGGGCATGCAATCACAAGTCTTTGTGAGTTCACATGAGTATAAGTCCCATTGTGTCTAGTAGATACTGTTTTCTTGGAGTCGCCTCTGACCACCTCTGGCTTTTACAATCTTTCTACATCCCCTTCCTCATAGATAGATGCCTGAGAATTGCAGAGGACTTCAATAAAAAAAATCTTATTTAGGTTTGAGTGCTCCAAAGTCATTTACTCTCTGCACATTACCCAGCTGTGGGTCTGTGTTAATTACCATGAGCAGAATACATGAAAAAGCTTCTCTGGTGAAGGCTGAGTGAGACACTAGTCAGTGGGTTTACTAATATGTCATTAGAACTCATTTTAATTGTGTTTCGTTAGTAGAATAATTGCAGTAGATTTCCCCACTAGACCCATGAACTAGTCTCGGGTTCTTAGCTGCTTTAGCAGTGTCAGCACAGGTTCCACCTCATGGAGTGGACCTTAAGTCCAATACAGAAGGTGGCTGGGTGCTTCCATAATGTGTGCCATGTCACTATTGTATCAGTGTTTGTGCCTATGAATAGAATGGCAGTGTGCATTCTTGGGAAGCACTAACCTTATCGCATGCTATGAAAAGAGGGACTAAGGAGGGGTCATATGAAGACTAAGGGGAGCTCCATCCAGTTTCTCTTTGTTGTAGCGCATGCTAGCATGTGCAGGGTTCTCAGAAGTACTACAAGAAAAGCCCCACTTTGCCTTTCTTTAAGCTCCCTTCGCTAATGGTCTATCATAATGCTGGATAGAAACGACAAAACAGCCATGCTTGAAGTAGTCCTAGCGCACAAACTTCTAATAATTTCACTGTCACAGTTGCTGTTCAATGCACATTTTACAGAGGGGTATTTCTATGTTATATAAGGTACTCTGTACCATATAAATGATGTATATTATTCATATAATATTTACTATTGTGAATACTTGAAATGTACATATGTACAACATTCTGGTGGTAATCTGGTTATGTTGTTTTTTAGTTCCATCAAAATCTTATATGCTGTGAGTGCCTTCCAGAATGCCCCTTGGGATTAAAAAAGTAAAACTGATACAATTTGAGCCTGAAGAAGAAACACAACATATGTGCAGGCCATCAAATGTCTGTTATGAGTATATAATTACAGTGATTTTATGGAATCACAGAATTTATGTCATTAATAGTAATAACATCAGCTTTCATTGTTCATATCTTTAGTATATTATATACATCACATTTATTGTCTTTGCTACTCACAAGAATTCTGCTAAGTCATATTACATCTATTTTATTCATAAGAATGAAGTTCAAAGAAGCTGAAGTAATTAATCTTTGACCTCTCTGTTTTCATCCAAGCTTCTTTAACATGACTCTTTAGCTCAAGGGGCAAATAAAGTCCATGTTCTTGTGGCACAGTCTTGTATGGAAAACATGGGAATTCCTCGGGGGACTTTGTGGTCCCTGCTTGAAAGACATGAATGATAACAGAGTCCCAGAAGATGTCTGAAAAGACTCTGGCATCAAGGGGACTTCACTACAGTCCTGCCTCTTCGTGGCAGTGCACCTGGAGAACCCAGAACAATGGATGACCTTATTCAATCAATTCTTTCACCTCCAAATGAGCACATGTCAACATTCTTCTTTAGCTTTTTAATAGGGATTGTATTAAATTGTGCAGGTAAAATGCAGTTTAGAGAATAGTCACTGTTTAAAAGACGTAATAGTGTCATCATTACAGACTACATTTTAAGTGCGTTAGCATGAAGTAATATTGTCACATGCCAACTTCTTAGACTATCACCTGCCTAATACACCTCTTGAGAACTTCATATATTGATCATATGAACCCCACAATTCCTCCCGTATTCCTCCATTCACCACTCAAATCCATGTTTTCTTCTTTTGTGTTATATATAACTTGTGCTGCTTGTATGCACATAGATGTAAATCTAAGCCCTATAGCAGGGGCAACCTACCAGGGAGCTCCTATCTGAGGCAAACTTCCTGTAGCTCTTCATCTAAGGATGAAACCCTGTGAGCCTTTTCTTGTCCTCTGTGGAATGTTGGCTGTTAATGTCTTGTGCAGTATTGAGAGCTATTGAAAGCTAATCATCCCTGCCCCGTCCAGAAAACACTATTTTGTAGTAGTCTTCTCAGTTCTCTGTCTCTTGTGGTCTTTCTTCTTCTCTTGTTCTACAATGTTCCCTGAGCTTTTGCTGGAGTTGTGTTATAAATGCCGTATTTGAAGTTGGGCACTTGATGGTTACTTATTCTCTGCATATCAACCAGTTGGGGTTCTCTGTAAAAACTCCTACAGACTGTTAAAATAAGATCCTTTGATAAGAGCTGCACTAATATATGGGTATAAGGATTAGTAGTTAGAAGGCAATTGGATACTGTATCCATTTAACAAACTCCTGTAAAGTTTACGATCTCTCAAGCTGTGAATTCTTGGCAGGTTTACTATGTGTACCTAGGCACAGCTTCCCTACTATTCAGTGGGGCTTAGTACAACCAAACAGCTGTTGGTTAACCCTGAGATATCAATGCTGCTATTACACCACTATGCATTTCTTGCCAGACCGTTATTGTCACGTTTGTAGCTCACACGATTTACAGTTTTACAGCTTATGAGTGCTGATAAATTTTCCTCCCCAGCAGTCTCTATTTTATAATCCATAAAGTATGACTGGAATTCATGATGAGAAAAAGGAGGGAATAATGAGAGTGGAGGAGAAGGTGAAGGATGGTGAATGGGAGGAGGACAAAGATGATGATGGCTAGGAGAGAGAAGAGGGAACGGAGGAGGAAAAGATCAAAGAGTTGAGTAGGAACAAAGAAATCAAAGAGTGGAATAAGGCTCTTTCATGCGCTGCTTTAGCACATCCGCGCAGAGTTCTGGGTTTAATAGACAGTGGCAGGCATTCCCTGCTTTACTTATTCATCATAACAATTCAGAGCTGCTTTCCGCATGTTCTCCAGCTCTCCCATTATCTTGGTTTCAAGATTTGATAAACAAATTGTGTTTAATGGAGGCACAGAGCTTGGTTTGTGTTACCTCTTCTAATAATCTGTTTGCTATGTTGGAAACAGGATACTTTTGTAGGCAAATACTTTGCAAAATTCTGTTTGGGTCATTATTAGAATTATAAATATATATTATTTATTGCTCTTCACACATTTATATAGTCTATTTTGATGATAGCTGTCTCCAACCATCCCTCTTCCACTCCTTCCAGACCCCTCCTACCATTTCTCCCTTCCAACTACATGTTCCATCTTTCCAAAGAATATGGGAATCATTTTTAATATTTAAATTATTGACAAATAAAGTGTTTGGGGAAGAACAATTTCTATGAAATTTTAAAAGTATATGAAGAATAATCATGCTGAAAAAATGGAAAGCTAAAGACTAATATTGGAGTATATATATGATATATATATATATATATATATGTAAGAGAGATTAGGGCATAAATATTTATATAATATGAAAAGAAGCAATAGGATCATATATAATATATTATGTAAATATATATTATATGACATAAAAGAAGGAACAAAATTCTCTAGGAAAAAAGAGACATGTAGCACAAATAATAAAAACCCAGAGACAGATATTGGGGTTCAACCTGAAGATCAGAAAAACAAAGCATCCAGCCACTGACTCTTACCTCTATTTCAGACTGAAATGGTGATCTTGCCTCCACAAATCCTTAGTATGAGACTGAGCATGAGAGCTGTCTCCTCCCATTTTATATTCCTCTCTAGTGCTGGGATTAAAGGAGTGCACCACCACCGTCCAGTCTATGGCTAACTAGTATGGCTGCTGGGGTTAAAGGTGTGTGCAACCACTGCGGGGCCTGTCTGGCTGACTAGTGAGCCTGTTTTTTAACTGACATTCAGGCAAGCTTTATTTATTAAAGCACTAATAATATACTATTCTAGAAACTAGGAGGGGTGGGAGAAAGAGTAAGGCATATGGGGTGAAAATGATCAAAATACACTTAATTCAAAAGATGTTTATGAAAGCCTTCACTCCATAGAATGAATAGACATCACTAAAAAATAACAAAAGGGACACATAACTGAGATAAAAAAATGTTTTGAGTTTGATTAAGCTGAAAATGCTTACATTTTAAAATCATATACAAGAATATGATAAAAATCTATCCCTAAGTACTAAAAATAACTTAGTAAATGTAGTTTTAACCTAGATAATAAGAATGCATTATTCATTTAAAAGGGGCCCACACAGTAACACACAAGCAGCTTTCCTACACAACGAATGTAGGATGTTAAAGTATTACCGTTACACCCTCCCAGCTGTTCGTGCATTTCTGTATTCTGAAATTTGTTTCTTTGACCAATAATGAAAACAATTCCCATCTTCAAAACCCTTCTGCAGCCACTTCAACTTTATGTTGCACGTTCCTCCATTGATGTGACCTTTCAATTTCTATACAACAAAATGTTTAAAAATGAAACATACCAAATATCAAAAGCATGTTATTTGACTGTGTAAAACTGCCCCTAATTCCTCCCACTGTGGTATAGTTTATGGAGACCTTGTCTCAGCTTTGCCCTTTACTGTGTAGCTTGAGCCCAGGTTTACCTAACTTCAAGTCCATGCATGCTGTTTTCCTGTGTCCCATTGCCACAGGTGAACAGATACTAATGCTTAATATAGTCTTACAATTCTTACCACACACACACACAGAGAGAGGGGGGAGGGAAAGAGAGAGAAAGAGAGAAAGAGAGAAAGAGAGAGAATGATAGGATATATCATATAATAACTAAATCAGGAAATGGAGTATTAATTCCTGATGAAAAGCAACTGAAGTCAAGGGTACATTTTAGCTCACGGTTTGAGAGACAATGTGTCATGATATAGAGGGGATGGCAGCAGGAATACAAGATGGATGGTCACATTGCGTCCACAGTTATGAAGGAGAGGGAGGACAGGAAGGGGGCAGGCTATAAAACCTCAGAACCTCCTTCTAACACTTCCACATAAAGTTTCCATATTAGTCTCAAAAATATGCCATCAGGTGAAGACCAAGTGTTCATACACTGAACATCTAGGGCACATTTCATATTTAGCACACAAATGAGAACCACCGGGAGGATGGGAAAGGTGAATTCAGCAGAATTCATTGGTTCTTTCCTATGGTTTAGCATCATAGAGGTATACCACAGCAATGGGTTGTGCTAATGGGCTCCATACTTAGTACATCTTTTTATTTTTATATTCATCTGTGTTTTTTATCTGTGCATTTTTCTGATATCCATTGTTTGAGATAACCAAAAAAGGTATTTCTTTTACCTGTGTGGCATTCCAATTCCTCCCCTTGATGGGAAATCTGGCCTGGAACGTGATCCGGGGTTATGTGTGGTTAGACTTTATCACTGCATTGGATGAAGCCCTGACATGACTAGAGGCGTATCGGTGAGACATCCTGCCTAGCTCATCCCATTAATTCCTATCCATCTGTCTTAACAGAATGAAGTCCTAGAGGTGAAGAAGGAGGAGACTTTGCTGGATCTGGACTTTGACCCCTTCAAGCCTGATGTGACTCCTGCAGGTTCTGCTACAGCAGCCCACTCCCCCATGTCTCAGGTATAAAGTGAGTGTGGGAAGTTTAGGGATGAGAAACCTTCATTTCACCTAGTTAACTGGCGCTCACTGTGCCTTCCAATTAAGGGTTATCTATTTTTCCTTTTGGTTGAAAATTATTTCCTACTCATAAGGTATAGAAATAAGACTTTATTAGTACCAAATATTTTCTATTTCTCCATGCCATTAGCCTTCTCCTGTCACCCCAGATGTTCGCCTCAGAATTTTGTCTCTCAGGGTGGTTCTCAATGTCTCACTTCTCTCAAAGGACTGCAGGCTCTAATAATATGCCTCGGGCCTTCCCTAAAATGAAGCTTTTTTGGTGTCCTGTTTGCACTACTTCCTTTTTGGTACTTTGCAAGGCACAGTTTATGTGAATAACCATCAGACCCTCCTCCATCGAAATGTGTTTGCAGCCTAGATAGTTGTTGACCTTGAAGCTGCGCTTGTGTTCATTGTGAAGAACCCTGCCCTGGTTCCTGACCGTGTGTGGATGTGGCGTACCTTGGCTCTTGTGCTTGCTCTTGCTCATCACTTCCTCATTCTGTAGTTCCAACGACTTCCTGTAGCCTTTGTAATAAGATTCTCTGTCAGAGGGATCCTTGCATTGGGTGCTTTATAATGAAAACATCAGTTGTGAGTGCACATCAGGCATGCATTAATATCTTGTAATGGGTACCTACTACAATAAGCATAACTGCCAGTTAATTGTATGTTCTGTATCCCAGTATACTGGAGAATATTTAAGGATCTGTTTGCCATCAAACTGGTCCTAAGATATACTCTTGAGATAGTAGGAAGAGGCAAGCACATTGGTTAAGGATTAAAGTCTGAAAATCTGCATTTCCTGATAACCCCTAGTGTTGGAAAGCATTTTTGTTTTAATGATGTGTGTATAGTAAGTACCATACTTACTGTAAATCACCGTCAGTACCAAGCAAGCTAGTCTAAAGAGCAAAGGCAAATGGCATAGATCCCTGCTGTTCTCCTGGTGTCTACATGTGGATAAATTCAAACTTAGTAAATTTAAATTATATAAAATTTAAAGTTTGGTTCATTTAGACTAGCACATTTCAAGTTCTCAATACACACATGTGAAGTGTGTCCACCAAAATAGGTAACGGAATTGGAGTGTTTCTATTATCAAAATGGGCCTAGGAAAGAGTGCTGCTCTAAATGCTTACACATGTGTGTGATGTTGCGAATCTCCCAGCCTCTTTATATTTCTTACTAATTATATGGACTTTTACCCATAGTGTTTTTCTTTGTTTCCTTTTAGACATTGCCCTGGGACTTATGGACGGTAAGGCATTGAGAAGTAATTTCATATATCCTGATCAAAAAATTTAGAAACTTCAATATACTTTTCTATTTATGAGAAGAAGAAAGCCCATACATTTAATGATAATGTATTACCATTGAAAAATACCTGAAAGTTGTGAGCATTTCTCAAATCCAAAAAAAAAAAAACCTAGTAGAGAAATGTGTGTCAGTGGTCTACATTGCTGAACTGGTGGGGATCAAGACAGTGGCGTTGTGCTCAGCACTGTGCTCTTTGTGTCTTCCTGTGGGGGATAATGAGCAAAAGTGCTGTCGTAATCGGAGGCTCTTAGATATGTGGTCCTCTTAGATAAAATCATAACACAGTGTGGATGAGAAAACCAGAGGTGAGAACAATTTTTCATCATTATATTCAATTAAATTTGGTTGAAACATGTGGAAAATTTGAGCTAGACAGCTGCGGATTTGAGTTCAGACCCTAATTCTTATAATCTTATAAGTGTGATCAATTTCTAAAATTCTATAAGTATCACCTTTTCTCATCTATAAAATAAAGGTAATGATCCCTACCTCAGAGTGCTGTGGGAGGTTTAATAAGACATGTGTATGGTATTTAGCCCAGTAAGTGATATGAATCAACAAAAGGTAGCCATAGTTATGGTGTTATTTTATAAAGCTAACCTGATGTGCAAGGTCGAATATTTTTAGAATTTAGACTAGGGAGAGAGAGATTACCAGAACTTTGTGGTGTTCACTGCAAAGTTAGGAGACTGGTGACCCCATGTGAAGCCTGACATTCCTTAGGGCATGGTCTTAGTCTTTAAAAAACTCTGGTTGTGAATTCTTCAGAATTATACTCATGTTTAGTAAACTACAGCAGACACATTCAATAGATGTAGCTATTATTTGTGGACACAGTCTTCAGAAGTGGTATTTCTTCTTGCTTCCTAAAAATAAAAAGGATGCTCAGCCTCTTCCCTAGAGTTTATATTCTATTTTTTAGAATCGTTGGAAGAGATCAATATCACAGCTAACAGTGTTGGTTGAAGGCATGCATGACCAAGTCAATACCTTTGACATGGATTTAGTGTTACTTGTGTACTTACTAAAGGGAAGATGGGGTGGTATTCAGGGCACTAGATTTCGAACTTCAACTGTGTGTTACTTTTATTGTTGATTATGGGAATAGTAATAATCTTGGTAATCCCAAAATTTCATAATTTTAATTAGAACTGTGACACATTTCCTTCCCTCACTAAAAGGAATGCGGAGAGAGCAAAGGTAACTTCTGTAAGAAGCTTTTCACTGCTTCAGAGGACAGACCTGCTAGGAATAGTAGTCATAAAAACGGATGAAATCGTGGCTTTCTGACATACTGCTGTCATTCCTAGTCCTGTCTACTCTAAAGGGTATTTTTTATGTGGGCAGAAAATGGCTTCTAGGTTGAGGGAAGACTGTCAAGAGAATCCTCAAGGTAGTCATGTGGTTAATACTAATTTATTCTCCATTCAACACAAGCCTCAAAGGTAGACCCTAGTGAAGAATGAGTTTGACATTTTGTTCCTATAGAGCCTATGATGTGGAATAATTTCTTGATATCTGTGCATTCTGGTGGTCTCAGACTTGCATGTTCATTTTGATAATTATTTTCATTTCATGGTCTCCTAAGGTTGAAATTGTGAACTAGCCACAAAACATCCTCATTGATGCTAGAAAATGGCATGGGCTATTTGTGTTTCATTTGTGCCTCTTCAACAATTGTCTTGAAGAAATTTTAGGACAAAATCATTTTTATAACAAGTGGTAAAATTTAATTCCTGGACAGTAAAACTACAGCATTCATAAGAATGTTGTGCCTGGACAGAATGAGGCTTCGACCAGTGAAATGTTTCTCATTTTTTACTTTTTTCTCCCCCCTCTTTCAGACAACCACTGATTTGGTACAACCGGTAAGTTGATTTTTATAAGATTTTAGATTTTAAAGATATCTAACATTTATACATATGGCATTTTTTTGGTAGACTGTCTTCTCTCCATGGCATTGCTAGTTCTAGATTGACCTTAAGTCAATTAACTCTAGTATTTTTTAATTTTCTATTTTTATTTATTTGTTTGTTTAAATTTGTTTTTGAGACTGGGTTTCTCTGCCAAGAAAATTTTAATTTTATTTTTATTTTATTATATTTTTATTTTATTTAACTGGTGCTACACTACTGAAGAGCTGTAGGTTTTTCATCAAATATTTCATGGTCTGTTTCATCTTTTTCTCCCCTCTTTGCTTTTCTACATACTTTAAAGACTGACTCTTCCAAAAGTCTTTCTATGTGTAACCTCATCATAGACGAAACTCCTGGCAGTGGTTTGGCTGAAGAGCTTCAAAGACCTGACACTATAGGTGCATTTACTTGGGGCCCTCATGCTAGAACAGACAGTGTCAGCCAGGAGATGACCCCAAGTGGGTCTCAAGAAGACATAGTCTGTCTCTCTGGAGTAAAGCAGGCCATGAGATTAGCCACCGAAATGCTTTCTTCTACCGACCATTCTAATGTAGCTGAACAGGGTGACGATGCCCTGGGGCCAGCCCCTCCAACTAGAAATGAACAGCTGTCCTCAGAGCCTGTGCCCGGGGCTGGAGTTTCTATTACTGCGTACATGGAGATGGAGCAGCCATATGCAGTATGTGACTCAGAGAAGCCGGTTGTGGAAACAATTGACCTGCTCAAAAAAGGCCATGAAGAAGCTAAAATATCAGATGGAGAAATAAAGCAGAAACAGAAGGTAGAAGATCCTATGTGGAAATATGTGGACACAAATCAAAAGGTAGACACTGGAGCTATTGATATCAAGGCACTAGAAGATACTGAGGGATATGAGGAGAAAATATGTGATGGTCTAGGAAATAGAACACTACATCCTTTTGAAACACCAGCAGAACAAGGCCAGGAGACCTTCAAAAGGCATGAAGTGGGAAGTAGGAAAGATCTAAGGGTGGGAAGTGAGGAAAGACTAAAAACCTATGAAAATAATTTTGAGGAAGCTGATGTATTAGAAAGAGACAAGGAAAGAGTATATGTGGCAGATAAATTTAGTGACAGAATCCAGGGATTGTCTGATGAGATTCAAGTAAAAAACAGTCATCACAAAAATGTAGAAGGCTCTGAAGCTACATCTGCCCATCATACAGAGACCTGTAATCTGCCTCTCCAGACAGACCCTGTGTCTATTATTAAAGATTTGAGCATTGAAGAATGGAATTTAACTAGAAAAGAGATAGAGAAACATTCCACAGGCCCACACACCCATGCCACAAAGCATTATCCAGCACAGGGAGGTGCAGGTGTAGAAGAAATTCAGCGTGGCGTTGTAGTCAGTGCTCAAGGAGCTGAGGGGCATGAGAATCAGGATGTTTTATCAACCAAATGTGCAATGGTAGATGAGTCTGAAACTGACCCTTGCTCTTCTCTGGGAACTATTGCAAGCAGAAAAGGGCAGTGCACATATAAGGGGAAAGATCCATCAGCAGGGGGCTTTGCAAGTACAGGGCCCGGAAACCCTCATCATGCCATTCAGTTGCCAAAAACTACAAAGACAGATTCTTGGGGAACAGATGTAGGTCAAATTTGGCAGCCAGACTTGAATTCAGGAGCAAATAATGTGGATCTAGTGGGAGTCTCTGGTATTCCAGATGGCCAAGCAAGTAGGTTTGCCAATTGGCAGGAATCTAATAGCCACTGGTCCATCAGAGATATAGAAGGTCTACATAATTGCAGGGGACATTTAGCAGAAAGTAAGAAAGGCCTGGAGGTGGACTTACCAGCAGATGTATGCAGGAAACATGCCAGGGCTAGTGACTTGGATCAAAGCCAGGAGACTACTAGACCAATGGTTCAGGGAACCTCCTGGAACACTAGCATGGAGAGCCCTGGTAGTCCCCAAGACAATGACATCAACAACTCAGATTTATCTGAAGATGAAATTGCTAACCAGAGATATGGATTGTTGTACCAAGAAATAGAGGCTGATAAAGATGAGGTACTTACTCTAAAATGTAGCGTAGAGTAACCAGACTTCCTTAGGTTCTGTTTTCCTTATGTCTCTCACCAACTTCATTCTCCATCATTGATCTCCTTGACACATGTACCTCTTGAAACCTATGTAAACCAAACACAAACAGGTTGACAAAAAAAAAAAACAAGCAAAAACAGACAAACAACAAAAATACTACATAATGATTGTGCTGGTAATTAATGGAGTCTTTCTTACTATTCTGAGTTATTTTTGCTACTTTTTTCCCTTTATTCCCTCCTCTCTTCTTTCTTTCTTTTTCTTTCCTTCCTTCCTTCCTTGCTTCCTTCTTTCTTTCTTTCTTTCTTTCTTCCTTTCTTTCTTTTTTATGAGCAACACAGATTTATTTACTGGCACTAATGTGACTCCACTAATAAAACATGAACTGTTTCTACCCAAGCTCATTAAAACTGTAGAATCTTAGTTGATGTTCATTAAAGTAATGGATACGAATGACTTAAAAAAGATACTAACACCCATGGTTCTGGCCTAGAGTCATTTGCCCATTATTGAGAAAGTCAGTGTTGGCAAACATTGACCCATATGCGAGCAACAATTGTAAAGCTGATCTTCCACTTTTTTTGTCAGCCTATTTATAATAATACAGCATGGCTTTTTGTAGTTCATAAGTGCTTTCAAGCAAAGCAAGCTGTTGTATTATTTTTAAATTCGTGTGTTGTAGTCGTTACTCTCCAACTTGTCTAGTAGATATTCATTCATCCTATGGAAATGTTGGGAAAAAAAATCACACCCGTTTTCCATTTCCTTTAGGCTTCTGGAGGTTCATTTAATGGCTTTACCCAGGTAAGGTGAATCTGGTTCCTTACAAGCGCCACCTGCTAAGAATGCTTAATTCTTTCCTGCAGGAGTTTTGCGTCATCACTGCAGCAAAATGATTAAGAATGTCCGTACAAAATTTGATCTCACTACTTACAACTAACTTGAAGAATGGAAACAACATCGTGGCATTGTTGTGGTGAAATGAGCTGAACCCAGGGACCCAGCACTTGCTAAGTGCTCCATAACACTATGCCAATTTCCCTGCTAGTCATTAGAAGTGATTCCAGTATGAAAGATCCTCTAGACTTGGCTACTGGAAGAGGAGATAAGATTATTTTTACTAAGATGATGGATATTAGAGATGATGAATTTTAGAGCTACTTCTAAAATGTCATAGTGAGCCACACCATGTACAGCCAAATCTTTAGTGATTCTCCAGATAAGATCAGGAAGATCAGAAACCACACTCCAGCTCTTTCCAAGAAATCAATGGTTCCTGGAAATGTTCTGCTGGCACAGATTTATGTCTAGAATAACTCATGTTAACACTTTTTTGGTGTTTTTTAAATGATTTAATGGGGGACTTTCAAAAACAACAAAAATGTATTCATTGATACAACTGATGGTTACTAGCTTAAATAGTATAAGCAGAGCACTTTTATATTTCCAGGCTGCCCAGACCCAAATAATCACACAGAAACTATATTAATTACAACACTATTTGGCCTATTAGATCTGGCTTCTTATTAACTAACTCTTGCATCTTAAATTAACCCATTCTGTTATTTTGTATTTTACTGTGAGGGTTGAGGTTTGTTACCTCTTGCTTCTTGGGCAGCTACATGGTGTCTGCCTGAATCTGCCTTCTTTCTCCCTGCCTTCAGTTTAGTTTTCCCACCTATCTCTCTTCTGCCCTACCATAGGCCAAAGCAACTTCTTTATTAACCAATGATAATAAAACATATTCATAACATACAGAAGAGAATCCCACATCATCACCCATTTTCTGTCTAAATGAAAAGGAAAGTTTTGACTTTAGCATAGTAAAATTACATATAATAAAACAGATATCAAATGAGAATTAGTTACAATATTTCTTTGTGTGTCTAAAGTTTTATATCTAATTTATCTTTTATCATAACTAAGGAAAACTATAGCTATCTGTCTTCAACTCCATAAAATACCCTAGAAGGATATATTACCTAAGTAAACAGGAAATTCATTGTAAGCAACTTCCAAAACTCTGGAATTGACAGAGACATCTCACTTTCTGGATAGTCATCCAAAGTTCTTCTTGCCCATAGTATCTGGTAGCCTTTTCTATGAAGCAGGAAATTTGAAAGACTGTTTTGCCTATAATGACAGTTTGTCAGTTACTTTCTTCTATGTCCTGCAGAATGTCTGGCAGTTTCTTCTGTGAAGCAGGAACCCTGAAAGACCATCCCATCTTTTAGAAAGTTCATCAGCCATTTTTCTGTGGGTCCTGCATGACCAGTTCATACAGTACACCATCAAGCAGTCTAAGCAATGGCAATTTCCTGACCAAATGACTAGCCTTGTTGCACTGAAGGCAAATTTCAAAACAAGTTCCTTCAATGCCCATCAACCTCTCTGAAGTAATTGGTGCTGCCAGAAGCAGACATGCCTCACTGTCAAGAAAAGTCTTAAGTTTGTAAAATCTTTTAAATGCCATATTCTGTAGGTCTTTGAAGTGTTGAGATTACCTAGCTAACTGAAATATATCTCTGTATATCTAGAAAATCTAAAATAATTAAAGTTTGATTATTATAGATGACTATTAATCTATGTTTCTTAACTATATATTACATTTTAAATGAGCTGCACAAATACAATACTTTAAATAAGAGCAGAAATACATATATACAGTATAACAAAACTGACTTTAAATTTTTATCACTAGACCAATATCTATACCAATGCAAAGTATTCATCTCTATATAATATCCTCTTAATTTTTTTAGAAATTGAACTGTGACCAGAAACCATTTATAACCAACCCCTTTAAAATGAAAATAAACATTTATAAACAATAATTTTGGGAATTTGGATGTAGTTTTCTCCAAACTGCTTCCTGGTGTTTGTTGGGCAAAGTATTTTTAGGATTCACTGAGAACTTTTTTTTCGTGGGGGGGAGATTCTATCACATTAGCCTGGAAAGAATCCACAGGTTCTCATCTTCTGTGGAAACTAAAGCAGAACCTCTTTTGCAAAGTAATATATCTTTAGACTAAAATTTTGAAGTCAAGATACCTATAAAATATATATGTTGGTTTAGCTTACCAGTTCCAAGAATCAAATGTTTTTCAACAGTTAACTCATTAAAAGTCAAAAAATTCAAAGAAAACACAATAATATACATAATCCATATTCTCTCTGTATATTCCCTCTCTACATGGCTTATTTGTTTTTTCTATTACTTTTTAATATTTATTTTATTAACTTTATTCTTTTAATCTATGGCTGTCTATACTCTTTCTTCTTTCTCTCCTAAGATGTACATTTATCCAATACTGTGACCCATTTAGAGGTCCTTTTGTCTGAATTTGTCTTTACTGTGTATCTGTAATGCTTTTTTGACCAAGAGTGCTTTTTAAAATGTGAGGCAAAATGGCTAGGACTAACGCTTTGGCTATTCTTTTTGGCTTTGCCACATCCAACATGGCAGAGGTATGTTTACCTCCATCTTTATGAGCCATGCTCATTGTACCAGCTCCAGGGATGCAGCAGGTCTATGTCACCACTAAGCAACTGATCACTCTGCTTACAAATCCCACTTAATGCTCTGTAGCAGGACCTCCCAAAAGAGCCAGAGCTGTTCATGCCACCAGTATGAACCAGGAAGCCATATCTTAAAGAAGCCACGCCTCTGCTTGAGCCAGCAGTCTATCTGAAAAAAAAGTGTTACCAAGAATCTCCAATTGACTCCTGTTTTTGTGAGTCTAGAAACCTTTCTTAAGCTTTCTTAGGCTTTTTGTGCAGGTATGCTGCCAAACACTGGGTGCCATTAGTGAGCATAGACTGTGCTTTCATTTCCCAGCTGCCCAGACCCAAACAATCACACAGAAACTATATTAATTACAACACTGTTTGGCCTATTAGGTCGGGCTTCTTATTAACTAAGTCTTATATCTTAAATTAACCCATTCTATTATTTTGTATTTTACTGTGGGGCTAGTGATTTGTTACCTCTTACTTCTTGGGCAGTTACATGGTGTCTGCCTAACTCTGCCTTCTTTCTCCCTGCGTTCAGTTTAGTTTTCCTGCCTATCTCTCTTCTGCCTTGCCATAGGTCAAAGCAACTTCTTTATTAACCAATGGTAATAAAACATATTCATAGCATACAGAGGGGAAATCCCACACTGAGATAGCTTTTTAAAGCTTTCTCCCTCTTTTCAGCCCCAGGAAACTTCATTATTCACCATGCAGGCAGATCAGAATATGGTAGGTGGCTTGGTAAGTTGATGTGAATATATTTGGGGACAGTTGATAGTTATCATGGGATATCTGAAAGTTAGTTGGTCACACTAGCTTCTCTGGAGTGTTAATTTTACAGAATATGATTTCTACGGCTCCCTCTTTGCAGAAAATAAAAAGAAAACCATCTGTAAAATCAGATTTTAAGCTTGTTTACCACTGACACAGTGTCACAAGTAGAAACCAACTTGCTGTGATACTTACAGTTCTCAGTGGAACACAGCGAATCCATCAAAGTCACAGGTTACTACGTGACTATAACTTAAGGATTGAAAATGAGTTTGTCTTAAGAATTTATGAATCAACTAATAGATCATTGCCTTTTCCTTGTGCTTAGAGATGCTAATTTCTCATATACTTTCTTGATTGGGTAAGTTCTAGAGAGAAGCCTTTACAAGCCAGCTATTGATGAGAGTAACCTAAGGTGATGAGTAGGAAGGATAAAGAGTTACCCAGGGGAACAGAGGAGGTTTTTAGCAGGTGGAAGTTGCAGTTAAGAGAAGCCTTTCAGCAGTTTCCTAATCAAGCTGATTGAAGCATCCTTGAAAGATGTCACTGTGTGTTTACCCTGCTGCAGGACTGAAGACGCCATTAGCATTGCTATGGTTTTTCTAAAGGAGCCCTCTGTAGTTATCTTAGCTACCAGGTTTCCCATTGGAAATTTGGAATTGAATTCACATAGAATAATTTTTTTGTATAATACTTCACTTTTAAGTAAGGAATTCTGTGAAACTTGTCTAAAAGCTAATTTGGGTAATATTCTGCTATCTTATCAATGGACTATTATACTTTTGTGCTTTTTGAACAACCAAGTGGAAGAAAGAGTCTCAGCATTTTTTTCCCTCAAGTATGTGGTATTAACAACAAAACCAGAGAAACTCAGTCTTTATGCTCATTGGTCCTTCTCAGCCTTGATAATAGAATTTGGCTGGTGAAGTTTTTAATTGTCTATTGTGAACAGTTAGGGGAAACTCAGAAATGCAGAAATAAAAGGGAGACTATTTGTCATGATAAGTTCATAGCCACTGTGTCAGTACACAAAGTCCAAGGTCAGAATCATGACCTTTAAGTACCCTGAGTGTGTCCGCATACCCCGTTGTTAGTTGTGTTACGACTTCTTGGCTTTCCTTCCAAGTCTTCTCCACATAGATTCTCCTGAGCAGACATCACACTTCTCTGCTGAGGAACAAATTTGTCATGTCCAACATTGCAAATGGTACTAAAATTCTTGCTATGGGGCAGGAGGCAACCACCGTACACAGTAACTGTGTAGCTCTCAGTAAGTTGTTACTGTGCAGCATCTCAGGAGCAGCGGAAGCCCCAACACTGGATTCTTCGGCTGTGCCAAACAAAGGGGAGCAAAACTGCTATTCAGCTGTCCATCTCCTGGTTCCTGTCTCATGGCCCACAGAGCATCACCATGCACCAGTTGAAAACGATTTTGTGCCTTCAAACCTTGTTCTTAGTTGCCCTCGAGTCCTTTTCAGTCTATATTAAATAGCTTTCCTAAGCAAGAAAAACCAGTGCTAGAAAGCAAGTACATAGACTTGTGAATGGACTCTCAATTCTCCTAGCCCATATCTGCCACTGTTCTGACCTGGCTTAATCTCATCAGAGAGGAGTTTCAGAATTTGTGTTCCAAGATTACACAGCCAGCTTCATTCTGAAGAATTTTCATTCTGAAGGAAGAATCCTTTCTAGTGCTCAGAACAAAAACAGTTGCAGTAGAGCCCAATTCACATAACAGGGCTTCAGATTTTTCCATATTGTGCTCACAAATGAACTTCTTTGGTATGTTATTAGAAAACATTTATAATTTCATAGCTCAGAGGAATAGAAGAGTGGCCTACCTATAAGTCTAATTTGAATAGGGGAGTTTAGGCAGAGTGTGTTTCGTACTTGCTCATTACTAGTGGTCTGTATTTGTCCAATAGAACTGGTCATAACCAGTTATTAAAACTCAGTGAACATGTGTAACTTGTAAGAAAATGCTAATCTATGTCTGTTCAATTCCATACAATAGATTCACTCTTTGATATTAATGTGGAGATACAGTAGGTGCATATATAAAGCTACCCTCACTGTTGTTATTTAAATAAAGCTTCAGAATTTCTCCAGACATCCAGAAATCCAAGCCAATCATCCAAACATTGTTCTGTATTTTCGGTGATCTTTGCATTTTTAAAATGCACAATATATTTAATATTTTTATATGAGTGGTACAGCAAACCTTCTCCTGGCTCCTCTTCAGCGTCAGACTTCCCCCTAAGCAGACTCAGTTGCCTAGGGCATAGCATCATAAAGGTTGTAAGATCCTCAAAATTTAAAATCCTTGCACACTTGTCTGCAAAACTATTTTTTAATTTTATTGCACCCTTTGGTGTATGGTCACAGTGAGTGACTTGGTGGAGGCCATACAAAAATCAGTTTTTCTGTTTCTCTGGCATTAAGTGAGTCATTATTTTAGAAGAGTTTCTCCAGTACTTTTCTGTGAAATTCATTGTGTGTGCTGAATTAATTAAGTATACAGGAAGAGCAGAAGGTTTTGAGTTAAGAAATGCCAGAGACCTGATTTGGTATGTAACAGGTATTGGAGGCTAATTATATACAGCAGTCGCATGGGACAATAACATCTCACCTTGCCCCCACAACTTAAGGTTTTCAACACATGGGTCATGACCCCCTGGGGGACATATCATATCCTGCATATTAGATATTCATAACAATAGCAAAATTATAGTTATAAAGTTGCAACAAAAATATGGTTGGAGGTCACCTGCAACATGTGGAACTGAATCTAAAGGTTGCAACATTAGGAAGATTGGGAACCAGTGTCTTAAAGGGTCTAATTGAGACCGTGGAGAAGACTATCCTGTTATTCTTTAAGAAATTTGTTTATTATATGAAATAAATTTATTGCTACAGATTTGTTTTTGGAGGTATAGAAGAAGATACTGAGCCAGAACCTCAAACAAAATAACAAAGGTCCTGCAGTTTATGGAGCAGTCAGGTAGTTGAACCTGCTTTCCCAGCTTTGGGAATAGTTCATTATGTTAAATAAATATCTTTTAATTTGCATACTGGAATGATCCCTCCATTTTTAGTGCAATATATACTTCTACACTGAAAGATCACAGAACTGTGTGTCCTATAGGTTATTCTTGACTCCTACCTGGCAAAGTTGGACCTTCAAGAAATATTCTCTGTGTCACTGTGTCTCTGTCTCTGTGTCTTTTTTCGTGTCTCTCTTTCTGTCTGTCTGTCTCTATCTCCGTCTTTGTCTCTTTCTCTCTCTTCCTCTCCCTCTCCACACAACAGAAGAATCCTTTCGGGTTCTCTTACATTTTCCATGGAGACACGAAGGTAAACTTTTACAGATGAATACAGTGGTAGGTGTTTGCCTGACTTTAAAGGAAGCCATTCTGGAGACTGTTCCAAAGAAGCTGAACATATACAGCAGTCGCATGGGACAATAACATCTCACCTTGCCCCCACAACTTAAGGTTTTCAACACATGGGTCATGACCCCCTGGGGGACATATCATATCCTGCATATTAGATATTCATAACAATAGCAAAATTATAGTTATAAAGTCGCAACAAAAATATGGTTGGAGGTCACCTGCAACATGTGGAACTGAATCTAAAGGTTGCAACATTAGGAAGATTGGGAACCTTAGTTCTGCAGGGGCCTATGACACCAGATAAGAGAATTTATTTTTCTAGAATGGATTTAATAAAGCTGGCTGACTGCTATGAATGATGATGAGATTCTGGATTTTCCAGTATGCTGCAGTATCGCCTATTCACATGTCAAATCTGGTTTTTTCCTTCTTACCCACAAATAACTTCAGGCTGAAACTGAACAGGCGCTATCCATGGAGCCCCAAGCTGAGGAGCCTCCTGCCACCGCTGCTGTACCTGCTGCCGGGCTGGACCTTGGACTGGAGATGGAGGAGCCAAAGGAGGAGGCAGTGGTGAGCCCATGCCCAGCCCCCTCCATCCAATATGCTGCTCTTTCCACCTTCTCCCATGATCCTTTGTACCACTTCCTGTCCTGGCTTCAGCTAAGATAAAGGACCCCCTTGTCTGCCATGGTTCCCAGGATAAAAGAGCCTTCTCTACTTTCATAGTAAAAACTCAATTCCCTGACATCATCATCATCATCATCAATATATAATATGATGACTATTATTATTATTGTTATTATTATTAAGATTATACCAAAGAACTGATCTTATGGATGAGGGAAACTGCCATGTAGCCATAGATGTCTCTCCAAAACCTGTCTCTATGTTTATGCGTGTGAGTGTATGTGTGGTTGCATGTGTCCATGTATGTGTGGAGAATTCAGACATCATGTATTTTCTATAGCTCTCCATTTTGGTTTTTGAAACTTTATCACTTACTGACCATTGTGCTCACTGACTAGCTAGACTCTCCATCCATCCATCCCTGGAACCTGTCTGGGAAAAATACAACTGAATACTTGACCACTACATGTATCCACACATACACTCATACACACAAACATAGAGGGAAAAATTCAACTCAATTATTGACCACTGCATGCATCCACACGTACACCCAGATACATCAACATAAGACAAGATAAAATACAACTCAATTCTTGACCACTGTTAAAGAGATCGTTGATTCTGAGATGAATGTGACCAACACCAGGAAGGTAGAACAATGATGATTTAGATTTTGAAGAAATCATTTGATTGTGTAAAGCTCTCATCAAATTCCCACTTTGTATGTCAGATGTTCTCCATCTGTGCCTGTGTACTGCATTGGTCCCAGGTTCCAGAACAAAGCTCAGTTCCACAAAGCCCACGACATTGGGCAATGGGGTGGAGACGTGAAGGAGAGAAGCCAGGCACTGATGCAGGTTCTCTGTAGTGAAGGAGAGAAGCCAGGCACTGATGCAGGTTCTCTGTAGTGAAGGAGAGAAGCCAGGCACCGATGCAGGTTCTCTGTAGTGAAGGAGAGAAGCCAGGCACTGATGCAGGTTCTCTGTAGTGAAGGAGAGAAGCCAGGCACTGATGCAGGTTCTCTGTAGTGAAGGAGAGAAGCCAGGCACTGATGCAGGTTCTCTGTAATCCCCTCGCAGGCACTGATGCAGGTTCTCTGTAATCCCCTCGCAGGCACTGATGCAGGTTCTCTGTAATCCCCTCGCAGGCACTGATGCAGGTTCTCTGTAATCCCCTCGCAGGCACTGATGCAGGTTCTCTGTAATCCCCTCGCAGGCACTGATGCAGGTTCTCTGTAATCCCCTCGCAGGCACTGATGCAGGTTCTCTGTAATCCCCTCGCAGGCACTGATGCAGGTTCTCTGTAATCCCCTCGCAGGCACTGATGCAGGTTCTCTGTAATCCCCTCGCAGGCACTGATGCAGGTTCTCTGTAATCCCCTCGCAGGCACTGATGCAGGTTCTCTGTAATCCCCTCGCAGGCACTGATGCAGGTTCTCTGTAATCCCCTCGCAGGCACTGATGCAGGTTCTCTGTAATCCCCTCGCAGGTTGTCGAGATCACTCACGCTCTCACTCATCCAAATTTTATACTTTTGCAAGCAGGTTTCTTAATACATTTCAATTAAAATATGATTACATCACTCATCCTTTTCTCTTTCCTTCCTTCAGTCTTTCCCATTCCCCTTCCTCCAAACTTTCCCTTGTCGCCCCTCAAATGGATAGCCTCTTTTCTTTCATTATTATTTATATAAACATATATGCAAGTACATAAATACAGCAGGCTGAGTCCATTTTTGTTTGTGTGTATATAATGTCAAGTCTGACCACTTTATATCAGGTAACTAAAGGAATCATCCCAGCCACAGGTATTTTCTCTTTCTCTCAGCTGTCTCTAGTTACCTATACTTCTTTGTCTGTGAATGAGACTCTTTGGTATTTTTTTCCTTCCACTTGTGTTTTTCTGTGATGGCTTCCATCCTTTTTTTAAAGAATAGCCTCAGTGAAGGACATTGGGGTTCCAGGTAGCCTGAAATCTCTGCTAACATCAGGACTTTCCACACTTAATTCTTAGACTTAAGAGATGTCCCTGGGGTATAGCTGAAAATCAGAACAAAACAGCAGCTCTTGTTCAGCCTCAGTCTTGAGCTTCCCAAAGGCAGTATGTGTCTTCAACCATTCCTCTGGCTGTGAGGCAGTTGTCCAAGGGGATGTGGCAGCAATGCCCTAAAATGGGAATGCACAGAATGAGCTCTTTAGCTATAGAAAGATGGTGTTGGGGAAATCACTTTGTCCTCTGTGTCTGTTTCTCATTTCTCCCTGATAAACTTAAAAAGTTCTTCTGCTCTTAAAAAATCGACAACCAAATGCTTTAAAATGTAGAGACTTTCAAATCCCTGCAGTGTGGTGAATCACTCTTGTTTACGGTTGTTTTCAGCCTGTGTTTAGTAGGCAAGTGAGGTGAGGTATGGACATGGAAGAGTTCACTCTGTGATGCCATGTTCCAAAGCCATGAGGTCAGTGGGCTCCCAGTGGGTCTTCTCAGTGTGACGCTCAGCTGCTTTCTCCTCCAGTTTCAGGTCACACACTGCCATCTGTCAAGCCTTGAGCTACTCTAAGACATGTACATGGTCAGGGCTGGGATATTTGCCCACAGAACATGAAAATATTCAAGTGATTTCCAGCCCAGTCTTCATCTAGTCTCCGGCAGTGCCTGGCACCTTTCCTTCAATTCTGTCATATTGATCCAAGGCCCACACAAGAGGCATTCTGCCTCTCTTCTTTTGTTGACAATGTTTAGAGTCAGAATCTTAGTGTGTAGGTTGGCTTGTCACTTACTTATGTAGCCCAAGCTGTCCTCCTGCCTCAGCCCTCTAAATGTTGGGATTGCAGGCACATGTCTGACTTGTGAACACATATTTTTAAAAACCTTCTCAGGGCTGGAGATATGATTCACTGTCGTGGTGCTTTTTCCCTCTCCCATGACTGAAGTTCAGGGTTCAAAACCAAACACTGGTAAATAAAATTAGGCCAAAGTCTCTTACAAACTTCGCAAGCCCCATGGAAGAAGCCTGTTATGATTGCTTTCCAACCACTGCTTGCTCATGCTCACATTTCTGGGCAAGCACAGTGTACAATATTTACCTATGCTTTAAAAGCTGCACCTTTTTTCTAGTCATTTTGCAAATAGATCACTAATTGAAACTTTTAATGCTAAAGGGTATCATTATGAGATACTGTGCCCTGTGCTGAAAGCCAAATTAACAGCAACAAAAATTCATTAACTTCGGCATCTCTGCCGAAGATGATTTTCAAAGAAGATGTGAAGCTAATTTTAATAACTGTTTCCCATGGCAACAGTGCTGCATTTGGTTGGGTTGGACTATAAGCCAGCTGCCTAGGGCTTCCGATGGGACTGCAGGAAAATTAGGGTAGCACCTGAGAGCTGAGTGAGATGGAGATGGGGGAGAAAAAAATTTTATAACTTTTTTTTAGAAGAAAATAAATGAGGTATATGTGAGCCAGATTTGCAGTACCAGGCACCACTTGGAAAGAAATAGCCATAGGGTGTGGTTTTCCAACCACAGCACTCTCCTGTGGTCTTGTTAGAGGGGAGCTGCAGCGGGCAGTGTTTTAAACACCTTTTGTGTGAAGAAGCGTACCAACTGCCACCCTATTTCAAAGTACCAGAACCTTCTCTGTGGGGCTATAATGATCTCTTGTAGATCTGCCTCTTGACTTTCTCTTTAAAACAGAACCTGAAGAAAATATTTAGTACTTGATTTTAACCCTTTTAAATTTAGATAAGTTTAGAAATTTATAAAAATGAAAGCATTTCCAGCATTATCAAGAGCTCTGGTTGGAGCCTTGTGTAGGGACAGTTAAGAAAAGGCAGTGATGGTCTGTGGTTGGGACTTCCACTGCTTCTGCCCTTTTACTACTTCCCTCTGTGATGTTACACAGCCAGCTCCAAGAGGGAAGTAATGGTTCCTATCACTCCGTCTCATTTCTTCATTCAGACAATAAGAACACAGCTTCAGGGACCTTCCACCTTTGGGATGACATTAATCCTAAACTGGTGAACATACCTGTGACTGGTGCCCTATTCCTATCAATGCCGTCTTTACTGCAATGGAGAAATCCAGGGAAAGATCAATAGGCCTTTTGCACTTTCTCATTCTGTACTCAATTTTCTAAACAGTGAAATCTGGAAGATAATTGTCAAAAACAATGTAGAAAAGTTCTACACAGCTGTTCTAGCTTTATTCTATTGCTGTGATAAATACCAGAACAGAAACAACTTAAGGAAGAAAAGGATTTATTTGACTCAGATTTCCATGGCGCCGTTTATCACTGAAGGAAGTGAGGATAGGAACTAAAGGCAGAAACCATGAAGGAACACTACTTGCTGGCCTGCTTGTTCAGCCTTACGCTTAGCTGCCTTTGTTTTACAGTCTGTGAGCCCCTGTTTAGAGAATGGCGCTGCCCACAGTAGGCTCATGCCTGCGACAATCAAGACAGTGTCTCTACAGACATGTCAACAGGCAAATCTGCTCTAGGCGATTCCTCGATTATTTTCATCTAAGTTGTGTCGTTGACAAATTAAAACTAACTCTGACACCAACTAGCCTCCTCTTGATTTCTGTTTGTTACAAAATTTGCTATTGATTAGGAGACACTTTGTGCCCTGTCTTTGCTTGTTCCCAAATAGCACAGGCAGCAGGAAAAGGTCATTTAAGGAATGGCATTCCAAGAGCATAAGGTTACATACACATCAGCTGCTTGGAAGGGGGCATACTTAGAGTCCTCTTCCAGCATGGCTGCTTTGAGAGCTAGCACGAGTTTCTGTAGCTGGTGCTTGAGTTCTCAGGATTGCTACAAAACTCCCTAATTTAGATGTTTACAGTCTCAGATTAGTATCACACAAACACAGATTAGTATGACACAAACACAGAATTTGGTCAGATCATTCCAAACTTTGTTTACTGGTTGAGCAGGTTACTTTTGCTCTTTAGATCTTAACTTCCAGGAATAATGGGGAAAAGCTATAATAGAGATGTTAAGAGAATCTATGCAATAAGCATAAACTTCTGTGATGGTACCCGGAGACTTTTGGAGTCACAGTAATGCAAGTTTCTTACCCAGGATGGACATATAAAAATAAATTCATAGGAAAAACCCATCTATGCATCAGAATTATTATTCTATAGAATCAGGATAAACTGGAAAGCCTAGATAGAGCTCAGTGATCTTCCAGCCAATTGTCTTTATAAAGCAATATGCAGACATATTGCCATATTCTGACTCCACTATAAAATGCCCTGCAATTATCAAAATGCGTCATTTATCCAAAATATGTAATATATACTTCTTATAGTATTCACTTATCATTTATGCCAGAAATAATATAAATAAAATAACTGCATAAGTTAAGAACGAATGAGAAAACTGAAAATACTAAAAAGTTACAAAAAATAAAATTAACTTTTTATCAGTTCTTCTCTTGTAGTCCTCCACATTAATGATAAAAGAGAATTTTAACAAAAAGTATCAAAGTTTCTAAAGTTCTATATTCTAGGAATTTCAACTCTGACTAGGAGGCTGTTCTTTAAGCGAAAGTATAGAGGTAATAGAAGTCATAGCCAAGCCTACAAGCAGTTGATGATTGTGTATGGTAGTGCCTTTCAACCATGGCAGTGCGCCATGGGATCATGCTTACACACCTTTGGGCGATTTGAAGTAGTTGAATGTATGCTACAGCTTGATAAATCACTACTTTGATAATTCACTACTGCTGTGATATACACCACGACAAAAAGCAACCTGGGGAGGAAAGGGTTCATTTGGCTTAAGCATCCCAATCACAGTTGATCATCGAGGGAAGCCAAGGCAGAAACTCAATGAGGACAGGAACTTGGAGGCAGAAACTAAAACAGAGGGCACAGAGAAATGCTGTTACTGACTTGCTTCTTCCCATTCCTTGCTCAGCCTGATTTCTTATATAACCTAGAACCACCACGTAGAGTGGGCTAGGCACTGTTACATCTGTCATTAATCAAGAAAATGCCTCACAGGCTTGCCTGTGGACCAATCTGATGGAAACATTTTCACAACTGAAGTGTCTTCTTTCTAGATAAGCCTGGATTGTGTCAAGTTGACAAAATAAAAATCTGAACAAGATAATCTCTCCTGGCTGTTCACCTGAAAGGAGCATCTGAATGTCCCTAGATGGGATGGAAAATGGAACAAAGGAAATGTTTCTAACATACAGGAACTGCTGAGACATTGCCTAATTCTAAGTTACTAAACACGATAGAAATAGTTTGAAAGCAGCAGAGGGCACATAAACAATGCAAAAGAATGATCGGATTGCTTACTAAATAAAATCTCATTCTATCTAGCCACAAAAGTAGTATTCAAAGTATGGGGATAAAAGTTTTAACTGTCTTCTCTAAGTGAAATCCAAGACGACATTGGTGAGAGAAAAAGAGTCAATGCAAGCCAAAGGAAAAGGGAGTAAGAATGGACTTTAGGAAAAGAAAATGCCACATTAGAGCTAAGATTTAAGCAATAAGTGGGAAAGACCAGGGACAACTGTGTAGGCAAATGGGTAATGGGAGGGGCAGGGACCGAGGATCTCCCAGCACAGAGGAAAAGCACAGCAAAGGTAAGAAGATTGGAGTGGAAGATCAAAAGGAAAAATCCAGCTCCTGGACCATTGCTGATCCTCAGTGCTGGACAGAATTTACAGACTGAGGGAGAAGCTCATTATGTTGGATTGAAATTTTCTAATTGAAAGAATCCTTTGGGGTAGATCACAAGAAATCACAACCAGGAAGAGAGAGAGACTACATTTTCTCATGTGTGTGTGCGTATGTGTGTGTGTGTGTGTGTGTGTGTATGTGTAATGATTTGTGCTATAGATATAGTATTTGTATATGTGTTCATTTGTGCAACAAATACAGTCATTTATAGATATACAATAAAAAATGAGGCTACTTGGGAAAAGAAAGTGGAATAAAGGAGATGGGGGAGACTAGGAAACAAATATGCAAATATGCAAATATTGTCCAAGTAATAATATACCTGAATGGAAATGTCTATGAAACCCATCACTATGCACAACATATTTATACTAAAAACATCACACATGGACAAGCTAATGACAAGACCATCTAAATTTGTTAAATCTTTAATGCAAAACTTAAAAAGCTCTGCAAGTAAATACCAGCGAGTCCTGCTTTAGACTTACCCTTCTCAAAACAAGGTCAGAAGTTACTAGAACAGCACAGAGCTTCCACAGACATTGTAGCATCTGCTCCAAGCCAGAAACTGACCATTATGAAGAGGGCAAAAGACATTGTCAAAAACATAGCAATATCAAATCTCCACAAGTACCATAAAAAAAGTATGAAGATACATTACAATTGACTCTCAACATGGATCATACAAGTGTGAATAAACGGGCCATTCTGAATTTCTTTATCTTCAGGAGTGAAAATGCTCGTTCCCTTAGCATCCTTTACCAGCATTGTTCATCCCTGGCTTTGAGTGACGTTGATTTGCCACCTTCTTATCAGCTCTCTCCTACATGTTAGGTTCCCTTCATGTGGCAGAGATGGAATGAATCTCTGAGTTCCTGAAGCTGGGGTGCTTGCCTCTGAGGATCAGGCAACACACAACAGTCCCTGGTCTCCCCCTGCTGGTGGCTATTGTCACAGCAGTGTTTGTAGTCAGAGCAAGCCGATTCGGTCAACAATGCCTGCTCAAATTACTTAGCCAAAGAACGCTATGATATGTTTATCTTGTGGCAGTAAAATGGGATACAGCCACAGACAGACACACAGAAAACAATCATCACTTTTATAAGCTTATGATTCTGTTGCATCAAGTGAGTCTGAAGATTACCCCTGGTGTTGCTGGAGAGATGGCTAGTGGTGAAGAGTGCTTGCTGTTTCTCCAGGGGACCCATTTCAGTCTCCATCACCCTCTTGGGTTCCTCATGCTCACCTGTAATTCCAGCTCCGGGAGACCTGATGCCCTTTTCTGGCCTCCACAGAAGCCTGCATGTATGTGCACATAAAGGCACAGTCACACATACACGTAAGTAAATAAAATAAAATAAATCTTTAAAAACAACACACACACACACACAAAGTTTACCCTTGCTAATATCATCAGTGTGCCATAGAAAAGTAACATATTTTCTTCTAAGGAAGCAACATTAATTAATTCACTTAAGACAGTACCAATTACAAATGATATGTGCTGCTCAGAACATACATACATAGGAAAATTTACAAAAGAGGAGGTACATGCTATAAAATAGCAAAGTATGCTTTCGTCACCTATAGTGTGTGTGTGTGTGTGTGTGCATGTGTTTGTGTAGGCTGGTTTGCCATTCTGCCTGAATGTAGATAGAGTCCATCTTGTTCAAAGCTATTGAAATCGTTGTGTTGTTCATAGGTGTGACTTTTGTCCAGGTACATGGAAAGCAAAAATAATGGAAAAACAACTAAATAGTTTGCCTGCTGCACTTGAGCCTGTGCACCACCGTATTCATGTTCTTTGTATCAATAGTTCTCAGGATGGAAGAAAACCTGTTGGGCTTTTGGTACCCCCAGTGGAAATCTATCCCTTCCCTCCCTTTCTCCCTTTCTCTCTTTCTCCCTTCCTCCACCCCATCCTTCTTTTTCTTTTCTTTTTCTTACAATACCTGGCATTGAAATGAAAGCCTCAGCTGGAAGCACTGTACCACCGAGCTCTATCCCAAACTAAAACTGTTTATTTCATGAACAAAAAAATCATTGAATAGTTGCTTGTTAGTCTCCTTGGAATTAAGACACCTTCATAAGTTATTGCTAATTATACTTCTTTTGACAACAGTGACAATAACATTTATAAAAAGATCATTGTTTGCTTAAAATGAGAGATGCGATTCTCTCACATTTTAATTTATTTTTTGTTGTAATTTTCAGTCCTTCACCAAAACACAAATCTTCATATAACTTTGAACTCATTTCAATATTTACCAGCATTTAAAATTCATTTCAATTAAGTATCAGCTACGGTTCACACAATAGGGTCACTTTCCTGAATCCATGTACTTTAATGACAGAGTAAAAAGAAAAGAATTCAAGACAGGTGACTGTGTTTGCACCATTATCCGTTTTCTGTGAAGAACCAGCTTCTCGTAATAGAAGATTCTCATATGAGACATAAATTTCTATGAATATGTATCAAATGATACAGCTGTCTTTTATGACCAAAGTAAAATTATGATATTTAGAAAAAGTCCTTCATAGAAGATCATTTTAGGTAATATGGTAGGTATGACTTTGGGGTTGAAGAGAGTTCTTGGAGAACGCCATGTTGAGTGTCTGTGTGAGGTCACATTCCCATGAACGCCATGTTGAGTGTCTGTGTGAGGTCACATTCCCATACCCCATTTGTGACACCCGCTAAGAGCTGTTCTCCATCACCCACTTCAGAAGTCGGGTTGGAGAGCTAATGCTTGCAAGAGTATGGCTTCTCTAACAATACTTAGAACAACGCAGAACTAATCCAGTAAGGGAGAGCACCAGCTGACGCTAACCCATCAGAGAGCAACATCAGTGTTTGGAAAATGTGTCGTGGGTATACTGTATAGAATCAGTCTGAAAGCTCTTTCTTGATAGTCTTTTTATTCTACCTTGTCAAATCGGTCTGCCATACTGATTACTAGAACCCTCTTAAAGGGTTAGATACTAAACCTATTTGTCCAAATCTAAAACCTGTGGTGGTACGTCTTTTATTTCATCTCATGTTTTACCTACCTCTGAAAACTTTTTTGGATTTAGTAAAGACCCCAAATCTGAGTGTTACATTTTTTTAGTCAGCAGATGGCTCCGTGGATATTTGTACATTGCTGATGCATATTCGATTTCAAAACTTTCCCATTATCCTCTTAACATTCTTTTGGAGAAAACCCACCATCGTTTCTTTACCCTGAACATGGAGAAGTCCTTGAAGCCTTCTCCACACAGATGTGAAGGGTAGCCATTCTGATTCTCACTGTGTAATGAGATGCCATCCTGCATGGTCCTCCTCCATTTGCCAGGTCTCACAGAAACCCAGGTCCATTCAGTGTTATAACACAGGAGTTCTCTAAAGCTTAATCCACTGATGTCTGCTTTCGTCAAACAAAAAAGAATAACCTGTAGAGTGAGATCCACCCACTGTTTGCTATCAGTCTCTAAAGAATGGCATATGTCACCTCTTCCACTGCCATCCATTATACCTGACTGAAGATGAAGCCAAGGGATGCAGAATCCATATCATTGGAAGCTCTGCGAAAAGTGAGCTCTGATCACAGAAGCTTCTGCTGCCCCTGACTCCTGGGATCCTGTCCATGCAAGCAGCTCAGTGCTGATGGCCTTAACAGGGGAAGAGTGCTGGAATGGTACTGAGGCCTTGCGGAGACTCTGGAGACACAGGCATAGTAACTGCTCTCTACCTTACAGATTCCTCCGGGAACTGATGCCGATGAGACTGTGGGAACTACAGTGCCTGCTGATGGGGTCCCAGTGGAGGAAGCAGAGGCAGAGAAGTCAGCACTCCCTGCTGCAGAAGGAGAAAGTCTTGACGGAACCCAAGTCGGCGCTGAGTGCGCTGAGGTCCCAAGCAGCGAGAGCCCTCCACCAGCAGAGACTCAAGTGGCTGCTCCCCAGGTAAAGGTTTCCTGAGGGACTTCTGCGGAGAGGGGTGTTTTGTGGGCTCTTGTCTGCTGGCCTGGGTGGTAGCTCTCTCTGTGTGGAATGGACTTTTGCTCCTGATGACTGAAGCCCAGAAGCTGGGAAGGGAAGCTGCAGTCACGGTAGAGGGGAGAAATGAGGTGCAGCTGATGAGGAAACTCCTCGGAGAGAGGAAGGAAGAGGGTGATTAAATGGCGAGGCTGTGGGAGTAAGGAAGACCCCCAAGGGCTTAGCTCAGTGCCAGCCTTGGTAGGGACTCAGTATGACTTACAATTATCAGTGCCTCGTGTTTACTATTAGTGGAGTATCTCAGAATCCCCACCAGTCTTCCTCCACCAAAGCCAACCCACTTTTTAAGGAAATAATCAGATGAGCGCACACATCAGATTAAAGTTGGCCCTAGCTCTTCCTGTCCCCCTGCAGTGATTAATGACAACATATCCCCAGCACCATGACTTGGACAATTACGGACAGTCATGGCAAACTGTGAGAGTAGCACGGAGTCCTCCCTTGTATTTTCCTCAGGACAGACCCTCTCCCCTTTCGGCCTCCTGCCACTCTGGATTGCTCATAGAAGCTCCCCTCCCCCCATTTTCCAGGCAGTGTGACTGCTCAAGGATCTGTATAGGCTTCCCGTTTAAAGCTTTAGTACTCAGGAGAGACCGTGAGAAAGTCGAGAAAATTGTAGGCCAGAGGCCCAATGTCTGCAAATTTAATGGAACTGTGGGTTAGTAGGGTAGAGAAAGAGCAGGTGGTTGGGGAAAGATACTAAGCAAACACACCTGCTGTTTCCCAGGCTGTGACAATATCCATATTCTCTGTCCACCAGGAGAAGGTCATCCCTTCTGTTGTCATCGAGCCAGCCTCCAACCATGAAGGGGAAGGAGAACACCATGAAACCACCATGGGTGCCACCGAGAATGTGGCTCCTCAGGCTGGTGAGACGCAGGAACTGGTTGCAGAGGCCACGCCTCTGGATTCTCAGGCAGCTATGGCTGCACCAGGAGGTGCTGGGGATTCCTCCGTGTCTGCAGAAAATGCTGCTCAGGACATGCCTCCTGGCTTTCTCTACAAGGTCTTTATATTGTCACGTCAGGGTCATTGTCATTTTGTTTCATTGAGTTCCCTTTGCACCACTTTCTAGTTTTCCAGTATGCTATTTGCATTATGTATTCTTTCTCAAATCTGTTTTCCTTTCACCCTGACGTCCCCTGGAAAAATGGCAGCATGTCCATGCTTTGGGCAAGCATGCGCTATGACCTTCCCTGGGAAAAGAAAATGGCAGCATGCCCCTGTTTGGGGCAAGCATGCAATACATTAATACCCTTCGTATTTCAAAATAGGATAGTTAAAAGGTGCATGACCTACCCCAAGGTTGTGGGTACACTATTGCCTTCGAGGCTTCCTTTGGAGCTGAGTCTGTCCAGCTGGCTCAGACCAGGCCTTTGAAGTCAGCTGTGCTCCAGTATGTTCCTAAGGAGTTGCAGGCAGGAAATAGTTATCCAATCCAAGTGCAGATCAAGGGGCGGTAATCAGAGGCTGCTTTTTTGTTTCCTGACCACCCAGACCTGAATAATCAAAACCAAACCAAACAAAAAACAGCCAAAAACAAAGGCTACATTTTGAAATACAGTATCAAATTATACAACGCTTACAATTTCTAATCAATTTTTTCTAAAACTTTTTTAATTACAACATTGTTTGGTCAATGGCTCAGGCATATTTCTAGCTAAATCTTACATCTTAAATTAACCCATTTCTATTCATCTGTGTATCGCCACAAGGCTGTGGCTTACCACTAAGGTTCTGGCATCTTTCTCCTTTGGCACCTACATGGCATCTGCCTGACTCTGCCTTCTTTCTCCCTGCATTCAATTTAGTTTTCTTACCTACCTATATTCTTCCCTGCCATAGGCCAAAGTGGCTTCTTTATTAACCAATGGTAATAAAACATATTTATAGCATACAGAAGGGAATCCCACATCAAGGGGGCAACCAATAGTCCAAAAACAAGTACCTAAAGGCGCTAAGGGCTTTATGTGAAAAGGACAAAACAAACAAGCCTGTCTTCCTGGGAAGAAAGCTTTTATAGCCAGAGACCATCATAAACTACCTCCTTACTAGTCAAGCAAAACAATACAACCCTGATTGCCTAGAAACCCCACTTACAACTTACAGTATTGGTGGTAGATAATTACCCAAGAAAAAATTGATTAGAAATTGTAAGCGTTGTATAATTTGATACTGTATTTCAAAATGTAGCCTTTGTTTTTGGCTGTTTTTTGTTTGGTTTGGTTTTGATTTTGGTACTGAGAGGAAACTCAGAACTTAGCTCATGCTAAGCCAGCACTCAGCTACTTGCTATATACCTTTGTACTTTTTCATTTCGATACAAGCTCTTGCTAAGTTGTATAGGTAGGCCTTAACTTTGTGATCATCTGCTTTAGCTTCCCAGATATATGGGTGATAGGTACAGACCACCATGCTAGACATATATATATATATATATATATATATATATATATATATGCATACACATATATAATTGTGCTCATAAGAATGGATTGAATATCTCTATCCATTCTCTCTGTCCTTCCTTTAGAAGGAAACTACCACCTTGCCAATGTAAGAGGGTACAGGTATAATAGATTTATGAATAGATTAATTTGGAACAAAATATTTGAGCGTATGTGTTAAAGTTAGGGCTAGAAGTATGTTTATTTGTTTAAGCCATACATGTGAAGGAAATTTGTTCCAGGTGAGGCTGGACCCATCTTTAGCGTGACCCATCACTACAGCGTGACCCAAGGTGCACAAGGAGCAGTCCTGCTCTGGACAGCAGTGCTCACTGCAGATATTAACTTCGGGTGACTCAGTACTAGCTCTAATAATTTGTATTCTACACATGAAATACATATTTTAAAAGCAAGCTGTTTCATCTTGAGTGTGCAGGTGATTGCAAGGAACCAGTATGGAAGACATAAAACTGTTCAGGACTATATAATCCTTCAAGTGAGAAATATGTATTCAATGTGTTAGTCTTTTTGCTCTTTTCCATAATGTAAATTTTAAAAAGGTCTTCAAAAGTGCAAAAAAAAAAAAAAACTGCTGTGGCATAAAGTGGTAAGACCGAAAAAAGTAAAAATGTATTTTTAAAAAGCCATTTGTTTAATTAAAGAGTAATTCTTAGATAACATTCAAGTGGTAGTTTGCCTGTCTTTTTGTTATTTTACAAGACAATTCTTTAGCTTGACATATTTAGCTCAATTTAAACAACCATCAGTAATAATATATCTAACTGATGATTAACTATCTTACAAAATATAACAAATCTAGCATAATTAAATATATAAATATGTAACAAAAATTAACTAGTTAAAATTTAATATAGTACTTTCAGTTGTTACATAGTGCGTTGAATTAATAAGTAGACATGAATGGCCTCATGTGAGTCATTAAGAAGCAAGGGTATTGAGGAAGTAGACACAGGAAACTGAAGCGTGAAAAATCTCACACTCTCATAATCTTGCAGAGTAACCAGGGTCTTTTGAGAGATCCACTATTTCCCTTGAGAACATCTGGTGATGTTCTACTATATTCCTTATCTTATTGTTTCCCGTGCCTCTCACCACCCCTCTGGGAACCAAGCCTCATCCCTCCCCCACACACACACACAAATAAAGCTCTGCTGCAGACCATATCCCATCCACCGCAGAATTGCAATACATATCTTCATCCTTTTTTTACTTAGAGAACTCTTCTAGCCGCGTCTGTGTAATTTTATTAGGAAGTATGACATTACGCTTCCCTTCCTTCCTTTTCTTTTGCTCTTTCTCTTTATTTTGAGGCATTGTCTCACTGTGTACCTCTTGCTTTTCCTGGTCCAGAGCTTACTAGTTAGCCCCAGATGGCTTTGAATTCATGGCTATAGTCCTGCCTCAGACTCCTGGGTGCTGGGGTTGCAGGTAGAGCAACCGCACTCAGCTTCTTTCCGGAATTAACCAATGCTTTCAATGTTTTGCAGGTGGAAACACTGCATGATTTTGAGGCAGCTAATTCTGATGAACTTAACCTGCAGAGGGGTGATGTGGTGCTCGTGGTCCCCTCAGACTCAGAAGCTGACCAGGTAATGTGTAAGACTGGAAGGTGTGTCAGGCCACATTGGTCTTTTGAGGGCCAGTTGGACAAGTGACTTCTTGCAGCATCCCTTTTTCTAAGATGCTGCAAACCCACTCTGAAAAGCCCCTAAGAACTTGCTCACTCAGCACTCCATCAACTGGTTTTCAGGATCTCTTTTTTATGATGCCATTGACTGTTCCTTTCTGTACAATTAGATAAGATGGGCTTTTCTTGTCTCAAGATTTCTTGCCGGGCGGTGGTGGCGCACGCCTTTAATCCCAGCACTCGGGAGGCAGAGGCAGGCGGATCTCTGTGAGTTCGAGACCAGCCTGCTCTACAAGAGCTAGTTCCAGGACAGGCTCCAAAGCCACAGAGAAACCCTGTCTCGAAAAACAAAAAAAAAAAAAAAAAAAAAAAAAAGATTTCTTGCTAGGGATGCTGTACTTGTAGCATCAGGTTTCAGGAAATGCTGACACTGTGCATGAACTGAACATCCCTCTCAGAAATGGTTGCCTTGTATGGTGTGGTTACCCATGGAAAGAGCCTGGGGAAACATTATAGAGAAGCTGAACTGTTTCAGATCTCGATGAGGTGATGCCTATATAGGCTTTTTATACCTTATTGAACTTTACAACTCTGCCACTGTACAGCACGACATTTAAATTATACCACAATTGGTAAACGTATCTCTGACCCAGATGACAGGGTCATAAGATACAGGAACTCCAAGGTTGTTCATAGTCACAATTTAGGGACTCCTGAAATGGTACACAAAGCATGTAGAAACAAGCCTGGGAGCATGCATTTTTACAGAGCAGACCTATGACTCCCATCCTAATTTTAAAACTTCTTTAAAGAAATGTATGTATGAGTCCTCTCTCTAAAATAAAGTTCAAAAATCAAAGCTTTTTAAGTTAACATTTATATGGCAACCTTTTGATCTTTCTTTTGATAATAGATTTAGTAATATAAATCAGCAGGTATCTAAACACCTAGATTCTCTGCCTCTGTAAGAGTTAGAAATTTAAAAAAAAAAACAAACCTCCAAATACTAGAAAAGTTGAAAACTGATTTTTTTTTTTTTTTTTTGGTTTTTCAAGACAGGGTTTCTCTGTAGTTTTGGAGCCTGTCTTGGAACTAGCTCTTGTAGAGCAGGCTGGCCTCAAACTCACAGCAATCCACCTGTCTCTGCCTCCTGAGTGCTAGGATTAAAGGCATGCGCTTGAAAACTGATTTCTAAAAATTAAATTTATCAAATAAAATTTAAAGTGAGAAATATTTCATTCTGGGGCTGGAGAGATGGCTGAATAGTTAAGAGCACTGGTGCTTCTTCCAGAGAACTCAAACTTGATTCCTAGAACACATGGTGGCTCACAACTATCTGTATCTCCATTCTCTGGGAAGCTAGCACCCTCTTCCGGGCTGTGCAGGCATTGCACACATATGGCACATAGACATGCAGGCAGGCAAAACATCCATAAACTAACAATAAATAATATAAATATATGTATATATATGTATAAAATGAAAATAAGAAAACTATAAAAAAATAAACTCACAAATGAATGTAGCCAATAGCACTCAATAACCAGACGTAGTGGCCCATGCCTGTATCTCAGTACTCAGGAGGCAGAAGCAGATAGGGAGGTTCACCAGTTAGAGACTATTCTAAGCTACATAGTAAAATCCATTCTCAACACCACACACACACACACACACACACACACACACACACACACACTTAGAAACAATAACCCAGAAAACAGAAAAGTACAAAACAAGGAAAACCTTACAATTAACCATAACTAATCCTAAATTATATCCTTGAAAGGATTAATAAAATTATTATCTAATTATTAGGCTATTCATCAGAAAAACTGATAAACAGTAGAGGCAGAAGCAGCAACTTGAGGAGAAGAAACTCAAACAAAGAGGGCCTTACATGGGCTCATTGCTTGAGGGAATATAGTCCCTCACTGGGAGCTGAAGTTCATCCTTGAGGGCCGGAAAGCGCTGACAGCAGGTGGCTCCATGGTTAGGAAGGCGCATGTGGACCTCACATAGGGGCAGATGAGGAGCAAAGGGAGGGGCACGGCAATACTTAGCTGCATTTCTCAGTTTTCGTTTTTACTGGTTTCTATCACAACCCATGGGGCGGTGCTTTGCGCGTTTGGGAGAGGTTTTCTCCCTTCGGTTAGCCCTCCCTGGGAGAGCACTCACAGAAAAGCCCTGAGAAGTGCGCTAGGCATCTGTTCATTTAATCAAGCTGACAATGGAAAGTAACCATAGCAAGTGTATCTGCTGTCAACTTGACAAACAAATACTTTCTTGCAAAAGATAACATTGCACACTTGACACCTTTACCTCATTATGCAAAAATGCCTTTATTTCGTCTCCAACATTCCCAAAGTCTTAACATTCTAACATTGCTCAGAAGTCTAAGCTCAGTGTTTTAACTGAGACTTTGACAGTTTCTTGACAGTGAGGCCTGTAAGATCAAAAACAAAGGAAGGAAGGAAGACCACCATATTCCATACTTCCAGTATATAACAGCAAAGTGTAAACATCCCCAGAAGGAAGGATTAGAAGATCAAAGAAATACTGGGCCACAGTCAGGCAGAATCCCAGCCGACTCAACACCAAATGCCCGTATGTGGCACCTGGGACTGTGATATTCTTTTCTGGGCTCCACTAGCCTTGGTTGTCCCCATAAACACTTTCTTCAGTGCTGCGTCCTCTCTCTTGACTATGTTTTACTAAGTGAATGAAACTTTTGTTGGCAGACAACGCTGGCCTTTCCAATCTCTCAGGGGGTATTGCAACTTGGTCTTTACCTTCCAAGCTTTGTGCATTGCCCTCTTAGAGATCCATGCAGAAAATCTGACTCTGCCACACACTGTTAGACTCAGCGGCTTTTTGGAATGTTGGCATGATCCCGTAGCGTCTGTCCAGTGTATGTCTGAAGATAATGAATACCCTGCAGGAAAAGCAAGACTCTGCTGCCAGTGCAAGGTGTAGCCTGACTTCCTTAGACCCCAGTCACAGTAGCTTCTCTTTCCCTTGAAGGCTGAACCTGGGGAATGACTGCAGTGTGCGGTACTACTCAACCAGGCTGCCCTGGATGCGGTCTTCACCCAATTATTCTATTTCAAATGAAAAAAAATCAAATAAGTTTGCATTTTTGCAATTTGGAGTCTTTGGTGGCTGGAGTTGCATGGCTTTCCTGCTTTCCCAGTACAAAGTTCGGATTTTTACATTAATCATGCAAATATTTTTAACAACCATAGTTCTTTGGCCCTTATCAGTTATTTTTACAACCATAACTGATTAATCACTTTGTCTTAAACTACACATTTTCTATATCTTTCTGTTCTGTTAAACTGTAAATCTAAGTCAGTGCATTAGCCTTGAGTGTTACCATACCGCAGCCTGGATGCTATGCTTTCCTGAAACGCCCTCTGCCGAACAGCTCAGCCCATTACTTTTGAATGTTTAGTTCAATGTCACTCTTACTTCAGGACACAGGCAAAAACGGCCTTGTTCTTCGGCAGAATAAAACATGAGTCTCTGGTAGAGTCCTTCTTCCTCACTGCAACCCCATGGGCACGGTCTCTTTTCACCTTCTGCATTCTGTCAGCATCCAAATTTCCCACAGTCCCATCAGAATAGCCCATTAGGCTGTTCATAACAGCATTCGAGCGCTCTTCTTGCCCATGGGTCCCAAGTTCTTCCACAAAACAGTTCCAAATGTCCACAAACCACATGACCAGGTATCCACAGCCACAAGCCCACCCCACAGCACTAATCTTCTATATCAGTTTCCTCATCTCTGTGACCAAGTATCAGACAACAAGGAACTTAAGGGAGGAATTGACTTATTTGGGGTCATGGTTTGAGGAGGTAATGTTCGCTGTGGTAGAGAAGGCACAGCAGCAGGAGTCCCCATTTTGGTGGGACTATGGAGCTGGACTTTCTCAACCTCCTTGTATCCCATCAGAACAAGAAGCACAATTAAGAGTATCCCATTGGTGATCCAGTTTTCTCTTGTTTTTCTTTTTACTCTGAGAGTCCAGTCCATGGGATTGCGCCCCTCGCAATGTGGTTACTCTCCATTAAGTTATTTCTCTTTAGGAAAAACAGTTCTCATGAGCACAACAAACAATGTGTCATATTAATAACTTGAGCACTGATCCCATCAGGTTGATAATTGAAATTATCCATCACACAATAATGTATATACATATATAATTATATAAATTTAGGTATTTTTGTGCTAACTGTAATTTATCTTCTTAAAGACGTATGAGTCTCAGTATATTTACTATTTCTATAAGTGTCAGTGTCCTCATTTCTTCCTGGCTAATTTCTTTTTCCATAGCAGTTCTTGTAATGCTGACCTGACGACAGTAAATCCTTTGCACGTGTCTTCGTTTCTATTCAGTTTAAAAGCTTTCCCACCAGGGAGAGAACTTTGAGCTGACTTTTTTTTGTCTCAGCTCTCCAACATGTTGCTTTGTGGTCTTCATTGTTAATAATTAGAACTCAGCTGTTGTTTGGTTAGTATGACTTATCTATAAACAGTGTAACAGAAAACTTTTTGGTATTCGTGGTCAAACTGATGAGTCTGACTATAATATGCTGGAGTGGTGTGTGTGTGTGTGTGTGTGTGTGTGTGTGTGTGCATGTGTGTTTTCATACTTGGAACTCGGTTTGCTTCTTTGACTCATGCCATTTTATTTTCTATTATATGGAAAACTATCAGGTACTATTTCTTTAATTTTCCCTACCCCCTCCTTTTTCTTCTCTGTTTATGAATTCCTAATTATAATATTTCAAGGCTGACACCTAAGAGTCTGTTCTCTTTTAACCAATCTACATTCCACTATGGAAATCAGATTGGGGGCTTTCTAAGAATCTCTTTTGCTGCTCTGCGTTTGTGAAGTTTATGCAGTGGCTATCCCAATTCCAGCATCACATTACACAGTTCTATGATTTCCTCCTAGTCCTTTAATTTAATTTCCATTTCTTTGTTAAGATTTCCCACATATTGTCTCAAAATCACTGTCTTCCAACTTAGATACTTAACAAATTTATAATTTGTTTGCATTTTTAACTGATAATTCAAAAATCGTATCCCACCAGAACATATATCTACCCATTGCCTTTATATGTGGGGCATGTTTTCCTGACTTTGACCTTGTGTCTGGTAACATTTTTATTGACATTAGACACATTAAGAGTATAGTACATTGTAGAGAGCTGGATTTTGTTTTCTATACCTGCAGGCTATTTTTTTGTTTCAGTAGTCACTTTAATTACTAACTTATTCACCTAAATTGTTGAAGATGGTTTCGTATTTTCTTAGAGTGTGTAACAATAGGCTTTTTATAAATTCTTAGCCCTAAGACAATATTCCTACCTCTCAACCATAAGGTATTTTTAGGGTAGTTATCTATAGGAAGCCCTAGTGTAGTATTTTATCCAGTCTCATGACTTGGTAAGCATTATTTCTTGACTTATTTTTGTGTAAACTTTATGTGTGCACATGTGACTGTGTGCAGATCTGTGCACATGAGGGACGTGCCTAGGTAGGCTGGGTGTTAGATGCCCTACACTGGAGTTATAGGTGATTCTCAGCTATCTGATGTGGGTGCCGAGAACCATTTCAGGTGCTTGGAACTGAACTCTGGTGTATACAAGTGTTCACACTTTTAACCACTGAGCCAACTCTCCAGCCTTACTCAGGATATTAACATCAAATTCCCCCTTTCTTGATAGTGCTAAAACTCTCTTTGCAGTTCTCAACCATTTTGCTATTGTTTGTCCCCGAGTTCTTGACATCTCATTTACAGATGTAGCCCAGGATTTAAGGAAAATGTCTCTGAGTACTTGGGGACTTCCTCCAAGAGTTTCCCTGCCCATTAGTATAAAGCTGCAATTGTGACCTTAAATTCTACCACCCTGCAGTATGCAGAAAGAGGCCAGTTTTGGGGAGAGCTGTATTAGCCTGTCCTCACCCACAATGATTCCCTATGTCCAAGGGTTAAATAATCTCGGTTCTCTGCTTGCTTTTTGTCACTATTGGTGCCATCAGCTAGCTCTGCACATGGTTTATACCCAGTTCTCTCTATATAAGCCTCTTATATTTCATAATTATATTTTACAACAAGCATTTGGCTATGTATGGATTCATATAGGCACACGCCATATGCATATGCACCTGAATGCTTACTCTATGCAAAAGCATTTATCCAATACAAGCTGTTCCACCATAGCCAAAACTGGAAATTCTTCTTTACCATATATTTTCTGTAGTTAAAGTTTAATTTTCCTCAGCTAGAGATTTATACTGCCTAATACCCTTTATGTTACAGTTATAGTTGTATTTCTGAGTAATGTGTTAGAATATATCTACATTACAGGTTTGTGGGTGTCGCTTCTTATCTTTTTGTTCTCTAGTGAAACAATTTAAAAATGCCCAGCTCTATTTGGCCTCATTAGGTTCCGACTCCCTGTAAATAAAATTCAATATAGACGTGTGGGAGGGGACCTGACCTTTCGTATGCATACTGAGGCTTGGGAAATGCTTAGTTATCATCGCTTATGTTAAATATAACTTTGTCCTTCACATAAGTGACATCATAATTTTGAGGAGGGCACCGTTCCTCATCAGAGAGAGTATTATCAGTCAGTTTATTGGGACATTTTTTTCCTCTGTTATTTTTGTGGGTTTATTTTCTCTCTTCAAAAATTGGTCTGTCTAAGTGCTTATATTTCTCGTCTATCTGGAAGCATCACTTTATCGTCTCAGATGATATCAAAGGGAATATAGCCAGTGGTCTATTTAATTTTTGAGACCTCTTTTTATCAGATGTTCTTGCACTTCATGGAGGATGGCTTTGGATTAAATCTGGCCATCCCTCATTGTAAACGGGCTCTCTTTCCTGCCTTGGTTAACATAATAAAGATAGCTGCTTCCCACTCCTGTCCACATAGTACATATCCTTCCCTGTCCCTGTCCCTTTTTCTCTGGAGGCCAAGGGCAGAGAGCAGCTTGCAATTCCCAGTTAGTGCAATTGTCTCCCATTCTGTCGTTGGCCGTCTAAGCATGAATTCTCCAACTTTCCTGTGGCCAGTTGTCTTTATTCACACGATGGCACCGATCAGAGAAACAGAGTTCATTTAGAAAGAACGCATATCTCCAGCAAGAATACCACAGCATCAAATTTCCCTGTAACTCATGTGGATGTGAAACATCAGGCATCAACGACAGCAGCAGCAGCAACAGTATCAGACAGCACTGGTACAGCGTCCAGTAGCTATGAGTCCTGTATATGGGGCTTTGTTGGGGCTACGTGGTATGAGCCATGGGACAATTCTTTCCTGTAAGAAAGTGGCTCAGGATGCAACACCAGACATTTGGTGGCCACGTCAGCATTATATTCTAACCTAACAACTTTTAAATGTTTGACCCTGCTTGGCACCAAGGGTTGCTTCCTCAATCCTCGTCCACTGTGAAACACAAGACAATTGGTTGTGTTCCTTGAATACCATGTTTTCATGTGAAATCCCTTTTTCTTAACAACATATAACTCAGTGAATGTTAGCTAAGTATCCCCTATAAGAAATTAGAATGTTAAAATTAACCTTAATTTAACTATGTACAATAATATATAACAAATTATGTTTTCATTATTTTTGTCGACTTCTAGATTTTACAGTGTTTTATGGAAGTGTTGTGTACTGAGGTGGCAGTACTAGCTGAATGGGTTATTATGAAAGTTCTTGGCACTGTGACTGTGCCCCGGAATTTTCTGTGCTCTGAAACCCTGTTCTTGTCTTGCAGGATGCAGGCTGGTTGGTGGGGGTGAAGGAGTCAGACTGGCTTCAATACAGAGACCTGGCCACTTACAAAGGCCTCTTTCCAGAGAACTTCACCCGGCGTCTGGAGTAGGGCTGCAGATGTTTCAAGAGTCACATGACTAGGTTGTTAAACCTTCATGAAATGCGGAGGAGTTCACTCTTGCTACTACCCTCATAGTGATTGACAGACTGGTGCCAGATGAGGCTTGGGGAGACAGATCAATAGAGCATGTATGCAAAAACCTTAAGAAGAGGGGAAAATAGCAAACTAAGGAGCAAGTCCTTACTTTGTTCCCTGTGTTCAATAGAGGTCTGTGTGTGCTCCGTCTAACTGTGGACACTGGTAACTTGATTCCCTTCCTCCAAGTCTTAAGTAGCTTTTTCCAGACCAGACTCCGACTTCTTTGCATCAAGTGTGTGATGTCGAGTGGCTGCCCTGCAGATGTAATGAGTTATCCTGTAGTGAGACATCATCGTACTCCCTTGCCCAGTGTGAGCACAGGCTCTCTTTCCCTTTCAAGTTTACTGCGTTGAAAACTCAACAGCTGCAGGCGTTCTTAACAGTCTTTTCTGATCACTCTATATACATATGTAATGGCCGTACAGTCCCACAAGCTAATTCCCATGCCTGCCGGACCTATGTGTATGCAGATGGCTACATATGCATAGCTGATTCCTTCCCCTCCCACCGTAGCTCTTCGCCTGTAAGTGTCATTGATACGCGCATTGCTCTTATTCCGTCTGGCATTACAGCTGCAGTTTTGCCTCCGGGCAAAACCACTCATCCCATTGCCAAAACAGTTGACAGTGTCTGTGTGTGTTGTGTGCCGTTTTCAGGGTGATATGCCAGATAGCACGCCCATGCTGCTGCCCCTTTGGAGAGAGCAGGGCCTGGCAGTGTAGCTGCTCAGCTGCTGGGGCCCTATACAAATCAGATCTGGGCCAGCAACGATGCAGTCTTCACTTCTGCCTTTATGCAATTGGATGGATGAGGGGGCGAAAAGAACCTATTTACAAAAGCTCCTATATAACTTCCACGTTATCTTTATGCAACTCATCTCCACAGAGCATTCTCAAGTGAAAGAGGTGACCTATGCTGTATCACAAACCATCTGTAACCGTTTTGTTCTCAGTGCTGTGTCGTTTCCAAATAAACCTTTGGCAATCTCCAAGTTACACTGATTCTTTTTCATGAGTGGTTTTGTTTTTTTTTTTCCCCCTTTTTGAAATCTTGTTCCAGTTGGGCATGCTACTTGAAACAGTTAGACTGGAGTTGTTATTTGTGCAGACGTGCGCTTGTTCCACCTCTGGGTTGTGCTCCATGGCCCTGCCTTACTTCACCATCTCTCCATCACAGTCATTGCTGGTCACCCGGGACCTGCTGGGAACCGGCAATTACTAGAGCGCAAATAACAGCTGTGGGGAGGCCTCCCTTGTGTTGCTGGCTGTGGACACTCAGTCTGTGACTCGCTGACAACCGTATGGCTCATAATCAGCCTCACAACAGCTACATTTTTGCTCACTTTTCTTTCTGGCATTTTTATGTGTGTGAGTACATTAAAAAAAAAGTAGATCAAATGGAATAGAAAAGTCAATTCATGGAGCCATTGTAGCTAGAAGAGAATTCCTCATACAAGCATGTTTCATTTTGAGAAATTTCTACTAATAGAGCTCTGTAAAAAGTGCACACTGGTCAAGACTATGCATGAATGTATTTCTTTTTTATGCTTCCAATTCTCCTGAGAGATTACTGGGTCTTATGTTTTTTTTTTTTTTTTAAATGTTAACAGGGAAATTTCTATTGACCCATTGTTTTCCCAAGCGTTGACTTACAGGGAGACTTAGTCATTTTGAATGCTAGACTAGTACAAGAAAATAAAAAATAAAATGCCATTGTCCACCAGCTTGCCAGGGAATTAATCAAGCAAAGTGCAGCAAAGTGAGCCCTATAAAGGAAATCACCCCGACATGAGAGCATCTGGGGTGCTGAAAAGTGACTGAGCAAACAGGGGCTTGATTTCTTTGCTTTAGTTTTGTTATTGTTTGTTGTGCTTGGTATTAAACTCTGATACTCGCAAATGCTAGGCAATTTATCTGCATCTTGAGTCCTCCAAATGGTTTTAATAATAACATGTATCTAAACTAAGCAAAGCTAGTTGTCACATCCCTAGAAGCAGTTACTCTGAAATTCCACTGTGGTCCTCCCTTAGTGGCTGACATGGAACATAACATGCCAGGACGTGGCTGAGATAAATTTTGCCCTAAACTTCCTAAATGAATGTACCTAGGTGACCCTACTAAGTTTATCCAAAACAATGTGCTTTAAAGTGTTTAATCCTTACTTAAATAATATTTTGTTTTTGAAATATTAAATGCAAGTAATCAGATTGTTCTAGAAACTGCAAGATCCAAGATTTCCTAACATCCTGAGAAGGGATGAGTGGGAAACAGTGCACTAGTCCCATGCTATAGAACCCACTCTTACATACAGTGGACATTGTTTCTAGTGGGCTTGCTAATGGGGTGGGAGTGGTTTCAGAAGCTTCCATGCCTACCACTGTGATGAACCTATCCCATGTACATCATTTGGTTATATATCGGTGAGTTTGTATGTATATGTATGTATATCTTATCCCACATGACCTGGATCCAAGAAGCTGTGTCTGAGCCACTTAATCTTTTACCCCCTCATTCAAAACCAATGGCATACAGATTTTCAAATCTTTAAGAATCGAAAAAAGCCTGTGGTTATCAAGAAGTGGACACTGACCTGGCCCCATGCTAGAACTTCACTCCATTTACCTGCGTGGTATGGATAGCTACAACATCTTTTTTGCTGTTTTAAACATTCAATGACATCTCAGGGTGGACTCTTTCCCGGAACAGGAAAAGCTCCTTGCTCTATGCTGCTGTAACACCACCAAGACTCTTTTTGTCAATGCTAGGGAAGCTTTCGAGTCACCAAGAAAACCATGATGATGACCTCTTTTGGGTAGACTGTGAAGACTCATTGCTCTGAATGCTCTTTAAAAACACATAGAAGCCGTGGACTGGGTCATTAGTAAAATCTCATAATTCCACATCTGATTCTGATGACTCCTTAAAGAAAACACCTTGGGTAAACTCCAAACCTATAAGGAATGAATTTGATGACGACTAAGACTCAGCCCTCTACTCTATGCAGACTACATGACTGAGCACCTTGAAGCTTTAGAGAAACACCAGTCATCAGAGTCACCATCCCTAGGACTTTACTAGTGTTTTTTGAGAAGATCAACTAAATTCTGCCTTCTAATTTACTTAGAGCTGAGAGAAAATCCTTATCAACACTGTGGGCCAGACCTTGATGGAAGGCACATCAGGTTGGGTCTCCTGTGGTAGTAGTCTGTCGTAGTGTATCTTCCCAAAATGTTACCTCTTATTGGTCCTCAAATAAATAGACAATTCATAGCTTCATGAAAAAAACAATGACAGTCTCTTGACAAAGACAGCTGAGAGCCATGAAGTTCCATTCAGCATGGAGATGCTCTTTTTTCAGACTCAGCCTTGATTTGAGATTTTTCTTAATCTACAACATTATGCTGAGATCGATCAGGCTGAGAGCAACTCTCTGTATCCTAATACACAGCACGGGACTGAGCAAGCTCAAAAGCCCCAAACATTCAAATGCACGAGAAAATGAGTAGTCTACCCAAATATTTTTAGCCATTGGTTATACTTTTACAAGATCACTTAATGACTTTTACGGTTTAAAAGATAATTGTGACATAACTCTTAAATCTATGCAAACAGAGAGAAAGGCCCTAAAGCTTTTTTCAAAGGAAATGTAAACTTTGTATTAGTTTCCTAAAATCTGAATCGCCCCCAGGCCCATACAATCTCAGGTCAAACATTCAGGTGTCGATGCTTGACGATCAAGTGGAGCTGTAAGCTTGTTTTTGCCTTCCTGCAGCACCTATGGATGTGTCTGTATTTAGCTCTTGAGAAATCCATCCTTGTCCGTCATGAAGTTATATAAGTTCAGTTGAGTGTGCGAGCACCTTGTCCGTAAGTACTTTGTCATAAGGATGACACCCATGTACCCTCTCCCCACCAATAAACACTATAGACTCTCACATTGCCGTATCTTCCCCATTTCTAACTACCATGTGGTTTCTGTGGCATCTGATACCATCAAACGTTTCTACACTCTCCCTAAGGTTCCGGGGTACAAATTCCACTTGTCCTACCTCTCTGATTTCTCCTTCTGGTTTTCTGTGCTTGTTTCTCTTCTTTCTGAGGGAGTTGGGAGCGGGGCCCTAAGTAGGGAGATAGCAATAACCTTCAGTTTCCATTCCTGCTGTCTCAGGACTGACCCTCGAGAGGGCCTTCTTCTTGCTTTTAACTCCACATATTTTCATGATCATTAAACAGTTGTCAAGCTCCTTCTAAGCCTGAGTTGTTAGCTATAACCCTCCATGCCATCCTGTACTTTACTGTCTAATACCTGATCCTGGAGGCATGTTCCCATAGCCAGAGGTGATTTTGCACCCCCTGCCTTCCCAGTTTTCCCCTCTCCTCAATTCATTTTATAAGCACAACTCTAATCCCAGCATATTAACAGTTCCCTCCTTAACGTTGTTTTTCCTACCCATGTGACAGTGAGGAGTATCTTCTGGATACTGTGTGTCATTGGTATCCAGATGGGCCTTCAAAGACGCCCCATCTTGCCGGGCGGTGGTGGTACATGCCTTTAATCCCAGCACTCGGGAGGCAGAGGCAAACGGATCTCTGAGTTCGAGGCCAGCCTGGTCTACAAGAGCTAGTTCCAGGACAGGCTCTAGAAACTACAGGGAAGCCCTGTCTCGAAAACCGCCCCCCCAAAAAAGACGCCCCATCTTCACCAGTATTTCCCCTCTGCTTCCCTCCTATGAGTCTTCTCACTTCCCCTCCCTGTACCCCTAAACCAGCACATGCTATTCCTCTGCAACCTCTTCTGGAATGTCCCCTTCTCTACTTGCCCAAACTTCTCCCTGCTGCCCCAGAACACAGCTTCTGTCTCACTCTCCTCCTGCTCAGTCCTGTGCTTTCTCCCACTCAGATTTCTCCGTGCGTGCCGAGTGTGTGTGAGCGTCATCAGCCCTTGGTTTCCTATGCCGATACACTGTTTACCCCAGCTTCAAATTCTCCATCCACCCTGGCGTTCATATGTAAGTGTGCTGAGTGGGTAAACAAGAGGCTTAGCACCAATCAATTTGTTCAGAAAACTACAGAAACCTCCCAAGAGCAGCATTACAGGATGTCTGAAATTAAATATAAAAGAAATAGAAAGTGATCCTGTCACACTGGAGGGCAATATTAAATAAAACTCCAAAGCCTACCAAGTGCGTGGCCAAAAATAAATGAAAAGGGTTGACTAGAAAGCTTCGTTTATTGAATAGATACAGACAGCAAGCAGTTTGATATACTTGTTACATCTGAAACTCACAAAGGCTTGACAGGTAACACACAAAACTCCTCATCCGAGAAGGGGTTTCAAAAATTACCCTTACAATAATTTACATCTAATTTATATCTATATCCACTGGCGTCTTGCTTCTATTTGTGTGTATATTTTTGATCAACTGACGTGAGTAGTGACGTATGTGTAGTTTTGCCAGGCTCTTTAAATGTTCTGTTTGAAATCACTTGGTCTTCACAAAACTATGATGTAATCACTAATATCATATTACAAACAGAGAAAAAGAGCAAGATCACATAGTGATTTGCAGTATCAGGATATATGTAACCTCAGAACCCTGCCTCCGTCTCTAGCCCTGTGCTATGGCACTTCCTCTTTGCTAAGTGTAAAGGATGTGAATAGCCAGGATTTTGAAGGAGGCTGGACAGCACACATGCCGGTTTCCTAATGATCAGATCAGCATCTGGTAACTGATGAGATCTTGCTTATTATGTACTGGAAAAAAATTAAAAATTTCTACCACCACCCACTGGCAGTACTTTTTCAAAGTGTGTGTGTGTGTGTGTGTGTGTGTGTGTGTGTGTGTGTGTGGTGCGTGTGTGTGCATGTGCACATATGTGTGTGTGCCCCCTGACGAACAACCCTGGGACTGATTTCGCAGAAAGGAGGCCCACGAAGGTTACAGCACAGCATGGGCAGTGACGGCAAAGCCCCTAACCCTGGGAAGCTGCGTGAATAATACTCAGTGAAGCCAGCTGTGGAGCAAGGGAATCAGACGGGAGCTCCAAACCATGAGTGTGAGCCCCTCTTGACTCAGGAGGGAAGAGCATTCGGCTCAAGCAGGTAAAATACCTTATTCACAAAGCTCTCCTGGGCCATTCACACAGATAACCGAGGCTCCAAGGACATGCAGCAAATGTATTAGATTGAGAGCACAGGGAAAGATAGGAGTGGAGAGAAAACAAGTGGACCAGTTGCCACGATGCTGGCACGGATTAGGAATGAGAGCATGACACCATATGTAAGAATATAAGAAAAACAGGACATCTAAGTTCTAAAACAGCACCAGCAACTCCACAAGATATGTCACTAATTCCTGGATAACACATCCAAAGACTCATATTTGAACATTTTCATTAGTTTTCAGTAATGGGAAATGAACTCAGGACTGCTAGGCAAGCACTCTACCACTTAGATAAATCCCAGTCACATTTTAAATTACCTTTATTTTGAGAGAAGCTTACGTTGCCCATGATAGGCTTAAACTCAGTGTAGAGGCCAGGTAGGCCTAGGACTTACCACCCTCGTGCCTCAGCCTCCCAAATAGCTAGACCTACAAGTTTGCCCCTCCATGCCTGGTCATCAGCCTTGAGACTTAGATAACCCATGATCCTCAGCCACAGAGAGTGGTATCAGCGCATAGATTAAGACCAGGGTAAAGTGTATTGTTCATTGTCTTCTGTGGTTGTAGAAAATGTGACGTTTTTCCCTTTCTCTGGGAAAATCTGTATCTGTTAGCGGCCAGGGTCATTTAGGTGCCTCTGACCGCTGTCCCTCATCTCGGAGGTCTGTCACGCCTCCCTTTTTCTGAGATGATTGAAGCAAGCTAGGGTGAGGACAGTGGAGGACTGGATTTGGGCACTGATTGGTCCTTAGTAGCTCATTCGGATGAACATGAACGAGAAGATCAGAGCTTGTTTTCAGCATCCAAATCCTAGACGGCCATCACGCCCTCCAGTTACGGGTTGCAGCGAGTCACAGTTGACAGGCTTTCTGGTTCTTAGAATTCAATCATTAAAATATTTAAAAATATTTTTAAAAGGTTGAATCCTACTGAGACGATGCCGACAGATGGCCCCTTCTGAATGTTCCACGCCAGTCCCACCGATTCGCTGAGGGCTCTTCCTTTTCAGTTTCTCCACAGGCTAGAACCAAACGCTAGTAAGATTCAGCACAACTCAGCTTCTCCTGTGCGCTCTCAGTTGTCTACGTGTGTAGTGTGTGGGTCCGAGTGTGTGCGCACAAGCCTGTGAATTACCTCTTCCTGTGTGCTTCAGTTGTCTATGTGTGTGGTATGTGGGTCCAAGTGTGTGTACACAAGTCTGTGACTTGCTTCTTGTGTGCATCAGTTGTCTACGTGTGTGTTGTGTGGGTCCAAGTGTGTGTACACAAGTCTGTGAGTTACCTCTCCCTGTGTGCTTCAGTTGTCAAAGTGTGTGATGTGTGGGTCCGTGTGTGTACACAGGTCTGTGAGTTACCTCTTCCTGTGTGCTTCAGTTGTCTACGTGTGTGGTGTGTGGGTCCAAGTGTGTGTACACAAGCCTGTGAGTTACCTCTGCAAAGCTCTGGTTTCCCATGTTTCCCCAGGGGGTATTTGAGCATTGACAACCTGTCAGCCTAAAACAAGTCTGCTGGGATTGTGACCTGGTTAGGTGGCTAAACCACCAGATACTCAGACATTATGTACCCTATGTGGTTTTCTTGTTTTAATTTTGTAATTGTATTACATACAATTATATGTCCTGCCCAAAGCTAAAGTTCTTAGACTTTTCTCAAGCAAAGGACTCGTCATCTTTTTGTCCTCATGTTTCTTCATGACGGCGGGGCCAGGGCCTCCTTTGTCACCTTGGCCTTCTTCCCTTTGGTCATTATGCTCAGCTGGAGGAAATAGAAAGCCCAAGAGGTTTTCTCCGACTCAGTGTCTAGTCAAGAGGATAAAAGCAACGTACATGATTGTTGAATCAAAATTAAAATGATAAGCTCTTCCCTGTTGCGTCTTAATCACATCTGCTATTTCAGTGTATGGACAATCTGTTCAAGCCAGAGTCACGATACATTACGCTGGAAGAAAAACCCATAAGTCACTTCTCCCAGTTTTGAAGTTCAGAAAGCAGAGACCGCGCAAAGGAGGTTGTCTTAACTAAGCCCCAGGTGTGCCCCAGCGGAGATGAGAATGCTGTTCCAGCTTGCCCTTTACTGAAACCTCATTAGGGAAACACAGTGTGATGCTATTCCTACAATGGCCAGGAGAGGGCGCCAGAAACCAGTGTAAATAAATCCATCAAAACACTTTTAAGCAGCAGGAAGCACACACATTTGACAACTTAAAAGTAGATCACCATCTTGCTTTCTCATTTTGAAATGCAGCAAAGATAATTCTGAGTCATAAACATCCAACTAGTTTACTGAGAAAACAGGCACAGTCGATAGAGTGGCTCCTTCAAATTCTTTTTACTCATTTTTAACTTTTTGTTTTGTTTTGGTGTGTGTGTGTGTGTGTATTTGTGTGTATTTGTGTGTGATGTGTTATGTGTGTATATGTGTGCATATTTATGTGTGGGGGTATGTATGTGAAATACTTATATGTGTGCATGTTTGTGTGTATGCATGTAGACACATATTTGCCACAGTGTGTAACAAGTCAGTGGGCAATCTTGGGTGTTGATCTTTCCACTTTGCTAGAAACAAAATTCCTTTGCTGTTCCCCTCCAAATGTGCCAAGCTGGCTCACCTCTGAGTGCCTCCATCTTGCTGTGCTAGCACTGGGGTTACAGATGGAATATGTGCTCCACCTGGCGCCACGGAGGGGGAGCTGGGATTCAAACTCAGGTCCTCACACGTTTAAGGCAAGCGCTTTAGCAGTGATTGTTCCAGCCCCCCTTTCAGTTTCTTCACGCGCTCCTGGAGAGCTGCCTGACATCGGGGAGCTAGCTCCTGGAACTCTCTATGCCTGAGCTTCATCAAGAAAACAGCAACAGGCACCGCCAGCTTTACTCTTGCTAGGAAAGGGGAAATACGTCCTGAAGAATGTTTGCTATCACTTAATGGATCAAGAGTTCGTTCTTCAAAAAGTGCCATTAATTATTGAAATGTTGGGGGAAATGTCTACCACTTTTTTTGGCTTCCATAATTGACTACATGATTTGAGGAGACCCTGTGTTCTTTTTTTTTTAATATTTATTTATTTATTTATTTATTTATTTATTTATTTATTTATTTATTATGTATACAATATTCTGTCTGTGTGTATGCCTGAAGGCCAGAAGAGGGCACCAGACCCCACTACAGATGGTTGTGAGCCTCCATGTGGTTGCTGGGAATTGAACTCAGGACCTTTGGAAGAGCAGGCAATGCTCTTAACCTCTGAACCATCTCTCCAGCCCGACCCTGTGTTCTTTACTGACATTTTTTTTGTTTGTTTGTTTTTGAAAAGGTCTTTCCATCACTTCCTCACACTGTCTAGTTTAGGACAGAAGTTCTGTCTGTACCAAATTTTTTATATGTTAAATGGCAGTGGTTTCTGCTTGGGAACTTGCTAGGCTTGTATTTAGTCCCAGCCTCCTTGTGTCTTAAGTGACCTTGGGCAGGTAAAGCTTCTTAAATTCCAATTTTCCTACCTGTCAAATGCAGTTTTTATCTCTCTTGAATTATTATTATGAGGTTATAAAATTTTAAATGGTCCCTAAAACTAACCGAATTACTTCAGCACCAGTATGTTGACGCGGTTGCCAGTACATCATGCGCGGAGGGGAGGAGCTACTGCTGCCCACAGTGGGGACTTTCCCAAGGACACACTCTTCTCGGTGGCAGCACTTGGACTTGACTGGTCACTTCGCCTTTTCAAACCAATCCTGTCCAATGAGATTTAGATTCTCAGTCAAGCTCTCTAAAACGTCCTTCCAGAAGTCCCATTCTGAGAAGTCCCTGGCCCCAGGGCACTATGTGCGGATCACACTCTTTGCTGCCCTTTTCCAGCGAGCCCCACAGCCCGACTGTGTAGCAACCATGTAGCTGGAGGCAGTGTTTGATCAGAGCTAATGACTCCCTGGCATCCTTGTGCACGTATAGATACACTGACCAGGAAGTGGAGCTCAGGCTAATGTTTCCAGGACGCACTCAGCTTCCCTGGGCGTGGTGTCTGGCCCAGACTGCCCACACTTGCAGGAGATGCTTCTGCAGCCTGAGAACCAGCAGGCGCTGAGAGCTGCATGGGCAAGTGAACATGAGCTAGGATCCCTCTGTCTGCCTCCTCTCCTGTCTCCTCCACTCTCAACTCCGGACTCAGTCTCCTAAGCCAGTAATGGTTTGTTAGTCACTGCTCCTGCCCAGGACTCAGCCCAGGCCGGCAACATGACTGTTAGTGACAGATTTTCAAATCTTCTGTGGAGATGACACACAATTTAACTTCACTGATCCCCTTATAATATCTCAAAAGCTATATTATATGATGACTCCCCCTGTACATACATACTTAATGTCTGTGATATTTCAGACTTTGTAATGAGTGCTCTTAGTCACTACAAACATTAATGATCTACCTCACTGTGCCCAAAATATAATGCAGGGAGATCACACACCTATTTACAGGCCATGAAACCATGGGAAATGCTATAATTATAATAATTCATGGTAAATAAACTAATTTCTATTTTATTGCTAGGAAGAGTCTCATAAGGGCTGAAATAGAAATAGAAAATTAATGTGTTTACTATAATCTGCTCCTCAAGGCAGGGTTTATCTTTACAATTCTATCAAGGTAGTGATTCAGCTCTGCTGAAATGTGACCTGTACAATTACCAGGAAAAGCAGAAGTGTATCTAGTTAGCAAATTTGGACCTATCGGGAGGAACTGGCCAGACTCATCGTCTCCAGTTTACAGGCAAGAGGGGAAAGAAAGGGGAGAACAGTTAACAAAGGGAAAAAGGACGGTTCGGGGCCACAACTGAAAACAGAAACCAGCAGTACAAAGAGGAGTAGAGGGTACAGGGGGCTGAAAGGACAATGGAGAACAATGGACACCGTGACAGATGTGGATAAACTATAATGTAGAGAGACACCATGATAGTAAGACCGAGAGGTAAAAGGAGAGCTAAACAAAAAGACGCAGACAAGGCATGATAGTGCAGGAACAGGAAATAGACTCAGAGAGAGAGGAAAGGAAATGGACTCGGAGAGGGAGCCAACAAACAAACAGTAGAGAGAGACTGTCAGAGACAGCAAAGGAAACTCACAGGAGGTGATTCCCAAACCTACCCCCATTCAGCTGTGCACACAACTTGCAAGCAACTTTGGTGGTTCTGCAGCAGCTGTTACTGTGGGCAGGAGCCTTGGGAAGCTAGTGAGTTTCTGGGCTTCCTGAGCCTGGAAAGCTGCATGAGATTCCTTCCTCTTTGTCGAGGTGGGGTGGGGATCAGTTATGAGGATACAGATACACACCAGAAGGACTCAGAAGCCACATCTTATGAAACCACCGACTCTTCGTTTGGGCCTGCAGATCCTGGCAGATGCCTGAAAAGTAACTCAAAGTAGGATAAGAAATGTGGCCTCTCTGCTTCTAACTCACGCCTCTCAGCTTTGCTGAGTCACTCACGCCTGGGATCGCAGTGGATTTCACAGATAATGTATCTGATGACGTGAGAGGAAACCATGCCTAGGCAACAGCAACTTGTCATTGTGAAAAAGGCCCCGCAGAACCTGGTCAACCTAAGATAATGACAAGGGTGGCCATGTCACTAAGCTCTGACACATACCCCTTGCTTTTTATTTCTCCTCTTCACTTAGTTCTTGCTATATTTTACATTAATTTTATGGTATAGAAATGGCACTAAACAAAAAGAAAAAGTGAAGAATTTCTCATTGGGGTCAAAATGTATCATAAAGCAGTGAAGAGGATTCAGAGCATCGCTAACTCTTTTGGCCCAAGAACTGCACACCTCAAAACGTTTTTCAGAGGACACAGAGCCCTAAAAAAGATGAGGACCAATGGCCGTCTGAGAACAACTGTGGAAGCTGGTCTTCTTGCTACTGCGCAAAGGGTGGGAGCCAGTCCATGGTTGTCTGGTAGGTGACATGTGCTAGAAAGTTGAAGAAACTTGACAAATAGACATCTCATGAACTGACTGAAAGAAAAGAGAGAACAACTGTCATCTCCTCTTAGTCTACATGACAACAACAAACCCTTTTTGGTTGGATGGTGAAGTGAGAAGGAAAGCAGACGATCCTTGACTACAGACACCTTCAGTGACTGGATCCTTGAACCAGAACAACAACTCTTTGCAATGAACATTTATGAGTAAAACTGTTTGGGCAAAAGGGTGTACTGAGCGATGCATAGCAGCTCCCAAAGCCACCATGACAAATGAAAATGTGAAGGAAAGACAGGGGAACAAAGTCCTTTCTCTTTCTTTCTTTTTACTATGTTTAAAATTTTCTGTTGGGGAGAAGTACACCGGTGGAGGGCAGACATGGAAAGACTGCAAAAGCAGTGGGACTGGGGCACATGATGTGAAATTCCCAAAGAATCAATAAAAATTATGATAATAGAAAAATAAAAATAAAGAATGTCATATACTAGGCAAAATATTTATTGATTTTGTGTTTGTGTGTGTGTGTGTGTGTGAGTGTATGCATGCGCAGCCCATGTGTACAAGAGCCTGCGCTAAAGTCCCTCTAACTGGAGTTAGATAGTTGTGAGCTACCACGTAGGCACTGAAAATTGAACCCAGTTCTTCTGCAAGAATAGGAAGGGCTCTTAACTGCTGAGCCATTTCTCCAGCTGCACAGGCTCTGTCACTGAGCTATATCCCTAACGGTCCTTTCATGGTTTATTTTGAGACAGTATCTTGGTAGTTTTCCTAGGCTGACCTTGAATTTACTGTGTAGCTGAAGCTGGTTCCTAGCTTGCAAACTACCTCTACCAGCCTTCTTGAAAGTAGGATTACACCCATACCCGTCATGCCCAGCATGAAGGTTTTATGCACACATGCTCACATGCTTACACACACACACACATACACACACACACACACACCACACACCTATTCCTTTGGGTTTGGGAAGGTGTGAGAACCAAAGTTACATTTTAAGTTTTAGTTACTATGCTGAAGAGATCTGTGAAACAAAAATGCCTCTGATCTGCCAGCCCCTTGCCCTAGGACAGATGGTTCCTGAAATGCTGGAGGTTGTTGTTCATGGGAGATAACAAGCTGCCTGTTTTTCACTCCTCCTAACAAGCTCGTTTGATTCATCTGCACAGAATATGCTTGATCCCATGTGGGTGGGAGGTATGAAGGCAGGAAACTGGATACATGCTTGTCCCTAATTGGACCTGATGGGAAATAAAATGAACTAGGGATTTTATGTCTTAAGCCCTTGCCATACTTGATTCTGGGCTATTTCCTGGAAACCTGGAATGGACCTGGCCAGGGCCCATCTACCTGGCCAGTATTTAATTAAAGCTTGCTTCAAATTTGGCTTTAAACTGTGGTAGTGGTCTCATTCTCAATCCGTAGGATTAACAAAGGGTCAAATGTAGCCATCATTGAGGAGATTCTGGCAGGCCTTGTCCTTTCCCCATTCCCTCTGCCTTACTTCAAACCACTAGATTATATTCTTAAAATAGCTACAGTAGTCTATTACCTTATTTGGCCACTTCCTCCTCCTGAGGCAGACTACCAAGGTCCAGCTCTCAAAGTATTAAAGTTCAACAATGAAAAGCCCCCTTTTGGCTGCCTGAATTAACATGTCCAATCAAAATTAAACACCTCATCCTAATATGGGGTTTCTCTTTTTCCCTTTATAAACTGCTGTTTGTCTGTGAGCCATTTCTGTCTCCTCCCTATCCAGAGGCAGACCTCCAGGACAAATATCCCTTCCCCCTCTCCCTGTTCTTTTCCCCTTCTCCCTCTTCCTCTATCTCCTGTCTTTGTCTCCTATTCCCTGCTTTTTGTCTGTCTGAGGCAAACACATTATGTTGAGAGTTGGTCTTGGCGTTTCTTGCTCCGATGCTGGCTCTTTCAATGATAATTGAGTCTAGTTACTTTTAATATACTAGATTCAAGCCTTATCAGATTTGCTGATGGTGTTTGCTTCAAAGTCCACTCATATGTATTACAAAGGTGACTTTTCTCAAGACAAGATCACAGCAACATTCATCCATGGTATGGACGGTCTGAGTTGCAGATATTTTCCAGAGTGGGGCAGGCAATTTCATCCGGAAATCTGTCTCCAAATGTGTCTGTACTGAACCTACTCCAGTTCTTTCCTCTCCATGTTACTTCTTTGAACAGTCCCTGCTCTCAGCCACCTCAAGAGGGTGCTAAATGACCACACAGAAGCAGAGAGACACCCATCCCTTCTAGTTGGACAGCTGGTTGATTCTAAGGGAGCTCTTCAACTGAGTCTCGCTGCCTGTGACACCTGTGACTCATTTAGCAAGACCAGCTTTGAATCACAGTTCTAGAGAATCGTGTCTAGGAAGGGTGTTTGCTGCACCTAGGCTTTTCCAACCCACAGAGCAGAAGGCATGTTGGGGGTCCTGGCTCTACTTTTAGCTTTCTTACCTGCTGGTAAGTATATGGCATAGATGCTCATGAGATTTCATTTTTTAAAAAATGGGAAGTCATGCTGATGAATTCCTATTCTGCTATTCTTGCTCTGTTGCTGTTACCGCTGTAGGCAGACAAACATCCCCCAACTTGGAAGAAAGAATAATGTCGATCACCAGGCCAGTGGGATCCTCCGTGAAAATCACTTGTGATGTTCGCATAACATACGGTTATATCCATTGGTACCGATTCCAGGAGGGGAGAACCCCACAGTACCTTCTCTCCTATAACATTATTGGTTCCACAACTGTGGTGGATTCTGGACTCGGTTCAGAGAAGTACCATGTTTATGAAGGCACAGACAAGACTTACAAATTTGTGCTTCGGAATGTGGAGGAATCCGATGCTGGCCTATATTACTGTGCAATCTGGTCTGGCACAATGATTCAGCCTTGCCCTTATCTGTACTGAAACATTAGCCTGCAGCTGTTACTAGGGCACAAACAGACCAGCTCCCCTCTCCCCTTTACCACTCATCTCCTCTGCTCAGAAAAGGACATTCTGTACGCCATGCCTTATCTTCACCTTGTAGTCATCCATCTGGCCAGCTCAACACTGGTCCCTAACAGTACCACTAGGCATTCCTCCAGACCAAATTTCCATCTCTAATCCTTGTTCAAGAACTCTTGGCTGAAAATATAATGCTTTCAACTGCTCTCTTAGGGACTGTTGGAGGCCCATCCAGCTAGCCAATAAGAAGCTAGAGCTAATGGGCCAAGCAGTGTTTTAATTAATACAGTTTCTCTGTGGTTATTTTGGTTCTGGGCAGCCGGGATGAACAGGTGGCTCTTTGCAACAATAACTTGAGACTTTCATGCCACTTGGTTACTGATACTTGAGCCCAGTTTAAATTGAAAACTTGATTTCTTTGATTGCAGAGTCATGAGCAAATGTGAATGAATAAACTAACCCCCAAATCCTTTAATACTGCAGACACTTTGAGGTGAAATAGGGTATTGTTTTACCCATTATATAGTTAGGCTCTACTTTCCTGAGTCACATGACATCATGCAAATGAACTTGAATTCAGTGTCTGCTTAAAAATGATATGTAGAAACATTTATTATGCATTCAGTTTTTCCTGAACTTCAGTTTTTAAGATCTCTCTGAAGGAATGAAGAACACAGTAAGAGCCGGGCAGTGGTGGCGCATGCCTTTAATCCCAGCACTCGGGAGGCAGAGGCAGGTGGATCTCTGTGAGTTCCAGACCAGCCTGGTCTACAAGAGCTAGCTCCAGGACAGGCTCTAAAGCTGCAGAGAAACCCTGTCTCGAAAAAAAAAGAAAAAAAAAGAAAAAAAGAACACAGTAAGAGCGTTGGTTTTTACCATAGAAGAACAGAGAGATGAATCACTAGATATGTCCTAGAGCCCCATCTTTGCTGGGGCTCCTTCACTATCACTCTTCTGGGTATATAGAAACATTATTGAAGGCACATGCAAATCAGGCTCAGAGTTTAATAAAACTACAGCCTTGCCTGCAATGGCCACCCCATGCAAATTTTACACATGGCCGTGTGTTAAGGCCAAGTGGGCATCAGACGTTGAAACTTACATGTCTCTTCTTACATATATAAAATCATATTCTTGTGTGTGTATGCATTTGCATGTTTATATGTGTGTAGGAGCTTGCAAACACATGTGTGCTCATTCATGTCAGATAGCCTTGATGAAGCTGTAAAGAAGATTACTTAAGTAGATTTTCTGTCAAATTCTCAAATACCCAAATGATATGTATTAGAAAGATGATAGTCAAAGTTTTCAAATCTTATTTGTGTATCTTTTATTTTTAAATAGAATTTTGTGTTAATTTTTCCAAGCATCTTCCAGGATTGAGGACTCCATAGTTCTCTTCCCATTCAAGATGCTATCAATAACACTTGAGCCAAAAAATTACAGTCACACAAGAGCATACCACAATTTACCTCAGGCTTTCCCTGAGCTGTAGCTCATCAAGAAGAGGCATAGGAGAGAAGAAGGAAGTGAATGATGTGGAGGTCACAGAGTTCTGAGTCACTGTGTGCCCTGCTTTTCTCCTTCCTTAAACAGAGGTGGCAGGAAGTTTTATTTAGTTTTCATAGTTGAGGGTCAGGCAGGACCTGAGAAGCAAGACAGCAGTGCTTCATGTTTCCTTCTGTACACCATGGACTTGGATTAAAGAAGCAGGACTGAGCTTCAGCATCACCCATCGCTAGTTCATTTCCTCTGGGATTATCTCTCTGCTTGAAAGTATCATCACTCGGATGAAATAAACCAATGTACAGTAAATGTTAGGGAAACTGTAAACAATCAAATAAGGAATTTGGGTTTCTTTTTAACATTTTTATTCCTTATTCCAATGTGCTCCATAAAAAGAATCATCCATGATTTATATATAAATGTGGAGAACTTGAAAGAAAGAATTAAAATTTGGTTTGATTCCACAGAAGGACTTCAGCATCTCTAAATAGCCCAGTACAGCTGAAGGTAGGGAAAGGATTTGGTAGTAATAGGGAAACAGCTGGTCCACACGCATCAGTGTTAAATGCTGAGCGGCAGTTATTGTGTAAGCTCCTCTAAAAGAAAGAGGTGGTCGAAAGATTAAAGGATGCTCAGGGTGAGAGGGAAATTTTGCATGTTGGTTGTTCATCAGGGGTCTCATTTTGTCCCTATCTCAGCTAAGACCTCATGACAATTATGTTAGCATATGCCTCTACCTACACATGTGGCTAAAACAATGACTCTCAGCTGAAGGCCATCTCTTCTAGGAGACACTGGCAATGTTTGTAGACATTTTAAGTTGTCACAAAAGGGTGGAGTCATACTGTTTTCTACTGGGTGGAGGCTACGACTCAGCTTAACATTCTATAGTTCATAGCACAGCTCTCTCCTCATACCTCAGGACCAATGACCACAACCAAGAAGTTAACAGCACCCAGGCCAAGAACTCTGAACTATTCACATGTCCCTAAGGCTTGGGAATCATTGACATCAATAAAATAATAATGTTGATGAGAATCAACAAGGTACCAAACTTTGTAACATTTGTCTTAATAAGTGGGATAATCATTTTGGTGTCATGCCGACTGAGCAAAACTGACCAGTTAGCGCTCTCAGGTCTGGCTTACCTGGGTGTGTGTATTTTCTACCTAAACACTAGAGGATTCAACTCCTGCTCCTTCATCCTGGTTTGATACCTTCTGCTCCAGGAACCTTGACTTCCCATGTTTCTTTTTAGGGAGTTTAAGTCTAAGGCTTAGACACAGAGCCCAGGCAGGCTGGATGTTATAGCTACAAGTATTCACTTGCTTTTCAATCTATAAGTGTATTCCTCTGTTCCTGAGATTGGTTGAGGGAGACTTTTAAGTGATGTTGGGTGGCTTTGTAATTTTATATTTCTCATAATGTTTCTCTTTGGTTTGAAGTAGCAATTGAATCCACGTGAACCAATCAAACGTATTCTACTACAGAAAGGAAGCATACATTTTCTCTGGAGTTACCCGCATGCAGCATTTCATGTTTATTCAGGTATGGAACAACACCAAATGAGGTTTTTGAGGATCCGATATTTATTTCAGAAGTAGAAACATGGTCCAAGGGCTGCTAAATGTAAAACGCAACACATGTAAGGCATGTAAAACCCTCTCTCCTTTCCTTGGTCATTCATACACATTTCATGGAGAAACAAGACATGATGGCATGCTGAGCCCTGGATGAGAATCATAGTAATGAGCACATACACCCTCAGCATGTCTGCAACCACTTCCTTCCTAACATAGCACAACCCAGTGCAGCCCTGAGCCCTGCTCATCCTCATCCCTCACCTGCAGCACGTCTATCAGGGGAAACCAGAAAGCGAGTCTGATGGCTATCAACTGTGTCAGGAACTGTGCCCGTATTTCTGGGTCAGCATCATTTCCTGTTGACTTAGTTTAGACATGAAGTGTATTAAGATTGTCTTACTCTCTCAGTGAGAAAGCAAGGTCCAGCATTTCAGTTGCCATGGGCTTCCAATAATGTTGGCTCCTGGGAGAGGTGCTGAGAAGGAACACGGAGCAATGCATATATTTTCAGCTCCCTCTGCTCTCACAGTATACAAGACATAAACTGTGTGCTTAGGATCTAAAGCAGTCAGCAAATCGATATAGTCAGACTGTCTACAGAGGCATAACTGCTTTTGATCAGTTGTTCCACTAAAGAAATTAAAGTTTAGATAATTGAAGCCTAATAAATAAGTAAAGATAAGAAACCCTGTTTCCCGAACTAAACCACAAGGCTACTTTCTAAGTGTAAGGATTGCAGTTCTGAAAGTGAGCGCTAGGATATCTCCAGTACATTCAGATGGAAGAAGGGTCGTTTACTGGGAGATGGGGCAGGGAAAATTTTCAGGATGCTGTCATCAAAAACCAACTGGGGCCACTTTGGCCATTAGCTGAGCCCACAGCGTTGTGCGCTTGTGAAGGGCAGGCGAGAGCTGGTGAGACACTAGATAATCCCATGTGTGAGTTCTCTATGGGTGCTCTCAGTCCTTTGCATGTGTTAGTTCCTGTAAGCTACACCACCTAAACTACCTATTCTTTTTTAACCAACTGTATCGAATCAGAAAATACATGAACATTCCGTGATCCAGGCATTTACCCAGGCAAGGGTCCATGATAGATCAGGGTAGAGACTCAGGTAATATGGATCCTTTTGGCTGTTACTAAGATACTTCACCTCGGGGGGGGGGCATAAAAGAATCGATTAATTATTGCCACTCTATAGAGGAGACAAATAATAATGCAATGTTAACTGATGCAAATTATTGCTGTATGTTGAAATAATCTTCAGGACTTGAGTAATTACATGGTTTTGTAGAATGAGTAATATGCCAATAAATTCCCAGTTAGTTTTTTTCATATAAAACCTTGTATTTTTCCGTTTTTAACAATAGCACTTATAGTGATCTTCTAGAAAAAAAGTCTTCTAAAAAGAGGGCACAGAAAACATCTGTATCTACCTTTCAACCTAACTAATCTTCAAAACTACATCAACATGTTCATTCCTACTGTTCTCTGTGTCAAGGATCCATGATCTGTTGGTGAATTTGAGGGGTAGAGAGTGGTTTGCAAGGTATGCAAACACAGAAGGTAGAATAGATAAATGATTCATCCATTTTCCTCCATATCTCTAGTTAGGATCATGTTTCTTTGTTTCCAATCTAGATCTACATGCAAGGAATATTATTTAGCCATTGGAATGAATGCCTTGTGCATTTATTAGTAAAATTTTAAATACAATGGAATATAATGAAATTTTCATATAGCAATAATCTCTGAATAATACAAAAATTTTCTTGACATATTAGAAAAGGAAATACATTTTCCCCACTTATTAAGGGTAGTTATTTCCAAAGAAATAGGTGTTATAAATCATACATTTCTTAATTTTACTTGTTCTTAAATGAGATATTGTGGTTTTGTAAAAATGTTTAGAAACGTTATTTTCTACTGTTTGATAATAGTTAATGACATCAGCGAAGACTTGTCCCATGCAGGACATGCATATCTGAGCATTTAGTTCGGTGCCTTTGTGTAGCACAACATTGTCAATTTCCTAACATTTCAAAAAGCATATGTGTAGGCAATGCACACATGTAGAAATCAAAGCCCAGAATGCTTAATCACTTCAGCTAATTTTCTACAAGGCTGCATACTGTAGAGGTCATTTAATGATCATTGGTTCTTAAAAATGAAGTTCACATAAATATAAAGACCAGAACTATTACAGTATGGGAAAATCAGGAGGGAATTTAAAGTCAGCTGGGCACATCCACTTAAAGTTATGTGCATACATATGTAAATATAAACGATACTCAGCAGCCTTATTTCCACTAATGAGTACAAAATAAGTACAAAACGTTCAAACTATTTCAATGATTTTATTTGTCAAACAGGGATGCTCATAACATTGCAAAGCTATTGAAGAAGTTGAATTAAATAAGAATACAGGTTGAACAGAGTCTGACAAAAACCAACTCTTCCCTGAGTGTTAGATACTAAATTAATGCCAAAGCTCTCATTACATATTGAACTTTAACTATTTAAAAATACTACCGCACTTGACATCTGCTCATGGAAAGCTCCATTATCCACAAAGTACAAATACTAATTTCCACAGCTGGTCTGTGGTCCCCAGTATCTGTCACTTAATTAATTCTTAAATGGACCAAGAGTATAAATATGAAGTGATTTCCCTTGCTCCCAATTTGTTTAGGGAAATCCAATTGAATAAAAAGAACTCAATTGAATAAAAAGTACTCAGAGTTTAGGTATTTGGCATGTTAATTAAAGTCAACAAAACATTTCAAAGGCTTGTTTGTTGTTGTTGGACAATTAAGGTCAGATTTTTTTTGTTTGTTTTTTTGTTTTGTTTTGTTTTCCCTCCAGGCCTGAACATATAGCAAATCACAGATAGGTAAACATGGGTATAGCAAGTATGTCCTCATAGCTTCTGCATAACATCTCAGCAGTAAGCAATGGAAATGGGAACAGATGAGAAGGTTGCACCCACACTGCCCCACCCCTAGAAGAACAGTTACAACTTACGTGCTAATCTGACCAGCTTGTGTGTGCCAGGAAACCCAGAGCCACTCTTAACTACAGCAGATCATGAAGAAATTTGGCTCACATGTCCTCTTTCCTTTACATCTTTGCTGGGAAGCCCGCCTGAGAGATCCACTCCCAAACATAGTCGTTCTCTCATGCCTCTTGACTTGTGAGTCACCACTGTCCTTCCCCTGTGAAGCAGAGACTAAAGTACGCCTGTATTGTTGTTTCTTTGCCTGCCAGTTAATCACGGGAAATTTTTCTCCTTTGCTTGCAGTTGGACTTGGGAAGCCGGAGCAACCTGAAATATCAGTTACCAGAGCAACGGATGAGAGTGCCCAAATATCCTGTAAGGTCTCCATCAACAGCTTCAAAAGTGTAGCCATACACTGGTACCGGCAGAAACCAAATCAAGGTTTACAGTTTCTATTACATGTCATGGCAACTCCCACCCATATTTTCTCAGGTGAGACCAAGAAAATGGAAGCAAGTAAAAATTCTAGTGCGTCCACGTCAACATTGATAATATATTCCTTGAAGGAAGAAGACGAAGCTATCTATTACTGTTCCTACGGCTAAAGCACAGCATTTGAGCTTCCGGAATAGCCTACACAAGAACCATCCCCCAGGCATGGGTTCCAACCCACATCCTTCCCAGCATGAGCAGCCACCTGCTGTTCAGCTGGGCGTACCACCCAATCTTTCCCTCCTTAAAGCACTTCCGCAGCTTCCACTGCAACAATGTGGGTCTCCTATCCAAACACAGCCCCAGGCACCACGTTGCAATTGAAGCCTGGCTTGACACTATTCCTACTAAGTGAGAATATCTGGGAATAGTTCAATATGGGATGGCATGGCAAGCCTGCTGACTGCATGATTTGGTTCTTTTTTTTTTTTTTTTTTTTTTTTTTTTTTTTGGTTTTTCGAGACAGGGTTTCCCTGTAGTTTCTAGAGCCTGTCCTGGAACTAGCTCTTGTAGACCAGGCTGGCCTCGAACTCAGAGATCCGCCTGCCTCTGCCTCCCGAGTGCTGGATTAAAGGCGTGCGCCACCATTGCCCGGCATGGTTCTTTTATAACCATACAAAAGAAGTGGACAAAGGGATGGAATCAAGCTTCTGGTAATCTAAGAGTTAAGCCCTTGTTACAGATGACTCACTTGATTCTCAAAAGAACAGCGGAAAGTCTCACAGCCTCAACTTTTGAATAGACTCCTGTGATGGAAACTTGACGGATGCTCAAGCCATGTAGAGGAGAGAAAGTGGTACCTTATCTGTGGGTCTAAAGTGACAAACAACATGGAACCATTAAATACATTCTTTGAAGAACTGTTAATAAAGTGGAAAACATTCACTACATTTAGTGGGGAAGGAAGGGACCTGGATCTGAGATGGTTAAAAGAAAGGAAAACAGGGAGCAACCATTTGGGTTAGTCAGTGTAGTGTGTGTGTGTGTGTGTGTGTGTGTGTGTGTGTGTGTGTGTGTGTACATGTAGGCTAGCCTCATGTGAAAGGGCGGGCTGATCACATCTCTCTTTCAGCCCCTTATTTCTGCCTCTATCCTCATTCTAGCCACCAGTTCCTAGTAGTTTAAAACACACAGGCAGAATGTATATTATCATATATAGGAGACAAAGATGCTAAAAATTCATAAAAGTCTTAACCTTGTGACATCAGCGGCCTCTAGCTTTGGTCTGGAGGTCTACAAGTGCTTGCTAGGAAAAGTAGCATTGTCGTCTTGTGTTTTTAATTAAAAACCCTGCGACATATTCACTAGGAGGATCTTAGTTGCAGAGATAATTTATATTAAAAGCTTTGAGATAAAGGATCATATTTATTGATAAAAATGATTAAACAGAAAGGAAATTTCCCAAATTTAAAAAAAAGATTGTAAAAAAAATAGTGATTTAAAAACATTTCTAGTGCTAGCATACTTTCCACATGCCAACAGAAAGCTTCTGTTACATAAACTGTTATGTATCTATAATAGATTTAATTGACATATTTGTTTGATGATAAACTATTTATATAATATAATCATATGCATGATACACTTGGAGCTTTTTTCTTTTTATGTTTTCACACTCATTCCTGTTACTACTCTTTAGTTCTAAGGACAAGACCAAAACAGAATAACATGACATGAACATTACAATGATGACAGTCAGTCATTGAACTGCAGAAAAGCCATAGATTGTGTCGTGCCCACAAAGGTTGATCAAGATATAGCTTCCAATTACTAATAAGGTAAAGATGAAGTTTCAGTGAGCAGCCAATGCTAGTAGTTGTAACCAATGCTCACACAGGCTAAGGTAGTTATTACTTGGCTATTTCAAATATATATTTGTTCCAGCTGAGTCTATAGCTCAGTTAGTGGAGTGTTTGCCTGGTGCAAGACCCTGAATTCCCTCCCCAGCACTACATAAACCAGGTATGATGGCATCCATTCTTATAATCCCAGTATTTTGAATGCATCAAGCCTGTCTAGAAATAAACAAGTAAATAAATACAATAGATTTGTCCATTGCTACAGTGAGTGATAACAGATGAATAACACATATTAAAATGGTATATTATTTGTCTTTTGATAAATAAATCTTGCCTGAAGACCGGAGGCAAAACTAAAGCCACTAGAGGTCAAGTAACAGTGATACACACCTTTAATTCCAGGATTTGGGAGACAGAGGCAGATGGATCTCTATGAGTTCAAGGCTACCCTGGGCTACACAAGGTCAATGCAGAAAAAATCTAAGTGGTAGTGGCCTAACCTTTTAATCCCAGTACTAAGGAGTCATGCTTTTAACCCCAGCCATAGTGGGAATATAAAATGGGAAAAGAAAGAGGCTTAATCTGCTTAGTCTATGGTGACTCAGCCTTGATAGAGGTAAGACTTCTCTAGTGGCTTGGCTGCCTTTTTTCTGGTTTTTGGGTTGAATCCCAATTTCTGTCTCTGGGTTTTTATTATTCATGCTACAATTTATGATGTTATTTTAACTTATGTTTCTCTGTTTGTCATCATTCACTTAATGATTTGTTTGTTATACTTCCAACCTTCCAATATTAGTTGTTCAACTTTGGTTAAATTACTTCACCTATCTTTGACCCATTCTCTTCAAATGAATAACATCGTAAAATTAACTTGAACGAACTTTTGCAAGTATCATCTTAAATAATACACAAAATTTTTACAAAGGCCTGAGTGTACCTAATAGTCACTAACGGAAGCTGATCACATTGGTGATATTGCATATCAAAATAATGCAATTGTGATCATTTTGATTCATATCCTGAGCCCTGGGCATCTGCAGCATGTGATTCCAAGAACTACGTTAGGTATGAAAAAGAAAATGAAGCCTTTATTTGGGTTACTGAGTCTGAATCTCATTTCCCAAGAATCTGTGTCCCTCTAGGATAGTAACAATCTGAATCACAGAGGTCTAGATGCCAAGCTGTTCAAGGGGTGAACCCACAGCCCAGGACAACTAGAATCTCAGCCACCATCCAGCAGCTGGTCTGGTATCTTCTTTGATTCCTTGATAGGAATAGTGCATTGTTACTTGGCTTCTCTATAGAAACTTTCCAACCAATGCACGTACAATATAGCTTGCAACTCACAGATCTGTAGAAAATCAGTGCAAAGTTTCAGTAGCTACTTTATTACTGAGAAACAAGATTGATTTTTGCTTTCAGCACAAAATGCTAGTCCTCTTATCATTAGCTTCATAGTACTAATGAAAAATCAGCAGGGATCGGGGAAAGGAGGGTAGAAGTGACATTTTCATTGTCACCACCTCCCTACACCCCGAGTTTCCTAGGGGGAGACTCTGGACACACAACTGCATTCCCTGACAAGACAGGTTCCTAACATTTCCAGAGAGAGATTGTGTTGCAGCCAGTTCAGGTCCCTTGCTCAGGTTTCATATTTTTTCCAAGGGTTGTTGGGATTAGGTGATTTTACATGGAGGCCTCTGGGGTTGTGTATATGAACCTGACCATGGTGCTGTGCTCCCCAGCACCACCACTCATGCCATGAAGCTGAGTGCTGTGTCTTCTCCTTTTGTGCTTTTTAATGATCCCTATCAACATGCATGCCTTTGTAATGGGGAAAAATGGGCCTTCTTAAAGGTTGTATTTAGTCTAGGGAGCCAGCAGCTTTCACATGCCTATTTAATTGAAACATTCAAAAGTAGAACTAGAAAGGCATTTCCTGTGACTTGATCACCTAGGAGACCTGTACTCAAAACTGCCAGGTGCAGGGTGAGAATAAACAATGAACAGCTCCCCATGATCCACACTAGAAGATTTCACTTCTCTCTTCCCGCCTCTCCTCTTCTTCCTTCTCCACCTCCTTTTTCTTTTCTCTGTTTCTACCTCTCTTTCTCCCCTTCTTCCTTTCTTCTCTTTCCTCTTTGTCTGTCTTCCTCTCACTCGTCACTAAATCTGTCTATATTTTAGGAGTAACCTAACAAAGAATGTTAATCTTTCAACAAGACAATCAGTTTTGACTGGAAAAGAACTAAAAGCTCTCTCTCATACATGCAAGTTAAAAGCGCCAACCTGAAACTGAAATCATGATTCACAGGGCTTGAGAAGGGTGGGGAACGAACACTCCACAGATGTACTCTTTCTACACTCCATTGATATGCACAATTGAGGCACGCTAGGGGGACAAGAAATTGTCTCTCTAAATTGACAGTTTGATAAACATCTTCCATAAGAACAATAGAGAAGTCTGCTAATAAGTGAGTTAGGGAAACCAATTGCCACAAGAAATCTTGATAAAACACCATGCCCACCCCCTTTTCAGTCCCCAGAATGCCACTTCCTCTTCCTGCACTAGTCTCTTTTATTCTGGGCCTGCGGAGCCTTAGTGTTCAGTTCCCTCAGGATAAAGGAGGCAGAATGTGGCTTCTGCTCTCAATCTTCACGCTGGCCTCTCTCGGGATTTGTGAGTAAGGTGTCCTTCACTCTCGGGATACAGAAAACAGGGACAGTCAGGTCACACCACATTCCCAAGCAGTACACTCACACAGCTGTTCAAACTGAACTGATAAATTCCACTATGATTGTGAATCCCTCAAGGCACATGTGGGGTGGGGGGACCCACAAAACCCAGACACTGACTGGAATCGGACTTGAACACCAAACGTGCATTATCTTAACAGAGTTCAAAATTCACAATTTTGGACTTTTTAAAGTTTTAGCTTTTGTTATTTTTCAGATACAGGAGGAAGCCTTCCCACTTCACATCTAATGTCATATATCAGCAAGAGAAAAGGAGATACAGTGTTTCTCGAATGTCAATTTAAAAGCATTTTGAAGCACGATATATATACACACTGGTACCGACAGAAGCCAGGCCAGCCTCCAAAAAGAATGCTGTATATTAATTCAAGAGGAAATGTTGTCTATGAGGAAGGTTTTAGTGAAGAAAGATATGAGGCAAAGCAATGGCAGAATGATTTGTCTTCAAATCTCAGAATATACCAAGTGACAGAAGAGGACACAGGGACATATTACTGTGCTTATTGGGTTACACTCTATTAAAATGCTGCACTGTTAACAAACAAAAACCTTCCACAGGAGTCTCACCTACACAGACACACACGAAACCCTTCACAGGAAGCTCACTTGCACAGACACACACACTTACCCTCCACGGGAAGCTCATCTGCACAGACACATACTAAACCCTCCACAGGAAGCTCACTTGCATGTGCACATGCGCGCACACACACACACACACACACACACACACCTCCACTACACTGCACAGGATGCTCACATGCACAGACACACACAAGAAACCCTCCACAAGAGGCTCAAGTGCACAGGCACACACGCCTTCCCCTACACTCCACAGGGACTAGACCACTGTCACTCAACAGAAGCCTTCCATGCTGATCTCACCAGGGTACTGAATTACCTCCTCCTCACCACTCCCCAGAAAGTTAGGACCAAGATTGTTGAGCATTCTGATGCTGTATTTGTCCCCCACTTTGACCCACCAGATGCCTGAGTGCAGTATCTCCTTCATCAGAACCCCATCGTCTCTTCCTATCCCATCCCCGGACACCTTTCACCAGTGTCCAGGGTGGTTTCTGCTTCCCTTCCTATGGAAAGCTTCCTGGGAAGGAGGCCGAAGTACAAAGCTCAAGAAGGCTTGAGGACTTTGTGATGAGCGAGTGGGTAATGATGGACAGTCCACAGCCTTTTGAAAGAGATAGACCCGGATGCCCTTTCCAACTGAGTCACTCACTGAAGAGAGTAAGCAGAGCTTCTCAGCTCAAAGCCACTGTGGTAATAAGAGCACAGGACACTCGGGACTTCCTGGCATCTCATTTGAAAGTTTCCAGTGCTGTGATCATCCAGCCTCCGCCTTTCCATATCATAACACAAGCACGTCACGGAGCCCTCTCGGAACAAGTGAGAATACTCCCAACCTCAGCAAAGCACGTCTTCCTTGTTTTCCCATCAAAATTAAGCAGAGCTGTGATTCTGAAAGTCTAATTATGAATGGGTAAAAGAAATGATGCTTTTCCTTAACAGGAATAAAAGGTTATTGCTTGGTGTCTTTAATTACACTGTTTGTTAAACAAAGTTGTCAAGTCAAAACAGACTACTGGTGTATGAATTGTGCATACACCTAAGACTGGAGGATCTCACTCACTACGATTCTTCCATGTCCACAAGATGATTCATGGTTACGCTCAGTAGTTACCTTCCCCCCCCCCCCAAAAAAAAAAGAAAAAAGAAAATGGAGAACAATTTAAAACTTAGGGAGTTAAAAAGATGTCAAGGAGAGGCGTACTGGAATAATTACTTAAGGATGACAGGGGTAGGGTTTTGGGGGAATGGCTCCCAATGAGAAAGCTAATAATGCTGTTGTAGTAGGTGTTTTGATGATGTCATCTGTACCTGGTAGATTCTTTGCACCAGGAACATGATAAAGTGGCACAGCTCACTGGGCAGGACCTTTATAAGCTCTGAAACTACTCTTGCCCTCCTCCCCCGTCCCTTTTCCATAAAGCTAGGACTGTGTCTCAATCTGCTGTTGCTCAGGTCCCGGTCACTGTCTCTGGGTCCATTCCAGCTGCCACTGGAAATGCCAATCCTGTGGATTTTCCTTCTGTCTTTCGCTTGGGTTTGTAAGTTGACGTTGTTCCTTTTCCCCTTTCATTATTTTTTGTATACTGAGCCAAATGAGAATAATGATGATTTGGAAATCTCTGATTTCTCTCCTTCATTTTTCAGATGGAGACTCCTGGATATCTCAGGATCAGCTGTCTTTTACCCGAAGACCAAACAAGACAGTGCACATAAGCTGCAAGCTTTCTGGGGTCCCCCTGCAGAATACCATTGTGCACTGGTACCAACTGAGAGAAGGGGAGCCCATAAAACGAATCTTCTATGGCTCAGCCAAAACTCAAAAGCAAGACAAGCTCAACTCCCGTTTGGAAACAGATGAGAAGAGCGACGGTACCTTTTACCTGATAATCAACAATGTTATCAGAGCAGACGAAGCCACATACTACTGTGCCTGCTGGGATCTCACGGTGTCTCATTATCTGAGGGAACCTGTAAGAAAACCTTCTTATCCCTGCTCCTCAGCTGCACTCACGGTCGCTAAACCACCGAGGATCCTGAGTGTTCTCCTTCATAGATTCACAGGTGTTGGGACTGGCTGGGTCCTTGGGACTCAATTTGGTCAGAGATGTCACTCCAATTGAGGAAGCTAGAGCTCAGAAAAGGTGAGTGGCTCATCCCAAGCCACTGATGCTGTAAGGCAGCAACAGCCCTGTTTCTAGTCCCTTTGCCTGTTTCTCTTATGAGCACTACTAAGATAAACTTCTTTTAGCAAGATGGCATTTCATTCAAAGGGTCATGGTTACAAGTATGCCTGGCAGACCTATGCCATTAGACCCCCAATGTAGGCTGGGTGCTATAAGCTAGTTATGACAAGATCACACAACTGAAAGGGAGAGGGATGCCTTGGGCAGGTGTGCTCCATGCTCCTCATCCCCGTGCTATTTCTCCATATCTACCTGGCCATTTTCGTTCCTGCAGCTTTCTCTTGTTTCTGGTCTCAATACCTGGAAGGGCTTCTGGGGCATAAATAGGGTTATTTATGGAGCACAGCAAAAACCTTCTTCAAGAATATATTGGTAAAGCCTTTACCAGTTCTGGCAGGACTATTTGGCACAGGGGTATATTTCTTACTCTACACAGTGAAACCATGGACCTCTCGTTGCTAAGTCCATAAGTTTGACTCAGATTTCGTAGCCCTGGCCTGATACCTGTCTTGTTACAGAGATGTAGTCTGTGTCCCAACATCTCATAGCTCTTACCTAGAGAATAAGAACAGCAGCAACGAAACCTAGGCAAACGCTTCTCTGCAGAAGTCTCAGTAGCAGCCAAATAAAGGCATTCTTACTGCAGCCTGACTCCAGTGTCCAAAGTATTGGTTATTTCTTCTCAAACATGTTTCCATGTCCTTGATGGCAAAGATATGGACGTGTTATGAAGAAGACAACATGGTTTTGTTTAGAGATTTGTTTTATTTTATTTTTTAGCTTACACATACTATGCCTCTTCTGGTGAAAGAAAAAAAAAACAAGGAGATTCAATTCTGCTTTTAAATATTTATTTAATTTTTATGCATGCGTGTTTGTGTGTGTGCATTTGCTTGTGTGTGTGTCTATGTTTTGAGTATTTGTGTATGGATATATGCATATGAGGCCTGTGGAGGCCAGAGAGGTTGTCTAATTCCCGAGAGCTAGAATTACATGTAGTCATAAACAGCCCAACTGGGTACTGGGAACTAAATTCAGAGTCTTTGTGAGACCAGTTAGGGCTTTTAACCACTGAGGCATCTCTCCAGTCCTGAGCAAGCCCCTCTGAACTTTCCTATAATGAGGACATGAAAAGGGACAGGACCCTGGGAACTGTGGTTTCATGGATTAGAAATTCAAGCACAGCTGGACTGAAGTCTGACACTCCTGAGACAGTGGCGGCACTCAGAATAGAGTCATGACCGAAACTGTGGGGCCAGTGAGACAACTGCAAGTCTTTTATAATTGTGGCCTCTTTCTGTCTACACTGCGTGGTAATAGGCAGCCATGACAGTGACAACTACACAATCAGTAACCAGATTGTAAAGAACAAACGTCTTCATGGATGCTGCAGTCTCCTTGTACAGCTGAAAACCAAAGGAATTCAAGTAACATGCTATGTGCGAGGGAGTCCAGTCAATCTAGACTCAGTTTTTGTAGATAATATGAGCGCCAGACCCCAGGAAAAATTCACATGGCACATTTCCCGCTATTTTAAGTCTCAGTAATTATAAATTTCCTATTCTACAGAGAGCTATCAGAACTATAAGTAGAAATTAAATTATAGAATAATTTTTAGAAGACACACATGGAATATCATTCACATTAAGTACTGACTTCATATATTTTAAAGAGCTTACAGAAAATTTTTCTCAAACAAAAAACCCAGGATAGCCAACACTAACCTGTACAATTAAGGAACTTCTGGAGGAATTACTATCCCTGACATAAAGCTCCATTATAGAGCTACAGTACTGAAAACAGCTTGGTATTGGCTTAAAAAAACAGAGAGGTTGATCAGTGGAATTGAATCGAAGACCTGGATACTAATCCACACACTTATGAAAACCTGATTTTTGACAAAGAAGCTAAAATTATACAGTGGACAAAAGAAAGCATCTTCAACAAATGGTGCTGGCATAACTGGATGTCAACAGGTAGAAGAATGAAAATAGATCCATATCTATCCCCATGCACAAACTCAAGTCTAAATGGATTAAAGACCTCAGTATAAATCTGACCACACTGAATCTGATAGAGGAGAAAGTGGGAAGTAGCCTTCAATGAGTGGACACAGGAGACCACTTCCTAATTAAAACTCCAGTAGCACAGACAGTGAGAGTAACAATAATAGATGGGACCTTCGGAAACTGAGATGCTTCTGTAAAACAATGGACACAGTCAATAAGACAAAAACGCCAACTGAATAAGAAAACATCTTCACCAACCTTGCATCAGAAGACTGATCTCCAAAATATAGAAAGAACTCAAGACATTAGACATCAAAATTCCAAATAACCCAATTAAAAATGGGGTACAGAACTAAACTGAGGATTCTCAACAGAAGAATCTCAAATGGCCAAAAGACACTTAATGAAATGTTCAACTTCCTTAGCAATCAGGGAAATGCAGATCAAAATGACTCTGAGATACCATCTTATACCAGTCAGAATGGCTGAGATAAAAAACTCCAATAAAAGCTTATGCTGGAGAGGATGTGGAGTAAGGGGAGCACTCCTCCACTGCTGGTGGGAATGCAAACTTGTACAACCACTAAGGAAATAAGTGTGGTGGTTTCACAGAAAACTGGAAATCAACCTACCTCAGGCCCCAGCAATGCCACTCTTGGGCACATACCCAAAACATAGTCAATCATACTACTAGGACATTTGTTCAACTATGTTCATAGCAGCATTATTTGTAATAGCCAGAACCTGGAAACAACAAGATGCCCCTCAACTGAAGAATAAACAAAGAAAAAGTGGCATATTTACACATTAGAGTACTACTCAGCAGTAAAAAACAATGCCATCTTGAAATTTGCATGTGAATAGATGGAACCAGAAAACATGATTCTGAGTGAGGTAACCCACATCCAGAAAGATGAATATGGTATGTACTCACACATAAGTGGATACTAGCTATAAACAAAAGATACTGAGCCTATAGTTCATGATCCTAGAGAAGCTAAGTAACAAGGTGTTCCTTAAGAAAAACATATATAGATCCACCTAGAAAATTGAAATAGACAAGATAGCCAGACAAAATTGGGAGCATGGAGGTGGAGGGAGAAAGGAGAGTGGACAGGGAAAAGGAGGGAAGAAGGGGAGGGGTGAGAAGAACTTGAGGGAATGGGAGTCAAGATAGAGGAAGAACAGAGATGAGAGCAAAGAAAGAGATATTTTGATTGAGGGAGCCATTATGAAGCTAGTAAGAAACCTGGCACTAGAGAAATTCCCAAGAATACACAAGGATGACCCCAGCTAAGACCCTAAAGAATAGAGGAGAGGGTGCCTGAACTGGCCTTGCCCTGTAGTAAGACTGATGAATATCTTAAATATCACCATATAACCTTCATCCAGCAACTGGTGGAAACAGAGGCAGAGACCTGCATTGGAGCAGTGGACTGAACTCCCAAAGTCCAGTTGAAGGGTGGGAGGAATGAGAATATGAGCAAAGAGATCAAGACCATAATGGGTAAACCCATTGAAACAGTACACCTGAGCTAATGGGAGCCCACCAACTCCAGCAGGACAGGGAAGAAACCAGCATAGTACCAAACTAGTCTCTCTGAATGTGGGTGACAGTTGGATTGCTGGGGAAGACTGAGGGGCCACTGGCAGTGGCACCAGGATTTATCCCTACTGCTTTTACATCCTTTTGTGGAACCTATTCTTTTTGGATGGATACCTTGCTCAGCTTAGATATGATAGGGAGGGCCTTGAACCTTCCTCAGAGAAATGTTCTTTACCCTCTCTGAGGAACGGATGGGGAGGTAAGTAAAGGAAATGGGAGGATAGAAGGAAGTGGAAACTGGGGTTGGTATGTAAAATGAAAAGAAGATAGTTTGTTTTATAACCCCAGCTGCACAGACATTAAGGGCTACATTGAATAAATGGGACCTCCTGAAGCTGAGCAGCTTCTGTAAAGCAAAGGACACCGTCACTAAGACAAAAAGGCAGCCTACTGACTGGGAAAAGATCTTCACCAACCCTGCAACTGACAAAGGTCTGATCTCTAAAATATGTAAGGAACTCAAGAGACTAGACTGTAAAATGCTAATTAACCCAATTAAAAAATGGGGCGCTGAACTGAACAGAGAATTCTCAACAGAAGAAGTTCAAATGGCCAAAAGACACTTAAGGTCATGCTCAACCTCCTTAGCTATCAGGAAAATGCAAATCAAAACAACTTTGAGATACCATCTTACACCTGTCAGATTGGCTAAAATCAAAAGCACCAATGATAACCTTTGCTGGAGAGGTTGTGGGGTAAGGGGTACACTCATCCATTGCTGGTGGGAATGCACACTTGTGCAACCACTTTGGAAAGCAGTGTGGTGGTTTCTCTGGAAATTCCGGATCAACCTACCCCAGGACCCAACAATTCCACTCTTGGGAATATACCCAAGAGATGCCCAATCATACTACAAAAGTATTTGCTCAACTATGTTCAAAGCAGCATTATTTGTAATAGCCAGATCCTGGAAACAACTTAGATGCCCTTCAGTGGAAGAATGGATGAAGAAACTGTGGAATATATACATGTTAGAATACTACTCAGTGGTAAAAAACAATGCCATCTTGAATTTTGCATGCAAATGGATGGAAATAGAAAACACTATTCTGAGTGAGGTAACCGAGACCCAAAAAGATGAACATGGGATGTACTCACTCATAATCGGTTTCTAGCCATAATTAAAGGACATTGAGCCTATAATTTGGGATCCTTGAGAAGATAATAAGAAGGTGAACCCAAAGAAAAACATATAGTAATCCTCCTGGATATTGGAAGTGGACATGATGGCCGGGCAAAAATTGGGAACTTGAGGGTGGGGTGAGACGGGGCCAAGGGAAGATGGGGAGAGAAAAGTGTGAAGGGGAGAATGGGGAGAGCTCGGAGGAATGGGATGCTTGGGATACAGGAAGGGTGGATATGGGAGCAGGGAAGCATATATCTTAATTTAGGGAGCCATCTGAGGGTTGTCAAGAGACTTGACTCTAGAGGGGTTCCCGGGTTTCCAGGGAGATGCCCCCAGCTAGTTCCTTGGGCAGCTGAGGAGAGGGAGCCCAAAAAGGCCAGTTCCTATAGCCATACTGATGAATTTCTTGCATATCACCATAGAACCTCCACCTGGCGATAGATGAAGAAAATGACTGAGCCCCACATTGGAGCACCGGACTGAGCTTCCAAGGTCCTGATGAGGAGCAGAAGGAGGGAGAACATGAGAAAGAAAGTCAGGACCGTGAGGGGTGCGTTCACCCATGGAGACGGTGGGACAGAACTAACGGAGATCATCAACTCCAGTTGGAATGGGACTGATGGAACATGAGACCAAACTGGACTCTCTGAATGTAACCGACGGTGGAGGCTGACTGAGAAGCCAAGGACAAAGGCGCTGGGCTTTGATTCTTCTTCATGGACGGGCTCTGTGGGAGCCTTCTCAGCTTGGTTGATCACCTTCCTGGACCTGGGGGGAGTTGGGAGGACCTTGGTCTTAGCATAGAGTGGGGAACCCTGATGGCTCCTTGGCCTGGAGAGGGAGGAGGGGTATGGGTAAAGGGGAGGGGAGGGAAGGGGGAGGAGGAGGGGAGGAGATGGAAATTTTTAAATATATAAAAAATAAACCATATTAAAAAAATAAAGTTTCTAAGGAGGTGGAAACTTTTAATTAATAAAAAATTAAAAAAGAAAGTTCTCTTCCCACCCTCAGTCCTTATCTAACCCACTTCCTCACTTCAATGAAGTCTGTGATAGCATATCACCAGTTCAACAAAGGCGTCTTTGATCTCTGTGCCCCACCTTCTGGGTACACTTTCTTTTAGTCATGGAACCAGCTATGGTTAGTTTGTTTGGATGAGTGTCTTCCAAAGCCCAAGTTTTGAAGACTCTCTCTTCTGGGTGCTTTAGAGAGGTGTCAGACCATTAGGAGGTCATGAGGAAGCATGTCCTTAGGAGGTGTGTCTTTGTCCTTTCTCTTTCAGTTTTTACCAGAATGGGGAGAACAGCCCCATACTCTTTGTATGCCTTTGCTGTAGGCCCAACAATGGGCCCAGACAACTGCTATGGAATAATGTTCTTGTGCACTGTAAAGATTTATCACTTGTATTAGTTTAATAAAACTCTGATTGGCCAGTAGCCAGGCAGAAAGTATAGGTGGGATGAACAGACTAGGAGAATTCTAGGAAGAGGAAAGGCAGAAAGTTAGTTACCAGCCAGAAACAGAGGAAGCAACATGAGAACAAGAAAAGATACCAAGCCATATAGCTAAACATAGACAAGAATTATGGGTTGATTTAAGTTGTAAGATCTAGTTAATAAAGAATCTTGAGTTAATAGGCCAAACAGTTTATAATTAAAAATAGTTAAAAAAATAAAGTTTTCATTTTCTAACTTGAAAAAGCAATACAAAACTTTGTATGACTATGTTCAAACTTGAGTTTTATGATGATCATAATTTACATATTTATTTATTCAATCTTTGCTTTGAATTAGGATTTAAGTTGTCTTCACTAGCCATCTCAAGACTTGGGAGAATGTGTATAGACATGTATATGTGTAATAAAGCAGATAATAAAGCAGGGTGAGAAGGGAAACTATACTAAAAATATACTAAACTATACTAAACTATAAATATACTAAACTATACTAAAATCTACTGAAGTCTAAAATGCTTTTATGTATTATTAAAACATAAATCAGACTTGCAAGATGGCTCAGGAAATAAATGAACTGGTGCACTGCCTATTGATCTGAGTTCTGAGTTCAATCCTTAGGACCCGCATGCTGGAAGGAGAGAACTTAATCCCAAGAGTTGTCCTCTGAATTCCACATAAACACACACACACACACACACACACACATGTGCACACACACTAATTAAATGTAAAAATATACAAATTGGCCAGACAGTGGTGGCACACACCTTTAATCCCAGCACTCAGGAGACAGAGGCAAGTAAGTTCTGTAAGTTCAAGGCCAGCCTGGTCTACAGAGTAAGTGCCAGGACATATTCCAAAGCTACACAGAGAAACCTTGTCTCAAAACACACACACACACACACACACACATACACACACACACTGTCTGTGTCTGAAGTTTCGCATTATTGTAAAGAGAAACAAAACATTTTTTAGCACCTATGACATTGGAGTGTCTATTCTAGAAACATCGTTTTCATTTAAACCTTACAGAGCCCTGAAATATGGATCCCCTCATCCCAGGTGACGACATATGAACCTTGAGAATTGTGTCCCAGGTTCTGTCACCAAGAGTAGAAGCGCTACATCTGATCCGCATCTTTATATCTAACTGCTTTTTGCCCATCAATGTCAATGTTCTAAGGCAGTCTTCTGATTTCTTACACGAGGACATTCTTCAAACGTTGGCTAGCCTCTCAGCACTCACCATACCAGCCACTTGCTAATCCTCACTGCCAGCAACTATGTCTTCCGCAGAACTGTTTCTATCACATTTCAGGTATATCCTCCCTACTCATACATTTATGCTCTGGCACGGTCATGCCATTTTCTCCATAAAGCCTTCAGTTAGTCCTGCTTGACTTTCCTCCTAGAAACATTCATTTAAAAATACTGTAAATTACAATTTCCCACATTGCATTTCTTGAACAACACTTACATGATTGTTCTCCTATTCTTCTATTAATGAATGCAATATGCTTCGTTACATTTGTTCTAATATACTCAAATCCCTGTTAATTTCAATTTACAATGAACATACCTTACATGAAAGTTAGATTGTTTAATGCTTCTAAAAGATAATCATTGTCTAATGGTAGACATATAGTCAACAAATTCAGTTTAAATTTGCAATGTTATATTACACTTTCATTGTATATTAATCTTACAAACAGATTTCATTATGACACTTCTGTACATGCATATAATGTACTCTGATTATGTTCAGCTTCTCTTTACTAAGACAGGATCTCCTATAGCTCAGGCTGTCTTTGAATTCACTATGTAGCTCATGTTGACTTGGAACCCCTGATGTTCCTGCCTCTACTTCCTGAGTGAGAGGATCATAAACTTGAGCCACTGCCCCTGATTTCTATTATTCTTTCTTCATACCAATTCCCTAACTTCAATTTCTTTTCCTTTCTCCATTTTCACTACTTTAACCTTTAGTTTCAGGCTATTTTTCCCCGTTCTCACTTCCACCAATGAAAGAAAACATGCTATGTTTGTCTTTGTGAGATTGATTTATTTCATGAAAAGTGATTATCTCCAATTCCATAGTTTTTCTATAAATCATATAACTTATGAGACTTTTATGCCTGACGCATAGACACATCAAACTTTTCTTTATCCATTCATCTCTGGGTGCACACCCAGGCTGATCTCATAAATTGACTATTGTTACTAGTCTTTCAACAAACACAAATGTGTGGATATCTCTATAATAACCTGAATTGTATTCTTTGGAGGTATTTAGACAGAAATGAAATAGTTGGGTCACATTGAAGTTCTACTTTTATTTTTTAGTGAACTTTCATGCTTTCCTTCAAAGTGGCTGAACTGTTCCATAATGGCTCCTTACTACCACCCCGCAATAATTTTTAGAGTTGTTGATTCTGTTCTTGATGGAAGTCCTTCTCATTAGGAGGGGATGCAATTTTTATTTCTGCTTCGCCGGTGGCTAAGGATTTTGAGCACATATCAACTAGTTACTGGTTATTTGGACTTCATTATTTAAGAAATATCTACATTTCATTGACCGTTACTGATTGGACCTGGGAGTGTGTGTTTCTGTTATTCAACTTTTGAACTTTTTGTGTATCTTAGATATCTTAGATACCAATCCTTTGTCAGATTAATTTTTGGCCGAGGCTTTCTCCCATTTGGTAGGCCATCTCTTTACTCTAAGTAAGCCTTTTATTTTGATCCAATTCCATTAATCAAAACTTGATTTTGTTCCCTGAGCTATTTAGAGTCTTCTAGAGGAAGTTATTTTCTATGTACAGAGGGAGAGTGTTTGTGAGAACCCATGGTCCTCACTTTCAGTAAGAAGACTGGAGGCTGGAAAGTTGAAGATGAAGCACTTTCATTTACTATGCGGCAAAGCTAGGCATCGGGCTGGGATGGGAGGCTTCTCATTCAGTGCAGGGAAGAATAGATAAAAGCCAGACCTGTAACTCTTTCCCTCTCTTTGAGATAATCAGGAAGATATACTTTTATATATCATCTAGATCTTAAGTTTTCGCAACAAAAAAAACATGTGTGGGGTCATCTCTATATTTTTACATAATTTATTTTAAACTTATCATAGACATGACCTTGCACTGGTACTTTTCTGCTCTGATCTTCTACTTTGGATATGGGAAAGGATTTTAGTGGACAACTACTAAAACTTGATACTGCTTTTTTCATATAGTCTTTATATTTTATGCTTTTTTATTTACTTTTGAAATTTTAATATAATCACATTTCCCTTCCCTTTCCAACCTCCAAACCATTTCATATATTCTTTTCTACTCTCCTTCATGTTCGTGGTCTCTTTTTCATTAACTGCTATTGCATGCAGTTAATATTTCTAAATATAATCTTCCAGTCCATATAATGTTATTTTATGTATCTTTTCACTGTTGATTGTTTGGCACTGAACAACCAACTGATGTGCTCCTCCCTGGGGAGGACCACTCCTTCCACTCCCAGCCTTACTCAGTTTCCTGTAGTTCTCGGTATAGGGTTGAGACCTTGTGGACTTTTCCACTTCAGTTTAGTTTGTTGGTTGGTTGTCATCTTTGCTCTGCTTACACTTGGCCAGGTATATTGGTGAGACTTTATGAACAAAACTTCTGATGTTACTAGGAGATACAATCTTACAGCAAATACACTGATCCTCTTGCTCCTACAATATTTCTGGCTGCTCTTCCATAATATACCTTGAGCCATAGGTGTGGGAGATGTATCTTTGTAGATGTATCCAGTGGGATTTTGTCCCATAACTCTGTATATTGACTGGCTGTGATTTTCTTCATCTGTTACAAAGAGAAATTTCCTTAATGAGGGGTGATGACTAGATTTATCTGGGGTTGTAAGGACTAATGTTTATAGATTGTTGTTAGTGATTATTCTGGCTTAGCAAATTAGTAGTTGGAGATTCTCTCCCAATAACCATTAAATAGCTAGCTAGGTTTCTAGTACCAGGCATGGTACACTTCTTGTTGAGAGGTCTTAAATCCCATTAGAAGCATGTGTACCGATATTTTTTACAAATGCAATGAAACATTTTACAACTCATTAATTTTTACAGTTATTTTATAGTAAAGCTTGAAAGATTACATTTTTCTTTGATAAAGCTACAATAACAGTTCTTGATTAATGGCAACTAATAATGGCAGCTTTTTAAAATAAAGAAGTTGGGTAGCATTTTTCATATGTGTTGGCACATTTTATTTTAAATTTTAAATTTTAAAGAGCTTCCTCTTTTCAGAAATATTTCCCCTCTTTCTAAGAAGAAGCATTGGTGTTTGTGAGAACCAAAACGTGTTCTTTTGATGTAAACACTGAGTAGTTTCAACACAACTGAACTCCTGGAATTAAAAACAGAACAATTCTTAGAATAATTACCCTAGTTACTTGAAAAAAAAGTGCAGTTGATGGACAAGTTATCCCAACTCTTTTCTTCTCCAATTGTACCTCTTCTATTTTCTTTATCACCACCTCACAGTTGGTTGACCAGTTAAGCCAACTCTCTTCTTTTCCCACTGTCTCCCCTCTATTTTCCGTCATCACTTCCTCCAGGGAAAACAATGTATGAAGTTAGTTTCTGAAAAAACTTTCAAGTTACCAGATGTCACACAATTTATAATCAATGGATTGCTAAGGAGACCACATTAGTTTATCATGACAAGACTTCAGCCTGCCTGTCATGTCAAGAAAGTTTGGAGAAGGTTCAGATTTTTGTAGAAGCTGTAAGCACTGTGATAGCTCGGGCTGGACCAAGGTATTTGCAGAAGGAACGAAGCTCATAGTAATCCCTCCTGGTAAGTAACTTTTTCCTGCTTCATTCCAGTGATGAAAAGTGTGTGTGTGTGTGTGTGTGTGTGTGTGTGTGTGTGTGTGTGTGTGTATGTATGATTGTAGAGAAAGACCAGAAACCATGATGAGCTACTGTACCTGACTACAATGTTCTTAGCCTGAGTCATTTTCAGGATAGATTATTGAATATGATAGCAAAAACTACTTTATAAATGGCTTCTTCTTTCCACCCGTAAGACATTGAAACTATATTTAGAATAGTAGCATATACAAAGAGTAAGTGGAAGTCATTCCGAGGATCATGTGCATTGACGATTGGTGTAAATTATTGCTTTAGGATAGTATTATAGAAGGTCTTTTTGGTGGATCCTCAGAATGAAGGTTTGCTGATGGCTTGTCTCTGTAGTCTCGAACACAACTAGTGCTCCATCCTCCAGACAAACTGGAGATCACTGTTACTGATTTTGATCATAATTCACAGCAAATTACTATATAACATGAATGGATCCCCGTTTTATTTGTCTGACTTCATGTTGGGTCACAATTTATGTCACTCTGATTCTTGAAATATTACCTAGAGTGTTCTGTAAGAATTTGTAGTTTATGCAAACTGTTTCTGCCCAGTGTCCATGTAAATGGCCTTTCACAATTTTACATCTTTATGTGATCATTATGTCCCTCAAGGAAGCTTAGGATAGTTTTATACTCCAATTTTTTTCCTGTGTCTTTACTTTTTTATAAGAACACGTTTATTTACAAGTAGTTGTGCCCAAGCATGTGATTATTGCTTTGATTTTTCTTTGAAAATTTCTCTCTGGAAAAGAAGTCTCAATTAACTCAAAATTGCATTCTAGACTGAGAACTGATTTATAAATGACAAACCTTTAAGGGAGGAAATACAGAAACAGCTGGAAAAATCTTTTTAAAAAATAAAATAAAACTTCTCAACCTACGGGAACAAGACACAAGCTTCAAGGCAGATTTAGATTTCTGGTTAGATATGGGTTGAATCACTTTGGAGTTCCTTCATGTTTGGTAGAAGAATGAAATGTGTTGTCACAGGTAGATTTGGAATGAATATGTTTTCAAAGTAATTAAAAAATGGCAAGGCATGGCCATAATGAAGTGGAGTTGATGATGTTTAGAAAGAAGAGGGCTGGGAGCAGGATTTCCTGATGGACTTTCCAGGAGATTGCAATTATAAATGTTGATACTGAAGAACACTTGTGCAAACATCCTGTATTTTATACTATATAATGCTTGCAGATATTCAGACTTCTGTAAAACATTCATATATCATGACAGAAGTCATTATTAAAGCATTTGACACTGGTGTGGGGTTTATTATTACAGACAAGTCTATGGTAGACTCAATAGACAGTAGCCTTCATTTTTCTCCAGGTCTAGTGCACTGTGAACAAGCCTAGGCTTTGAACACAGTTATGGAGCTATAACTTCTCCACTTATTCCTAAAGAACATGGGAGACTTTGTGCTCATTTCCTAAAAAGGAAAACAGAGGAGGAGTATGAGAACAGCAAGATTATGTGAGAACCAAAGATGATAACGTTATTAAGCATGTGGAACATTGTCCAATTTATAACAGACACGAAAATTATGGATAGGACTGTCTTCACAAAGAAGAAGCACTTGTTGCTTTAGCCAATAACATTTATTATACAGCAAAGCTTCCTGGGAGGTGCAACTCCCAGGGAGATGGACTCCTAACTGCTAAGATAGAAGATCATCTTCATGTCTACTTACATAGACACAAAGTTTCCATATGGAGGCATCTGTTTTTCTTTAGAAGCTGTTTTCTGATTTGAGAAAAAACATGACTCTAAATATTTTTAAAGGATTTTTATTGCTAACTGTGTGGTGGTGGTGCACACCTTTAATCTCAGCCCTTGTGAGGCAGAAGCAGGAGGATATTCATGAGTTTGAGGCCAGCCTGGTCTACAGAGTGAGTTCCAGGACAGGCTCCATAGCTACACAGAGAAACCCTGTCTTGAGAAACCAAAAAAGGCAATGGGAGGGTTACTGCCAATCATTAAAAATTTTAGCAGGAATTGTAAAATGTTGTTATGTTTCTAATTCTACAAAGTATTTTTTTACATTTTTGGGAATTTTATCATGAGTACTGTATTTACATCATTTCCACCTCGCCCTCTTCCTCTTTGAACTCCCCAACTCCTTGTAAAATTCATGACTCTTCTGTAACTGTGTTATATAAATATATATGCTCACAATATGTATATATCAATACAACCTGCTAAGTCCATCTAGTGTTACTCTATGTGCGTGTGTTCATGTCTAGCCACTTGGGATTACATGACCTATCAGGTACCCATCCCTACAGAGCACTGGTTCTCCCTCTCTTAGCATCTATTCATTGTGTGGAGCTCCTCATCTTGAAGTTTGGATATGGGAGATTTTCCTCACCAATGCTTGAATGCCAATTGGTGTTGTAATTGTGCACATTTTGTTTAGGTGACCATACTGTTAGGATTTCATAGATTCCTGCCATATGTAGAAAGCACTATCTAAACAGATGTCCCAGGCCAATGGCTCTTCAGTTTTTCTACTTCTTTTCCACATAGATCCCTCAGCCCTGAGGGAAAAGGATGCATGACCACATCCCCACTTAGGACTGAGTGCTCCAAAGTCTCTCATTTTTTGAACATTGTCCAGTTGTGAGTCTCTATGTTAATAGATATATACTGTAAGAAGCTTCTCTGATAAGGTTTGAGCAATGCACAGGAGTTGTTTTATTGCTATGTTCCATTAGCAGAATTATAGGATTATAGTTTTTCCTAGGCTTGCGACCTATCTAGTCTCAGGTGTTTGGCATCCTTAGCAGTATCAGATATGGGTTGCATTTCATGGAGTGGGCCTTAAATCCAATTTTAAAAAATGCTTGATTAATCAGTAAAATGTTCTACAACTTCACCATTATATCTTACAAGCAGGTTACTATTGTAGGTAGCAGAATTTCTCTTCTAGTATCATACAGAGTAACTTCTAGCACCATAAATACTAGTCAGAAGGGGTAAAGTTTCTAGTTGGGCTCAGTTTCTCCATGTTTAATGATACAACTAAATAGCATTTAATGACACAAGTAAGTGGTGTCTTCAGCTATAGGGCCTTAGCATCAGGTTATGTAGAGTAAGCAATAGCTTTGGGAATATCCTGTGATGTTTGAGCTTTGGTCAAAGACTCAATAAGGTATAACTCATTCCTGGCACTAGATGTTTTGCTTGGCGGCATAAAACTTCTTGTTGGGGCATTCTCTCTCCCATTTTATGGTAATTCTATTTAAATTCCTTTCATATAAGTATATATTTTAGGAAGCTTCTACAGTTGTAGATTTCCATGTGATTTTTCAGATAGTGTTAGTTGTCCATATTCATATTCTGATTTTCCATCCTCCTCCCCACTTAATCCTATTCTAGTTTCTTCTTTATCCCTTGACAGCATTATATTCTATTTCTCCTTCCTTGGAAGATCCCCTCTTTTCCTGGCCCCTTACTAGGTAGTTATCCTCTGAGTTCATTCAGATTGAAGCACCTAAACTCAACACACTAGGAATAATTTGGAGGTTACAGCTACAGCTACATGCTCAACTCCAAAACTAGGAGTGGTTCTCATGTGAGGCTGGGATGCTTCCTAAAAGTACACAGCAATTAGGAGATCCCTGAGAACTTCAAAGGGAGAAAGGGATCCACAACTTCAGCTAGCAGATCTACTTGGTCGATTGCAATTACACATGAAGGATATTTCCGTTGCATAAGGGATTACGTACAGCTACAATGAAAAGTAGAAAGCTACCTCCTGACATCTATTCCACTGAGCTCTAAGGAAAGCAGAGCATATTATAGTCAGCTAAATGAACAGTGGGTTGCACTAAATTGCCAGAGAACAAAGTCACAAAGGATGGGGAAGGGAAGCATGTTAGGAATGACAAGAAACCTTCATCTGTAAAATGACCATAGAAGCAATTTGTTTCCTCACCCTAACATCCATCCACCCAGATGCATGGATATTTCACCACACCACGAGAAAACAGGTAGTGTAAAGACAGAAGTTGTTCCTAACCATTCAATATTGTGTTTATAATGATATGTAATAATTATTTTGAGTGACTGGTTTTAGTGGTGCAATAGCACTTGGGAGGCAGAGGCAGGAGGACCAGGAACAGGAGGAGGCCATCCATGGGTACATAGCAAGTTTGATGCTACAATGGGCTACCTGAAACTCTGTCTCAGAAATAATAACTACTATCCTCATAATTATTATCTTTATTGATTTTCCATTTTATCTTACAGACAAAAGCTTTGATGCAGACATTTCCCCCAAGCCTACCATTTTCCTTCCTTCTGTTGCTGAAACGAATCTCCACAAGGCTGGGACATACCTTTGTCTCCTTGAGAAATTCTTCCCTGATGTTATAAGGGTATACTGGAAAGAAAAGGATGGCGATAAGATCCTGGAATCCCAGGAAGGGAATACACTGAAAACCAATGATACATACATGAAGTTTAGCTGGCTTACCGTGACTGAAGAGTCAATGCGTAAAGAGCACATATGCATTGTCAAACATGAGAACAATAAAAGAGGAGTTGATCAAGAGATTTCCTTTCCTCCAATAGAGAAAGGTATATGCATGTATCCTTTGAAATATAGCTTTCTAGAAAATGTGTTTGAAAATATTCATATTTTTATCATGTATTAATAAAAATTAACATAAGGCTTTTAACAGGGCCACTGCATGCGTTTTATCTTGTACTTTACCAAAATACTAAGATGGCAGAGGCTTTGGCTTAAGTTTTTCTAAATATATCATCATTATCCAAAATATGCAGATTTGATTTGTTCTTTCTTCTTTCTTGTTTTTCTTTTCTGTTTTCTTCTTTCCTTCTTTCCTTTCTTTTTTCCTTCCTTCCCTCCTTTCTTTTCTTTCTTCTTTCTTTCTTTCTTTCTTTCTTTCTAGAAATTGTTAATTTTATTTTTTTAATAAGTAACTAAGTATATGATAAATGCTAAAATGGAGGTTCCGGTATTGATGACTTAATCAGAAATATTCTGCCAAGCAAGCAAAATCATTTACTTTAATCTTATTGTGTACAAAGTTCAAGTCTCAGACACTGATGCCTTAGAAACTGGTGCCTTAGTTAACGACATATTCAAATGAAATAGCCAAGGCTTATTACTAAAAAAGGAGTAAACTTAGCAGCCTTGAAATTTTTAGATTTTGGTTGTTGTGGTATGTATCACTGTCATATAGGATATCATAATTAAAAATCGAGTAAGGTTAGTGGTTGTAAGCATGCTTCATAACTAATGCATCTCCTGACATTTCAATGCATTTCACACGGAACAGGGATGTGGGTGGGTAGACCAGGATTAGCACGTCAGTGTCGCAACACTGTACAGGGGGCTGTATAGTGATGAATGCACACTCTTTTCCTTACTCAGAATAAGTCAGAAACAAGGTCCCAAAGGATCCCTTAATTCAGTGGGCGTCCAGTCAGAGGGTTCAATGTGCAGGTGGCCTAGTGGTGGTCTTGCAATTCATTGTCACAACTGCTGGCATGGAACAATAGTCTCAAGCCCCAGGGACCTTCTGAACTTATGAGGAATGAGAACATTTAGAACCTGTGAGCCTCTTCCTGGTCACTGTCAGTGTTTCTCCTCGGGGATTCCTTAGTCACTCAAATGATCAATGAACTTTGAGCAGTTGTTTTGGGAAGGTACTTGATTTGGAAGGTCATAGCTGTTTTTCTTTGAAGACCATTTTAGACAGCTTGATATGTTTTTTAGGGTAAAAAAGGAAAAAATATTCCTTTTGAATTTCTGCTTCTCTGTATACAGAAACAAACCAAGTGAAAGACGTGTACTGAGTAATATATAATGAGACTCATTTCTATAATGTATTTATATAATTATGTGATTATGGAGCTCATATTTTAATACACTTTTGTCTATGTGAGGACATCTATGTATTCATTGGCATGTAGATATATACATATTCACAAACACAGAGAGAACTGTCAAATAAGGTGCGTATTAATTAACAAATTCTTACTGTTATTTCTTGTAGTTGCCATGAGTGCTGAGCCTACACCTTGCTGGCACGAAAATGGTAGGTTTTCAGTATGCTTGACTAACATTATAGCACTCTTCCTTTTGAATATAACAATGCTCGAACTGCCTTGGATTAATTTAGAAATATCTAAATGTCTGGGTGTTACAGAATGGACAGTGATATTTACAGCCACTGTGTCACTATGGACATCACAGCCACACAGTGAACAACTAATTAAAGTAAAATAAAGTGTACTTTAATGATGGGTACAGTGATGTACCCTAACCTATTTTAACAAAGGAATTCACTTACTCATATGTCTATTGTTCTCAACCACCAAATATAGCAAGATAAAAGTTAAGTCTAAGTCGTTAAAGTCATCTAGTTACTCACTAGTTAGTGCCATTGATGGGTTTAGATTAATTGACTTCCAAGTTCAAGGGCCCTCTTAGTGGTTCTTTTGAGAATGGTGAGTGTTGTTTCAGGTTTGGGTGAGAAGAGATGTTACTCCATGTAGGTCCTCAGCAATCAATGCCCACTACTCCCTCCTCAGTAACCTGTGCTACGCTGTCTAACAAGCAGGTGGGGCTAATGAAAGATCTCTTTTAGCCGTGCTGCAGCTTCAGCTCACGAGCACCTCTGCCTACTACACCTACCTTCTCCTCCTCCTCAAGAGTGCGATCCACCTGGCCGTGGTCAGCTTCTCTCTGGCTAGAAGAACAGCAACCTGTGGCAATGAGAAGAGGGCCTAAGGAAGTGAACAGTGGCTCAACAAGTCAGCTCCTGTACATCCTTTATGTGAAATCGTGCTTTATGGGCCCAGCTGGATTTTCTTGCTAACTTTGACCTGTGTAAAAATCACATGCATATCATTCTGTCATCACTTAAAAGTTTTCAGACTTTCATAAGCGATTCGAGCAACTTCTCTCACTAACCCTTCTGATTCTATCCTCTTCAGCAGTTCCCTCCCCCAGGAGCCTGGAGCACCCCAGCTCCAGTACACATAGCTTGCAGCTTCTACCGCAGTCCTTGTTGCCCTTGAGCCAGCTAACTCCCTGAAAGCCTCCACACTAGACACCCTGAAGAGCCTTCTTTACTGCCTGAATTCTTGTACTTCATATTAGAGACAATAAATTCTTTGAAAATCAGAAGTCTGCTTTTGTCAGTTTTTACTTTCATTTAATAACCGTGAAGGACACAGTATGATAACAGAGCCATGGCGTTCAGTGACGGTTGGTAACAAGAGTCCAAAATCACATTCCTAATCTTGGTCTACAGTCTGTAGTTATGACATTTCTTGTGACAGTGGGTGTAGGCGGAACTACAGGCCATTGGAAGAGCCATGTTACTGCTCTCAAAGGCCATCACATTTTGGGCATTTGGTTTTAGGCTTTCTCCTGACCATGAGCAGATATCTAACATGACTCAAACTGGGCGTGCACAGCCCTATGCCTGTTTCCATAGCAGCATGTTTGCTGACCCTCGGGCTGCTCCCTGGAAGCTACCAGAATTCCAGAGAGGAAAAGGGATGGAGGAGAGTGACCGCACACACTGAACTCCAGTACCACAGCTTTCTCTGTGAAATGGAGTCAGAATATTCTATCCACTAGGGCTTTACATGTTAAATGAATTAGTAATAGCAACTACAAGCAAGCTCTTGAGAGCCCTAATATAGGCCCTTGACCTTACCTTAGAGAGTGGATACCACACTCACACAAAAAGGCACCAAATTATTTTTAATTTTCTCCATGGGGAGGGTGACAGAGTGCAATAGGATCACGTCTTGTACTACACAAGCAACCCCGGATCTTCGAACAGTCATTGAAATAGATACAATCATAGACCACAGTTTACAGATTGCAGAGCTAAGCTCACTACTAAAGGTCACTGTTTTGAATCAGTACTTGTAACTTAAAGCCAGATTTCTCTAATCTTGTGTGTGTGTGTGTGTGTGTGTGTGTGTGTGTGTAAGAGAGAGAGAGAGAGAGAGAGAGAGAGAGAGAGAGACAGAGAGACAGAGAGTCGAGAGAGAACATCAGTGTACTACATATCCTATATTTTTCAGTAATATTAAATCAAGACAACCTACAAATTATGAAAACACCCATTGCTTCCGTAATAAAGTTAGTGATAATTTCCTTAAGGACTTGTGACTTCATCTCTTTATTCCTCATGATCACTCCAGGTTACTGGCTTGTCGTTCTTTCTCACGCATCCTTCCTCTAGCTAGAAGCACAATCTGCTCTATCGTCATAATTGTGCTACTTTCTGTAAGCTGGAACAACTATTCTGCTTTCCAGTGAGCATTTGTCTTCGGTTTGAAACTGCTCTTCTAGGGAGAGCACTAATATAGTGCACAGTGAGCCTCAGGCACGGTAGATCCCGTAATGCTGTTATGTGGATATGAGCAGCATCCCGAGACTCAGATTCATCCACAGACAGAACCACTTGTAGAAGATTCTGGAATCTAGGTAGTTTCTGATGCAGGAATGAGGTTATGCAACTTCCTTGGTCCATGACTTTTATCACAGCACAACAGCCTCAAGTAGGTACGTGATTGATTTTGTGGGAGAATCCTGAACCATGAGCCACATTTCAGATAGAATCCTGGCTACTTTGCCTGGCTGTTCTTAGCTATATCAACTTCTTTTCTGAGTGATAAAATTTGTGTATATTTATGGAATCCTATGTAATGTTTGAGTCCATACACATAGTGAGTATTCTTTAAATCAAGGTAAGCACAATTTTTTTTCTAACCCATCCATTTATCATTTTTATGCCATGGGAATATTCAAACATCTTTTCCTTTGCCTTTTGAGATGCACATTATATTATTATTTTCTAATGGTTTAATCCCACACTAAAATTTTTGCATCCTTAGAATAATGCTTAAAATTAAGTAATTTCAGATATGCATGCAAAGTTACAAACCAAGCAGTTGACAGCTGAATGAATTAAGTGTGGGAATCACAGGTGTTGTGGTATTTTCCAGGCAAGGGACCAAGTATGTACCACCTCAGGCAAGCAAACACACAGTAAGATGACAGAATGTCAGTGTTTTGTACAGGGAAGCGATGGCAGGGAGCACTGTGGGGTCTCCTAAAGCTCCACAGAGAATGGCAGGACTCGGACCTCAGATGGCTGGAGTGAACAGTTCTGCTCTTATCCAGCACAGCGTTTCTTTGTAGGTTAGAAACAGACTAGTCTTCAAGAAAAACTTTCTTTCGCTTTTAGGCTCAGAGTGGATGAAGGGAATCACCTCCTTATCTACACACATGTCCTCAAGTTAGAGCTCATATTTTTAACTTAAAATGAAAAGGCTTCAGGTTTTGTCCAATCAACTTCAGTATCTGTGAAACCAAGCAGAGGTTCCCACGGAGGGGGGGGGGGGAGGTTCACAAGAAGAGTCAGGCCTTTTAAGAAGATGAAATTTAATTTAGGCTTCCTTCCCAATGTTCCTGAACTGACTAGACTTCTTTAGACCCAGCGTTTAGCCTCTAAACAGAGACACTATGTCTGCACAAGGAAACAGATGCCATGACTGGAAACTGGAAATTAGCAACAGCCTTGTGGAACTGACATCACTGGCCAATAGCACCAGGCCTGTCTCATGTGGTGTTGACCCCCCTTAGCCCCTCCTGCTGGAGTCCACCTGGGCAGCCCTGAGCCTCAGCAGTGTGCAGAGAGGATTCTGGGGCAGGGAAGTAGTGAGAGAATACCCTGTGGCTAACAGCAGTTTTACTTTCTCAAGCTTCTTTTGTTTACCTACTCTGTCAATGTGGTTGCTTCCTGGAAAATGGTTAAACACAAACCACCAATGTTTGGGGCAGCACAAGGTGTGGCTTAGGTGTTAAAAGACAAAATAGCAGCAGTTAAACCACAGCCAGCTCTGCTTGCTTTCAAAAGACCACAGCTATTGGAGAGACAACTTCCAACTCCACATACCGGAAGTGGACCCGAAACTTAGTCTCCGTGCTGATGGACGCTGGGCTTGTGCTTGGTGTTCACAGAGCTCAGTTGCAGTGGGGATTGGAATCTGTTCCCAGAACTGTGTAGACACTGTATCCAACAGAAACAGAGGAGAGATGTAGCTCCAAGATAATTTTAATGTTCCATCAAGGGTCTGTTCTTTTCTCCAGTGCTTAATTTAAGATCCTATGGATGCCCGGAGTTGGTGGCCCACGCCTTTAATCCCAGCAGTCCAGAGGCAGAAGCAGGTGGATCTTTGTGAATTCAAGTCCAGCTTGGTGTACAAGAGCTAGTTCCAGGACAGGTTACAAAGCTACAGAGAAACCCTGCCTCAAAAAAAAAAAAAAAAAAAAAAAACTACAAAACAAACAAGCAAACTAAAAAGATCCCAAAGAGATTTTTGCTTCATTTTCTTAGTTTAAAAAAAAAAAAAGGATTAAGGCTCTGTCCTGAGCCAAGTAGCATAGGAAAATGAAGACGTGGCAAGAACAATGTACTCTAGGAAGTCACAGAAGGCCCTGAGCTCGGTTGTGTTAAAGTAATCCACTGCATAGTAGTTCCACCTCGGGAGAGAAACGTTATCAGAGTTACCTGAGAAAGGCTTACTTGAAGATATTAACATGAGTATCAGGTAAATGAGAGAGCAGAGTCAGGAAGGAGATGCTCGGAAATATGAACACAGAAAGAAAATATCTCCAACTCTGGCCACACATGCTGGACACAGAGTGGTCAGCAGATACTTGTCCAGTCCCAGGAAAGCATAAGTATAGAAGGAACATTCGAGGCTAGCTTTCACAGTCTGATGTCATGGAACATTTGAATCAGATACTGCCATAATCTTGTGTGTAATCAGAGCCACTTTTTAAACCAGGCTGGGTGCCCACTAGGGGGATTAGCTTCATCTGTTGGCTCTGCACAGCTGTCTAGGGAGCAAGCACTCATCTCAGCTTAAGCTGATAAAAGGGATGATGTCTTGCTTAACCATAGCTGTGGGCTTTGAGTGTGTGCAGCTCTATTACTGAGACAGGAAATTGGCACGGTGTCAGCCCCCTTCCCCCCTCCCCGCCCAGTTCCTAAGGTTCTGTACCAAGACAAACACCCGGGAGTTCCCTCCATTCTTTTCACCATGAGTAGCCCTTGCCTGCACCCCAGCCTCCCAGCGGGACTGCTGATGTGGGCTCGCACTCAGAACAGCACAGAGGCAGGACTGAATCCCCACCCACACCTGCATCATCTCTGCTCTTCAGGTCTCCTTTCTAGAAAGACAAGGCTAATGGTGCAGACTCACAGGCTGCTTCTGTGGGAGGCAAGGGGTGAATTCCACATTTGGAAAAATAGTTCATGATGTATATCAGTTCGCTTTTATTCAAACTAGTTAGACATTCAGAAAATTGATAGTAGTGCTTTCCTGGGACTCTTGTTTTCCAAGTAACAGGACTTAGAAAACCACAGGACACATCACATAGTTTTACATTAAAAATAATATGATGTTAACATTTTACATTATTCTCAATCTCTGTTCATCCCCATTTCATATTTCTTTTTTGTTTTCACATTTAGTATTTTTATTGTTTTTCTTGTGCTATACATTTTTATCTGCTCCCCTTCCTTCCTCCCCTCTTCCTTTCTATCCTCTTCTGTGACCCCCATGCTCCCAATTTACTTAGAAATTCTTGTCTTTTTCTCCTTCCTATTTAGATCCATGTATGTCTTTTTTAGGACCTTTTTTGTTGTCTAGGTTCACTGGGGTTGTGAATTATAGGTTGATTTTTCTTTGCTTTATGTCACTTATGAGTGAGTACATATATGTCTTTCTGGGTCTGAATTACTTCACTCAATATGTTTTCTAGATCCATCCATTTGCCTCCAAATTTCAAGATGTCATTTTTTTTAACCTCCAAGTAGTACTGCATTGTTTAAAATGTACCACATTTTCTTTATCCATTCTTTTGTTGAGGGGCATCTAGGTTGTTTCTATGTTCTGGCTATTGCAAATAATGCTGCTATGAACATAGATGAGCACATGTCCTTGTGGTATGAATGAGCTTCCTTTGGGTATACACCCAAAAGTAGTGTTGCTGGGTCTTGAGGTAGAATGTTTCCTAATTTTCTGAGAAATTGCCATAATGATTTCCAAAGCCATTGTACAAGTTTGCACTCCCCCCAGCAATAGAGGAGTGGTCCCCCTTTCCTACATCCTCTCCAGCACAAGCTATCATCTGTATTTTTGATCTTGGCCATTCTTACAGGTATAAGATGGAATTTCAAAGCTTGTTTGATTTGCAATTTTCTGATGACTAAGGATGTTGAGCATTTCCTTAGTTGTCTTTCAGCTATTTGAGATTTGTCTGTTGAGAGTTCCCTGTTTAGGTCTGTACCTCATTTTTTTTATTGGATTATTCGTTCTTTTGATATCTAGTTTCTTGAGTTATTTATATATTTTGGAGATCAGTCCTCTGTCCATTGTGGGGTTGGTGAAGATATTTCCCCATTCTGTAAGCTGCTATTTTGTCTTGTTGGTCATGTCCTTTGCTTTACAGAAGCTTCTCAATTTCAGAAGGTCCCATGTATTAATTGTTGCTCTCATAGTCTGTGCTACTGAGACTAAATATAGGAAGTATCCCCCTGTGCCAATGTGTTCAAGTGTACTTCCAAATATCTCTTCTATGAGGTTCAGTGTGGTTGGGTTTATGTTGAGGTCTTTGATTCATGTGGACTTGAGTTTTGTGCATGGTGATAGATATGGATCTATTTGCATTCTTCTACATGTTGATACCCAGTTATGCCAGCACTGGGTGTTGAAGATACGATAGAGGAAATAGACTCATTGGTCAAAGAAAATGTTAAATCTAAAAAAAGCTTAATACAAAATATCCAGGAAATCTGGGACACCATGAAAAGACCAAACCTAAGAATAATAGGGATAAAAGAAGTTCAATTCAAAGGCACAGAAAATATACTCAACAAAACTATTGAAGAAAACTTTCCCAACCTAAAGAAGGACATGCCTATAAAAATATAAGAGGCTTACAGAACACCAAATAGATTGGACCAAAAAAAAAAGTCCCCTTGCCACATTATAATCAAAACACTAAACATACAGAATAAAGAAAGAATATTAAGAGTTGCAAAGGAAAAGGCCAAGTAACATATAAAGGCAGACCTATCAGAATTACAACCTGACTTCTCAATGGAAACAATGAAAGCCAGAAGGTCACGGTCAAACATTATGAAGACATTAAGAGACAATGGATGCTTACCCATTTCATATTTCTAAAACTTTGTGCCAAATAAATTATACCAAGAGAAATACATCTGATCATTTAATATGTTGAACTTATTACATTATAATTATGCAAAGTGCATGAGCATGAGTTTTAAGAAAAGGGTTATAGAGGGTTTTAAAAGAAATACTAAAGAAATTGAGGCTCAAAACCAAATAATTGATTCTTTAAAGGGGCATTTCACTTACATAAAAGTGGAATTTCAATACATTAAGAAATCTTCCAATTCCAAGGAAATATAAGATTATCAGGTACTCATTACCAGGTCAGTCTGAGTTTCAGATAAAAACAAACAAACAAACAAACAAAAACAAGGCATGATCTGAGGACCACAGTAGGAACTGTTAGTGGAGGTGAGGCAGATATCCATGAGGTATTACCATGAAGAAATTCATTAACTCACCAATAAAATCATTAATGAACAAACGTCACCATTTTTTGGTCATTGGAAGACCCTATTCCTATCAGCAGTCTTGTTCCCTTTATCTATTTTAACCTATAAAACCTAAAAAGTACCCAAAAAACTATTATATAACCATATTCAGATACTGACAGACTCAAAACACACATTCCAAGGGGCTGCAGATTTTTCTGACTCAGCACACTTCCTGTTCTTAACAAAACAAGCAAAAGCATCAACATCTTTTCTTATGTGTACAGTCAAATACACAGAATATTCTGTCAAGGGTGAAGATCATTGTAAATGCCTTAATGAATTTAATAATGATGCCCTTGTTTCTTAAGTAAGGCTTCTGTGGCAGATCAATGTTACTCTATCATTTAATCTAATAACCAAGCTGAAAGGTAAGCATAATTAGCATTTCAATTTTATAATGAAAAGTTTTAGACTTTGACAAATGGAGTGACTTTATAGGTAGGATTTGAGCTAACCTCTGTTTGATTTTGGCCCACATTCACTTGTTCCCTAAGTGATTGTCAAGAGAAAATGGTTTCTAAATGGAGATGTTGAAGGGGCAATAGGGAATTTAGCCAATCCATTTTATGATTGACTTTTTAAATTCTGCACTAATAGGTTCTACTACTCAGGACTACATGGAAGTATTTAAATTGATATAAAATAGATTGTTTATTTAAATCATTCTGCTAAATATTTTTTCTCTTCATATTTAGGTTATAAAGACTTCCTTGAAAAATAGAAATCTTGACAACAAAAACTGTATTAACCAACAAAAAGATATTCAAATGAGACAGTAAAACAGGACTCTGACTGTGACTTTTGGCCCTGTCTGTCCCAAGTCTTTACCCTTGGACTGTGGAAATATTATCCAAAGTTTATGGAGAAGATAGATAAGCTGAAGTAGATGGCCATGCTCTTTCCTGTGTTCTGTGCTTCCACAGAGGGAGCATCTAATTTGGGTTAAGGCCAACCTTAAGTTGACTGATGTAGATATTATCATCCCTTCAAAACATTTGGAACTGAGGACTCAAGAACTTTGAAGCACAAAGATTGTATGGATATTCCTAGTATCCGTGGAGTGTATTAAACCCAAGTGTGATCATCAGTAAAATATAGTTTGCCCATATCACACTGACCTAGACAGAAATAAAGGACAAAGAAGTGAAGACAAGACTAGTCTTCTCTGTATCTTCATGAAGATTCAGAGCATGTTTCTCCAAACATGCTCGAGTAGGAAATATGGCCATTGAATGAAAAGAGTGTAGCAGGGACAGCTGTAACTGATCAGATGAAGCAATGAAGCAAATGAAGGATGAGGCAATCAGGCAGCCTGAATACATGAGTGTCTGTAGAACCAGCGTCCGGCCACTGGCTATGTACTCGAGGGAATAAAAAGCAAACTCAGTGTTCCTAGATCTCATGATGTCTACAAGTGTCCTAAATGAAGAGGAGGAAGAAGAGGAAGAAGGAATAATAACATAAAAGCAAAGGCAGCTTCTCTCCAACAGTTTCTCCTTTTGACTAAACACCTGGTAGAGTCTAAGATAGACCCTCATCCACTTTGCCCTGCCTCTGGCTCTGTCTGGAAGATCAGCTCTGCCTTAACTTGGCAGGGATTATACTCTTTTGAGTTGAGAGGATTTTCTGCTTAATTGCTGCTCCCTTTCCTTCTGCAGTCCAGGAATAGAAGGCATGCTGTGGGCTCTGACCCAATTTCCATCTATTCTGTGTAGTGATATTTTATCTTAACAAATAAAACTTGCATGAAGATCAGAATGTAGAGCTAAGCCACTGAGACCAGGAGACAGAGGCAGAGGGAGCTCTGTTAGTTCAAGGCCATCCTGAGCTATACAAGATTGAATCTGTCTAAAAGAGAAGCAGAACTCCCAACACCTGGGATCACATGCCTTTAATCTCAGCACTAGGGAGGTGGAGACGGGAGTGATATGGCTGGGTGGAGAGAGGAATTTAAGGATGAAGGAGACAGGAGCTCAAGGCAGTCTGAGGTTTGGTGGTGACAGATGGAGTCTGGAGATGCAGTCTTAGGACAGAATCTCCCATTGAATCTGAGCATTGGTAGAGGCAAAAGAACTCTAGTGACTGGCTTCTCTGCTTCTCTGATCTTCAGCATTAACCCCTATATCTGACTCTGGGTTTTTATTATTAATACTAATTAGAATCTGTGCTACAGTTCTGCCTCCTGGTAGGTGACATAGCTACCACACTAAAGAATTTCAATAGAAATTTGTTGTTTTGTTGTCATGGTTGCTGTAATCATTGCAGGAAACCTATTTTTTCCAGTTTAGAAGATATATTGGAGTCAGTCACCAGGCCAACTTGATCATCTGTTGTAACTACTTGTGACATTCATGCAGAGAAGCAGTATATCTACCAGTACATACTGAGCAGTTATTCTGGAGCAGGTGGCTAGGGAAGAAAGCAAAGATCTACATTATGGCTTTGAGCCATGCCCCTCCCTCTTGGGCTGTTCTTAGGACACAGGTGACATATCCCTGCATCATTTTCCCAAATACCTGTGTCCTATACCAGGCTCTGCATCAGTTGGTACCTGGGCAGCCTGCCTCTACCCTGTTGGAAGCCATGCTTTACCTACCTATCACTCCCTCTAAACTCTGTGCATGGGCTTGTCCTGACCACAGTTACAGTCTTATTACTGAGTCCTGGTAGTTCATCTTTGTTCACATTTTAGGTCTGAGTCTTTTCTCAAATTTCCGAACTATTTCTAAGAAATTCAAAACTAGGCATAATTTCAAAACTAGGCATAATTTCTAGATCACTAGTTTTTTTTTTCTTTTTTTTTTTTTTGTGTGTGTGTGTGTGTGTGTGTGTGTGTGTGTGTGTGTGTGTGTGTTTCTTTCTAACCCAGATCTCTGTTAGGGCACTTTGAAAAACTGCTCTTCAAAATCTCCCCCTAAAGAGTTGTCTTTGGTTATCACCTCACTGACTTTGAACAGTCCCTTACCATCCTTGGCTTTAATTATCTTTGAGAGGAGGGAGGAGAGATCCCGAAACAGTTCAAGACGGTTCTCTCTGGAGCTCCCTATGAACACATGAGGCCGCCCACAGACTGCTGTAAGTCAAACACAGGGCCTCAGGTAACACAATGTGGGGTTTGTCTTCCTCTGAATCCACGGCCTGTCCCTGATGTCTGCCTTCCCCACTTCAGAGACACGTGCGTCCGCTCAATCGCCCCTCCACTATCTCACACTTTGGTTCCTGGAAATCCTGTCTATGGCATTTTCACTGCCTCCTGCTTCCCACTCTGAAAGCCAGACCCTCCAACCTTGGTCCTCTACCAGCTCCCTCCACTTGTGACAGATTTCACCTGCCCACATCTGCTTTCGAATTCTTCTGTTCTACCCTGTTTGTGAGCCTGGAGTCAAGTTTCCAGAACCCTGGTGCTCCGTAGTGTGTCACCCTCCTCCTAGCCTTTTCATCTTCAGCAGCTCCCTACCCAGAATTCCATGTTTTGATCGTGGGGTTTGGCTGGCGGGTTTTCTTAGGTGCGTGCTACCTAGTCTTACCGAGTCTTTCTGGTTAACTCCACTTCCTCTCCATGCTCAGCTCAATCAAGGTCTCCTTCAGCAGCCTCGCTCTCCTAGGAAATCAGAGAGGGGAAGCCTCCAATTGCTGGATAGTGGCGCCCCCTTGTGTCCTCTTCTGTCACAGCCTTTCCTGATCACTGTTTTCTATTAGGAACTGTTTCAGGAGATGGAGACGGTGGTTGTATTTCTTTTGTTTGCGGAGCAGATAGAAAAGAAAAGGAATTAGTGAACTAGTGGAAGTGGAGGTATTTTTATTTATTCTGAAGCCAGAGAAATATAATCACTTAGGTGTAATTTTAGAAAAAAATTAACTAAATAAAAAACAAGAACAAAGTACTTCATTCACTAGATTATGGTACTCCATAAATATAAATTCCATGGAAGAGGCTTAAATGTAGATTAGTGTTTGACTGTCCTTTAGCACTGAGAGAGGGGTGCAAGAAGCCCCACTCCTCACCGAGGAGCTATTAGAAATCAGTGCACACCTTTAGTCTCAGCACTCGGGAGGCAGAGGCAGGTAGATCTCGATGAGTTCAAGGCCAGCTTGATCTACAGAGTGAGTTCCAGGACAGGCTCCAAAGCTACATAGAGAAACCCTGTCTCGAAAAACCAAAAAAAAAAAGTTTTCAGAATATGTATTTTAAGCCGGGCGGTGGTGGCGCACGCCTTTAATCCCAGCACTCGGGAGGCAGAGGCAGGCGGATCTCTGTGAGTTCGAGGCCAGCCTGGTCTACAAGAGCTAGGTCCAGGACAGGCTCTAAAAAAGCTGCAGAGTGGCGCACGCCTTTAATCCCAGCACTCGGGAGGCAGAGGCAGGCGGATCTCTGTGAGTTCGAGGCCAGCCTGGTCTACAAGAGCTAGTTCCAGGTCAGGCTCTAAAAAAGCTGCAGAGAAACCCTGTCTCGAAAAACAAAAAAAAAAAACAAAACAAAACAATAAAAAAGCTGCAGAGAAACCCTGTCTTGAAAAACCAAAAAAAAAGAATATGTATTTTATAATCAACAATACATAGTAGTTTTATATAGTAATATTTATGGGACATTTATTTTGATTATTTTATTTTGAGACAGTCTTATATAGCCCCAGATGGCTGTGAAATTGATATTTATCCAAGGATGACCTTAAATTACTGATCCTTTTACCTGCTCACTTCTCAAGTTCTGGGAATATATGCTTTCTACACACCTAATTTATGTGGTGCTGTGACTCACACCCAGAGCTAAGCAAGCTAAGCAAGCACACTACCAACTGACCTGTAGCTGATCCAGAAGTATGATCCTTTAAATAATTCAGGGAATAGGAGTAGCTGTCCATAGTCGTTCTGGCCTGCTGTAGAGCATTAGAGGTCATTCCCATGGCTTCACTGTACCCTGTCCCTTCAACCAAACTCTTCCTAAGTTCTATCGATCTTGATTTTATTCTCTACATCTCTGACACCAATATTTCGGCATCCACACATACATGGGGTATGAATGCCCTCTTATAACAGGGATAAAGAAGAGTCACACACATGTCTTTCTGGGTCTCACTTATTTCATGCAACACAACATCTTTCAATGCTATCCTTATTGCTACAAGTAACAGAATGTATTCCTTTTGATAGGTGAATAATGTCTAATTGCACACATGTGAGCACACAAACTCATGTGCATACACACAGAACACAAAACATGCAGAAACAGATATCTCTTTGACAAGTAGTTTTCTGTTCCTTGGGGGCAAATGTACAGTCTGTGTGAGGAAAGGGGGTGCAATCTTATTTCTATCCATGGATAAACAGAGGAAAAATTGAAGAAAGTATAGATGGAAGGTATCTTTGTGACTCTTCAGCTTACTTAGATGTTCATTAATATATCTTTGCTTATCTGAATCATCATACTTGAGTTCTGTATTAGTGAATGTGTGATTTAACTTCTTTTTACCACCCTCTCCATTTGTCAAAGGGAGAAAGACACAGCACCCACTGCATAGGGCTGTGAATAGGGATAAATGAAGTCATGTAATAAAGCTTGTCAAATGCCTGAGAAATCTCCAGTGGCTATGAAGCACTAATGTTAACTAACATTAAAGCTATCACTGAATGTTAATCATGGCTGTTTCTACCTAATATATTTGACTCCATGCTCCACTAAGAGGAAATGACACTTTGCATAGATGGGCTTGCTTATACCTGTCAACAATTTTAATCAAGTTTTTCTTCAAAGTTCCCATATTAGAAATGAAATGTAATTATCCAAGTCACAATCTACTGCGTGACTTTGGAGTTGATAGAAGAAAACACAACGTATTTATGTCCTTATACACAGAGTGTCTGCCAAATGTAGCATCTGAGGATTTTTTTTCCTTCCTGGGACAGAACATCATAGTCAACCTTTGTATCTGGGTCTTGGATCAATAGCAAATCACAAAAACATAGACAGAACATAACAAATGTCTCTTTTTGCTATCCAGGCAACATAACTGCAGTAGCGTGAGGGACTGACTGGTGATTCTCCCTACTCTACCAGATGAAGACATACAGACAAAGAATATTTCTTAGACCTTTAACCCACATATGCATCTGACCTGCTGCTGTGGGGCAGGAAACCTCAGAACTGCTCAGAACTGAAATAGATCATGACCCACCCTGGGGAATCCACTGACCCTGAATTTCTCTGAGGCACTGGGACAGCCCCACCCTCCTGCTTGTGACCTAAGACTCCAGCTCACACACTACTTGCTGCCTCCTCCTGAAGCAGCCTGACAGTTGGGATGTTGCTCCTGAGTGGATTTACCTTCTGCTACCTCTGGGTGTGTAAGTAGACATTTCGACATGCAAGGGGCAATGAAGTCATCCTCATTTCTGTTTCTTCAAATGCTGCTTCCTTTGTTTATGAGAATTTTCTCTTTGCTTGCAGTTGGACTTGGGCAGTTGGAACAACCTGAAATGTCAGTCACCAAAGCAATAGGCGAGAGTGCCCAAATAGCCTGCAAAGTCCCTCCAGACCATATTGACACAGATATACATTGGTACCGACAGAAAGAAAATCAACAGTTTGACTATCTAATAAATGTCAGGCAAAACTATAATCAACGTCCCTTAGATGGGATAAACAAGAAAATTGAAGTAAGTAAAGATCGTCAAACTTCTACTTCAACCTTGAAAGTAAATTTCCTGAAGAAAGAAGATGAAGCCTTTTACTACTGTGCGGTCTGGACGTAGCACAACATTAGAGCTTCCAGAACAGCCTGCATAAGAACCATCTCCCACCTGCGCCAACCCACATCCTTCTCAGCAAGCACAGCCACTTGCCATGTGATGCTCAGCTAAGAGGCCACCTGAGCCTCTTAGGTTCTATTTCTCCAGTGAGGCTTTGGAGACTGGAGTATGAAGGCAGGATGGCCCCACACTGTTTCCTACTCAGTTAGGGTATCTGAGAGCTAGTCAAATACAGGAAGGAGAGCTTGCAGCATGCTCTGGTCTTTTGTTAATTCATTGCACAGAGGTTTGCTGCAAATGGATGATTTAGAATTAAGTCAGGAGAGGGCAAAATATAAAGAGAGACATGCATCCCACAGGACTATTTCCTTTTATAGTTTCCTAGATCCTTTGCAAGCACTGGAGATTTTCAGAAACTGAGAGGTCTGTCTTTAATTACAATCTATAGTTTATAGTGCAGAAAGCTAGTGGCCATTTCACCTGAAAGTAAATGATCCGTTTACCGGGGTATATTAGAGACTCAAGTACAATGCTTGGGAAGTGGTTCAATGTGACAAAGCTTGGTCTACAGCCTTGGAATCACAGCTGAATCAAAGCTCTATGCCTATACTTCATTTATCTGCTAAGAAAATAATGAGAAGAAGCAATAGCATCAAGAAATGCAGTAGGTCACAGGGCAAAATGAAAAACAAAACAAAACAAAACAGCATGCTATAGTTGGTGGGTTGGTTAGAGAGAGGGATTAGGATGAAGCAGATAACTGAGTGGGTTGGTTAGTGTATATATATATATATATATATACATATATATATATATATATATATATATATATATAATCTGAAAGTCTCAAACAATAAATCAACTCCAGTTGGAATGGGACTGATGGAACATGAGACCAAACTGGACTCTCTGAATGTGGCCGATGGTGGAGGCTGACTTTGAAGCCAAGGACAATGGCGCTGGGCTTTGATTCTTCTGCATGGACGGGCTCTGTGGGAGCCTTCTCAGCTTGGTTGATCACCTTCCTGGACCTGGGGGGAATTGGGAGGACCTTGGTCTTAACATAGAGTAGGGAACCCTGATGGCTCCTTGGCCTGGAGAGGGAGGGAGGGGGGGGTATGGGTGGAGGGGAGGGGAGGGAAGGGGAAGAAGGAGGGGAGGAGATGGAAATTTTTAAATATAAAAAATAAACCATTAAAAAAATTAACAAAAACCAGTAATACATCTCCTTGCATCTCAGAAAGCAACAATATAGAAAACAATAGTTGATAATTAATGTTTATTCTGAGTTTAGTAGTAGGATCATTGAGTACATCCAAGGAACAAACACTAAAAGTATAAAACTAAAAATTCCTTTCCCACTCCCTTGAAATCTACTTTCTATAGACTGAAGTTCCAAGGTGGAATCTGCCTAGAATCTCCATGGTGGTGAGAATGGAAATGTTGTGGGTTTGAGGTCAAATTATTCTGGACTACCATTTACCACTTAATAACTCTTAATTATCCTTGATAGTGTCTGAACAAGTATTTTTGTAACTAACAGATAAATCCTTTTAGAGATATATCCCTTTGGTAGAGATATCTGCAGTGATATTTTATTTGCATTTTAATAAATAAAGCTTACCTGAAGTTCAGAGAGTAAAAAGCTGCACCAATCAGCCTTATAGATTAGCAGGGGTGACACATACTTTTAATCCCAGTAGCCATGCTAGTTTGACTTAGAAACCAAGTGGTAGTGGTGCATGCCTTTAATCCCAGCACTAGAGAAGAATATAAAATGGGAGAAGACAGCTCTTAGACACAGTCTTATTCTGAGATTCCTGGAGGCAGGATCACCATTTTGGACTGAGGTAGAGGTAAGAGCCAGTGGGTGGCTGGTTGTTTTGCTTTTCTGACCTTCAGGTTGAACCCCAATTTCTGTCTCTGGGTTTTTATTAATCATACTACAGATTTCCTCACTTTGCTATAAACCACCTGCTTAATATTTTCACCAAAGTATTTGAAAAGTGCCTTGATTGATGACTTTCTTTTGTTCCATTACCACAGAAACTTCATTAAACTGTCACATGTTGAAACACAGCATTTGTGACCATCTCAACCCATGTTCCTGCGCAATGATCGCTTATAGTTCCCTCTAAAATACTTCGTCTCTTATTCCCATTGAAGTGAGAGCTACGTTTCACAAAGATAATTCAAAGAATTAATGGGGTATCAGAAAGTGTCCTCAGGTAGGGGCTGTACTAATCACAACATTTGGGAGGTCAAGAAAAGAATGGCATGGTACTGAGGTCAGCAACATAGTAAGATATTTAGTTCAGAGGGGAGGAGGGCAGGGAAGCAGAGTACAAGGCAGAAGACAGTTTTTTGATATTATTAATGTAATTAGTATTAATAATAGATGTACTTACAATGTGGGCCTCTCCATTGGTAAAGTTTCTTCTATGGTTTTATTCAAGACATATCTGCATCTTTGGCTTGTAATTCTCCTCCATCTTCTACACATATTTAGGCTTGTTCTTTTCTGCATGTCCCAAAGGCCTCTCATATTGCATTCTTGTGGCTAAAATTCATTGTTTTCTTTGACCGAATGATCCAATTCTTTCACCTTGCCTCCAAGTTCTGATTTTCTGTTCTCCACATGATCATGCATTGATGACACTTTCCATTCTACTTTTCATAATGTGACCGACTGAAGTTTACACTTCCAGCATCATTTCTGATTGAATTTTCTTCCCTATCTCTCTCACTTTGGTCAGTTCTATTTTCACATTCTGAATTGTCTTCATTATTTTGTTTTGTTTTGTTTTGTTTTTTGAGACAGGGTTTACCTGTAGCTTGGAAGCCTATCCAGGAACTAGCTCTTGTAGACCGTACTGGCCTCGAACTCACAGAGATCTGCCTGCCTCTGCCTCCCGAGTGCTGGGATTAAAAGAGTGCACCACCACCGCCTGCCTTTCTCTTCATTATTTCATTCGGCTATTTGTTTGAATCTCTTAGAATTCATCCATGACTTTTTTTTAAAAAAATTCTCTATGTAGCTCTGGTTGTCCTAAAACTTGCTTTGCAGATCAGTCTGGCCTTGAACTCTAAAGATCCACCTGCCTCTGCCTTACAAGTATTGGGATTAAAGGCATGTGCCACCATGTGTAGCTCAGGAGTTTATTCTTTTTTTAAATTTAAATGATTTTTTATTTTATTTTATGTTCCATCCCCTGCCCTCCTCCCTCCCCCTTCCCACCTCCCCCCAAGTCCACCACTATACATTCCTAACAACGGGTAAGGGCTCCCATGGGAAGTCAACAAGCACAGTTAGTTGGGGCAGGACCAAGCCCCTCCCCCTTGCATTAAAGTTGAGCATAGCATCCAGCCGTAGGGAATGGGCTCCAATAAGCTAGTTCATGCACCAGGGATAGAGCCTGGTCCTATTGCCAGGTGCTTCACAGATAGTCCAAGTTTCACCACTGTCTCCCACATATGGAGGGTCTGGTTAGGTCCCATGGAGGCTCCACAGCTGTCGGTCTAGAGTTCATGAGTTTTCACGAGATTGGTTCAGCTGTCATTTTCATAATGACATCCAACATTCAGCAATGTATAACCATATAAAGCCTAAAAAACTTTTTAAAAAGCACTCCTAGACCCACAAAAAATGGGAGTCAATTTAGAGTTTTTTGGTAGGCATATGTTTTTAGATAGGCTCTGTTTGCTGGCAGTGGGCAGAGACACTGCTCCTTTAACAAAAGGCTTCCTGGTTTGTGCTGGGGCACAGGATACTCTGGCTCTTTCAGGAGGTCCTATTGTGAGGAACTTGAATGGGGTTTGTGAGCAGCACACTACAGGAAGCAATTTGGAGACAACAATGCCCAAATTCCCAAAATTACTGCTTGTAAATGTTTTTTTTTTCATTTAAAGGGATATGATATAGAAATGAATGCTTTGTATTGGTATAGACTTTGATCTAATGAGGGTATCAGGTAATTGTAGCTTCATAAAAGAAGTTTGACAATAATCATTCTGTTTCTATTGTGTGGAACAATTTGAGGAGTATTAGAATTAGCTCTTTGAAATTCTGGTAGAATTTTGCACTCAAGTCATCTGGTTCTGGGACTTTTTTGGTTGGGAGACTTTTAATGATTACTTCTATTTCCTTAGGGGTTATAGGTCTGTTTAAATTGTTTATCTGGTCTTAATTTAATTTTAGTATATGGAACCTATTAAGAAAGTTGTCCATTTCTTTTAAATTTTCCAATTTTATGGAGTGAAAGTTTTTGATCTGATGATTCTCTAAATTTCTTCAGTGTCTGTTGTTATGTTCCCCTTTTCGTTTCTGATTTTTGAAATTTGAATATTCTCTCTCTGCCTTTTAGTTAGTCTTGATAAGGGTTTGTCTGTCCTGTTGATTTTCTAGAAGAACCAATTCTTTGTTTTATTGATTCTTCGTATTGTTCTCTTTGTTTTTATTATATTGATTTCATCCCTCCAATTGATTATTTCCTGGTGTCTAGTCCTCCTGGCTGAGTTTGCTTATTTTTGTTCTAGAGCTTTCAGGTGTTCTGTTAATTGGCTAGTGTGGGATTTCTCCAACTACTTTATATAGACATTTAGTGCTATGAACTTTCCTCTTAGTACTGCTTTCAAAGTGCCCCATAAGTTTGGGCATGTTGTACCTTCATATTCATTGAATTCTAGGAAATCTTTAATTTCTTTCTTTATTTCTTCCTTGACCCAGAGGTGATTCAGTTGAGCATTACTCAGTTTCCTTGAGTTTCCAAGTTTTCTGGAGTTTGCATTGTTGTTCAGTTCTAACTTTAAGCCATGGTGATCCATTAAGATACAGGGGTTATTCCAATGTTTTTGTGTCTGTTGAGATTTTTGTGACCAAATACGTGGTCAGTTTTAGAGAAAGTTCCATGAGGTGCTGAGAAGAATGAATATTCTTTTGTGTTTGGGTAGAAAGTTCTATAGATGTCTATTAAGCACATTTGAGTCATAACATCTGATAGTTCCCTTGTTTCTCTGTTAATTTCCTGTCTGACAGACCTGTCCAGTGGTGAGAGTGGGCTGTTTTAATTTCCCACTATTAGTGTGCGGGGTTTGATGTGTGATTTAAGCTTTAGTGATACTTCTTTTACAAATGTGGTCACCCTTGTATCTGGGGCATAAATGTTCAGGTTTCAGACTTCATCTTGATGGATTTTTCCTGTGATGAATATAAAATATCCTTCTTCATATATTTTGTTTACCTTTAGTTTGAATTCTGTTTTGTTTGCTATTAGAATGGCTACACCAGATTGCTTCTTAGGTCGATTTGATTGGAAACTCTTTTCTCAACCCATTTTTCTGAGGAAATATCTGTCTTTGAAGTTAAAGTATGTTTCTTGTACGCAGCAGAAGGATGGACCCTGTTTTTGTATCCATTCTGTTAGTCTGTGTCTTTTTATAGGTGAGTAGAGTTCATTAATATTAAAGAATATTAATGACCAATGATTGTTAATTCCTGGGGGGGGGGGGTTGGTGGTAGTATGTGTTTGTATTTCCCTTCTTTATGATTTGCTGATGTGGGACTATGTATTTCTGCTGTTTTCGTGGGTACAGCTAACTTTCTTGGGTTGGAGTTTTCCTTGTAGTGCTTTCTGTATGGCTGGATTTGTGAATAGATGTTGTTTAAATCTGGTTTTGTCATGGAATGCCTTGTTGTCAACATATATGATGCTTGAAAAATTTACTGGGTATAGTAGTCTGGGTCTGCACAATGTCTGTCTAGGACCTTCCAGCTTTCAGAGTCTCCATTGAGAAGTTGGGTGTTATTCTGATGGGTATCTCTTTATATGTTACTTAGCATTTTTCAATTTGCAACTCTTAATATTCTTTCTGATTTTGTGTATTTGGTGTTTTGATTATTATGTGGTGAAGGGATATTTTTGGTTCAGTCTATTTTGTGTTCTGTAAGCCTTTTGTATTTTCATAGGCATGTCCTTCTTTAGATGGGAAAGTTTTCTTCTATGATTTTGTTGAATATATTTTCTGTGCCTTTGAGTTGGTGTTCTTTTCCTTATCATTATTGGGTTTGACCTTTTTCTGGGTGTTTTGTGTTATGACTTTGTTGACTTTAATGTTTTCTTTAACTATGAATCTATTTCCTCTATCACATCTTCAATGCCTGAGATTCTCTCTTCCATCTCTTACATTCTGTTGGTTATGCTCGCATCCTTAGTTCTTGTTTGTTTATACATATTTTCCATTTTATAAGATTCCCTCAGTTTGTGTTTTCTTTATTACCTCTATTTCAAGTCTTGAACTGTTTCATTTACCTGTTTGATTGTTTTTCATTGGCTTGAAGAGATTTATTGGTTTCTTCCAATTTTTCTTTTATTAATATTTATTTATTTGTTTGTTTATTTATTATGTATGCAATATTCTGTCTGTGTGTATGCCTGCACAAAAGAAGAGGGCACCAGACCCCATTACAGATGGTTGTGAGCCACCATGTGGTTGCTGGGAATTGAACTCAGGACCTTTGGAAGAGCAGGCAGTGCTCTTAACCTCTGAGCCATCTCTCCAGCCCCTCTTCCAATTTTTCATTTGTCTTTTTCTCCAAATATTTAAGAAAATTATTCATTTCCTCTTTAAGGATATCTACCGTCTCCACAAAGCTTTTATTAAGGTCATTTTATTCTGCTTCTTCTGGGTTGTGTTGTTCAGGTCTTCCTGTTGAACTATGAGGTTCTGGAGGTGCCATATTGCTATTTAGGTTATTGAATGTATTCTTGCATTGGTATCTACCCATCTCACTCCAATTGATGCAGGTAGTGTCTTTGCCTCTTCATCCGATTCTTGCTGTTGGTATCTGTTTCCCAGGGATCCTCTCTTGGACTGATTGGTGCAATGTTATCACAGCAGACAAAGTCACATACTACTCTGCCTGCTGGGATCTCATGGTGTCTCATCATCTGAGGGAACCTGTAAGAAAACCTTCTTATCCCTGCTCCTCAGCTGCACTCACAGTCTCTAAACCACCGAGGACCCTCAGTGTTCTCCTTCATGGATTCTCAGATGTTGGGACTGGGTGGGTCCTTGGGACTCATTTAACTCAAAATTGTCACTGCAAATGAGGAAGCTGGAGCCAGAGAGAATCTGGAGCTAGTGACCCACAAATGTGGCTGCCCTTGTATTTCAGCCTCAGTGCCTCTTCCTACCTCTCTTATGATCATTTCTGAGTTAAAGTTCTTTCAGCAAAATTTTGATTAGCTTTAATTCTCAACTTGGCACAAGTCCAAATCATCTGGAGAGTCTGAATGAAGAATTGTTCTTGGATTGTGATGGCATTTATGAAATAAAAATGATACCAGTCTATGAAAGTATATGAGTTTTCTCTCTTACACATGCATATATATCTGTAAGATAGATATATATGTATATGTGAATATATGTACATACATACACACAGATAGATAGACAGATAGGTTGATAGAGAAGCAGCCTGCTTGTTTTTCTTATAGAAGTCTCCAACTAGTTAGGAACCAGAAGTCACTAAAATATACCAACATTTCTGGAAGATGAACTTTTGTGAACTCAATGCACAAACTATTATTTGGTTTCAAATGTTACCTGGGGCCTAGAGAGGTGGCTTACCACCAACAGTGCTTTCACTTCTAGCAAAGGTCCTGGGTTTGACTCCCAGCACTCACACAAAGGCCCACAACTGCCTGTAACTCCAGTTCCAGGGCATTCATGCCCTCTTCTGGCGGCACTGAGCATGCACGTGCTATACAAAACATATATGCAGGCAAAATACTGACATATGTAAAACTAAAATTTTAAACATTTACATTTAATACCATAATCAGGACATAATTTCTTCTACAGTTTTGTCCTCCCATCTGCATTGGTGACTGTGAGCCAACTGTTCACAGATGGTTGTTCTGATCACCAACCTCCATCTTTAGGGACAGAGTTCATGTCTGCTCATGTAACTTAAACCTGGGCTGCCGGATCTGGGGATGACATGGTAGCCAGGTAGGCCTTTTAGGAGCTTCTCCTGAGCTCCAGGGGTTTCTGGCCATTCCTCTCCCCCAGAGGTGAGTTTCAGGATATCACAGAACTGCCTTCAGGGTCTTCCCACAAGAATTTCAGAGCACCTAGTATTAATTTCCACTTTCTAGTGTAAATAAGGGATTTATAATTTTATGGAAGATAGAATTGTATAATTTTATTTTCTTATATGAGGGAGAACAAGAAATCATCAAAGAAACCATTTCCTCGTTGCCACCACCCTGATAATAAGTCATGTTGGCAAGAGATCGTGTGGCTTCTTAGAGCATGGAAGGCTTGGTTCAGCATCCTCGGTTGCTACATTTCCATTGTCATGGCTGGAGAGCTTTCTCCCTTAAGAAGTCCCCAAATTATTGAAGTCATAGCCTTGGTATTTCTGAGAATAGAGGCATATTTGATGAATTACCTTAGCAGTTTCAGCAATATTAAGCATCTGGGAGTTAATTCTCAGAATGTTTCCTGCTGACATAGGAAAGCTGTTGGTTTGTGGCATGACCCAGCCTCCTTCTGCTTTGAGCCTTCCCATTGTTTGTTGGTACTTTCCAGTGACTGTTGCCTCAGAAGAGAGAACAGTTTGTGAGGTCAGTTCACATGGAAACTTACAAACTCCCGGATAACACAAAACTTTCCAAAGGAATCCAGGTCAACTTTGTAAGAAAGAGTTTCCAAATGGCTCATCATACCGCAGCTCAAGAGAGGGCTCATGTTTTTGTAGAAGGTCTGAGCAGTGTGACAGCTCAACATGGACCAAGAAATTTTCAAAAGGGACAAAGCTCATAGTAATTCCCTCAGGTAAGGAAGCTGCTTTATTGCTAACTTAGTAGTGAGGAACCAATGAGACTTCTCATTTTTAGAAATTGATCAACCATATCCGTCCACAACTTCGCAGTTATGAGTTATTGAAAATAGAAATAAAGCTATTTTGTAAGCAATTTCTTCTTCCTTTGTTGGTCAAAATGCATACACATAAGTAGAAGTTAGAATTTTGTGAAGACTATTCACTAATATTGCTACTATATAAAGCTACTTTTCTGTAGAAGGTCTTTTAAGTAGTACTCCTCAAAGTGGAATTTTATTAATTTCTTCTCTATGTATGTTTCTTCCTTCAGAAAATTGAAAGATTTTTATTCGTGATTATAATTACATACCTAAGGAGGTCAATGCATCCCTCTCTTTTACCTGACACCTTAGGGTATTGCAAGAACAGACAGTTTATGGCATTGAGACACTTGGATGCTGCCTACAAAAGGCTCAATTTAAAGGAATGTGTATGTTCCACAAGGCATTTGAGTCCCAGGTCCAGGCAAAGACTCTTCATGGCTTTGCATCTGTCTTGGGTCATCTATGCTCTCAGCTGATGAACAGTTTTTGTTCGGAATGATAGAGATAAAAAGGCTAAATGTGACATAAACTCTCCCTTAAAGAGTTTCCTGCCCCAAGGGTTAGGTGTTGTGATTAGGTCTCACAAGACCTTGGACTGTGGCTTCCAGAAAGTCAGGCGGCCCTGGGTTCCCAGAATCCTTTCCACTCTTAATTTGTGTAGTAGTTATTGCTTTTAAAATCCAAATTTAGGATGAGCCTTTCAAATACAAAGCATATAAAATCTGAAACACTTTTTTGGTCTAAGCATATTTGGATGAGTGATACTTGAAGTGCAGGCCAAGAAAAATTAGAGGATGCTGCCACAAATCATTCCATTAAAGAGAGAAATGCGTTAGGAAAAAAATTGAAAGCTAGACATTGTGTTAAGGAGTGTGTGCGCCTTCAGTCATTATTCTGCATTATTACAGATTTATTTATCTCCTTTCACAGAGGAAACACTAGGGCTGAGATGTGTGGTTTCTCCCTAGTTACATGAAATGCTTCTGTTGTGAAGCCAAATTTAGCCTCTTTCTCCCACAAAAGATAATGCAGATCATTCTGAATATGCGTTCATTAAATGATTAAGGTGTGTTTCTTGGGTTATTTCTATAATGTGACTAGACAGTATGACACGACTCATTTTTACTTCTGTATTGGCATCAAATTTTATGGAAATATTGAAGATGTTAAAAGAAGGAAACTACATGAAATGCACTCCTTAGTTGTACAACTTAGAGTTGTGTGACTCTAATGATGAGACGGCTATGAACATAAACACAAGTTAGCATATTCTGATGTATAGTGCAGAATTAAAATTCAGGGCTCTGGAAACATCAAGGAATCTTTCACTCAAAAGGAGCTTTTCCAAGCAAGGACTAACTTATGAGGTCATCATTAATAATTCATATCCCGGGGTTAGAGATAGCAGCACAGTTGTAGAATTCTTACCTAGCATGTCAGGAGTTTGCAGGTAAATGTGAATTTGCCTGTGAAATAATACAAGCCTTTATCAGTTGGAATTGGATCCTAATAAGAAATCATGTTATAATTCATCTAGATGCCAATTGTTCAATTCATCTGAATCATCAACCTAAAGGTATTATTCATTGTCTATGTACTAACTGTTCAAATACATGAATACTATTACTGGTTTATCAAAAGTAAATACATATTTAAAAAGTATAAGTACATGCTAGGCTAAGAACTTATTTATACACAAAAAATCTTTAAAGGGAACAGATTTCTTCTTATAGTTATGAAATTTCCTATTGATCATAGGAGAATTGTTAAGATACATAAATAACAAAAAACACCTGTTACTATCATTCATAGCCATTATCCAGGATATTTTATTTATATTTACAAAAATCTGGGCAGAGTAGATTCATGATACTGGATCTAACTGTGTTTACTTGGTGCTATGTTATGAAGCTTCTACCTAACCATTCTTCTTAAAATTATTCATATTCTCATTCATGTTGCCCTGTGTCGTGAAGACAATGGCATCCCTCTTTAGTGGGTATTGTAAGAATTATTTGAAATTAAATATGGAAATTATCTAGCTCATTACCTGAGTCTGGTAGATAATTAAATATTAACTTCTCCACAATTCAGGTTACTATCCCTTATAGATTCATATGAACTCAGTAATGCAAATATAGGGACCATACCTAACACAGATCTCACATTAGAACAGTCAGGATATGCACCATACTGATACTTTCTAACACCAATACCCCGTTTCCAAACGTTATTACAATTTAAAATTCATCTTGAAGAAGGTGAAGGTGTGGTGACCTTTATTTTCCCAGTAGCTAACTATAGAAAAAGAGGTTTTCCACTCTAATTTGAATAAACTCTAATTTTTAATAAAGATATAACAGATAATTTAGTAAAACTAGTACTTATAATATCAGATTTCTAAAATTTAAAGAAAGCAAAGTTTAAATTTCTATTGACACCAGCATCAGTTGAGAAATGCCGCCATGTCCTTACATCTGAGCAGAGTTTCCAGACATCACCTGACTTACACATCTACCACTTCGCAAAACATCTCAGTCCTGAGTATTCAGGAGGAATCACCCACCATTTTGTGGTATCGTGATTGTCTTATGTTCCAAAGCAGTTATCACACAACAAAAGAAAAGCATTTTTTCAGTTAATCTTTTATCAATATATTTATGAAATAAGCATCAACTGTAGAGGCTCTACAGTCTCAAGTAATAATTACTAAACACATATTAACTATTTTTGGATTGTTTTCTTTTATAATTTTAATTTTCTGAGTATTTCACGAGTACTGTATTTACGTCCTTCCCACTCCTCCCTTTCCTTCCGCTAGCACCACTTCCACAAATGTCCCCTCCCAACTCCTTCTCATGTTCATGGCCTCCTAATCCTTAATTCTTACACAGACAGATAGAAGGAATTTAGAAATACAACATTCTGAGTCCCTTTGGTGTTGCTAGCGTGTGTATATGATTAGGGCTGACTACCGGGGATTGAATAACCTACGAAATATCCTGATTCTCCCTCTCTCAGCAGCCATTAGTTGTCTGTAGTTTTTCATCTATGAAGAGGGACCTTGTGAGAATTCTCCCATTCAAACTGACATACCAATTGGTGCTATTGTTTCTTCAGTTTCTGTTCAGGCAACCATATTTTTGAGACTTCCTGGGTGCAGTTCCCCTTTCATATATAGAAGACACTGCCAGCAGATACCCTGGACCTCTGGCTCTTACAATCATTCCTCTCCTTCTGTGAAGTACCCCGAGTCTTAGGTGTAGAGGTTATGCACGAATTGGGGCTAGGCACCCGCTAGTCAATTGTACGCTGCATTTTGACCAGCTGTGGCCTTCTGTAATGATTTCCATCTGCTGCAAAGGGAAAATTCCTTACCATGCACAGCTGTGTGCATAGGGCAGGCATTTGGAATGCAGTTAGAAGATACACTGGTTCAGAGAAGTAGCAGTAAGAGGCTCTCCTAGGGTCGACTTCCTCCCCAGCCAAGAGTGGTGGGCTAGGTTTACAGTATCAGGCACAAATTCTCTCCATATGAGAAGGCTTGAAATCCAATTAAATGATTGCTGACTACCTCCAATATACTTGCCACTACTGCACCTTTAAAGATATTTTGCCATCTGGTCATTATGGTTTTATATTTTCCTACAGGCAAACGCTTTGATTCAGACATTTTCCCCAAGCCTACCACTTTTCTCCCTTCTGTTGCGGAAATGAATCTCCATAAGGCTGGGACATACCTTTGTCTCCTCGAGAAATTCTTCCCTGATGTTATAAGTGTATATTGGAGAGAAAAGGGTAGCGATAAGGTTCTGGAATCTCAAGAGGGAAATACCATGAAGACTAAAGATACATACATGAAGTTAAGTTGGCTGACTGTCGCTGAAGATTCAATGAATAAGGAGTATGGATGCATAGTCAAACATGAAAACAATCAGAGAGGAGTTGATCAAGAGATTCTGTTTCCTCCCGTAGATAAAGGTATGTCTATATTAACGTAAATGTGTTTCCGGAAAAAATATGTAAAAGGGAATGATCCTATTGTTATAATATGTATTGATAAAAAATGAATCTCTCTTAAATCTTACTACATATATTAAAAACACAAAACCAGGCATGTCTCACAGAATGTTATAGGAAAAATAGCAAAATGTTTGTTTTAAATTTACTCAGCCTCAGTTGAACTATGTAAAATATGCAAATACTAAACAAAATATTTTTTAGAATTGGTGCATGCATTAAATGAAACAACATATCTAAAGGCATCTAGCCACTCAGTGCATGAAATGTTGAAATGCTGTTTCCACTTTTGCTGTCTGTACTTGATTCAGACACAAGAACAATACACACCTTTTCAGAAATGTTCCACCATTTAAAATAAGCAAAACTTCCCAATTCAATATAAATGCACTAAATTTTGTCTTTAAGTTCATTTAGTTTTTAACTGACAAGATAGTGCTCATATAAAAAAAATTCATATTCAATAAAAAAAGTAGAACTATTTGGCCATTGAAGATTTATGGCAGCCTTGAGGATTCTGGTTTTTGCTTTACGTGTCGCTGTTCATAGCATTCCTAATTTAAGAGTGGATGAGGCTCACATATACAACACGTTTCTGTTTTCCATGGTGAGTTGTTCTCTTGCCATTTGTAACTTCAGCCACTTGGGTAAACATTTGCAGTGTCACCTGCATGCCAGCTCTGAGTGAGATGTGGGTGAATAGGATGAGTTAGTGACCCCATGGCTTCAGCAAAGAGCTTGCACTCTGTTTCGCATCATTTAGAACCATGCATTATTCAGGAGCCATGTCCTAGACACAGCTAGCCAGAAGGCTGAGTGGACAAAGACAGGTGTGTTCTTATCCTGAGTCTTGAAAACATACCTAAGGACCCAGAGCGACAGAGAAACAGAATCCTTTATTTTTTCCCATGTGGTTGACAAACCCTTTTGATCTCGTAGAGAAATACACAAAGGACAAAACATGGGGACATCTTTGCCATTCACCCATTACATGTTCTCATTAAGTCTTTGTCCTCTGGAAGACTTTGTTTCAGTAGCGGCCAGTGAAGTCTCTAAAGATGCCCACCTTTACCTAGGGTTTTTATGAAGAGAAAACAAATTAATAGCAATGAAGGAAGTTGTTGTTTGCCACAGCATAGCAAATCATTATGAGAGAGTTCCCATGTTCAGTTTCCAGCTTAAAGAGATAAAGGCAAGGCAAATATACAAAACTGGAGGTTAACATAGACATTCTATTAGTTTACTTGATGAATGCATGCAGAAGAGAGGTTCCAGTTATTAAAATTTACTTACAATGGATTTTGAAAAAAGTGTTTGCCATGCGTGCCTTATGCAGAAAAGAAATCAAGGCATTTCTGGTAACAGCTTTCAGCAAAGAACTTCTATTGCTGTCTCTGAGAACACGTTTTGTTTTGTGGAGTTTGTCTTGATAAAAAAATACTTAATGACATGTTTATCAAAGGACATGAAGCTGATTGCTAACACTGCAATTACCTTAGTCTGAGAGAGTTTAGAAACTCATAGATTATATTCTTAGTAACCCTATTTATTCTTTCATACCTCAATAAGTTCATGCTGGTAGAGATTTTGTTTATCTTTTAGATAATAAAATTACTAAAAGGATAAAAATAGATTTTTAGAGCCAGTAAAGCAAACATGACTGTATTTACATTTTTGCCAAACACACCCAAATCCATTTTAATGCACACAGAACTTGTTCTTCAGTAACATTCCACAGTAAAAAGAAATCCACACCTATGAGAACACATTTAGCAAAAGAATAAGCTCAAAGAACAGGTGTGTGCTTCTCTAATACTATTTAAAATAAGAAAGCACATTATTTTTGTTTTTTAAAAAACTCATAGGTACCCCTGTCTCAAGTTTCACAAAGGAAACTAGAAATATAACTTGGATTATCTGTTCATCCCAAGAAATAACTGCACTGGAACCTTCAGATATTATAGTAAAAAGAATTGAAATCTTAGCAGGTTTTTCTTTATCTCTTTTTCTTTTCTTTTCTTTTTTTCTTTTTTTTTTTTTTGACAGGGTCCTACTCTAGACATGGCTGGCCTGGAATTTACTGGATAGACCAGGCTTGATTTTTTTTCACAGTGTGACACATCAAGTCAAGTATATGCAAGCCCACATGTCAACTAATATTTTGCATATTTTTCTATTGAGCATGAATTTGTACATCCTCTCTTTTGAAGCAGAAGCTTTTCTAGTACCTATGAGTACATAAGAAAAGTGGGTCTGGGAGGGAAGTTTTATGAAGTTTTACATTGAGATTATGATAATGGTGCAATCTTTGTGAATTCAACATGTTCACATGTAGAAACATCTTATATGAATGTTACCCACAGAATTACATGTGGTGCAACTAATGTTTCTGGGATTGCAAGGCTCATATTTTAATGGCTGTCTTTCTGTTGACATTATATTTAATATGCAAATGTGTACAAATAGGTATATGGATATATTCACACACACACATATATACATATATATATATACAAATATATATATATATTGTAAAGTAATAGCCATAGATAGCTGACTGATGTTTGCTTTTTTCCCTTTAGTTTCCAACACCATTACTCCCACAGAAGCTTATTTGAAAACTGAAAATGGTGAGTATTTATTTTCTTCCTCTTACTCATCTGAACATTTGAATCTACCTTGCTTTCAGCAGAAAAGACAGAACAACTGAATTTTGTAGAACAGACTGTGTGACATTTAAGAAATCAGTCATTCCCTTGTCATCATATTAACATAGCAAATTAACAAATGAGAGTTCAGTGAGATGCTCTGAATGACTACAAAGAAGACCCTAGTCCATCCACCCATCCATCTATACAACCACCCCACCATCCATCCATCCATCCATCCATCCATCCATCCATCCATCCATCCACCTACTCACCCCACCATCCATCATTCCATCCAACCACCCCACGATCCATTTATTCATCCATCCATTTATCTATCCATCCAACCATCCCACTACACATCCATTCACCTATCATTTAATGACTGAGAAAACTGATATCAAGTTATTCTAGCATTGTTTATAAACATTGATAAATAAAACCAACAACCAAGTTCAATTCAGAGAACCAGATACTTAAAAAAAACCTACACAGGCTTCTCTTGTCTCTCCCCAGAATGTGGCTACAGAAACATGCACAGAAATAAAGAGAAAACAGTGTATTCTTTATAGGATAGTTCAATTTTGAGGATAATAAATTTAGGGCTTGAGGACCAAGAGTTACTCATCTAGAAAAAGATAAAGTGCCTCATATCAAAAGACATTGTAGCTGTAGTCCATGACCTGCAATTACACACAATTCAGAACCCCCCTGTTTTGTTAGTGTACAAAACAATGGGTTTTATAACACCATTTTCATGCATGTGTACTTTCACTTTGCTCCTCTTTGCCTCTGGTTACCACCACTAGCCCTTCTTCTCCACTCTTGTTGGAATCCACAATTCCTCTTTCATATTTATGTATTCGCTGGGCGGTGGTGGCGCACGCCTTTAATCCCAGCACTCGGGAGGCAGAGGCAGGCGGATCTCTGTGAGTTCGAGGCCAGCCTGGTCTACAAGAGCTAGTTCCAGGACAGGCTCTAGAAACTACAGGGAAACCCTGTCTCGAAAAAAACCAAAAAAATCATATTTATGTATTCATAACCTCAGTGATTCTGTGGACTTCCTTGGTATCTGTTAAAAGGTTGGCTTTTACATCTCATTTTATTGATTCTCTCTCACTCCGTCTCTCTCCCTCTTTCTGACTAGCTTGGCTAGGAGTTTGTCAAACCTATCTGTTCAGAGAACCAGCTGTGTTGCATTATTTCTTTGCATTGCTCTTTTAGTCTGTTTCATTCCTTTCCGCTCTGATTGGTTTATTATTTCTGCCACCCACTGCTTTCCGCTCTGATTGGTTTATTATTTCTGCCACCCACTGCTTTCCGCTCTGATTGGTTTATTATTTCTGCCACCCACTGCTTTCCGCTCTGATTGGTTTATTATTTCTGCCACCCACTGCTTTGAGTTTTCACCATTTCCGTTTTAAATGCATTAAAGTGAATTCTTCAATTATTTATCTGAGATTTCTTATTCTTTTTGTTTCAGAAAAACACAGGTAGCTATAAACTCTCCTCTCAGTAGTATAGTTGCAATATCCTAAAGTTTCTAATAAATTTCTTTCATTTTTATTTAAATCTAAGAATATTTTACATGTCTTTCCAGATTTATTTAATGGCCCATTAGTCATTCCATATCATTCTGTTAATCTTCTTAACAGTTGTATACTTTTTTAGTTTCGCTTGTTACTTTTACCTAGTTTTGTCCCACTGTGTTTTTGATAAGATAAAATGTATTGTTTCTTTTATTATTTGTTAACACTAGTTTTATGGCCTAAAAGGTTATCTGGGACAAAGTTCCATGAGCTTTTTAGAAGAATGTGTATTCTCAATGAGTTAAATATAATATTCTCTGGATGACTGTTAAGTCCTTTTGAAGTAAAGTTAAATTTCGAAGTTTGCTGATTTTGCAGTGTCTGGATGGTCTGTCCATTGTAAATAACTCACTATTAATTTACTTGGTCTTATCTAGTTTTTATTTACATTACTGACTCTGTCAATCACATACATTTGGGATTCTAGGTGTCTCTTGTCTGTATCTTTCCTTGGATTGATAATATTATATAATTTCAATGAATACATTTTTGAGACATTTTGAATACATTTTAACTTAGCAGTTTCTCCTACCCCATGGTTTCTTGGGTTTAATCTCTTGATCATTTACCAGAATTCATGAATTTGTATTCATGCTTATTTTTCTTTATTGATACATAAATGTAATATTTTCTCAAACAAGTATTCTATATAGTTCTTATTTTGATTGAAAACTATAAGTGCTTCATAAGTTTTATGATGTTTATAAAATATTTCCCACATATCCTATCTGTTAAATCCACACTATCTTTTAAATATTGACCCTCTCATTCACTTTTACAAGTTATATAAGCTCTTTAAAACTTTTTAATTTATAGTTCAGATATCTAGAATTCAACTCACTTTAGTGTTACCAAAGAATAAAACGTGGATGCTTAGGATGCACTCAGCCAGTTCCTGGTAGAGCAGTGATCACAGGACAGACAGCAGCTTTTACTAATACAGATGTGCTTGTCCACAAGCATCTCCCCTCCAGCAAACAAGCACAAAAGTGGGAAATTTGGGAAAATGAGTGATTAGAAAGCTGTGACTGCTTTCCTCTGCTCAGATAGAAACTGGTCTACGTCAGACTACCCCAAGGGCGTGGGATTCTGTCAGTGATTCTCAGGTTAGACACATTCATGGTGGGTAGAACACGACATAGCAGCTTAATGAGCGAAAGTCTGAAAATCAGGCAAATTTGGACTTTCTTCCAGTGGCCATATCTTTGGCGCAGCTCTGTGGCACATTTTGTGGTTGGATGTAGAAATACAGAAGAAAAGCAGGCAATCTGGACTATAATGTCACAGATGTGGTGAAAAATAAATAATGTATACTTCACAAACTTTGAAATCTTTGTGTGCAAAAACAGGTGACAACTGTTTTTTTATGGAATTTCAGAGTAACATCAATTATTCTGGGAATTGCAAGGTTTATATTTTTTTAATATGGCTTCTCCAGTCTCTGCATCAATTAATACAAACTGCATTTGTATTAATACACACACATACACACACTTTCAAATAATAAACATGAATAACTAACTAGTACTTTAATTTCTTTCAGCTTTCACAACTATTAATCCCAGAGAAAGTGTTCTGAGACATGAAAATTGTAAGTTTTAATTTATTCTTGCCTTCGCCTCATGAGAAACTGTGCATATGTGTACATATACACTTTATTTAAGATGGGTCTTGCATTGGCCTGGAACTCACCAATTAAGCTAGATTGCCTGGCCAGTTAGCCTAAGGCAGCTCTTCTTTCTTTGCCTATACAGTATAGTGACTACCAGAATGTACCCAAGTCTAACATTTTTACATGTGTTATGAGGATCAAACTCAGATTGTTACATTTTCAAGACAAGCACTTTTAACAATGAATTTATTTCCCAAAGAACCTGTCTTAAAGAAATCATGTAAGATTTTTTGACTATATCTTTAAAGCCTAATTCTTTCTTATACATGGAGTCATTCAGAATTTAACTCATTTAAGTCCTACTGTGGAATTAAATACAATTAATGTGAATCATTTCATACATTGCTTGGTATAGCAATCATCAGTCTACAAGTATGAGCCTTCATTATCACTTATGTCTGATGAGATCAATCTCCCCCCCACACACACACACATACACACACACACATTTTGTAAACTGAGACAGCTTTTCTGTTTCTCAGCCACCCAGACCCAAATAATCACTCAGACGCTATATTAATTACAACACTGTTAGGCCAGTGACTCAAGAGTATTCCTAGTTTGCTCTTATATCTTAAATCAACCCATTTCTATTAATCTATGTATCACCATGAGTCTGTGGCCTACTGGTTAAGGGTCTGGTGTCTTTCTCTTTTGGCAGCTACTTGGCATCTGCCTAATTCCATCTTATTTCTCTGTTTCTGCTTGGATTTTCCACCTTGCTATATTCTGCCCTGCCATAGATTAAAGCAGCTTCTTCATTAACCAATGGCAATAAAATATATTCACAAAATACAAAGGGGAAGTGCATTATAAGAAACTTCCAAAACTCTAGAATCAACAGAGACATCTCACTGCCTGGGCACTCACCCAAAGTTCTTCTGTAATGTTGGGACAGACATCTTCAGGCTACAGGCCTAGAGTAACTGGCAGACATTTCCATGAAGCAGGAAACTTGAAAGACTATTTTACCTATATTGGCAGTTTGTCAGTCATTTTCCTCTGTGTCCTGCATAATGTCTGGACATTATATATAGTGTCCTTCTTTTGGTAAGTTTAGCAGTCATTTATCTGTGGATCCTGCATGTCCACCTCATATAGCATACCATCAAGCAGTCAAGGCAAGAGCAATTTCTTGCCCAAATGGCTAGCTAGTCTTCCTTGTCATATTGAAGGCAAATTCCATAACGAGTTTCTTTAATGCCCATCAACCTCTCTGAAGTAATTGGTGCTGCCAGAAGCAGACATGTCTTACTGTCGAGAAAAGTCTAAGTTCTTAAAATATTTTAAATGACATATTCTGTAGGTCTTTGAAGTGTTAAAAATTACCAGCCAAAATACACCCCTGTACACTTAGAAAATCTAACTAACATGACTAGTTTGGCTATTATAGATGACTATCTATTAATTCATAATTTTTAATTACACTCTACATTTTTAAATAAACTGTATAAACACAATATCTTAAACAAAAGTAGAAATATACACATAATATAATTGACCATAAATTGTATCAATTGATCAAAATTCATACCAATGCAAAGTATTTATTTCTATATCATATCCCCTTTAAATGGAAAAAAAATCATTTATAAAGAATCATTTTAGGAATTTGGGCATTGTTTTCTCCAAACTGTTTCCTACCGCTTTCTGGGTGAAGTACTTTTAGGGTTCATAAAACCTTTCAGGGGTCTTGTTCCATCAAACCACATTATTCTGGAAGGAATCCACAGGTTCCCATCTCTGTGGAAACAAATGCAGAACCTCTTTTCCAAAGTAACATAGTCTTAGACTTAAAATTTTGAAGTCAAAATATCTTTAAAATATATATGTTGGTTTAGCTTAGCAGCCCATACAATAAAATGTCTCTTTGAAATTCAAAGAAAACATAATAATATACATAATTGAGACTCTTTGTGTATTTTTCATCTTTATGTGGCTTTTTTAACTTTACTACTTTTTAAGATTTATTACCTTTACTGCTTTAATCTATGACTGTCTGTACTCTTGTCTATACTCTTTTTCCTCTCTCTCCAAAACCTACGTACATTTTTAAAAATACTCTGTGACCATTTAGAGGTTAATTTTGTCTGAATTTGTCTTTATTGTATATCTGTAATCATTTCTGACTAGAAGCGCCTTTTTTGTTTTTGTTTTTGTTTTTGTAATGCTAAGCAGGCGTGGCTAGGACCAAGTCCATGACCCTGCCTGTTGGCTCTACTCAGTCCAACATGGCAGAGGTATATACACCACCTCTGTTATCCATGCTCATCACCACAACTCCAGGGATGTGGGTCTATGTTACCATTAAGCAACTAGTAACATGCTGCTCACAAACTCCATGTAAGTGTGGGACCTTGCAAAAAGGCAGACCAGTTCTCACTGCCAGCATGTCTCTTAAAGAAGCCATGCAGTTTTTGTTGCTGCTAATGCTGTGTCAGGAAGCCTTCTCTTAAAGGAACTGTGCCTCTGATCTCTGCCTGCAAACACAGCCTATCTTTAAAAATGTGGCTACCAACAAACTTCACTTAGCTCCCATTTTTTTTTGTGTGTGTGGGCCTAGAAGCCCTTTTTTAAAAAAAAAAAAAAGTTGTTTTTTTTTTTTTTTTTTTTTTTTTTTTTTTTTTTTTTTTTTTTTTTTTTTTTAGATCTTATGTGCATCCATGCCCCTGATGGTGGGCGCCATTTTGTAAACTGAGACTGTTTCTCAATTTTCCAGTCACCCAGACCCAAATAATCACACTGAATCTATATTAATTACAACAGTTTGGCCAATAGCATAGGTGTAGCCCTTATATCTTAACCCATTTTTATTAATCTATGTATCACCATGACGTTGTGACCTACCAGTAAGGTTCTGGCATCTTTCTCCTTTGGCAGCTATATGGCATTTCCCTGATTCCACTTCCTTTTCTCCTTTATCTCTGCTTGGAATTCCTGCCTCACTATATTCTGCCCTGCCATAGGTCAAAGCAGGTTCTTTATTAACCAATGGTAATAAAGACATATTCACAGCATACAGAGGGGAATCCCACCTCTCTCTCTCTCTCTCTCTCTCTCTCTCTCTCTCTCTCTCTCCCTCCCCCCCCCCCCCCCCCCTCTCTCTCCTTCTCTCTCTCTCTCTCATACACACACAGAGCATGTCAGATAATAGCCATGATAACTCATTAGAACTTGTTCTCATTTCTTCTAGTTAATAATTCTACTGATTTGGAAGCTTGCTTGGAAAGAAGAAAGGGTATGTCTTATTGTCTGTTTACCTTTATTTTATTATAGAGAACACGACCTTAATCTTTGTAACTTTGAACTTCTCTGATTTAAATCAAAGTCATAATGACTGGAATTGCATGATAAACTGAGTGATAGTATAATTTGACCCATTACTTCCTAGTCAACAATTGGTCTTCATACAGTATGACTTTAATTAGAGGCTACAGAATCTTTTAGTAGGTTTTTTTTTTAATCCTGGTACTTATCATATTTCCTGCACGTACAGATTTCATTTTAGACAAAGGCCCTTGATTTGGATTTTGTGTGTCTAACTTGCATACTTCTTTATTTACTCTTCTCATACACTGTAATAGTTTCCTCCAGTTTTCAGATGTGTAAGCAAATATTACGTCCTCTGGACATGTCACAATCCATATCTGGGAGGTGGGTTCCAACTCAGATCATCAAATGGCAATCGGATCATTTATTCAGTTGTGTATTTTCCCTCTAACTCGGTGTAAGAAGTTGCCTATGGTGCAATATCACATGAATTGGAAAGAACATAGACTTCAGACGGACACCTATCAGACTACTGGTCCAGTCATTTTAATGTTCAATGTACACATATATGCATGAATGAATTCTGCTGTGTAAGCAAAATTTTCTTCATTTGACAATGGAGAATAGTACCTTAAATTCACAGCTATTGCAATGAGTGTCTAGATGTCACGTGTCCAGCATAGTTATATTTAGTAAGCATAGTGAGTACTAGTTTCCTTACATATGCACCAAAAGGAGACTCATATTTTTGTTATAGGGCTGACTGTTTGTCCATATTCTCAAAGCCATGAGCTAAGAATCTGAGGTACCACATGAGGAATGGGCCTGAACAAGGACAGAGTTTGTAATATTCATTATTTGAGATCTCTTATGCAGAAAAAAACGTGGCCTTGACTCACTGAGTGGTTATTTTGGTTTTTCAATTCCATCATTGTTTTCATTGATGACAGCACATATTTCTTATAAAACTGGAAAGTATTTTGGTTCCGGTTACCTATTATAAACTAATGAGAGCTTTGAGAGAGACCGGTGAGAGTCTTGGGAAGTCTGGATTGACAAGTTCCTTCAGGCTTTTCTGAAGTGCCCTCGTCTAGAATCTCCATGTACCCTGCTGTGCTGCCATTGCTTTCCCATGAACAGCTACTCCTGATAGCACTGCAGGCAGCATCTACAATGCTGCAGATGCTCTGCTCAGTGTTCATGCTTATATTTTGTCTGGGGTGATAGTTACACTTGGAGTTGCAAAAACAGTTCTTTAAAGTCACTTCTGTGGACTAAGACTTCAGCTGTGCTTACTCAGTACCTATTAGGCAGACTACCTTTCTGTGCCCTCTGCAAATGGAAATGAAAATAATTCCTTCACCAATAACCATCAACTTATTGAAAAGATTAAAGTTTCATGGGCAAAGATGTCAGAATATTGTTTATAATTTGCTTTGTACATGATGGATATTATTTGCTTTATTTAGAAACACTGAAAGTGAAGAATTCTAAGCTTATTCCCCCATTTAACCTTCAAAAGGATCCATCTACCCCAAGGGCAATTTCTCTTTTCAGTAGTAGTAAGATTATAAATGAATTTATCAGGGGTTGTTATCAATCTGACTTTCAAGATGAGTCCTCTTGTTGGTTCTGGTAAGATTGCTAGGTGTTGTCACTCAATTAGGTCACCAGAAAAAAAGTCACTTGTCTGTGCTATTCTGTCAAAAGAGCAGATGGAACTAACTACAAGATTCTCTTAGATCAGCTGCAGCTTCAAGTTACCAACACCCTGGCATTCTACACCTACCTCAGCCTGTTCTCCAAGAGTGTGGTCCACTTGGCCTTCATTATCTTCTGTCTGTGTGGAAGAGCAGCAGTCCATCGTGATGGCCAAACTTCATGATGGATGATTCAACAGGAGGGTCGTGTTGTGTGTATCCTTTTTCTGCCCTTCAATGTCTTATGAGGGTCTAGCTGGATGTGCTTGCTGCTTTGAGCTCCTCAAGGTCACATGTGAGGAATTTAGTATCCTACTATACAGATGTTTTCAAAACAGGGAGGGAACTGATCAGCTTTACAACAAATGGGAGCACCCAGCCATCCTGACCCATCTTCTCTCAGTGCCCAGTGCCCCCAACACCTACCCAACATCCTAAAGCATCACAGGCCCAATGTAGACAAACTGTAACTTTTAGTTAGACTACTTCATGACCTTCAACCAGATAATGCCCTAAAAGCTTCTACATCATATGCTCCGAAGAACCTAATTGGAATTTGAACTCTGTGCTTTGCTTGCTAAATACAATAAAAATCATGTCTACCTTTGATATGATGTGTGCTTTTATTTGTGACAGTGACTGAAAGTTCAAGGTGCAAAGCAACACGGCAATCTAGTTATGACATGCAATGCTTGTTCATAACAAGGTCCAAAACTCTACTCCTAAGTTTGTCCCTAAGATGGTGGCTGGGACAATATTCTGGAGCAGTGGGTCCTAGAAGCTGCAGCCAAGTGCAGAAGCCCAAATGATTGTTCTCCCAGGGAAAACTAGGCCTGGCTCATTTGGCTTAAGCCATTCCCATGGAAACAGGAAAAGGTCTAGCAGGATGTGAGCAATGTGGTCAACTTTTACATTGTACATACAACAGTATCATGCTTCCCAAGCCTCACTGTTGCCAGGAGAGTGGCCCAAACTCCAGAGAGGAGTTGGGAAAGTGAGGCAGAGATGGGTAGAAATTTTCCTACAGCTATGCAGCTTATAAAAACTGCAGCTAGGTTTGAGCCCAGACTGCCTGGCTTCAGTAGCCCAACTATTTCCTTCTAAAGCATTTGTTTATGGAGCAGAAACAAGGTATTCCTCAGGAAAACCTTCCTCACCAGACTAGGAACTGCTCAAGGGAACTTTCTCTTGTAAGGAGGGAGACAGCTTGTTGGTTCCCAGCTGCTTAGCTTCAAAATAATCACGCAGAAACCAAATGATTTAAATCACTGCTTGGCCCATTAGCTCTAACTTCTTATTGGCGAACTCTTACATCTTAATTTAACCCATTTACAATAATCTGTGTATCGCCATGTGGGCAGCGGCTTACTGGAAAGTTCCCAGAGTCTGTTTCTGGCATTGGCTCCATGGCTTCTCTCTGACTCTGTCCTTCTTTCTCCTAGCATTCAGTTTAGTTTTCTCTGCCTAGCTCTGTTCCCTTATGCTCTGCTATAGGTCCAAAACAGTTCAAAGTTAGAGCTTCTACATTTGAATTAAAATGATATCTAAGTTTCTTATTGGAAAGATTGCTTACAATCAGCACGAGTCTACAAAGCTGGCTTTGTTAGAAAGCACACAGAGCTACTGCACACTGGAACAATACATGAACAAGATTCAGAGACTAGATTTAAATTATGTTAACTCCTTGATGGAGGAAGAGGCCTGCTCAGTCGTCCTCATCAACTTAGACCATGAAACCCATTATGGACAAGTTCAACACAACTGTCATATACAGGCTGCTCATGCATGTGTCAGCACTGCCAGGGCATAAATTGCATTTTGTTCAACTCCTTGATAGTTGTGAGTTGATCAGACATGGAACTGCATCTGCAGTGGAAGAGCAGATGCAGAGACTGGAAGCTGACAACAGGCAGCAGCTTTGTGGGAGGGTGAGTAGCCAGGACACAGGCAGTGCCTCCTGTGGTCTCAGACCTCCCAGCACCCTTCTTCCGGAGTCCACCTGGCTCTCACGTCTCAGCCGTACAGAAAGAGTGCCAGGTGCAGGGGAAGGGGGACACTGGAGGTTGATGGTGTGCAGGCTGCTGCTCTGTGGCTGATGGCTTCATTTTCTCAGGCATCTTTGTCTACCTGCTTGGTCAATGTGGTTGCTTCCTGGAAAAAGCTCAAAGTCAAACCCACCCTCACTGACTGGGGCAACACAAAGTGTAGCTAAAGTGTTAGAAGAGAAAATACGGGCAGTTAAACCACAGCCAGTTCTGCTTGGTTTCAAAAGGCCATGGCTAATGGAAAAAACAAAACAAAACAAAACTAGTCTCGCTGCTGTGTGGGAGATGGCTGGCTGTCAAACTGAAGAGTTACACTAAGGGCAGCAAGACTCCTGGGGTGTATACTCAGTGCTCATTCGCTTTGGTTGGAATCTGATGCCCAGGACCATACAATAGGTCTCTGATCATCCCTGGAATGTGCTGAGGAACACAGACAGTTCTCTGCGGCTCTGACACCAGCTTAGCTTCCTGCTGGGGGTCTGAGGCACCTCATTTGCAGATACTGATGCTTTAGTCTATTTTAGTCAGAATGTAGAAGGTGCAAGATGTGCATTCTGATTCTGGTGATGAAGATGTGGGCCACAGTAATGTGCTTTATGAACGAAGAAATGGAAGTCAACTCAGTGCTACTGAAACAGTTATCTTCTCCAAGTGTGTGTGTGCAGACCCATGAACCTACCTGTGTGTGATATCAGAAGATAATATCAAGAGCAACTGTAGGATATCAGTATGCAGTAATGAGAGGTTAGAGAACAAACGGGATGAATGCAGAGTGGACACGCAAGCTGCAGAGGAATCATGACTGCAGCTGAGATGCCCTCTCCAGGACCTCAGTGTCTGATCTCTTAGTCTCTGATTTACAGTCTCACACATATACTGCCCACTGGTGTCTCATCAGTCAGCTTCTTCACATGGCTGCATTGTTCCCAGGAGAGGATGGCCCACATTTACTGGCTCCTGTCAGTACTCTAGGGATGTTCTCCACACTGGCTTATGGCTAGAAGCATATACTACTTCACTCCTGACACAAGAAATTGTCATCGAGTTTGTTCCATCAAGTTCCTGAGGTCCTGTCCTAAGAACAGACCCAGAGAGTTCCTTCTACTATCCCTACTCCTGAGTGCCATTCTTGCTTGCACCCCAGACTCTCTGCCAGACTCCTCGTGGCACTGCTGAGGTGGGCATGCTCTCCAAACAGTGCGGATCCAATCTGTTTCCACCCAAGCTTCAGCATCACTGGGGCATGTAGTTAACTTTCCTAGGTAGATACAGCCAGTGATGGAGACTCGTGGTCTGCTCCTCTGGGAAGTTGAAAGTAAAATTGGAAAAACAGCTGATAATGTAAATTAATTCACATTAATCCAAGCTAAGTAAACATCCAGGAAAAGTGACAGCAAAGGCATCCAGGCCCTTTGCAGGTAGCTGTGCATGTCGACTATCAGACCCCTAGCTCAGAACAAGATATTCCAGTAGGATCATACAGAACACGGGACAATGGCCTCACCTTCTTCCTCTCGTAACCCTACCACTCCTGGCCAAATATATACTATAGACAAAACAAAACAGTCAATTTTGTATGTTGGATTTATTATTTTAAAACTGTATAAAGAGCACATGTGCATGAGTTTAAAAACACAAGTGAAATGTAAGGAATTAAAAAAGAAATACAAAAGAAATCTGAGACATGAAACAAGAAAATACATCCTGTGAATTGAAATAAAAAGTATCTCACTTACTTCAAAATCGTTATTTCGATATATTAAGCAGTCTTTTGATTCGGATGCAGCACAAGACTGAGTTATTCATATCGGGTCAGACCGAGACTCACAGAAGAGAGCAGGCGCACAGTACGACCCAGCGGTCACAGGCAGGGATGATGTGAGTGGAGGTGGAGCACCTGTCCGTGAGGTATCGCCATAAATAAATCCATTAGCTCAGCACAACAGCAGTGAGCAGATCCGCATTGCACTGTCAAGGGAACCCCATCTCCACCTGCTGCCCTCGGACTGCTTGCAGTGAGGGTTCTTCACACTTGGGAGAGAAAGGAGACAAATATTGAGCAGTAATGGGACCCAAGTGCTATGCTGCCCACCAGTTTCCTACGTCTGCACTGAGGGTGACAGACACATAAAGGACAACGACATGGCGACACAGGGCTTTAATGTAAAGGTTTCACAAAGGCTGATTACTGCCTGTGTGTCCAGCTGCTGTGCTGTGCTGTGCTGTGCTGTGCTGTGCTGTGCTGTGCTGTGCTGAGTGCTGACACCGACAGGGACACAGGGCTCGTCTGCTGCTGTACGGCCTGAGCCAGCAACCTATCTGCTGCCCTTGCTTCGCGAACCACAGTCTGCTTCTTCTCTGGTGGCTACGGCCAGAAGTGCTGCTTACTGTCCTTGCGGGCAGGATGTTGAAGACACTCACCAATGTCCAGGCAGGAGCTCACAGCTTTCCTATCAGAAGCACTAACACCCTTGAGATGCAGCCCTGTAGGAGACTGCACAAGTCTCCAGGGTACAAGTAGGTGGACTCGAGTTCAGGTCCCCACTTCATGCTGTGCCACCGCAAACGAGCTCCTCACTCATGCTCTCCATCCTAGTGTGACATGGCGGTACCAGCAATCCCATACCTCACAGGCCAGCGGACCTGAAGACACTATTAAGTGGTTGTCTGCATCAAGCCAGCACCCGGCGCTGACATGCTGGCTAAGTCAATGCTCATTTTCTTAGAAACGTGGGTCTCTGGGGATCTCTCAAACTATGCGGGCACAGCACAGAGTGTGAAGGCCTCCGCCTGAGGAAAGTGCAGCTGTTACACACGCACAAGCAGAACAAGCCTGGCCCTGCGTGGCTGCACACTCAGACACTTCCTTCAAGTCCATCCAAAGGAAATAACCACACTTAAACACTTTGCGGGAACAATTTCACTTATGAACGCTTACTTCACAGAGCAGAACTCATAGTTCTAAAAGCGGTTTCTCGCTGTCTTGTTTTTCCTCAGCTTCCTCTTCAGATCCTAGGAGGTGGGAAAGAAAAGGGTCTCATATTAACATTACGAATTTCTTCACTATAATGTAGACATAAAGCCATAAAATTCCATGTAAAAGATACAGACTTAATCCTCAAGAGACTGAGATTAATAAATTGCCATTTTAAAGTTTGACCTTAGGTTCTGTAAGGAAACTTCAAACACCACCTATACCGGTAGCTTGGTGAAATAGATTCACTTACGTACTAGTCAAAGAAACTAACACACCAAGAATTATTATCGGTGGTTAGTCTTCAACTCCCTCTTGGTTAAGACTAGCATGTATCCTTTAAACTTTATTTTATATGTACAGGGGTTTTGTCTGCATATGTGTCTGTGCAGCATACACATGCCTGAACAAGGTATTTGATCTCTGAGAACTGGAGTTACAGACGGTTTTGAGCTTCTGTGGGTGCTGGGAATTGAATCCAGGTCCTCTAGAATGGCAGCCAGTGAGGCGTCTCTCTAGCCCCACTGTGTATGCATTCTTACGTGTAAATATTTAATCTAGATGTTTTTTAAAAAAACACTGCACAGGTTAAACTGGGCACAATGATGGCTCCTAACGTTTAAAAAGTACGGCCAGGCAGTCACGTGTCCATGGACTACTGAGCAGCTCTTCTGACAGATGGTTTTTAGCCTTAGGTTTTTCAACAATTAAGCAAGCAGTCTAGTTCTGAAATCCCTTCCTTTGGAGCTATACTAAATAAAAATACTATTTATCCTCAAGACTTTTTCTCTAAAGATTAGAAATCAGAGCTACCTGTCTGAGTTATATTTCAGTGAAATAACTTGCACTCATTTAAAACTAATTTATATGTAATTTTTAACAAGAAAATTATTGCAAAAGCAAATTCATAAGCATATTTGCACATTCTAAGCTTGGATACAACTAAAAGCCAAATGTATATATACAGATGAGACAAAATAGCAAATAATCATATAACACTTACAGTTTTTTAATATTTCAGAATGTTCACAGTAAAGTGATAGTAACTAGTTTTTAACTCATAGCTCCACAAACAGAATCTTGCTTTTACTGTAGGATAGAGAGGCAGAGTGGTGTGAAATTACACACACTGCTAGAAGAGAACACCATGAGCTGTGAATGCTGACATTGCTTGTAGTTTGATGGACAGGGCCTTTGCGATTTTATGGAAGTATGAGGTGTTCTGATAATCACGGAGGGATTCTAAGAAGGAATGAAAAAAGTAAGGTTTAGGTAGGGAGGCGGAGCCTCGTGGGCTGCAGTAAGTGTGAGAGAGGCCCACCAGGAGCTTGAGCCTGACTTCTGTCTAGTGTCTGACACCACTAAGCATGCAGAGTGCAGAGACTTCAAAAGGAAACCAAGAATGTAAGAGCCAGAGGATGGGGAGCGGTGGTGTGAAATTCTGCCCACTAGCATGACATTTCACACACATGAACTCCCAGCACTGCTGTGACCTGCACGAGATCACACAAGTGAAAAGTGCTAGTGTGGAGGGCGGAGGGACACCTATGGGCCTGCCCTAGAGGAGCAGTGCTGGCAGCTGATGGCTGCTGGCGCAGGAGAGTCACTCTTTAGAGGGCTGACCACTGGTAGGCTGTCCATGCCCTGATGGAATACCCTCGCATCCCAACGCCCTGCACATATGGACAGCACTGACTGGACTCATGGGTTAAAGACAAAAGAGAACGCCAAGTTACAAAGCAGATGCACTGGAGGTGCTTCCAGGGACCTAGAACGAGGGAGTGCAGATACATCTTAGACATACAGGAAGTCTTCAAAGAATAAGTAAATATTTTCTTAAAATTTCGTAAAGTTTAAAAGTCAAGTTTTTCAAAAAAGAAAAACAAACATATAAAAGAGAAGTAGCATAAGTCCATATAGAGTGCAATTTCATGGTGAACTTACTAAGTGAGCATCAGCGTCCTTTTGACAGAGAAAAAAAAATCCAAATTCAGAACTGCTACACTATATAGGCAACAAGACACAACAGAAATTATAGGAAGTGTTATTTTTAAAAAGAAAACACAACAGCACAATGTGATCCTTCTGAAAAAAATAGACAAGTCAAACTAAGCCCTCTGTGTGTCTCCAAATACTGTATATAACCAGGGAAACATCAAACCAGCAGTAATAAATACATTCACAGAATACACAGTATCAACTTAAGAAAGAAAAGAAAAGCATGAGAAAAAGCAGCCAGAGACTGTCAAGAAAAGTAAATATTAACAATGAAGAGACTGCAAAAGCAAGTCCTGGAATGGGGAAGCTGCAGAGCCGGGAGCATCTATGGGAAGAGATTCAGGAAACAGGCGCAGGGAGCAGGGGCATTTGGCCACAGTAGGGACTGACAGACAGTAGCTGATCTGTACTGCAGAGAAAGAACACAGGATGCTGAGTAGAGATAGACACTGGCCAGGTAACACCAATATGTGCACTGGGGATGGTGGGATCAGGAATATATTGGCCAAATTTTCCTTTTTTTTTTTTTTGAGAGCCATCAATTCATAATCTAATAGGCTGAAGAAGTGTGAATAAGGATCTACATGGAGGCCTCATCACCAACCTGCTGGTAAACAAGGACCACAGGACATACAGCAGGGCAGAATGATGGGACACCAGCAAGCAAGGCCCAGAAGAAGATACAGTCTTGAATGCCCATATCAGACCACAAGAAAGGTCTGGAGTCAGCCAAGCAAAAATAAGTGACTCTTTTGAAAAAGTAGAAAGAGAACGTGTTAAGCCCAATCCAAAAGGAGTCAAAGAAATAAATGACTTAGCACATGGCAGCAAATGACTTTTAACAAATGGCAAGTGGGTTTAGTGGGAGTGACTGTTTTATTAAATGATTAAAAGATAAATGATTAAAAGATAAAATCATTAAAAGATTAAAAGATAAATCGCCAATATTAAAAGAATGTGCATGCAGTCTTTTATTTCATCTGCAAATGAAAAATAATTAAAATATACTATAACTCTAAAAAATGCAAAACCAACCAAACAAAAAAACCTACATCTTAACTGAAACTTCTAGGCAGAAACCACAGTAAACTCTTTTATGACCCAGAGTGAGGATAAAGAAACCTTCGATGTGTCTACAAATACACCATCCTAAGAGAGCAAACCCGTAAACCAGGCTGAACTGACGTTAAAGCATAATATACTCAAAAACAGCACAGGCCAGGCACTACGTGGCAGTAGGCCTGAAGCCTGCTGGCCCAGAGAAAGGCTTCAGCCTTGGTCAGAAAAGCTTCCGCCATCAACAGAGGTAAATGGAGAATCTCATGGCTGCTCAGGATGCTGAGAAGTGAGCGCTGAGTGATGGGTCTTAACAAGGACATCCATGTCACCTCCACGGACATCCACGTCACCTCCACAGACAACATCCACATCACTTCCACAGACATCCACATCACCTCCATGGACATCCACATCACCTCCATGGACATCCACGTCACCTCCACAGACGACATCCACGTCGCCTCCACGGACATCCACATCACCTCCATGGACATCCCACATCACCTCCATGGACATCCTACATCACCTCCACGGACATCCACATCACCTCCATGGACATCCACGTTACCTCTACAGACGACATCCACATCACTTCCAAGGACATCCCACATCACTCCACGGACATCCCACATCACCTCCATGGACATCCAACTCACCTCCACAGACGACATCCCACATCACCTCCACGGACATCCACATCACCTCCATGGCTCAGGGAGCATCACGGAGAAAGGGCAGAATGACTACAAGACCCAGGACAGCGCAGAGGCTGTGAACCACTGTTTGATGGATATGATGTAGATACTGGATAATGAACTCACAGCAGCTACAGCTGCCTGCACAAGACTGGGAGATCAACAGCCAATCATAAAGGGGAGGGCGAAGCAGGCCCTACTCCTCCCTGGGGAGCTACTGAGTGTTGGTGACTCCTGGGGAAGGGTGGCCATTGTCTTGAGTAGTGTGGCCACTGGTGAGTTCCCCATGCTCCTGCGGACAGCTTCACACCTGTGCTCACAAGGACTCTGGTTAAAACCAGTAGATCACAGAACCAAGGAAAAAGGCAGGAGACTGGGGGGTGGGGTGAGCAAGTTGAATGTGATCAGATTATCTTATATAAATGTACAGGATTATCAAATAATTTAATTGAAAATATGAAAAAACATATAAAGTGAAAAGACATATACATAATGTGGAACTGGGGAAAACATGTCAGGATCATGAGGGACATGTAAGATAAAGACATGGGCTGTCTTCTATCTCGTTAGACTACCAAAACCAAAAATGGGCAAACAGTATCACAAAGATTCAGAGAGAATTAAGCCAATATCCACTGCTTGAAGAGCATAAGAAATGAAGGAATTCAAAGAGCAGCACATAAACATTCTAGCGATATTTACCATATAGCTCACTATATCTTTTAAAAATCCATTCAAGAAAAATAATAAATTTCAAATTTCCGAACATATATGGGGCTGCTCACAATTTGATTACTTACACGGCTCAAACTGAAAAACTTGAGGTGTCACTGGCTAATAAATGGTGTAGCGTCACATGGCAAAAGGAACAAGAAAGATGCTTGCTGGAATACTACCATTTCCTAAGACTTTACATTGAAAAGGCAGCTGAATGCAGTAACCAACCAGCATGACCATTGCTAGCCAATGTCCAGGAGACAAAGTATCAAGGCAGGAAGAACAACAGCCACCTTAGGGCAAGACGTACAGTCGGGGGGCAAGGGAGGCTGAGGGCAACCAGGCCTAGAAAGTTTATTGGTGTAAAAAAATGGCCTAAAATTACCACGAGCCATAACCTTGTGGTAATCCCCCAAGGGACCACTAGGTGGTGGCAGACACCACAAACAGAGGTCCTGTGTCTATCTGGAAAGCTTGGTGAGAAAGAATTTCATTTAATTACACATTAACAAAAGATTAATCTATTTATAGTATGAAAAGTTACACACACACACCCATTGAACTTAAAACATCTATTAATTAATTACCCTGTGACTGAGTTTTAACTGCATTGAATAATTCCCTATAATAGGGGTGACCGCCTAATTTAGAGTCCCTCTGAGGGATAAAGGATTCTAATAGTCATATCTGGGTGACAAGAATAAGGCAAGGCTCATTCTCAAGCACGTACATGAATACTCATGGTATTTTAATGCTTTTATCTCGACTTGCACAGAATATTACACAATTTGAGGTATTTATCCACCCACCCGACTGTCCACCGCACTAGGATCAAATCTATAGTTTTCCCACGCAGTACAAACAAGTACAAGTACACTTCTGGCTACATACCTTCAGCTCCAAACTCGTCTGCACTTCAAACCAGACTTTCCATGGGGTAAAGACCTGCCCTGACCTAAGCATCCGACTTTGTTCACTGCTGCTCTCTGACCACGCCCAGCACCACAGCCACCTGGGGACTGTGCCTTCGGCCCTTGAGCACGGAACATACAAGCAAGCAGTCTGCTGTTAGCCCAACAAGTGAGCTTGTGAGCAAACCACAGTGACAGTTCTAGCAACGCATCTGCTAAGACATGCTGATTTCTTAATGCCCAATCTAAATTTCAAGCTGTTCCTTCATAACAAAAGGAGAAAACATTTTTATTATGCTCCCTTCAATTTCCTCTACTTTAATCCACTCCTCCACTAATAGAAACCTATCAAGTGTCAGGTAGTAGTCTGGGTGCTGGGAAACAAGCAAGCAAGGCCGCCCCGTCTCTGACACCCCGTCTCTGTGGGCGAGCCTGCTGTTCACTCTCAGCACCGCCAGAGCCTGCGCTAGACAACAGCTCCGGCACATCACTTTCTGAAATAATACTGCTATCCACATTGAACATTTATGTAATATAAATGTAACACAAGAAAGCGAGCCCTCTGAGCGTCCACCTCCGCTCACCACTACGAATGTACATCTTGTGTACATAAACAGCCACCTGAAGGAACACCACAGAATTATTTCTAGGCTCACTGTCATCATAATCCAGTGGTAATTCCCCAAAGGACCACTAGGTGGTGGCAGACATCACAGACAGAAGCCCTGCATCTATCTGGAAAACTTGCTAAAGACAGATTCATAGTATTATTGGCCTGCTGATCTGAGCACCTCTTTAAGAAAACAAAATATTGAAAAACCATATTAGCCTGAGGAAACTAAGCTAAAATAGTTACATTTGAAATGGATCATAAATTTTATTTTTCAAACAAGTCCTATGATATAAAATAACTAAATCCAATACTCATTATTAAGTAGTAGAAAGCTTCACTTTGAATTCTATACTTTCTTTGGCTCTAACCTGATACTAACATACACCTGTACTTCATGGAGCCTACACTTTTTCCATTTCCATTTCTACATCAATCATACACAATCTAAGTAACCCTAAGATCCTGGGCTGCACCTTTCGTTCTTTACACAGCTCTTTCTACCTGTTAGTAGAGTTTAAAGTGTTCCCTCTGTCTAACGCTAGGACTACGATGTAGCCTCTAATTCAAGCTCCATCCTGGGGCAGAGACAGACAGTTGGCTGCTAGAGACGGTCCAGGAGGCGCAGGGTGGAGTACTGTAGAACGGGAGCTAAAGGTACCCTCTCCAGGAGAGCAGGAGGGTGGGCAGGGAGGGAGGGCTGAATGGAGATTCTCAGAGCTTCAGCTAGAGCTAGCATGTTCAGAACAGAAGCAGCAAGATGCATGATAGCTTTCTGGAACGTTAGGAAGAGGAGAAGGCCGGCGAGAGGTGGGCAGGGAGTGAGAGAGGCCAACAGAGGTGACTTTGGTCAGGGAGCTGACCCAGCCACTCTGGCACTTCCACAGACATACGAAGCCGTAAGCACGCAGACAAGAGCATGGGCTCTCATGCCGGAACCAGCACTGTGCCCAGCACCACTCACTGTGAGGCTGGCATGCGTCCATTCGTGCCTGACTCAGTTCTTCTCTACGCTGGCACAATGGTTCACCTCACAGAATGGTTCTAAGATGTGAATGAGCAAATGTGAGGAGAGGCCCGGTACTGGGTACTTTCCTGTAAAGTCCTGGCAACTTAAAACACTTTTTATATTGTATCAAAATAAATGTCAAAAATCAAATACTGTAGGCATTTTTACCTCACCCACTATAACAATTTTAACCATTTTGAAGTGTCCCATGCAGTGGCATAAGGGTCACATTACTGTGTAATCATCAGCACAATTCATCAGCACAACTTCCTCCATCCTGGGCAACCATTGTTTTACTGACTCTTGGGCTCTGACCTCAGATAACCACAATCATGCTAGTGTTAGCTTTCTGCATCTGGCTTATCTTATTCCACATAGTCTGCTCAAGGCTCACAGATGCTGGGGCCTGGGTCAGAATTTAACTCCTTTTTAAGGCTATAGTATGTCTCAGCGTGGATGTGACATGTTCCATGCTCGCCTGCGGATAGCTACTGAGCAAAATGCTGCTAAGATCACTGTGTCTCAAGAGTTCGCTTTCCTGTCTCTTGCTCAGACAGCCAGAGAAGCAACTGCTGAGTGATATCATAATAAACTCTAAGGTGAATTTTTTGGGAAACACTATGCTGTTTTCTACAGGTACCATTTTGTCCTCTCAACTGTTGGGCATACAGGTTTGACCTGTTCCATGTCCTCAGCAAATGTAGGGCATTAAAAAAAAAAAAAAAAAAAAAAAAAAAAAAAAAAAAAAAAAACCACTTACATTAACAGGGCATGCTGGTACCTTAGCATGGCTTTGTTTGCATTTTTCCCAAAGATTATGGGTGTGGGCATGCTTCTACACAGAACTGGCTTTCTGCACACCTTCTTTGGAAAATATTTATTCTAGACCTTTGTGCATTTTTGGTCAGGGCCTGTTGCTGCTACTATAGTAATATTGCTATTTTCAAGAGCACTCGGGCAGCTGGTTATTGAGAAGCATACCCAGTAGCTACACAAGAGAGGAAGAGACAGACCGTAAACCCAGAAATGCTATCTGTTTGGAGCCGGAAGAAATGGCGTGACTTGAAGCAGATGATGCAGATAACATAGGCCAACCAAAGCCTATGAATGCTGGGTAACAGACATGAGAGAGGGAGGCAGTCCTGAGACACTTCCTGATCGGAGCACTTAGATGGAGCTGCCTCTCTCAGCCATGAGCAACCCTAGAGGAAGGCTGGTTTAGGGATGGAGAAATGAGGACAGAAGCAAGTCTGCTCCCTTATTCCTTCTTTTCTGCGACAGACATCAGAAGTTCCAGAGTCCATGCCATCCCAGCACTCCTCTCTTTAGATCTGTCTCACCAGCGGTCTCCTGGGAGACTCTCCCTACTTAGTTTTATACCAGTACATGCTCAGTATCTGCTGAACTGACTGGGAAATAGAGCAGGAGGCAGAAGAGGGAAAAATAGAGAGGCTTCAAGACAAACCAAACACACATGGCAAGGGACTGCTTTCTTTACCTGCTTCAGACTCAGGAGGGGAGTAAAACTGACCATCAGAAAGTCCTGCAGGGATGAGAACAGCCCTCTCCGACGCATCCTGAACGAGCAGGAGTCCTGGTAGAGAAGAAATGCAGGTGTTAAGAGCCACATCGCCTTCTTGGTATCTTCCTGGCAAGATTAACTGTTATAAAAGTGGTATTTCAATACATCAAATAAGCTATTAGCAAAACAAGGTACTTTGAAAATCTTTCAACCATCAAATAAAGATTTCACATCTACTCTGTGAAGATTAAAGAAAAAGAGAAAAAAGCTTTAATAATCATTTCCAATTACTCCTGGGTTCAGTATTCAGAGCTTCAATCCCTCGAATATTCTTATTTCACTACAAACACCAACACCAATTTTAACACTAATTTCACAAAGTAAAATCAAACCTAGTCGGCATGGACGAATGGCCTACCATCTAGACTTGGTTAGAGAAACGGCAGATGTCAACTGTGATACCTACATGGCCTTTTACCACCAACATGCAGAGAGTGCTGCAGACAATAAATTGCTATTTATTTATTTTAGTTTTTCAATATTTTTTAATTATATTGAGTGTATGCATGCATGTGCTCCAGGATGCTTGTGTGTCTGCATCCACGTTGGAGTATGGTCATGTGGGTGAACATATTCATAGGCCCAGAAGAGGGCATCTGGTCCCTAGGAGCAGGAGTTTCAGTCAGTTGTGAATCACCCTACTTGGGTGCTGGGAACCAGACTCAGGTCCTCTATAAGGAAGGACGCACTCTTACCAGCGGAGCTATCGCTCTGGCCCTGCTGTCTACTTTATTTATTTTTTCTCATGTGAAGAGTGGAGTGGCAGAGCCTCAGATGAGGAGGGAGACCATCCATCCTTGAAGCTTTCTTGCTCAAATCAGTGTCAGTGTTAGCAACTGTGGTAGCAAGCACCACAGCAGGTGCCAGGTATGTGTCCTCTGTGCCACTACAGTGACGGAAAATGCTGCTTTGAACTTCATGGAATGTGTTTTCATTTTTTAATGTAAAAATCACTTTACTGTAGTAAACTCACAAATAAAAACATCACGCAGTTAGATGAGTGTAGCCACTCAACCAACACTCGCCCAGTACTGAGCTCTATATCTCTCTATGAACTGGTGTACAGTTAGGACAGCCACTTTCCATATCGTAATATTTTAATGCATTTACTGACCACCCAAAAAGAAGAAAAAAAGTTAAAAACAAGAGAGACAATATCTTTATATCCTCTTTCATGAGTCATGTGTCCCTTACGACCTGCATTGTCCTTTCTCAGCACCAAATATTCCTGCTCATCTTTCTATGTGGTATACTGTACCTACAGATATACGTGCGTGCGTGCGTGTGTGCGTGCGTGTGTGTGTGTGTGGGGGGGTGAGCCTGAGTCTACATTATAGACTAGAATCTATATGTGAGGATAATATGGTTATTTCTGATACTGGGTGACTTTGCTTCACTTCTTTTAATTTTGTTCATGTTTTCTTATTTGTGTATGTGTGTCTGTGTGGGGTGAGCCTGTGCCACAATGTCCAATCAGAAGACCATTTCTGAGATTCGTTTCCTGCCATCTGCCATGTGGGTCAGCTGGCCCTTCATTCACTGAGCCATCTCTCCAGCTTTTGTGTCCAGCTTTCCTAGATACTGTGAAACAACTTTAATCACAAAACCATTCAACTTCAGTCATGTGAGCACTTGACACACTTTCAACAATGTTCAGTTTGGTGTTTATAGATAATAAAAGTGGCCTCCCTATGCTAACTTGATATTCCCCATCCCTGCTAGGACAATGACCACAGAACGGCAGAAGAATCTTGTTACACTTCTTAGTATACTCTGTGAATTCACTCTTGAATTAGAATTCAGTTAGCCTCTCTCTGTGAAGAGAGTTTTTCAAATCAAACTTCATGTAAAGTGATTCTTGATCCTGTTGCTTTTGGAGCTATAATTATGTTTAATTTTCTATAAAACACAAATTTTTTTTCCTGTTAGGGAAAACTGAGCCAGATTCTGGGAAAGGGCCCAACAGGGATATATCTGAAACAGCATGCCTAGCTAAACTCTCTCCCAGAGGGGCAGACAGCACTGTGTCTCCCTCCACTAACGGTTTCAACAGAGAAGAACCCAGGCCAGGAACCAGCCACACAGCTCTCAATGGACCATTTGCCCTTCCTCCTAACATGATAGTACACTAGATACCATGTGGTTATGTAATAACTTGGTTAGATTTTAGGAGAATATGGTGCCAGATGTCACTCAGTCACTCAAAGGAGGATGGCAGGAGGCTGCCAGAGCAGGGCACTGCTATCGCTGGAGTCTGCTCTGAACTCTAAATGAACCACCATGGTCCCAGTGCAGGCACCTAACTGTCTCTTCTATCTGCAGCCCATCCTAAGCCTGCTGTATACACTGGGATATGGCACTGTGCACCTAACTGTCTCTTCTATCCGCAGCCCATCCTAAGCCTGCTGCACACACTGGGATATGGCACTGTGCACCTAACTGTCTGTTCTATCCGCAGCCCATCCTAAGCCTGCTGTATACACTGGGATATGGCACTGTGCACTTAACTGTCTGCTCTATCCGCAGCCCATCCTAAGCCTGCTGTATACACTGGGATATGGCACTGTGCACCTAACTGTCTGTTCTATCCGCAGCCCATCCTAAGCCTGCTGTATACACTGGGATATGGCACCGTGCACCTAACTGTCTCTTCTATCCGCAGCCCATCCTAAGCCTACTGTATACACTGCAATAAAGCACTTTACAGAGCCACTGGCTTCGTTAAAACTGCTGCTCCCACTCACTTAAAATTGGTTCACCATTTTTTGCCCCTGAAAGAGACAGTTCTGTTCTGTATAAAAGCTTAGCGACCTACAGGGGCCCTTATAGTGAGTGAAGATAAAGTCACCCAGGGAGTATGAAGGAAGCAGGGACTATTTTTGTTATTTTAAGATTGTCTGTTGGACCAGGGCCATACCTTCTAGGGGAAGCCTGGTCAGCAGCCAGAAAGAGGAGTCACTCCGACACTATGTGCTCACCTATCCACCCAGTTCCCCTCAGTTCTGACACAGCCTCTAAGAACATGTGCCTAACTGCCTCAGTCTGGTCCCCGAAGCATCCCTCATGGTAAGAAGTCATAACAGTTCCCTACTGTGTGGTGTGTGCAAGCCTGGGAGGCTGAAAGGTAAAAAACTTACTGTTTTCTTCTTCGGCCTCTTGAGGCAGCACTTTGAAATCCAGGAACCAGGTCTCAATCCAGGCGAGGATGAATGAAATGATGGGCAGCACATAGCCAAACGCCCCTTGAGAGAAAAGCTGGAGAACAGGAGTGTTGAGGGAAAGTGGTCACCATCAGCTCACACAGCAAGGAGGGCTTCATCATGGCAGAGGGTAACAGTACAGGGAAGGAGAGCCACACATACCTTTGAGAGGATCACTTTTGCTAATAAAAAGGCACTGGTCACTGCTGTCGTCAACTGCAAGACACACAACATAACACTGCTCAAACAGGGCACTTCACACCGTGAGGGTTCCTCCCTCAATAAGAAAGCTGAGCCAGGGGCAGGCAGTGTCTCAGTGAGACTAACTGTAACTGTGCTAAGCCCAGCTACTTCCCGAATTATCTGTGCTCTCCCAAACACCCCTTCTGGAGAAAGTGGATTTCCTGTGGCACACAATCGGGGTAGATGTTTACTTCCCAACTAATGTGCTAGGAAACTTCTTGTCAGTACGAGGTACAACTCTGGTACATGTCAGAAAGGATAGGTGACATGCATAGAGAGTTGTGACTCCCAGAGCAACCCGCCATGAGCACTGTTCCAACTGAGACCTCAGCAGGGAGAAGCCTAAGGAGAGCGACCCGACAGGATGGAGGCCAGGACACAGTGAGTCTTTGTCTATAAGAACTAAGCAGATACACACACGCCAAAATAATTCACTGCGAGAAACACTTCAATTGCAGACAATAATTGACTTTAAAGACTGATAACTGATTGCTTAGGTGTCTTAGCTGATTTCCCCTTCCTACAAATAAATCAAATAATCAGAAGCAAAAATAGGATTTGACCATTCCTTATTTAGACTATCTGAGATGAAACACAGTACCATTTGAATCTAAGCGGAAATCTATCTGAAAATGAAAGCAGGTGCTTTATTGTGATGCCCTGCACAAGTCCATGTGAATCTCTTTCATAAGAAATGCCAAGATGGGCAGTCTGGCAAACCTGACTCTACATGGAGACTCTGTAACTGAAAGTCCCAAATGCAGAATGCTCTGGCAAAATGGAAAGGTATAAAGATCAAAACCACCACGATGTTAGCAGAAGAGACAGGGCTCAGACCTGCTGAAACAAAGGTCAGCTACATCCTGGAAATGAGATTCCATGTGACAGCGAGTCTGCCCTGCTCCCTGTGGTGTGGAAGGCGGCAGAGGCAGAGCCGTCCTGGCCGACTATCTCCTGGGCAGTATTGCTTCCAGGCACACCAGCCCAGTGAAGATGCTGCTGGCGGATTGCACCTTGCTCCTGAGTGCCCTCTAGTTTAAGGAGCTCACAGCTCTGTACCTGTCCTCCACCTGCCTCACTAGGTTTGTGGAAAGGGATGAGCATCACTCAGGCCACCATAGACACGGCAAAAATGATGCAGACAGGCAACTGATTCTAACATGCAGCTTCTTTGTATTAACTGAGAATGAAATGTGCCCTGTCTCTGTGCTAGATGCAAGGGAAGAGACTGCGGAAGGGGTCTGCTGGTCTGGAGAAGCCGGAGGAACAAAAGGAAGTGAATGACAATGGCTTTCTCCTCTTTGACAGCGGTTGACATGTCTGAGAACATCTTGGGGTTTACAATCACTTAGCAGACAAACCTCTGAGCATGTCTGTGATGGTGTTTCCAGAGGGGTTTAAAGGAAGGGGGAAGACCCACCCTGAATGGTGGCAACAGTGTTCCATGGCCTGGGGTCAGCTGAGTACCGGCATCCATCTCTCTGCTTCCTGACCATGGATGCCATGTGATCAGCAGGTTCACACTCCATGTATGCCTTCCCACCTCAAACTGTGAGCAAAAGGAACTCTTCCCTTCTCAAGTTGCTTACACCGGTATAGCAATTACTTACACTGAATTAATTAATTCAGTGATAAAAGTAACTAATACAGACCATAGGTTGGGGATTGAGGGCGGGGGGGGGGGGTATCATCAAAAGCAAGGCATTCTCTTCACATCTCAGTTGGAAGCGCTGCCCTCCACTCTTATCTGAAAGCCGAGAGGGAGGAGGAGAAGCCTGGCCAGTGTGTCTTCCTTGGCCCTTAGACTCTTCTCTACAGACCATGCCAGTAACAGAACCAAATGTCTTCACTGCAGCAAGGCCTGGCAAATTAAAACTACTAACATGAGGGAAGAAGGGGATTTAGAAAAAAAAAAACGGTAAAAATTAGAGCTCCCTAAAATCCTGTCTCCTCTCAATAGTCTGCAGCCAGGCCACCAGGCCTGGAGATGACCCACCATGCCACACACTCACCGCTATTGCCCACCAATGGCGCAGTCTGCACACGGCATATCCAAGTATCAGCACTTTAAATCGAAACACTGCCAGAAGCTGAGGGGGAAATGGTAAGAAGAGTTACAATTTACTGCCGTTTTCTGACTCAGCTGTGGACAGCCCAGAGAGACATCAAGTGGAAGTGTGGAACTGCGGCCATAGATCCTTCTAGCCAAGGTTTCAAATCAAGTCCTTATTATCAATATCGATGTGGGAGAGTCTTCTGTTTGTGTTGATTTCATTCATTAATAAAGAAACTGCCTTGGCCCATTTAATAGGCCTGCCCTTAGGTGGGTGGAATAGACAGAACAGGAAGAAGGAAGTGAGGTAAATGGCTCAGTCAGATGCCACTCCTCTCCTAAGTTAGTCAGACCGCTATGCCTTGCCTCTCTGGGGCAGATGTCATGCCTCTCCTCAGGGAGACAGACGCGATGAAGCTCCGGCCCAAGATGGACGTACGCTAGAATCTTCCGGGTAAGGCACCACTTTATGGTGCTACACAGACTATTAGATATGGGTTAATCAAGATGTGAGTAAGAGGCTGGAGCTAATGGGCCAGGCAGTGTTTAAATGAATGCAGTTTGTGTGTTGTTATTTCTGGGGCTAAGCTAGTCAGGCGGCCAGGAGCCGGGCAGGAACGCAGCCTGCAGCTCCTCACTACACAATATAAATAGGAAGACAGAAAAAAAGAGAGAGGGACTAGTTGTTCCTCCCAGGGACCAAGGCCGGTCAGGGTATTCTACTTCTGCTAGGGGGAGGATAAGTGTGGGGAGGCTCCTGCTGCTGGCTTTTCTTGTCTCTCATTTACCTTGTCTCTTCTTGCACCATCAACTTCTTAGAGAGACAGAGAACACTGAGGGGGCAGGTGATCCAGGGAAGAGAAACTGGGTCAGTGCTCAAAGGAGAAATAGCACAGCATTTACAGCATATTTCAAGGGACCTCGCCTCTTGGTGTCCATTTTATTATATCTGAATTAAGATATAAAAGCACTCACAAATATATCAAAGTAAGAAGAGTAGTAGTCATAATGAATCACTTCCCTCTTCAGTGTGTTCTCGATGCCTCCATTCACCTAGGAGAAGCCAAATGATGAGAGAAGTGAATGAGAATAAATATAAAGTTTCTATATACTTCCTTGCAAACCTTCTTGGAACCCAGAAATATTCAAAGACGAAACAAAAAAATCTATCAATTGATTTGTCTTCAAAGATTTCTTGGAAGAGCCAGGGACCCTAATCTCACAGTAACCATCCCCAAGGCCAGATGCCAGGACACAGGTCATATGTGCAAACATTTTCTGTGGCTGGTTTTAATTTCTCTTGACATTTAAAAATTTGACACTCATAGATTTTCTTGTATTAAAAAAAGAAACGGATTTGATCTACAATCATGTATAACACAGTTATATTGAATGAGGACAATAAAATCCAACAGGATAAACTTTTATTTGTTATTCATACTACCAAATTGAATTTTAAATGGTCAAATAAAGAATTATACAGATCAAACTATACAGAGCAATATTTAAGGTAATAATCATGTAGGAGACATATTCCAGGCCATTTATGCAGCCCAAGCTGGCTTTCTATAGCCTTGAGCTGTGGCTCAGCTGGTCAATAAATTTCTGATTACAAATGCAGTCTTAAGGACAGAGAGTATGAAAAAGGGGTAGAACAATTAAACAGGCAGCTGGGTAAGAGGGGGAATTAATGAAGAACTGTTTCACAAGGTTCCAAAATTGTTCAACTTGGAATAGAAATAAATGGTCACAAAAAAAGGGCAGGAGCTTAATTATTCCACTGACTTGCATTTGCTACAAAAACAGAGGCAAAACATGACCACTATTCTGTGCCTTACAACTCAAGAGGCGTTTAGAACTCTGAGTGACAAGTACGGATCAGCTATAGACCTAACGGGTTACTGATCTGCACACATGAAGCGTAGAAGAAAAGAGAAGTCATATGCAAGTAGTCACCTAACCTCACGCTGTGCTCTGCAAACTACAGAAAGTTGCCGCCCAGAATATTGAAAGAATAGTTACTTCCAGCGGCCCAAGCAAAGAAGGTTCTCAAGCACAGACATCTCCCTCCTGCTTCTGTTTCCTGGGTGCACACTGGTCAGGGGGAAAAGCTTCTCTTTGCTATCCTGGTGCACTTTATCTTGACTCTCTGTTGCCTACAAGCAGAATTCTTACCATTTATGTCTGTGATCCAAACATGTACTTTAAATTCTTATTTAACAATCTTTGGCTCAGGGTTCTCAGGAAGGCCAGCTACAGTTCAAATATCTTTCCAATCATCTTTCTAGAATAAACTGAGCATCCCTTACCCACACATCTGAAAACTGAACTACTTCAAAACCTGAGGTTGCCTAAGTACACACATCCTGCAAGTGGGAATTTACACACCTGACCTCATATGAAGAGTTTCAGTTCAACTTCATGTCCACTGAAGGGTGTAGCCTGGTCATCAGACTATGTGAATAAAGTATAAATAAGTAAATTTGTTGTCACATTGGGTCTCATTCCCAAGATATCCTGCTATATCTATGTAAATATTCTAATACCCTCAAAATCTGGAGTCTGAAGCACTTCTGAGCCCAAACACCTTGGGTAAGGGACAGTGTGTCTATACTGTTTTGGGTTCCATTAACAAGTGGTCTGAAACACCGGGGTGGATACAAATGGACTTTCAACAACTTGCCACCGCTTCTGACTGTGTGCTTGCTGCCAACTTGCCTTTAGCTTAATCCAGCTGCTCACCACTGCTACAATGATCTTCACTCATTCACAAAGTATCTGCCAGGAACCTACTGCATGCCCAGCATTGTTTCAGATACAGGAAATACTTCAGAAAGTAAAACAATGTCTGTCTTCAGGAGCTTGCCAGTGTGTAAAAGATATCAACAACAAAGAATCACAACACACAGATTCAAGACAGAGGCAGGACAGACAGAATAATGGTGACAGTTACACTGACACCAGCACGACAGATTCTCACAATCTCCAAGAGGATTCAGGAAATTAATCAGTTTATGCAGAAGGAATACTTCTATAGCGGTCTTAGGGTGAGACATAGTCTGTTCCGGTGTGAACAGGAGGCCAGAATGGGAGGAATGAAATGAACCACTGACAAATAAGGGAGACGGTGTGTGCACAAGGCGTATCTTCCGGAAGGGCTCAGGTGAGGAGTGGACGACACAAGCAGCCAGACCCAAGGCTGTAAGAATAACAGCACCTGGCTTAGACAAGTGTGGTAGTACAATAACTCTCACCTGTTTGCTTTAATTTTATTAATGTAGGACTAGAGAATTTTAAAACAATATATGTTAAAATTTGAATTATATTTATATTTGATAATTAATGGCTGACATAATTGCATAGTTCTCCAAATTATTCTAGAACTTGTTCAATAAAATATGAAGAAGTAATCTCTTTTGCAAAATCTTAAACAAGTGAATTAAAGAGCAGACATAATAAAGAATGCATGTTTCAGAAGCATTTTATGCTTATATTTTAATATTAAAAATTATCTTATGTGTATGGGTGTTTTGTTGCCAGAATATATGTTTTGCACCATGTGTTTGCCTAGTGCCCTTAGAGGCCAGAAGAGGGCACTGGATCCCCTGGGACTGGTGCTAACAGATGTGTGGGCCATCATGTTGGTGCTCAGAATAGAACCCGGGTCCTCTGGAGGAGCAGTCAGTGCTCCTAACCCCTGAGCCATCTCTCCACGCCCAACATTTTGAATTGATTTTAAGATGAAGACCTGGTAAATTTTCACGTAAAAAGGCCCAGGAAATAGTCGTTTTGCCTTGAGTCAGGTTTTCCTCCACTACTCAAGCCAGAGCACAGACGTGGATAACAAGCCTGTGCACAACAAGCAGAGCTGTGTCCCGGCGAAGCTTCCTACAGACAGCTGAATCTGTCCTACAGGCTGTGCGACCTCTAGCTCTCTATTACTAAGATAAGCACCAAGAACTCAAATTTCATAATCCCAGAGGAAGTGAATTTGAAGTTCGCCAGGTGTGTTTACACTAACACTAAAAGGAAAAGATTAAGTCAGCTGGAGCTAGGTTATACTGCATCATTTGAAAAATGATGGAATTCACTAAATAAGACAAAAAGGATGAGTAAAAAAAATGTAAATATTTGTACCTCTGGAAACAAGTAGTTATGAAGAAAATCAACTTACATTTAGCTCTATTATCCACAGTAATGTTACAAATAAGAGGTCAAAGGTGACAAACAGGCAGAAAGTCCTCCTGACGTCAGATATCCCCTTCTTCTCCCTTCCTTCATAGGACTCAATCCTAGCCATGAGCTGCGCGGGGTTGATGGAATGGACGTCACGCAGAGAAGCGTGTGAGCTCTGGCTCCCAGTCAGAGCATTTTCCATGTCTTCTGGCAGGTGGTTCATCCTGGAGGAGGATTGAAGGAGTCTCCATTCAACTCCACCATCCCTAGTGAGAAGCAACCTGCAGAGAACAAAAGAGAAAATCCATATTAAAGCCATACTGGTGTCATACTAGCAGGCTACCCTCACCCCTGGGAGATTTCAGTCTAACTGAGCCACAGTGCTTTGTCATAAGACACTTATGTTTGGAGAGAGAAGAAAAGAGGAAGCAAAATAAGAAGCAACACTTGTACTCAACATTACTAAGTGGCTGCTTTAGAAAAGAATGGCCATAAAGGAGAAAACAAGGTTACAGTAGGACATGATGAAGACGGGGTATTAAGCACAAATGCCAAAGCATTTTCCGGAACCTGGAGCTAGCTCTCTTGTCACACCAGTAGATAAAACGCCATGGTCTTGTTATCACCCATGGGCCAGATGGTGGAAGCAGAACACAGAAACTAACTATAACATAGCTCCCAGTGAGGAATTGTTTTCTACCATATAGACATCATTAAATTTGGCATTGGGGCTGGAGAGATGGCTCAGCGGTTAAGAGCATTGCCTGCTCTTCCAAAGGTCCTGAGTTCAATTCCCAGCAACCACATGGTGGCTCACAACCATCTGTAATGGGGTCTGGTGCCCTCTTATGGCCTGCAGGCATACACACAGATAGAATACTGTATACATAATAAATAAAAAATATTTAAAAATATTTAAAAAAAATAAAAAAAAAATTTGGCATTTCCCCATCACCTCTTCATAAACAAGTATGTTTTTCTGGGCATCTTCTTAGGAAGGTAGGATTTATATCCCCCAAAGTCAAGCACTATACAGACACCAGATTGATAATTACATAAGTTATGATTCCACATCGGGGTTCCCCAACACCTGGAGTGACTCATTCTAGAATCAGACTGCAGAGGAGTCATCTAAATGAGCAGAGTCCACAGAGATGGGGTGAGGTCACGGAATGGAAACAGTGGGTGGCTGCACTGCCGGGCACCCCAGCTTCCCATCCAGGGGTACCTCCCTGTGGGAGGGCTATGCTTGTGCTTTAGGCCCCGCTGATACTCATGTTTTGCTTTGATCATGAATGTGGACAGAAAGCGGGGAGGTACTGTGTCCATTCATATGTTCACTTTTCTAATTGTCACACGACTGACAGGCAGCATTCAGGCCAAGATCATTTTTAGGAAGAAAGAGAACTTAAACAGATTGCTAAGATCCCCCCACGCAGTGTGGTCTCATTCTGTCTTACTTGCTCCCCGCATTCTCTCCCCTTCCACCTGTCGCTGCTCTCCACTTCCCCACACTCAGGCACAGACGTCCTCTCCATACATTTGTATCACGTGCTGGCACGATATAGCACTGTTTTTTAAAGCAATTTAATAATATGAACTGGTATCTTACAATATACTTCTTGCTATAGTAACTCTACTTTCAGAGGTTTAAAGGAGATTAAGCAAACCACAGACATTTAATGGAAAGCTAATCTATTGCACTAGAGGTCAGTTAGTAGTTGCCTTGAAGGAAGAGCTGGTGACCGGAGGCTCAAAGCAGCGTTGTGTCTAGGGAACTTGGTAAAGTTCTACCTTTTGACCCTGTGTTCATTTGGTAGTTTTACATTCATGTACATGTATGTGTAGCCTTTCAATAAAATTTCCATTAAAATTTTTTAATCATAAAATAAATATTTGTAATAGTTTCAGTCAGAAATTTAACCTGCTATCTAATAAAAGGAACAAGCAGATAAGGATATTCCTGGAATAGCCATGGAAGACTGATTCAAAGGGATCCTTTATCAAGCCTTTATAATAAGTTATGACAGTGCTTAGATTATAATAACTATAATAAAACTCTAATGCTAAATGAAGCACATACATGTATATATATATACTATAAAATTAATTTTCTTAAAAAGATGTATTCATGACATATAAGATTCTAGAAAATCTGATATATAAGTGAGGAGATTTTATTTTTCTCCTTTTACTTTTGCCTCAGTTTTCAAATGTACTTTTTACACAGTTTGTTTAAAACAGGAGGAACTGTGATCACATATCATGCTGTTAGGATTTAGAACAGAATCAGCCAAGAATCTCCACAGCCCTCTTTCATGTTCCTCCAAATTGGGTGATATTAGTTCACGGTGTTTGGGTTACTTTTCTCCTCAGAATCAGCAAATCAGCAAAAACATTCTGGGAATCTCTGTAGGAATCAACTTCAGCGTGTTGTAAAAAGAAAGCAATGCTTTAAAATTTGAAAATATTTGTGTATTTTCCATGTCATTTGGGTCAACAACATCCTACTATTGGCTGAGCAATCTTAATTATATAAAACTTAAAACAACCTTTATTCATTCTGAAGTTCACAGGTCAAATTCACAGCTAAGCAACTCTGCCTCACACACCTTGATTTCACACTATGTTAGAGCTAGGTTTGCCCTGTCTGCCATCTCCTTAGACCACATAAACCATAGGCATTTTCTTGTCATGAAAGATGAAGAAGCATAAGAGACCAGGCAGACCATATCCACACATTTAAAGTCTCTATACTCGCTATTTTTGCTCTCATTAAGTCAGACAAATCACATTTCTGAAAGTTTTACTAGAATTCTGCTATTCTATATGTACTGTCTTGGATACTGTAACACCAGGAATGAACAACGAACATCTGCAGAAGAAAATCTATGGTTTACAAAGCTGAAATATTTGCTTTGCTTTATTGCACTTTTTTTCCCCAGAAAGGGTTAATGGTTTCTTCTCAAGGGAGATCTGGCTGAGACATGAAGTGACAGTGTCAATGTCTGTAAACTGTGAACAGGTTAAATGACGAATGTCAATTTCAAATGGCTATTCTGATTCAGGGGACAGCAAAACCATGTGAGCATCTACATTTCCTTCCAGGTTATTCTGTTGATACATGCGTTAAACATGGTGATCCTATCTAATAAAGACACAACTCCAGCAGACACGTGCTCCCCTCACCAAGGAAACATCTCTTTGTGGTGAGGGAGAATTGTCTGTATTCTGCCAATCATATTTTAAATAAACGCTGATTGGCCAGGCAGGAAGTATAGGTGGGTAAACCAGATAGGAAGTAGAACAGGAGAATGCTGGGAAGGAGGAAGCCCATTCCTCACAGTCCAGCCCAGACCACCGAAGAAGCAACATGTGAGCTGCCCAGCTAGAAAAGGTACTGAGCCATTTGGCTAGCATAGATAAGAACAATGGGTTAATATAAGTGATAAGAGGTAATAAGAAGCATGAGCTAATGGGCCAATCAGTTTATAATCTTATGGAGACCTCTGTGTGATTTTCTTTGTGGCTTGCCGGCTGTCAGGTACTGGGCGGTACGGAAATCCCCACAGCTGGCCCTCATGTTACATCTTTGCAACAGATAGAGACCACTGCTGAAAACCACAACCAATTACAATGCAGAGTTGTGGCCCCAGTCCCAGTGGATACAAAACACTCTCAGGGACCAATGCTAAAGAGGGGCAAGAAAGATTGTAGGAGGCTGAGGATCAAGGGATTGCTGTGAGATGGTGGCCCCCATGAACGTCAGAAGCTACAGCCACAAAGTCTCATGACTCTGACTACCTTGAGGCGAATAAGGACAATAACAATGGACATGCCAACATGGATAGCATGGATGGGGAAAGCCCATGAGGACTCAACCCTACACAAAGAAATATAGGAAACTAAAGACTGTTGAGAGCAGAAGACTAACCTTCTCCAGGGAATAGTACACCAACTGGGTATCAAAACAAAATGGTGACCCCTGAAAATATACATACAAATAATGTTATACAGACTGAGCATGTTCTGTTTATATATTTAGAAATACACAAACACACATATGTTTATGTATCTAGAAATATGTATATATATATACATATGTAACAAAAACTAATGAAAAATCATAAATTTGAAAAAGAGGAAAGGTTTACAGGTAGGAAAGGGAAGGGATACAATCTCAAAAACTAAAAGAAAAAATTTTAAAGATTTTTTTATAAAAAAATGCAAAGATGATAATGCCTAAGGAAATCTTGAAATAGAACCAAACTAGAAGGCTGTGTTTCTTAAAGGTTTTCCATAAAGCTTCATCAATCAGAACAGTATGTCACTATGTTAAAGATAAATAAATAATAGATCATGAGATATAGTTGGGCCCCATATAGATGTATATATATATTGGCATTTGACTGTTGATTAAGATATCAAAGCAATGGAATGAAGAAATAAAGCTTGTTTTCAGAAAAGTATGCTAGGACAACCATATAAAACTGGAAAAAATATAAATTTCAACCTCTAACTTATATCATGTAAAAAAAAAAAACAAACCCAATTCAAAATGGAGAATGGGCCCATGAAGAATACAAACCATGAGTGTGGCATCAGGCGCTTGCAAGAAGGGCTGGGAGAGGAAGATCAACAATGTATGGAGGTGTAATAATATAATCCAGTATTTTGTATGCCAACTGAAATAACAAAGAATTTCTATGCATCTATTAGAGTCTGTGAACACTTTTACAATCTTTTTTATAATCCAGATTTCTTAGAAAATACAAAAAACAAAATCTCATGACTATTTAAAAAATTTTTGTGCAGCTATCTTGAAAGACCACCTACTGTCCAATTGGAGACAGTGTGAACATTGATGTAAGTATGACTAATAACAACATGGTTGGAAAACAAAACCTAAATCTTAATAGATTGTGGCTCTACTGTAAAAACAGCTAAGAGTAGACAGGAGATCAGATAAATATATAGGAGGAAGAAAATTAGAAAAGCCAGTTTATAATTTCAGTGCAGGTGTTCTTTAGGCAAGAAACATTAGTATATGCTAATAAGTATTAAACTTACGAGAGAGAGCTTCAAAGTATTACCTCTTGATTAAGTTCAGCTCTGTTGGGGGACAATACGCTTCTATAGAGGGGAGACTTGGCAGTCAGCACTTGGACTGGTACTGGAACAAGCTCACATGATATCATTTATTGCGTTGCAATAAACATTACAGCATACTCCCCACTATAAATATTTAACCTGAATGTAGTTATAAGGTAGCAATCAATTATAAGGAAGTAATTAATCACAGGCCAAAAAAAAAAAACAGTCAACAATACAAACAAAACAGTAAAGGCAGCAGTGTAAATACTCTTCAAAAGGGAAAGGACATAAAGAGCAGACATAAAAAGTGACCTGCCTTAAATAACAATTTTCAAAACAACCAGGGTCTGTGAGATGGCTCAGTGGATAAAACCACGTGCAGTCCAAGCACGACAGCCTGAGCTCAGTCACTAGGGTCCTCAGAAAGGTAGAGAAAGAAAAAAGGCTCCACAAAGGTGTCTTCTGATTCCACATGTACACTAGAGCATGGTGATCATACACACACACACACACACACACACACACACACACACACACACACACACACATTTTTATGAGTTTTAAAGAAAATATCATTTTTTAAGAACAATAAAAAAAGAAAAGGCTACAAAAGCAAGTTGCAGAATTGATCAGTATTTTGAACTTGTTACATGGAATGTCCTCATTCTTAGAGGATACAAATATTGAAGCCCAGAGGCTAAGCATCATCATACATGCAAACTACCTCAGAGTAGTTCCACAACATATAGGCTGAAAACACCTTCGAGGATGGAGTTACTGTATCTACACTATTCTACAGACTGTACATATAAATATAATTGACCACAAAATATTCCTTTAGCAATATTAAAAAGATTACTGAACTTTTAGTTAACAAATATGCTGAGGCAAATATTAAGATACAAAGACTGGATAAGAATGTGATAGTATTTTCATCATTTATGAGATAGGCCTAAACTGAGAACCAAAATACAAATCTGTGCTATAAATTTCAGATAGATAATGCATGAAAAATCCAGATGTTTCCAAGAACACTTCACCCATTCCTCAAATACACTTGCATACCAGAGCTCCAGCAGGCCATCCTCTGAACCCTGGATTTCAGTGACTAACAAGCCCAGACCATAGTCTACACTGGAAGGACTCACCTCCTAGAGATCATAGATGCAAGGAACAGATAAGGGTTTGGGAACATCGTGATCTAAAACTGGCCATGATGACATCACCGAGTAAGTTCACCTAGCAATACTAGAAAAAGATAAGGGAGAAGTACCTGGCAGGTATCAGGATGAAGATAGGTAGAGGAAAGGCCCTGGGTGTGGTTGGCCACCCAGGAAGAAGTGTGGCCAACACGTCAGAGCAGCTGAAGCATGTGAGATAGCACAAGAGGACGAGAACTGGGAAGGGAAACAAGGCATGGGCATGTGGGACCACAGGTGCCGCTCTGAAGACTTCCACTCCAAATAAGATAGGAGGGGTTCTCCAGAAGCCAGTTATGACCAGTGTGTATAGTAAGTATGTACACTGTGAAGAGAAGCAGAATCCAGGGTCCTCTCGGCAGACACAATATGACAGTAACTCAGAAAAAAAAATATGGAGTTAGGAGAGTAGGCCATGGCAGCAGAGGTGCTAAGAATTATCTGGCGGTTGGATATGAAGGATGGACTGAAATGAGAACCAGAAGGGAACAGAAAAGAACTGCTGTGTACTGAGATGGAGAAGACAGGGAGGACAACTGGGGACAGAACATCCATTCTGTTTGGATGCATAGAGGATATTTATTCAGAACAAATAAAAGTAAGCCATGAGGAGGAAGTTCAGGGAAGAGATACTGACTAGATACATATATTACTAGATAGAGGGAACTAGAAGCTAAAAGATTCCATACATTCTCTCTTTGAATATAAAGATGAGAAAAAATAAAAACTAATGAAGTAAACTTATTTGCAAAACAGAAAACAATTTTGGGATAGGTCCTATGTAAATTTACTAAGAGTTTCCATGTTAGTGAGCAAGCCATGGTCATCATGAAAATGCAGAAAATGCATGAAAAGCAGAGACATTTAAAAAGTTCAAAATGTTGAACCATAGATCCCTGCTGCCAGTAGAACCTATATGTGGTCAAACATATAGGTGGTCAAACATATAGGTTTCATGGTCATCATGAAAATGCAGAAAATGCATGAAAAGCAGAGACATGGTCATCATGAAAATGCAGAAATGCATGAAAAGCAGAGACATTTAAAAAGTTCAAAATGTTGAACCATAGATCCCTGCTGCCAGTAGAACCTATATGTGGTCAAAAGAGAAACCAAAAAAGGGGATGACTCAAGAAAGGAGGAGCTTCCAGTGCAAACTCAGGACAATACTGGTGTCACTGGGGATGCTGGTGGGCTACGGCTGAAAGACATCATCCTACGTGCCTTTCTTTCTCCACAGACAAACTGGCAGGATGTCACAAAGTGGCCAAGGACCTGTTGGGTGGCATCTAAGACTTGTCAGCTCACCTACCCTGCAGGGGTCAACACTCGGTAGTCACTCTAGCACTGCTAAGCCATGTGGGTAGAATGTTACAGCCATACTCACAGCTGCTTCAGCCAAAGCCTCTCTGAAGAAAGGCTCTGGGAACAAGACTGTTATTTGATCTCTTCCTCACCTTTTTCAGAAGCTGCTTTCAGTTACTCCAGGATAACCAGAACAGGGTCTTCATAGTACATCCTCCATTTCTACTGTCTTCTTCTAGAAAGGCCCTTCTAATACTCAAATGGACTTACTCTAATATTCTTAGACTCTAATATTATACTCAAAATATTTCATCTCCACACAGCACCTAAAACTCTTTTTCCTCAATCTCTCAGATGAATGGGTCACCTCTTTTGGGGTTATTGGCCAGTAGTCTCATTGAATCACAGACATTCTAGGCTATTGCCAGTGCTGTTTGTTCCTCTCCAGAAGTTGACCATAAGACTATACTGTTGATCATACAACATACTTGAGTCATACAACATGTAAAAATTTAGTTAGTACTCAACAAGAAGCTTCATCCCTATTGGCTAGCTTCATAATTCTTGAAGATGATATGCATGCTACTGGAGGAGAAATGTAATCAGCAATCTTACTCCGCTGTGAATCCTGCAAGCTACACTGGTGTCCTGCCTGATAACATATGCTCACTGGGCAATAGCGGCATGCATGTTATGGGAGTAACCAACCATTTTTTCTAATTGGATATAACTGTCAATGAGGCTAAGAACCTGTGACTAGGTAGACACTGACAACATGTTCAAGAACCTGTGGCTAGATAGGAACCTAGTAAAGACCTGCTATTATTTTGCTAAATGGAAATAGTACAAAAATGCCCCCTGATGATTCACTGCTATGGCCACAGATCAATGCACTGCTCAACCTTCAACAGAAGCTTCGTCATGCATCAGATGGCAATTAATGCAGAGAGACTCAGAATTGATTGATGTGCAGAGAATAAGAGACTACTGAATGTTCAGCCCAATCTTAGTTTGTTTTCTTAGATTTGGTTTTTAAAGCAGGTGTGTGGATCTGTGTATGGGCATGTGAATGTAAGTGCAGGTGCACACTGACTGGATACATCTGATCACCTCCAGGAGCTGGAGTCACAGGTGGGGTTGAAAATAACCATGAGACTATACTGGGAATTGAACTCAGGTCCTTTGGAAGAACAACATGAATTCTTAATCATTGCGCCATCTCTCTGGCCCATTAATTTGTTGTGATAAACACCATGACCAAAAGCAACTTGTGGGAAAAGGGTTTATTTCATCTTACGATTCCCCATTTGCAATCTATTACTAAGGAAGGACAGGCCAAGAGCTCAAGCATGAACCTAAAGAAAATCTGAAGCAGAAGGCATGGAGGAACACTACTTAGGACTGACTTGTTCTCCAAATTCACACTCAGCTACCATTATACCTCCCTGGACCACCTGCCCAGGGTTGGCATCACCAACAGTGGGCTAGGCCTTCCCACATCAGTCATCAACTAAGAAAACGTTCCACAGACATGCCTACAGGGCAATCTGATGGAGGCATTTTCTCAGATAAGGTTCCCTCTTTCCAGATGACTCCATTACGTGTCAAGGTACAGAAGCAATCCAACACAAGCCCTAAATGTGACATCTCTATCTCACTCTTCCCCTCAAGGCCAAGGGGATCATTATGGACAAAAGAGCAGAAAGACTTTGAGAACAAAGGTGGTAACTTCAAGGAAAGTCTTTCCAGACAGAAGAGGGAAGATACAAATATAAACTCACAGTGATTGTGAAAATATGCACTAATTCTACACAAGCTTAATCAAGATAAAATCCCAGTTTAGAGGGGGGGACGTGGGTATGCGGTCCCATCCTTATTTGATGATCTTTTAGCATCTGATTGCTTTTTAGAGAAAGAAATTTCATTTTTTTCATGGTGTGACATTTGCTATATCAACCACACTCCAGGGCACGCCTCACACTCAGGAGTAGTCGGCCATCACAAAGGGATCATGTTGAGGGTGAGGGGCAAGAAGCCGAGGAGGGAAGTGGGAGGATCTGAGAGGAGTTGGGGAAGGGGATGAAGATGATCAAGATACATTCTATGAAATTCTCAAACAATAAAAGCATTACTTTAAAAACTGAACCTCTTGTAGTAATTATCTTGCATCTCAAGGACCAGAATCGGGACTGGGTTTCCCACATAGTCTTCATGTTTCCCAGACCTATCTTTTCTAATATGTATAAACAACAGCTTAATTCTAAGAAGCAGCCTAAGTAGCCATCCACTCTTCAAGTCTCTTCAGAGACAGCTGAGTTCCTATTCACTTAATATCACAGGACTCTCTCTGGAAGGTGCAGTAAGAACTGCTGAGCATGTCACTCTGACTTACAGCAAATCAATCCACTGCATCTTTGGTGTCTCTAACATAAGAAGTACTCAAGGAAAAATACTTGGGAATACACAATATCAAATTCCACTGAAGTCACTTGAGATCACCTTCACCAACTAGAGCATGTCAATAAAGGATAAGCCATTTCCATCTCTGACAAAGGATTTACAGGCAGAAGTGGCATGTGTTATTTCCTACAATGCAATTTGCACACACAATGGCCACAGTTTCAAAAATAATCTTCTAATCTCTACCACAGATAAATATGTGCAGTTGCAACAGTAGTGAATGTGAGCTAGAGATATCAATCTTGAAATACCTAGATAACTAGATTTAAACTGATACCTAGAATTTTTTTAAGAAAAAGTATTACTTTCTCTTTTTTTTTTTTCATTAGATTTTTTTTTTTCATACTTACACAGAAACTGGGTCTTCCAATGACAAGAATCAGGTACAATTTCCAGGATCATCTTTATCAGGCTAATTTGTACTTCAGAAAATGGACTCACATAAAAGAACAAACAATGCCAGAGATGCAGTGCAACTTCAGGCTGAGATTCCAAGAAAGCAGTGAGCTGAAAACACCTCCCTGCTTCCCTCTCTCTTTCTTTTCCTCCCTCCATCCCGTCCCCTCTCTCATTCATTCTGATACAGGGATAACCTTGAACCTTCTAATTTACCCCAAGAATCCTAATGCAGGAATGACAAGCATGCTCTACCACACTGGGCTGTAGCATGACCTCTAAAACTTTACTAGGTGTCTGTAAAGACTTTAAAGTAGCAACATTCTCAGAAAATTTAATCTTGTAATTTTAGAAATAAACAATTACAAAATCGAAATTTTGTGACTAAACAAAGATCCTGACATATACACATCATCTACAAACACTCTCAAATATCTAAGAATAGTCGCTAACCATCAGTAAGGTCTTACCAACATATACACATCACCTATAAACACTCCCAAATATCTAAGAATAGGCACTAACCATCAGTAAGGTCTTACCAACATATACACACCATCTATAAACACTCCCAAATATCTAAAAATAGGCACTAACCATCAGTAAGGTCTTACCGACATACACACATCACCTATAAACACTCCCAAATATCTAAGAATAGGCACTAACCATCAGTAAGGTTTTACTGCCATATACACACCATCTATAAACACTCCCAAATATCTAAGAATAGACACTAACCATCAGTAAGGTCTTACCGACATACACACATCACCTATAAACACTCCCAAATATCTAAGAATAGGCACTAACCATCAGTAAGGTTTTACTGCCATATACACACCATCTATAAACACTCTCAAATATCTAAGAATAGTCGCTAACCATCAGTAAGGTCTTATTTACAGCTATAATAGGAAAACATACTAAGATTGACTCTGCTGCTGGCATCCTCACTAGTGAAAAACAGCCACTATCAGTTCTCCCCAACTTCTTCTCAATCAGCACTCAATCAACAACCTGGCCTTTCCAATTTCCCAGCAACTCCTCCCTCCCTCTGCTCAGAAACAAAGCTTCCCTTTCCCAACACTCCAGCTGAGCTTACAACTCTGAGTTCCTTGTACAGGTTTGGCACTGCACCTTCGCCATACCTCAGCCCCACCTAGAAGACCCATTCTGTCGAACACTTAACTATCAACAGCCTATCCACTGCTCAAGGAAGCTCATGTGCCACCTCCTCAAAACAGTCTCCTGATCCCAAGGGCTTCTGAGGGCCTCCGGGTTTTCAAGGCGGAGGGAGAGCCATGCAACAGGCGGTGAAAGCAGTGCAGTAAGACGCAGGGCCTGGTGGGGATGGGCTCACTGGAGAAATGCATTACTGCAGTCCCTGGGCACTGGCTGGTTCTGGAAAAAGCAAGAGGTTGCAAAAGAGAAGTTGTGGGCTGTGGGTCTACTGTCTGGCCATGTGATTGCTGCACAGAGCTTTATCCTATCTATTCCTCTGCTATGCTGAGACACTCAGGGACCCTTGCCAGAGGCGGAGCTCTGGATTGCCTGACCATGGGTTTCCATCCTCCAAAACAATGAGCTAAATAGCCTCTCTTTTAACATTGGGGTGGACTTTACATAATATAAAATTATAAAAATTGAGTGTGCAAGTCAGAGGTATTAAACATATTCTCAGTGTTGTATAATTTTCACCTCTAGTTCCAAAATATTTTCAGCACCGCCAATGGAAATTTCATAGCAATTACACAGCAGCTCCCGATTCCTCCCCTTTGCCCTGCCCTGACAACACCATCTGTTTTGAGTATTCTGTATGACTGAAGTGCTGTATATTGTGTGGAGTGTCTTTTACTTATCACAATGTGCTCAAGATGCACCCATTCTACAGCATGTATTAGCAAAAGGTGGCAGGCTGCTCTCTTGTTTTCTGTTGCACCTGCTGCATGTATGTCTGGGACATACCAGATACACAGACGGGCAGACTCACTGCACTGGCTGCATGCACAACATTATGCTGGGTGCTGTAAGGTAAAGTCAGATGGAAAACACTCTGTCTCTAGTCTCGTGAAAAATTATACAAGTAGTTTGAAAACAAAGAATAAGACAGATATAATAGGAAGAAGGCTGAGAATCTACAATTTTTGACCAGAAATGCCATCAAGAAAAGGCTAACCTTAGAGGAAACACGGCTCTGAATGACCTGAAAAGCTGTTCAAAGTATCAATGAAGTGGAAATTTAAAATGGATGAAGCACAAGCATGTCTAGCAGCAAGGAGTCACCCTCTGTCAGGGGAGCCCAGGTGAGGGAGCCGAGGAAAACAACCTTGGCGGGAGCAGAAGTGTGTGCACCAGTCAGAAAGCTGTGAAAGACAGCGTGGAGCTGAAAGCTCCTTGCCCATAAGGCTGGGCTGAGGAGAGCAGGATCAGCAGGGCAAACACCAAAGGCCACCAAGAGGACAGTGTTTCTAAAACACTGGCAGAGAACTTCCTTGTTCAAAGAAAGGTAAACAAGAATTCCAGGTAAGAGACTCTCCACAATGTGAAGTACAGCTGTGGTTCACTTCTCCAGGATGGAAGCACTCAATTCCAGAGTCCGCGTGTTCTCAAAGCCCACGAGATGTTTATTTAAACACTGGGGCGAGTGTAAGTCATGAAAGAGGAAGTTATGAACAATACCTGTCCCAGCTAAAAGCGGGCAGTTTAGTCTACACCAGAGCAGACTCGGGGCAGAGCATGTTGGGTGACCAGCTTTACTATCCACATTCCCTTGCCTTAAAAGAACACAAAACAATACCTTACTCACCCATCCGCACTGCCACCTGTGCCCCCCACCCAGCGTGTACCCAACTTCCATCACTTAGTGGATGCACAGTCCCTTAGGTCAGCAAAGCACTACCATGGACCTCCAAAAGGTCCTCAGACTAACTGTGGAGGCTGTGTTTACTTGCTGGTTCACACACTTCCTAAACAGGGAAACAACTGTCGATATGCAGAGATGAACATTTTCACTAATGAAACAACCCAGTTTCTAGTTTCTCTTGAAAAATAGGCAGCTGGCAATATTCTCCATCTCACCAGTTTGCCACCCACTCAGGGTGTTTACTTCTGGCATTAGCTCGCTCTTGCTGGCACTTAATTTTCATTCTGACTTATGGGATCTTTAGATTAATGACAGTAGTAAGGCAGAGGGGCTGTGCTGCATAACAGTAGAGTAAGAGCACTGCCTCATTTTACATCCCAGCATTGCCACCTTGGCCAAGTTACTTGCCCTTTTTATGCTTTTCTATGTTTTTCAAGGTAGGTACAATAATACTGCAACCTAACTTAGAGGGAGGTTTGGAGAATGAATTAAAGACAACAGAAGTTCCCTATGGAATAGGGCATTAGGGAGTAGAATGTGCTCCCAGTCCAGGGGCATTTGCCATGGGGTTGTCTATCTCTGGGTAGAGACTAGAGATGGCTGTGGGCCTCCTACAGTGCAAAGGCTAGCCCCATAACCCCATGACACAGAAAATCTTCTGTGCTAATTACTAGCAACAATGCCAAAGCAAGTCCTGGCTTGGTGATTTCACCTGTGCTGGAGAAAGTTCTAACACTTCAAGAGCTGCTGTTACCTTTGATGAATTTACAACAGTGCAGGAACAGAAGGCTCTCACTGGGAGCTGAAGTGGGGCACAGCAATTAAGAGCACAGAATGCCCTTGCAGGAGACCTGAATTGGGTGCTGCTGGGCGTGGCTAACAAGAACTTCAACTCCAGCTCCAGGGGAACTGATGCTCTCTTTTGGACTCTGCAGGTGCCTGAACTCACAGGTGCATATGCCCACACCCTAACACACACACACACACACACACACACACACACACAAAATTAAAAATAAAAATTTAAAATAAATTTAAAAAATAATGTTACTGGAATTACCTGATTCTGCATCATCAAATTGACAAACAGGAAATGTTTAATTCAAAGAATTATGGAATATATTTTTCTAAAACAAAAATAAGGGTATACTATAATAAACAATAAACAATATTCAAAGTCTATTGTTCTGGGAGACACAAGATACAGAAATCTGTAACTGCTTCTACTTAAAAGGGTCTAAGCCAAATCATGCATTTAATGAAGTGAAGATGAACTAGTCACAAAGCATTCGGGGGAGGGGGAGACTAACAGAAAGAAAACAGAAGAGAGTTTTCAAACTCAAAGGACAAAAGCAGCCCTACCAAGTTGCTGACCAAGAAGACCACTCTCCCCAGACTTCAACAACCAGAGTCAAAGATCTGGGTGAGAACGGAGGCTTTGCTCTCCATTCATAGGAAAAGAACTATCTTCCATATCTAAGTCTGTTCACAAAGATAGGAAACTATCAAGTCCTGAGCAAAGAGCTTGCCCAGGAGTTCTAAAGTGCAACAAAAGCCATTAAGTGTTCACCAGGCCCAGGGAAATAGCCAAGAGTCCCTAGGCCACTCTCTCTGGACCTCAGCTCTCCACCTATATTAACAATATTAATGACTGTTAACTATTTTACCATGACTTTTACAGGAGCAATGTGCTCTCAACACCTAAACATTTACATCTAAAGATTTAAGTTTCTCAAAAGGGACTGGCTGGAGACTACAGAAATCAGACTCAAGCTGGAACAGGAAGACAGCTCTGTGGAATCAAAGCCAAGAAACTCTCACCAACACTTCTCTCAAAGATGGCAAAATAAAGCCAGAGGACTCTACACTGCAAAAGCCATTGCACGGACAGTGGTACTGAAGCCATCAGGATTCGTGTTTGGGGCACAGGCTGGATGCCTACAATGCGGGCTCTGATTTTGACAGCCTAGATCTCTTAAGAATATGGGCACCGGATGCAGAAGTATCCTTACAAACACTGAGACTTGTCTAAAGTCCAGTTTTAATTATTTTGGGTTAGAGTACAAAAAAGTTCTTTTGCATAAATGTAAATATCTTCTGACATTTAAGAAAGACTCCAATTCTATTAATATTATTCTAAAGCCATTAAACTCTATTTCCATTATGATAACAGGTCAAAAGGGTAGCCTGAAAGCAAATTAAACTACTGATTTTAATTTTTATAATATTGTTATTAATCTAATGTAGTTCATCAAGTAAGAGGACCTCACCACTCTTTTTAAAATGCAGGACCACACTACACTATTTCTCAGTCACGGAACAAACTGGTTTCTCAACCACATAAAGTTTATAAACTGGTTTCTACTTTTTAAAAGTAGCGTGAGAAGAATTACATCACTGAGCTAACCCAAATACTTCCTCAGTCATGGGAAGACCTCTACTTGGTACCAGAAATAATGAACCAGCAATATGCCACATTATCTCATATCTAAGAATAAGATCAGGCTGGGAAACTACTAGCAACTTTTTGTTTGTTGGTTGGTTGATTGATTGGCTTGTTTCAGAGACAGGGTTTCTTTGTAGTTTTGGAGCCAGTCCTGGAACTAGCTCTAGCTCACGTAGACCAGGCTGGCCTTTAACTCACAGAGATCTGCCTCCCAAGGGCTAGGATTAAAGGCGTGTGCCACCACCGCCCGGCTATTAGCAACTTTTATCTCTTTCAATTATCTCTGAAATTAAAACTTGAATTTAAAAAATTCTGATATACTGTGGTTTAAATCCAGGGCTGTTCAAGTATTCTTTCCCTGAGCTACAACCCTGCCTTATTATTTTAATCAGGAGACAGAGTCTTGCTAAATTGTCCAGGCTGGCCTACAGCTTGGGATTTCTCCTTCCAGAGCTTTGCATATAGTTGGTGTTACAATTATATACCACTGTCACTCACAATCCATCAGTACCACTGTCTGGAGTCAATCACAAGCCATAAGTACCCCTGTCTGGAGTCACTCACAAGCCCTAGGTACTACTGTCTGTACTGGGAGTCACTCACAAGCCATAAGTACCCCTGTCTGGAGTCACTCACAAGCCATAAGTACCTCTGTCTGGAGTCACTCACAAGCCATAAGCACCACTGTCTGGAGTCACTTATAAGCGATATGTACCACTGTCTGTACTGGGAGTAACTCACAAGCCATAAGTACCACTGTCAGGAGTCACTCACAAGCGATATGTACCACTGTACTGGGAGTCACTCATGAGAGATAATCTAACAAAAAGGAAAGGCTCATGTAAAGTGCTAGCATATACTTCCTCAGAAAAGGGAAGAAAATTAAAAAGATTATTTTAGTGCAAGGAAAAACACTGTCCTAGCCTTTAAACTGCCTTCTATGAGTTTAAGAACAATGCTTTCTAGATATTGACTTTGATATAGGCAGACACTCTTTGCTAAGGGATCTTCAAGAAGGAAAAAGTACAGCATAAAATACTGGCATGAAAATCTGGAGGTGAGCATTTGGTATGCTTGGTCACTGTACACGTCGAGTGTAGGAAAGACTGCGTACCTCGGTTACAGAGCCCCTTCTCCATGGAAAGGGTCCATTACATGAGCTCTACAGTGACATGTCAGCAACCCGCAGACCCTGTTACAGGCTTGGTGGAGAGGGGAGAGCATGTGGAGCGGACTGGAGTAAAGCTAATGACCTCATCACTCTAGCTGAAGTGACTTAGTGAATGTTTCCATCACTGATGAAAAGTTTTGTATTTGCAATAAATCTGAAGGAACAGAATGCATGCAACGTGCCCAGGAAACTTCAGGAACTAAATAAGGACAGAGCAAACCTTAGTCGTTAATACGAGTTCTAATGGGAAAGGCTAACCTACTTGCTGTTACACTTTCGGAGCATATGTTTGGACAGAGCAGGACTGCCTGCCAGCGCTTTCTAAATGGAAAGCAGATAAAGACTATATGGGAAGCCAGGCAGTGGTGGCACAAGTCTTTAATCCCAGCACTCGGGAGGCAGAGGCAGGCGGATCTCTGTGAGTTCGAGGCCAGCCTGGTCTACAAGAGCTAGTTTCAGGACAGGCTCCAAAGCTACAAAGAAACCCTGTCTCAAAAAACTACACACATACACACACATACACACACACACACACACACACACACACGACTGTATTGGAAATGATTGACAACTAGGAGACTAGGAAGGAGATAAAAGCTAGAGCTGAAGATATGCAGGGTATTTGAGTCTTGCACACAGCAACAACGGAAAGGAAACGTAACTGTGGGATACAGGACTAGGGAGAAGAGGGCCATTCTTGATTGAGAGGACCTCCAAAGAGAAAAATACAAAATGAATTCTCCATAATCAAAATAAACAGAAAGCTGCTAAGAGTCTGAGCACCTCGAAAGTCTGCCCTTCCAACTCAGGCCTCAGATTCCTGTTCCTTTGACAGCACCACCTCCAACCAAGGTTCACTCGCCCACCGTTTCCTCTTAGAGCCATACGACTCCCCTGCCACTAAGCCACCTCTTCCTTCCCAGCCTCTGCCTTGTAACTGGCAACTTCCTGATCTAACCATGACTCACTCCAAACATCCAGACCATCACCTCTTCAGGGACATTTTCCTGGATCCTACACACCGCAGCCACACCAACGTGTCCTACCGCTCGACAGTCTAGCACTCGCTCCTATCTAAAACCACGTTTCCAACAGCATGTGGCACAGACAGACATTCATCATATTAAGTATCTAGTGATTAAATCCAAATGATAATCGCTAGCCTAAGACGATAAGTCCTTGGGGCAGTTTTCATTTCCTTTCTTTGGTGCATTTGATGATGTAACTTTTAAAGGTCCATGTTTGAAACGGGAAGATTTCAAAGAAAAATGTATTCTTCCTAACAATACAAATTATTACAAATGTATGGATTTCAGGTAGTGGAAATAAAGGAAGGCACAGTATACACTGTCCCTTCACGGGCATGTTTATCCAGCATTTTACTGATCCATAAACACAGCCATAATACAAAAAAAAATGTTCTTTTTCATCAAATCCTGCTCTAGAAGAGGATGACGGTCAGATGAAGCAAAGGTGAGAATTCCGTTTAGGACCCTTAAACAAAGACGGGACATGCTGGAGAAACTCTAGTGCACTGAGAAGTCAGACCTGTCACTGTGTCGGGTCTTACTAATCTTACCCAATCTAGTATTGGGTAAAGGGATGGATCCGGTGATTCCATCTATGAAAAGAGCCAAATTCCTTTACAACTGCCGTATTAAGAGAACACTAAGAAAAGTTCCAAGATGTCCACTCATGTTCCAACCAAAAGAGAAAGAGAAAGAACTATACCGAGATTTTAAAAAAGAAAGAAAGAAAAAACATTATGAGGATGAGTGAGCAAAGCGGAGAGCTAAAACATTCGTGACTCATGCTTTAATTTGCGTTTCGTTTTGTTATCTCAGGGCTTTTGGGGGGGGATGCAGGAGCAAGGCTGGTGACAGTAACCTGCCAGCCTGTTGTAGCCGGTCTTAACAGGGGTGCATGGCTCGGGGCCGAGGCTGGTCCGCCCGCCTCCTGGTTTGTGTGGGAGTGGGCCCGGGGCCCACGATCCTCCCGCACTCCGCCGCACTTGCACCCACAGGTCGCACGGCCCTGGTTCTGCGAGCCCCGAACCTCTACGACCTGCCCAGCAAGGCTCGGGAAAACAGCCTACCTCGTCTGCGGCGCGAGCCACCCGCTGGCCTGCAGACCCGGCTCCGCGGTCCAGGCCCGCCGGGCTGGGGCGGGGCTGCAGGGCGGGACCCGCCGGTGACGTCAACACGCCGACCACGCAAAGACGCTGCCGCTCGCCGGACTAGAGAGGAGGTGCTGCAAACGGCGGACTGGTTTGAAGAATTGTCAGTCTCGTGACGACCAGTAGACGGTTCAGAAAGGAGGTAGGGGCGGGTGTGGACCTACGCCGAGCCTCCAGAGCCCTTTAGGCTATCCATATCACAGGTGAGAGGTTGTAGCAGATTTTATCTTCCCTTTGGTTTCCGGAGACGGCTTCATTTAGTCGCTTTATAAGGATTAGACTGCAGCCGGTGAAAAGTAACCCTGAGGGTGGATTTCATGCCAACGTGGTTTGATCTGTCCACCAAGAACCTGACTTAGGACAGCACAATAAGTTTCAACTCGCCCAGACTTACATAGAAAGCCCTTTTTCTGCTCTCCCACTCCGTAATGCCTTTTCTTACTGATCATTGTTATACACGAAATTGGGCACTAAGTGATAATTATATTTTGTACAATAAATGTCACGGCTACATCCTTCAAAAATGTAAAGGTGTAAAGGAAGATAAAATGCCCCATCAATTCTGAAGATGCTCAGTTTACTAAAAAATAATACTGATAATCAAAATACTCCTATAAAGTTATTTTAATTGGTTCTATAATATTTAAGTACAGAAGTGAATTTATATACATGCCAAACTTTTGAACATTACAAGTTGGGTAAAACCTGTGTTTATGAACCAACTAAAAGCTCAATTTTTATGTGATGGGTGACTTGTGAAAATATTTGTTAACACGTCCTGATCTTCATTTATCCTTAAGTGTGCCTCATTGCATTTTAAATGCTCTACAATAATCCTTAGAACCAATAGGTATAATTTGCCACTTCTGTGCCCTCAGATATAAAGTATATTTCTTTTATTGCTAGTAGGAGAAATGCTACTTTAAACATGTGTGGATGCATTTTCCTAGTTCTTTCCAAGTGCTGGTTATGGTAGAGACACCAACAAGAGAACACACTGGCTCTCAGGATGCATGCTTCTTCAGTCCTAGCAGTAGGCACCTCTGATGAGGTCCCCTGTGCTGCTACAGCATCCATTTCCTCCCATGGAATTTAAATATCCTTTCTAGCGTTCCTTTGGGGAGACTTAACAGCCAAATTTTGATTTTTTTTTTAAATCTAAGTTGAGAGGCATGAATAAGAGGACAAGATGTGTGTATATACGCATACTAAGTACAGGGATTTTGTACGAAATCATTTGGGTGACAAGGTGAAGCAGCTTGTGTAATTGCTATAATGCAGAAGTCTTCTTCCTAGTAATTTAACAGTACACACTGTTCAGAGAGTGCTGGCACTGTGATTTGTTTTCCCCAATCATAGACTTTCCAGACATAGGCCATTTCTCCAAGTGTCTTTTTTACTTTGATGCCCATATTGATTATTAATTTCCCAGGATCTAAAATCACCTAGGAAGCCGGGCGGCGGTGGCGCACGCCTTTAATCCCAGCACTCGGGAGGCAGAGGCAGGCGAATCTCTGTGAGTTCGAGACCAGCGTGGTCTACAAGAGCTAGTTCCAGGACAGGCTCTAAAACTACAGAGAAACCCTGTCTCGAAAAACCAAAAAAAAAAAAAAAAAAGATAGTAAAATCACCTAGGAGACAGACTTCTGGGCATGTCTGAGAAAGTTTCTAGGTTTCATTAATTGAGGTGGGAAACCCAACCTGAATGTGGGCTGCAACATTCATGTTCTGGGGTCCCTGAACAAATAAAATGGAGCCAAGCAGTGGCATTCCCTTGGTGTGTTTCCAGATTGTGGGTGCCCCTGACCACAGGCCTCACAGCCCTGCTACCAGGTCTTCTTTGTCATGTTGGATTGTGCCCTAAATGTGATCTTTCCACATTACATCTTTTCACAATAGATCTTTCCTTCCTTGTTTGGTTTGTCTTACACTTTAAGCAATAAGGAAAATAAGTAATACTTGTAATATTGTAGCACATCATATTTGTAATACTAATATATATTAAAAAATATTGTAGTACTTTAACATTCTTGGTTTTGTTTATAATTTCAAATTTTGTTCATTTTACTGTTTCTCAATATTGGATTATTTAAAGTTTGAAGTGATTACTAATGATGCTGATATGGATATTCTTGCCTATAGCTCTACATTTGATCTTGGTATGTTGTGAAGTGTCATACCACTGTGCCACAGAATACACATATGTGCTTAACAGTAATGGATATCTCCCAGTAACTTTTTGTTTTCATCAATTTCCATGCTCATAAACAAGGAAAAAATCTGATTACTCAACATTTGCCAAAGATAGTGTTTTCAGTTGTATTTGTTTGTACTTCTTTTCATTTTTTACACATATATTTATGGACATCACAATGTGTATTTAACTTGCATTTCTTTTTTTTTTTCTGGAACTAACTCTTGTGAACCAGGCTGGCCTCGAACTCACAGAGATCCGCCTGCCTCTGCCTCCGGGAATGCTGGGGATTAAAGGCGTGCACCACCACCACCCAGTTTAACTTGTATTTCCTGGATAAAAATGAGCTTATACACTTCAACTATTTGAATAGCCTCTTTTGTCAATGTCTGTCAGAGTTTTTACTTATTCTTATTTATACTATCTGCCTTTCTTTCTCTTAAGGATTTTTTATGCTCTTAATGAGTCCTTAATCTCAAACATATTATATTGGAACACAGTCCATGAATTGTGAGGGTTCAAGTTATGTTTTAATTACTATATTTAAGAGATCTATAAAACAAAAATGCCTCTAACCTGTAAGCTCCTTTTGCCCAAGGACAGATAACTTTTTGGAATGCTGGGGGCTATTGTTTATGTAAGATAACAAGCCACGTGTTTTCAGTTCTGTAAACAAGGTTGGTTGCCCCAACTACACAGAGTGTGCTTGATCACGTGGAGGCAGGAGCTACAAAGGCAGGAAGTACATTACGATGTATGTTTGCCCCTGATTGGAGGAAGATGAGGAGTGTGTAGCTTCGTGGGTTTTGCCTTAATAAGCACCAGAGTAATGTAATTCACTGCCATTCTCTGGGAATCGTAGGTATGGATCTGGCCAGTATCCATCATCCCGACCAGCTTGCTTCAAAAATTGTGGTGGTGGTCTTATTCTTGCCCAGTGGGATTAACAGAATAAAACGGTGTGAGATTTCTGAGAACTTGTGAGAAAACTTCAAGTAGACGAGACAAAACCTTTGTTCCTCCACAACACGGATTTGTTCTTGGAATGTGCTTTTGTGCCCCTCCCAGGTGTAGTAAATAGGGATGGGCTTACTTTAGATTAACCATTATCTCAACCATTATTATTCAGAATGATGTTTCCAACCACAGGTTGTCATGAATATATACAGCCTAAACTTCTGTGACCTTGCCCTTGTGATTGTGTGCAACTTGAACTCAAGTGAACTTTGCTTACACAACCTTACTTAACCCTCAAAATACCCAAAGAATATAAATTGTCTGATGCCTTGAATAAAGTAGGCTAATGTATGAGAGTTTAGTCCCCCTCATTTTTAGGCTCCTGTCTCCCAGGTTCATTCTGCCAACTATAGTGGTACCAATGTTGTGGATATATTTTCTTACCCCATGGTTCACCTCTTTATTATAAAAATACTTCTTAGAATCTACTATAAATATTCTTCCTTCTTCTTGGACAATGCAAGCCTTCATATGTTTTAATTTCCTTAGTATTATGTAAATGTGCCATGTAATTAAATTGTCTTTTAAATGAAGCAAAGTGCAATTTTAATTTACATAAACAGTATTTTTATTTACCCATATGTTTATCATTATTTTGCTTTTTATTGCATCGTACAACTCTAGGATCATAACAGCAACAGTTTCATTCTCTATTAAATGTGAGTCTGCTGGCATCTCTATTGTTTACCTAAGATGAGACATTATTGTTACGGTCTATTACTCCAAGCTGATTTGGATACTCTCAGACATAACTATTTCCTTTTCACATTTATTCCAGAAATATGGTTACCCATGGGTGTAATCACAGGGACATTTGGAGTGATACCAGAGTCAATAATAGCCAAAATTGGACTCAGCATGTTGATGGATGCCAGCGATACTATTTTAGTGTTATCTATTCTAGAATGCTGCCGTGTACCATAAGAAAATAATCCAGAGTGTTGTAAACGTGATCCTGTACACATCTCCAGTACCCTTTATAAAAGCACTGAAACCTTAAATAGAATTGTCAGAATTAACACCTGACCAAAGTCTGACAATGCTTGAAATTTTATAGCAAAACAACCATTGATTCAAGAAGGAATCAACTAAAAAGTGATAGGAGAATTTCAGATCAATTTTACTTATTGCTGACCAACTCCTTTTCCAGACTGTGTAGCAACCTCGAAGACAGCAGTCAAGGGACCCAGGTAGCCAAGTTTAAAAAGAAGCAGAAGAGAGATTACAGTTTACAAAGAACTGTATTTGCCTATTCCAAATGGCAGCCTTGTGAAATCATCTGAAAGTCTTTTGAAGGTATAGTTCTTCTAAGAAGGGCCTACCAGATCTGCTAGTCTAGCTTGGTAGTTATGCATTCTTTCATATAAGTGTTTCAGACTGAATGCACCAAGGCTCATAGGGAGTAAGCACTATTAGGAAGTTTGACCTTGTTGGAATAGGTGTGACCTTGTTGGAGCAAGTGTGTCTGTGGTGGTGAGCTTTCAGGTCCCTGTCTCTTCCGGCTGCCTGTCAATCCAGATGTAGAATTCTTGGCTTCTTCTGCAGCACCATGTCTGCCTATGAGCCACCATGCTTCCCAACATGTTGATAAAGGACTAAACCTCTGAACTTGTAAGCCAGCCCCAATTAAATGTTTTCCTTTATAAACTTTCCCTAACTAAGACTGCAAACCAATGACCTTCATTGGCGTTAGCAATAGAAATATGGTGAGGGGTTACAGGGATAGAAATGACTCAAGGATACCTGTGTTGTGGGAGATGGCTTGTATTGTTGCTCAGAGACCACCAATGGAGCTAATCCTTGATTCAGAGGGCAGAGTCCACGTTCAGATGGCCAGAATAACCCATAGAGTTTTCTGGCCAACCCAGATGAAGATAGATACAGGGAAGAATAAGAAGGGGCTTGGAGACATTTAAGGGCCTTCTCTTTCTGGGAAGGTAAACAGGAGGATCAAATGGTCGTTTCTCTGTGGCTCTGTGGGTCTATCAGATTTATACCCTAATTATCTGACTCTGAGCTTTATTTATTAAAAAAAACATTAAAAGAAATTGCTGTATATGGTGAAAGACCTCCAGAGTGGGGAGATTCTCACTCAACTCTTGGGATATCACGACCCCCCAGGAACTCGCGAGAGACCGTCCTTGCTGCAATCACACGAGGTTTATTGACAGGACAGGAACCAGTGCACTGGGGCAAAACTCATTTCCAACACAGGGGTAGAGAGTTCGACCCCGAGTAAATGGGAGAAGGGTTATTTAAGGGAAAAGAAAAACACAACCCAGTAATCCAAAGGGGATAGGGAGAGCGTCATTGGAAAATTCCAAAAATACCAGTGATCATTGAAAAATTCCGAAAATACCAGTAATAATCACAAGGGGGTGACTCCCTGTTTCTCAAGATTATTCTCAAGATTATAATCTAACTTTATCTTCAGCTAAAACAGAGTCACTGGACTGGCTAACCTAGATTTTTGGGTCTTCTCTTCCTGCTTAGATTTTTAGCTCTATTTTTTTCTGTTAGAGGGGTCTGGATTTATCCAGGTCTTTCAATGGGACCAAGCGTGGGGCACGTTAATCTACTTAGGGCCTCAGAAAGCTGAAAAAGGAAAGAAAAGAAAAATTTCACAGAGTCAGAAGCGACTTACTGGCAGTAGCATACAGAGGTGCAGCTTTTTAAAAATGCCCTGCTATGAAGCTGAGTTCTTGAGCAGCAGTCACTGGGTACAAATGCCTGCTGCAGGTGGGTACAGCAAATTTCTAGAGTTGGGGCAAGCAAATGCAGCTCCAGGGCTGGTATCCACCACCATGAGGGTAGGCAGTCATGGAACTGAAAGGGACAGAGACAAAGGCCAGAATGCCTAATGGATTAAGATCTGATTCGTGCAGACCATAAAAAAAAATTGCAGGCGTGCAAAAAGTTAGGTCCAGACCAAGAAAACCTCTAAACATATACAGTATACTTAAAAATGTGCTTAGATGCTGAAGAAAATAAAAAAATGGGTATAGACAGATATAGAAAAACAGTTCAAAAATAGTAAAGTTTTTAAGAAAAATAATGTAAAAAAAGGCCACATAAAGATGGGAAATACAGAGGGTGTCTGAATCCTGTATGGTGCTTTGTTGACTTTAAATTTTTTGAAAGCTGATGAGCAAAAGACAGATGCAGCTGAGAGACATTGAACTGTAAAAATAAACTGCTAAATTAAACCAATTCATATATCTTAAGAATGCCGTAACTTCAGAATGGAAGTCAGAAAATATGTAGCATTAAGAGGTAGATTATTCCCTTGTTTCCACAGGAAACCAAAAGATATTGATTTCTTCAAAATTAATGAAGATCAGATTTGATTAGGGGAGACCTCCTGAAAAATCTTGGTTACAGACATGAAGCAAAAAACAACAAGAAAACCTACGAGACAGGTGGGGTACAAGCTGATTCCTTGACATGGGGCAGCTCTGAGACTGGATGAATTTTTCTGGCCACAGAGTCCTCGAGACCTATTATTACATGCCATCAGATAGAGATTTATATTATAGTTTTGTTGTGCAGTCCAAACTTTCTTATAAAGTTGGCAGATGTCTTTTTCCTGCTCAAACAGAACAAAAAGATCATCTTTAGCTTATTTGTGCACACCACACATTCCATACATGTGTTAACGCAGATGTATATGTTACCTTTAAAAGTCTGTGTGTTTTCAGGAAAGAACTCCAGACACCAATGAAGACATGTAGCCCAGGTGATCCAGCTTCTCAGAATACTTCTGTTGCAGTTTCCTCAAAATTCTGTATCCAGAACAGCTTCAAAACTGCTAGCTGAAATGGTCCAGTCTCAGAGACTATTCCAGTCAAGACTCCAGATAAGCTCTACACTTTCCCATTACACAGAGACTAAACAAAAAATTAATACAGCTAGCTCTCCCAGGACTTGACCATTATCCTAATTTTCTCAGGCCTCCTAAAGATGCTGTGGACCTCTGACAACTAGAAATTTTCTATAGAGCACAATGTTCACATGCCCAAGAGGTGCGGGGTGAGTGGTTCTTGGTCATTCGGTGGATTATGGATGTTTGTCATTGTTTAGGAAGGTTAATTACAAATTGTTACTGGTCCTGGTAAGTGAGGAAACTAAGCAAGGGAGGTTGGATTCAAGGACCCCTTTCTGAAAAGAAAAAAAAAAGGATATAGGTATGAAAGGATAAAAGAGTATATGATTGAATCTACTTTTAGGCTTAAAAGTAATTACTAGTCTCAAATATTTTATATTGGTATGGATTTTTGTATATTGATATAAATTTAAGGTTATTTTGTTATATATGTTTAGGTATATATGTTTCTACTCATTTAAGATATTGATACAAATTTGAAGTTTCTTTATTATACTGTATATGTTTTTTTATTCTTATTTAAAGTATTGTACCTATGCACTTCATTTAAAAATGTAATATGAAGTTCTAGTTATTGAAAACTGTTTAGGATAATAAAGACAGGTTCGTAGTTAGTCATCTATAATAATCTAACTTAGGTATATTTTCAAGGTCAAACAGAAATATATTTTAAATAGATCTTCAAACACTTCAGAGACTCCTACCAAATATGACAGTTAAAGTGTTCAGGAAATCTTGAAACTGGTAGCACACTGAACAACTTGCAGGCAGCTTGGATGGTCTCTGACTTTTCCAGGCATCTTGTCTGGTCTCTGTGTCTTAAGTGGTTCAGCTTGCCTGATTTCTGGGCAGCTTTGCTGATCTAAGAATGTCTCTCAGCTGTCCTTACTGTTTATATGCATTTGTAGAAGGAGGGAACTAGTGAATGTTTAAAGGACTTCCTGAAGCCTTTGATTTGCTTACTTCCTAAGTTTTTCTGTATAATTTTCTGTATACTTTTCTGTATAATTGAATGTTTCATCTCTCTGTAGAATATTTAGAATGTTATGTGTCTTAGGTCTTGAAGGAAGGAACCATTCTTGAAGCTTTTACATGCTGTAGAAGACAGAGCTGTAACTTGTCTTTATTTGTTTGTGTAAGCGGGTAGTACTGTGGGTTCAACACTAACTGTGAGAGACATTTTAGAAGATTAAAAAACCTGCTTTCACTTTCTTTTTCCTCTTGAGTTTTTATGTCCTGAAATGAAGTAAAAATCCAGCATTCCTTCTTTCTTGGTGTCCTCATTAGACCATAAAGTCCGAATTGTACATAAGGAATCTCATCATACTTACTAACTCTTACAAAAAGCACAGTAATTCCCATCATATATTAGTTCGAGAACTTAAAGAACGGCCAGGGAACCATCTGCCAGCAGTCTTCTATGTATGAACTGTGCAGTGTTACAATAATGTATCAACTTCTTCTTAGTGCTAGAACTAATCTGACTAATTTCCTCACATGTTCCAGAGGACTCCTAGCTGGGCTGGAAATTGAGACCCCCATCCTAGAGATGTAAGAAAAGAAAGGCAAAAAGTCAAACCCAACCAAAAGAATGTTTCAACAAACCCCCTGAAAATTGTGACCCTCTGAATCTTACTCAATATGGACCAAGACTCACAACTGGCTCATCTGTCTGAGCTCCAAACCATTTGAGACGGCTTACCTTGTACCAGTTTATACTGCAAAGCAATTTAAGCAAGGTTCAAGAGGTTATTTGCTCAAATTCTGAAAATAGAAGGTCCTGTTACCTACTGCAATTTTTATTGAAGTCCATCAGATTCTCAAAATCCAAAACAAATACATACTCATGTGTGCACACGCAAATACACACACACACACACACACACACACACACATACACACACCAAAACAACAATAAGAACAGACAGAAATACAGAAGAAATAAACATTCTCCAAACAAAAGATGGTGTTCAGGCTGGAGCTACGAGCTTTAAAAGCAAAAACCATTTCCTTCTACCAACAAAGTTGTCAATGTGAAAACACAGCTCTCCCATAAAAAGGGATAAGATAAGAGATAGCCTGGATCTAAATTTGCCAAGAGTGTGGGAATGCAAACTTAAATTACCCCAAATTCCATCTTCAGATGTAATAACAGTTTCATGGGGTTTATTTTATAGTAACAGAACAAAAAAAAGTCAAAAGACAACACACTTTTAAGAACCCTTGGTGGGTATAACATTTGGTAAGCAGTTTATAGCAAAGGAGGAAACTGTACTGCAAGCTTCAGATGCTGTTTGATGACATCATTAGCTCTGGGGTTGGAGGAAGCTAAGAGTCTGTTCATGTGTTATAAAGGATGTATCTAATAATCACAGACTTTAGGTCACACACAGAAGTGGTCAATAAACTTGGTGGGCTTAATGCAATTTGTAATTTAGCTCCAAACCTGCAGTATTACAACCTCTCCACAACAACTGAAGCTCTGAACAGTCAGCAGCCTTTAGGATATTAACACAGGGGCCTCTCCTTTCAGGGAAATGTAGTTCAGAAAGTGTTTACAGTCAGCCAGTGAGAGGAGCAGGAACAGAGAGGCAACTCCAATAGACAGTGGCTTCAGGCAGCAGCTGGAGTATCCCCAAACTCCAAATTTAGGGTTAGCTAGCCATGTGCAGTTGAATCTCCCCTTCCTTAGCAGTCGCTGGTCCATCCACAGAAAATGAGAGGGTCTCACTAGCTACAAAGGTCTGGACTCATTTTCTGTATCTGGCAATGCCCAAATCCAGCACCATTGTCTAAGGTTCACGCTGCTCAACACTTCACTGAGAATCTAAGAACCTGGTCAGTGTGACAACTCAGAAGGTAACAGCACTTCTCTTGCGAGCCTCAGGACCTCACCTCAGTCACAGAACCTACAGTGGAAGGAGAGGACAAATCCCCAAAGTGCTCCCAAATAAATCACACATGGGGTCTTTTACTTAATTATAAATAACTACTCCTAGCTTGTCTTACTTCTAGCCAGCTTTTCTTAACTTATCCCATCGGCCTTTTGCTTCTTGGCTCTTACCTTTTTCTATTTCTGTTTATCTTTTCTTTCCTTCTTTTTCTGTGTCTGTGTAGCTAGGTGATTTGCTCCTTCTTTTCTTGCTCCTCCTCTTGTTCCTTGATCCTCCTTTCCCAGATTTCTTCTATTTATTCTCTCTGCCTGCCAGTCCCACCCATCCTTTCTCCTGCCTTGCTATTAGTTGTTCAGTTTTTTATTAGAGCAAGCAGGTATTTTAGATAGGCAAAGAAACACAGCTTCACATAGTTAAACAAAGGCAACATAAAAGAAAGTACCACATCTTTGCATCATTAAACAAATGTTCCAGAGCATAAACAAGTGTAACACACCTTAAATAATGTTCCATTACAGTTTCAAAAGTAGCCATACTGGCATTCACACACATACGGGCACCCATCATACACATTCAAATGCACACAATACTAATAAGCAAACACATTTATTCTTTAAACCTAGTAGGCCTTAGTGGAAGGAAATGAATTTGTTAAAGAATGGCCCTAAGGAGAATAGAAGGGACATTTCTGTCTCAACTGTCCATCTTGAGAAGGAGAGTAGGTTAGGAATGTGGGCTTATTTATTTATTTATTTATTTATTTATTTATTTTAAACCACTAAGGCCCACCTGATTTAGTCTTGGATGAATGCTTGCCAGTCATTGAGTGACAGTTAAAGGGGCCATGTGATATCCAGAGTTCAGGATCATTGTTGGGCGCCCTTCCTTCCTTCCTTCCTTCCTTCCTTCCTTCCTTCCTTCCTTCCTTTCTTTCTTTCTTTCTTTCTTTCTTTCCTCTGTCTGTGTGTATAACCAGAAGGGTTATGAGCCACCAGTTGGTTGCTGGAAATTGAACTCAGGACCTTTGGAAGAGCAGGCAATGCTCTTAACCTCTGAGCCATCTCTCCAGCCCATGTGGGCTCTTTTATTGGCCATAACTGCAGTAAGACAACCCGTGGGAAAACCTGCTCCTGACTGGAAGTTTTCTCTCCAGAATGCAGTCTCTCCCCCTTTCTCCAGAAGTCAAACAGACCTGGGACCTTGATACTCTAGTGTCAGTACCTGCATTTTTTATTTCAAACAGACATTGAATTCTGCAAATCAATTCATGTGAGGCCTCTCTAGAATTTTGAATTGCATATGAAAGGGGCATTCACGAAAGGACTACAGACCGGATTACTGCGTTTGGGCAAAGTTAACAGATTCTTTATGTTATGTTACAAAGCAAGCAGTTTGCTCTGACAGGTACTCTTACCAAAAAGTACACCACATGCTCAAAGTAACAGGTCCAGTGACCCTGGACTGACTCTGAGATAGTAACCTAATCTCACATCTTTGTAAGTTCATTATCTCAAAGATTTATTACACTTCTTTAAAGCCAAAATAATGCAAGTGGCAACTGAACAAAAATGCCTTCCACAAAACAGTGCTGGGAAAACTGGACAAGCATATGTACAATGAAATTGGACCTCTGTTTCATTTCACGTATAAAAATTAACTCAAAATGGGAAATGACCTAAGTGTAAGAGCTAAAGCCATAAAACTCATAGAAGCAAATAGAGAAACAAGCAGTTATGTATGTACCATTATCTTTATTATAAATTACTATTTAAATAATTGCTTATTTATTCTTGTACATGTTACCTTATTTTTCTTAACAAGGATGACACATTGAAAGTGAACTTATTAAGTTGCTGACTTGAGTTCTTGTTGGTGACCATGTTGTGGTGTCAGTGACTGTGACCGCCAAGCACCAAAGCTCCCCAAGGTAAGCTCAGCTAGATCCAAGAAAGACTATGTCACATTCAAACAGCATACATTATTTTCACCCACGGAGAGTGTATAAATTGGGGAGGGAGAACCCAGGCAGAATCCAAGGAGGTACCATCATTTGAAGAATAAACTAAAGTGGAAGGCATCTCATTCACATGTAGCAAATTATCTATAAGAAGTTGAAAAGACAAAGAAAATATGATTTATGAGCCCATGGCTAATGTTAGAACTTGGTAGAACTTTGCCAACCCAAACAGTCAGTGAATTTAGTCATTTCCATCCTGTTCTCTCCAAACATGAGGGATCCAGTTGCATTTTGGTGAAACTATTTAGTTCAATGTGGTCTCTCATGTATCTCAGGACCACAACTCCAATGAGAATTTTCTCCTGCTCCACTGAGTGAGTCAAAACGGCCAGGAAGGAGGCACCCTTCTGCCCCTATGACTCACCATCCATGATACTGAGCTGGAGATCTGGGTAGTGAGCCATTGCATCTCCCTTACATGTGGACCCTCTGCTAGCCAAGGTTGGTTAGACCACCAATTCCACATGTCAAATTAGGCCTTGGCCTTGCAAAGTACCGAGGAGTCACGCAGAGGTCATGGGTCTATTCTTCCCAGCTATACTTACAAAGTTTTCACACAATGTTTACATTGGCAGGAAGAGTCTTTGGAAGGCTCTGGTGGTGGTGTGTGAGGAAGGGCCAAAATAATGGCGGAATATCCAGGAAAGTGATGCTTACCATTGTCGTGAATTGTTGTCAAAAAAAGTTATCTTCATTGCTTTTTTTCTCTTATTGGAAAGTTTTAGTTTTACTGTAAGCATCTGTTGTCTGTTGTTCTTGCTGTGATGACAGAATTCAACTAAATTGTTAGCGATCCTTAGTTTTTGACAGCCCTACGTTGGTGCAAAGTTTTCTCCACAAATTATATTCTCTGTAATGTTCGTTGGAAAGCAGATAAATCATACATATCACACACACACTCACACACACACACACACACACACACACACACACACACACACTCAGAGCAGTAAATGCTTGGCACTTGTTCCTAGTAAACCCGTTTTCACAAGCTGGAGCTGACAGTTACTGGCTTGCTTGCTTGCTTTCTTTCTTTCTTTCTTTCTTTCTTTCTTTCTTTCTTTCTTTCTTTCTTCTCTTTTCTTTTGTTTGAGGGTTTTGTTGTTGCTTTTTTGTCTGTTTAGGGGAGAGTCAGATCCAGCAGCAGCTGCAGCCGCTCATTTTCTTCTGCAGCTCTCCCTGTCTCCTCCCTCTTGCTTCCTGAAACAGGCCCCTGCTGAGGCTGTATCTGACCGTGTCACCCAGGTGTTCAACGACATGAAAATGTGCAAGTGCTCAATTCCAGAAGTGAAGAAATACAAGGTGGGGATCTTCTTCTTTTTTTTTTTTTTTTTTTTTGGTTTTTCGAGACAGGGTTTCCCTGTAGTTTCTAGAACCTGTCCTGGAACTAGCTCTTGTAGACCAGGCTGGCCTCGAACTCGCAGAGATCCGCCTGCCTCTGCCTCCTGAGTGCTGGGACTACAGGCATGCGCCACCACCGCCCAGCTGGGGATCTTCTTCTTGAGTGAAGACAAGAACATCATCCTGGAGGATGACAAAGAGATCCTGGTAGGAGTTGTGAGGTGTACTGTGGATGACCCCTACACCATTTTTGTCAAGATACTGCCAGACAAGGACTGTTGCTGTGTTCTCTTCGATGCTATCTATGAGACCAAGGAGAGCAAGGACGACCGGAAGTTCATCTTCTAGACCCCTGAGAGTGCACACCTTAAGAATGAAATGGTCTATGCCAGCTCCAAGGATGCCACCAAGAAGAAACTGACAGGAATCAAGCATGAGTTAAAAACAAACTGATAGGAGGGTTCAAAGACCGCTGCTCCCTGGCAGAAAAGCTAGGAGGCCGTGCACGTAGCTGCCTCCAGCCTCCTGCCTGGAGTGTATGACAGTCCCAGACCTGCTCTCAGGTGTGCAGGCTGCCCCTTTCCTGTAAGAACAGAGGTGCTGGGGGATAGCACCAGGGGAGGTCAAACCCTTCACCCCAATTCCAGACATCCCTCTCCCTCCATTCCCTGAGCTACCCTCCTCTCTCTATTAAATTAAACTATTCTATTAAACTAGTTCTGTTTCCTGAGTTGAAGAAGACAAAGTTTGTGCAGGAGCCTGTATTATTTTTGAAGCCACCCTACTCCTCATCCCTGTCCAGAGCTGTGACTGATTACTAAGAGATAGCTAGGAGTTGGCAAAAGGCATAGAGATGACCTCTTTCACCCATGGGTGCAGGGAGCCGATTTGCTGGCCACCATCACAAGATGGTGCCGAGCCCCTGCAGCGCCGAGTAAACACCTCCATATTAGGCAAGGCTCTAGACAGAACCTCCCGCAGGCACGACCCGTGTCCATTCCCCCTATATAAACAGCTACCGCTTAGTCCTCGGGGGCCCCTCGCTTCCTGCTCTTGCTTCAACCAAGAGGCTCCAATAAAGCGTGATTTGAGAATCCTTGACTGGTGGTTGTTCTTCCCTGCTGGCCAGGGGGATTCGCTGCACATGGGCTAAGCAAGAGATTTCCTACACAGTGTCTTCACCGAAGAGGAGACATAAGAGCTGAGATGTCTTCAAATGTGTTTTGCTTGTTCAGGGCTGGATGTAAAGTCCAGAGAGGCAACCTGGGAAGATTGTATGCTTAACTGTTAGCAGTAGTCACCTATGTGTGATTTTCTTTGGGGCTAAACAGCTGGGGGTACCAGGCAGGACGGAAACTCCAACTAGCAGGCCCCCTCATGTTACACAAGTCCTTTGCCATATCAATCACGTTGAGTTGTTTTTACTCGTTGCTGAGTTGCAGGAGTTCTTTGTGCATTTGGGTACTAGACCCTAAAAAGGTATATGATTTGCAAATATTTTCTCCTTCACAGAATATTTATTCGCCATGTTTATATTTTCCTTTGATGAGCATCTTTAAGTAGTCCCATTTTTTTTTTTTGCTTTTATTTCCTATGGTTTTGGTATAGAACAAAAAAAAATTTGCAAAATCTGGTGTCAAAAAATTTTTTCCTATGCCAGTTTTATCTCTACTGTTTCCACTTTTAATCTGCTGCTTTAATATGCACTGTAAACATGCACATCTCTTGCATGTTGGTATCTGATTTATCGCTATGCCTTAAGCACTGTAATCTTTACCTAGTATAGTTTGTGGCTTTTGTCCATAATCATTGAAATACAAGTCTCATAGTTTTTGTTTCTCAGATCTTCACTTTTTTTTTTTTTTTTTTTTGGTCCAAATGCCTCTCTTTCTGCAGTATCAGCTTTAATTACTCTAGCTTTGTAATGTTTCAGTCAGGAAACACAAGGTCTTTAATTCTGTGGTGCTTGTGTGTTAGTTTGAACAGAGTGTTGGTTATTTATGATTTCTTGACACTCCATGTGAATTTTAAGATTCCTTTAGCTATTTCTGAAAAAAAAGTGTTATTAACACTTTTTAGGATTACATTGACTATAAGAACTTCATACAGTAGTGTGGACCCTGTATGAACATTGTCCTTCAGTGCACGCTGTGAAATGGTCTTTCATTTACCCTTCTCTTTCAAATTTTTGGCAGTATATTGTAGCTTAAGGATTACAAGTCTTTCTTTTTTTCCTTTAATTTTTATTTCTAGTTATTTAATTTTTATTAAATGTATTTGTTTGGTTGTGTGCACACACATGAATGTGGAGGTTGCAGGGTAACTTGTGGGAGTTAATTTTCTTATTCCATCATGTGGATCTTGGGAACTAAATTCATGCATGAACCATCAAAGCCGGGACCTTTACCCTTTGAGCCATCTTGTCAGCTCCTATTTATTTTATTGTATATTTTTTGATGTTAGGAATAGAACATATGGCCTTACACATCCTAGCAAACACTATCAGGGGGGCTGTATTTTATTATTTTTGATGCAGTATATGATTACTTCAATGCTGTTTTTTTAAATTCTCTTGTGACTGTATAGAAATGCAACTAATATTGGGTGCTGACCTAATATTTGGCTTTAATATCAGGGTAATTTCTGGTCTCTTGGTCTGGTTCAGAAATGTTGCCTCTTTGTCTCCTTTGGTACGTATGTTGGAAGTCTTTAGAAGCGTTAGTGTTAGTTCTCTTTTAAAAGTACTGTAGGATTCTGTGGGAAAGCCATCTGTCATAGGCTCTGTGGCAGAGATTTTCAATTTCTGGTTACAGAAATTTTAAGAGCTTTCATTATTCCATGTTTTAGTCTTTGTAGGTTGAATGATTTTAGAAATTTATCTAAATTCTCATTATCCAGTCTGTCATATAATTACCTACGCCCTTAGAATTTTTTTTTTTAATTTAATGTGTATTGGGGTTTTGCCTCCATGTATGTCTGTACATCGTGCATGTTCAGTGCCTGGAGAAAGAAGGTAAGAACAGGGCATGGGATCACGTGCAACTGGACTTCCAGTTGCTTGTGAACCACCATGTGACTGCAGGGGACAGAACCCAGAGCCTCTGCAAGAGCACAAATCCACACTTAACTGCTGAGTCTATCTAGACTCTTTGAATCCTTTTCATTTATGTAATATCACTTGCAATATCTCCTTTTTCACCTGATTTTATTTTAGTGTTTTTCTGTTTTTTTTTCATAGTTTAGCCAACAGTTTGTCCATTTTGTTAATCTTTTTAAAAAAAATCTTAATTGTCTTAGCTTCTATATAGTTTTCTATTACAAAATTTAATTTATCTATTCTCTTATGTTTATTGCTTTCTTCCTCTGTAAATTTGACATTTCCTTTTCTTATTATCTTTTCTGGTTTCCTGAGGCTTAAAGTTAGACTGTTGGCTCGAGGTGTTAAGACTTTTCTAATTTCTGTTTTCATGAAGCATCCAGGGCTCCTGCCATTGTTTTCCTGTTGCTGTACTAGAACACAATGACCAAGAGCAACTTGGGGAGGAAGGGGTTCTTAAGTTCACAGGTTATAATCCATCATCAACAGAAGCCAGGGCCAGAACTCAAGGCAGGAACCTGGAAATAGTCACTGAGGCAGAGGCCACAGACTCCATGGCAGATGCTGTTTACTGGCTTGATCCTCAAAGTTTGCTCAGCTTATTTTCTAACACACATAATGCCACCTCCTCAGGGGTGGCACTACCCACAATGGGCTGCCCCTCCCACACCAACCACTAATTAAGAAAAAACTATCCATTCAGCACACGATTGTAGCTATTACTCAAATATTTTAATTTGCTCAGACCTCTTTTATGATGTAGCATAGGGTCTACGCTGGGGATTATTCAATATCCTCATTGCTCTCTTTCCTGCTAGAGGCAGATTATTGAAGGCTCCCACTCTAACTGTGCTGTCATTTACTTGTGAGAAAAAAATATTCTCACTGTCACATAAAGAAACACTTGAGCCAGGTGGTGGTGGCGCACGCCTTTAATCCCAGCACTTGAGAGGCAGAGGCAGGCGGATCTCTGTGAGTTCGAGGTCAGCCTGGTCTACAAGAGCTAGTTCCAGGACAGGCTTCAAAGCTACAGAGAAACCCTGTCTTGAAGAAACAAACAAACAAACAAACAAAACAACAACAACAAAGAAACACTTGAACAAAATAGGGGAAACCAGAAAAGACAAAGACATTTCTTTTTTGAAAACAGGATGTGCTATGACCCAGAATGGGCTGGCAAGCAGCACACAGGGCTAGGGTGTCCCTGTCTTTTACCACTAACTCAAGGGAGAATCTTGGCAGTTCCTCATCAGTTAAGGCTGGCAAATTTGGAAAGTGGTGAAAAGGAAGGAAAGGGGCAGAGGCAGTCACTGGGGTCATCAAGTGCCTGAAATTGAACAGGGTCTTTGAGTAGAAAAGGTTTTACCAGATCAGAGAGAGACAAGCTTTGCATAAAAGTTTTACCATGTAGGGCAGATTTACAGATTTGGCAGGCTAGCAACCTTGACAGGGAAAAAAAAAAAAAAAAGCCAAGAAAATGTTTATCACATGCTTCTGCAAAATGCTGCTTCTTTATGATTGTGGCTTCTTCCTGGTACGCTGACTGTTGCTGCTTCAACCTTTTGTGACACCGGTTGTATTCACCTTGGTGTTCCTCCATCACTGTGCACTCTGTCATTGCCTTTGAATATATCAGCTGTTCCTGCTGTGCCTTGTGGGAACTCCTCGGTGCTATTTTCCATTTTGTTAACTTATACTGTCCACATTACTTTCATTGACATTATTTTGAATTTACGAAATTTTTAGATTCATTTTAAAATCTTTTCCATTTTCAAAAGATTATTTATGATTTATGATTTTTATTTGTTTCTATAGATGCTCAAAGTTTTCTATGTGCTTTTTAAACCTACTAAAATTCAAGAGCTTATATCAAAATCTTCCGAGTATTCATTTTGTTGGCTGCTGTTAGTTATTCATATGTTTTGGAACTTAACTTTTAGCAGGTTCATTTGTCTGTCTGTCTGGTTTTTGTTTGTTTGTTTGTTTGTTTGTTTGTTGTTTGTTTTTTGAGACAAGGTTTCTCTGTAGCTTTGGTGCCTGTCCTGGAGCTAGCTCTTATAAACCAGGTTGGCCTCGGACCTCACAGAGATCCGCCTGCCTCTGTCTCCCGAGTGTTGAGATTAAAGGCGTGTGCCACCACCACCCAGCTCTGTGCCTCTGCCTGCCTGCCTGCCTGCCTGACTGCCTTTCCATCAGTTCCTCACTCTCTCATCTCCCACTCTCAGATTTCAGCTTGACTCCATTGGACCTCATGGCATTTCAAAGAAGACTAGATTTACATAACACCCAGAGCGGATACAGCCAGCAGCTGCTTTCTATTCCTGCTAGTGGGGCTGTTTCTACATCATTTTCTTCTGCCCGGAGCTTCCTCAAAGCTTTAGCTCGTTCCTGCTTTGGTCAGTCATAGTTTGTTGGGCATTCCCCTCCACACCACACCCGCACACACTTGTGAGCCTCTTTGTGACCAACACCACTTCCTGGTATGAAGCCCTGAGTCTGAGTGTGTAACGCTTTCTGTTTTCTGGTGGATGAGTGTGTTCTTGTGTTCTCTGGTGGATAAGTGTGTTCTTGTGTTCTCTGGTGGATGAGTGTGTTCTTGTGTTCTCTGCTGGTCTCTTGCTCTTCCCTGAGCCTCCTTACAGCCCCAGAGCTCAACAGCCTGTGGAGTCAGGGCTGTGAACCTCTTTGTATTTTCTTCCGGTTTCTGTGTCAGAAAATGGTTGTCTTGTTGCCAAGCTACATCATAGCTTCCCCTGCATGGGACTGACAAAATTTCTATACTTTCTTTCCTGTATTAATTTTAAATCTAAACACTTTCTTTCTCTAGAGTTAGTTGCTGTCTCTAATTCTTTAGATATGGAGAAACAGAGCATGTTTACAGTGGAGGTTATATGAACATAGTCTGTTTGCTTAAAGTACAGTTATAAGGTGTCCACATTCTTTACCAACAGCAAGACCAAGGAGAACAGCATTAGTGCATCCCTGAATTCATTGCCAGCCCCTCCGTCCCATTATTCCCTTTCCCCTTTGTACGGACAATCAATGTACGACACTTAAACTGCACTCTTTCTTTTTCTGCTGTTTTATTTTTTCTCTCATTGGTATCTATAAGCAAAATTTAAATATTATATGGTTTTGAATGCAGTGTAATATAAAGTACTGCTTATACTTTGCTTCTGTTACTCAGCATTTTTACTGACAAAAGTAAGCCCTGTTCCACTAATTTTTTTTTTTTTTTTGGTTTTTTGAGACAGGGTTTCTCTGTGGCTTTGGAGCCTGTCCTGGAACTAGCTCTTGTAGACCAGGCTGGTCTCGAACTCACAGAGATCTGCCCGCCTCTGCCTCCCGAGTGCTGGGATTAAAGGCGTGTGCCACCACCGCCCGGCTTCCACTAATTTTTTTAAATTATAATTTATTTAATTTTATTTTATGGACACTGGTGATGAGGGTCTAAATACCCTGAAACTGGAGTTACAGACAGTTGTGAGCTGCTATGTGGGTTCTGGGAACTGAACCCTGGTCTTCTGGAAGAATAGCCAGTGTTCTAAACCACTGAGCCATCTCTCCAACCCCTTGTTCCACTAATTTGAAGTCTTGCATAGTTTAGTTTTCCATTGTATGACTGCACCACAACTTTACACTTTCAGTAGCTCTTAGGATTTATTATTATGGCAGAGCTGCTAGAGAGACAGAAGAATGTGCCTTTTATATACTTATGCATGGTGCAAAAATGCAGAAGCTTCAGAAAAACGTACAATGGTAGATTAAAGGGTGATATGTAGGCAAACTTCTTTTCCCTAGTAATTATTGCAATGTGCACCGATATATTGCAATAACCTTCTACGAATGAAGACTCAGTTTTCCTCACATTCTATTGGAGAAGTTTTACAGTTTTTGTCTTTCTGTGGAAAACGGCAGTTTTATTTCCTGTTCTTTCCTTTTTTTTTTTTTTTTAATGTTTGTGTATATCTGAGTCTGGGTGAGTGTTTGCATGTGTATGTGGTGTCTGAGAAGGCCGAAGAGGGCGTCAGAAGCCTTGTAGCAGCTACAGTGTAGCTGGGCTTATCGGAGGTTATGAGCCTCGCTGTGTAAAGTGCTTGGAACTCAGCTCCTCTGGAAGAACAGCAAACACTAGTACTCTCAGAGCCTCGCCTCCAGGCTCAGCAGCAGTTTATTAATTTTCAGTTTGCATTTCACTGATAGCTAATGAGCACCTGTTTTCCTTCCTCTTTCACGAAATTTGTATTTCTTGACCTCTTTGCCTATTGACCAGAGTTTTCTGCACCACATTTATCCTTGTTCATTTGTGATTGGTATACTTTTAGACAAACTTCTGTGGCTACAATACTTGTAACAGTCTTAAAACTTGTTGGCCATCTTTGTCTCATTGCTATCATTTTCTCACTGTGACTTCTTTTAATGCAGTAAATATATTAGTTCTTTCTTTGTTAATCTATGCTTTTGTTTGTTGTTGAATGGAGTTCTTCCTTACTCCATTTATAAAATAATCTTTTTTCTTCTGTTTCTAAGGTTTTATAGGTACATATTCTACATTTTGCTTTGGTTTAACTCAGACTTTTATCAGCTTGGAATTAAAGCATAAAAAAAGAGCTCTATTTTCCTGCAGATGGCCTGTCAGCCTAAACGATGGCATCTTCACCATTCACAGAGTTTCCGCATACATGTGTGTCTGTTTTATATTTTCTACGCTATCCTATTGGTCTTTTACCAAGTTTATTGCTTTGAAATGAGAATTTTTCTTACTAACTGAAGAAGCAGAAGGATCTTTGGCTTCCTTCTCTCATGAGCAATTTGTTTGCTGTCCATCTGCATTTCCATAATAGCCTATTCAGCTCCCCAAACTGCATTCATAGAACAAGCCTTTTGTGTTTTCTACAGAATTACAGTGGGCTTGTAGGTCATTTTGGCAGAGTGGGCATAGTTATGACATTAAGCTGCTCCCTCCACAATAGGAAACATGTTCTCACTACCGAGTTACAAACATTCTGTATAGAGTCTCAACAGAAATTCTTCGCTAAGTTCTGGCTTTGCAAATAATCTTTTCTGGGATTTCCATTTCATTTCTTATGAATGATTTTTACTAAACAATGCTTTGACTATGTCCCTATCATCTTTTATTTTATTTTGTTTTGTATATATAATCTATTTTTGTTACTGTTTCTAGATTTTGAATGGCTATTTAAGAAATCTTTGCCGAAACTTAGGTCAAGAAGATTTATTCTTATTTTCCCAAGAGACTTTCTAGATTGAGGTATTTTTACTTATATACAGAAATTTAAATATCCATCATTAATTATTGAAAATCTCTTTTTACAGTATTGAATGTGCAGCCATCTTCATTGGAAATCAATTGACTATTTCTCATTGTAGGTCTAGTTTGGGAATGCCTCCTCTACTCCTTTGATCATTGTGTCTACACTGGGTGTGTGTATACATATAAATGCATATATATAAAATATATATGTATTACACATACACATATATATATCAGTGTCTCTGTGGCTCTTCAACATAACTTTGAAATCAGAAATTATAGCTGGAATAGTTTATTCTAAATGTGTCTTCTTTTTTCAAAATTATTTTTTCTGTTCCTTTAGCATTTACTTATTTCCATATAAATGCATAATCAGTTACTCAAATGGAAAGCCCACTATTCCTATGTTTATAATCACACTTGAATATATATATATATTTAGGAGGGCTATGGTCATAGCATTGAGTCTCCTGTCTGGGGGATTCATCTAAGTTTCTGCACATGACAACAATTTGTTTCTGTACACTCCCAATCAGTTTTCCATTATATAAATATCCTCTGGCTTATTTGTCATAGTTAGACATCTGGTTTGGTCCCACGTGATGTTACAAATAAAACTACTTTGTGTGCACATAAACCTTTATTTCTTTGACTGTAAATGATATGGAATTCGGTTGCTTGGTTAAAGGGTAGCTGCATGGCTGATTTTTAAAACAAATTGTTGTCTCAACGGGCTACACGTTTTCTTTCCCATCAACAGAGTATGAGCAATCCAGTTTCTCCATATCTTAACCAGCATTTGAGTGACCAGGCTCCACTGTGCATTTGATGTCATTATTTTTGTTTTATACATTCTGGCAAGTATGCAGTGATTCTCTGGCTTAAATTCCTACTTTCACTGGCTAATGGCATGACCATCTTTTATTTTTCACACAGTCATTTGTCATTTGCATGTCCTTCTCTGCAAAATGTCATCTTCCTGTTTTGTGATTGAACTGTTCATTTTTCTGTGGAGGCCCAAAAATGTGAGCCTATTTCCATGTTAATCAAAGGTCAGAGAATTGGAACTTACCTCTATTCCTTCAAGGTTATTGTGTTTCTACCTCAAACAAAGGTCCCACCTGGGTGTACTTCGGAGAGCTCTGCTCTCTCAAGGTTATTGTCAACAGGTGTGGCTAATAGCTAGCCCTTGTACTCCAGGAATAGAGCAGTAGATGTATTCCTAGTCAAACAAGGATCCAACTAAGTTCCAGTTCCCTTAAGGAGATAACTTTGGATTCCATCCAGGGAGTGATTTGCCTACAGAAAGTTTTGGTCTAGGGTGTGAGCGTGGCTTGTTTTGTTCTAGCAACAGAATGTTTAACTGTGGGGTAGCCTGTGACCTTCAGTTGGTATGTTAATTTCCTTGTATCCTGTTAATGTAGTTTTTTGTCGTACTCCTACCTTTTGGGGTCAGGGGTATTTTAAGCAGTTGGAAATTAACGGGGGCAAATTTCAGTACTCAGTGAAATTCCCTCCCACTACTCTTATATGATTCTCCATTTTATTATTTTCATTTGTGTCTTCATATTCTGTACTAATATTTTCTAAATCCCCGTGCTTCTACCTTGGCAAGAAGTACTTTTGTCAAGGCTGATCCCCGACAATTTTATTCTATTGTAAGAATTTTGTGTTATTCTAAATACTAGTCATTTGGAATATCTGTAGTTTAAAAATTCTGATTTGTAACTGTGGTCTTACCTTCTTAACATGACTGGAATCCATCTTTTAAAGATAATGAAGTTCAGTTTAATAGCCTTTCCTGTCCTAGTTTGGTTATTCTGATAAATACCATGACCAAGAACAACTTGGAGAGGAATGGTTCCTATCAACTTAAAGGTTACAGTCTATCATCCAGGGTAGCCAAGGTAGGTAGCCAAGGCAAGAACTCAAGGCAGTTTGCCAACCAGGTACATGGAGGCAGAAAGTAAAGCAGAATCCAGGTAAGAATACTACTTACTGACTTACTCAGATACAAATATATATTGTCTTCCTATGTAGCCATTTCTGGCTTGGAACTTGCTGTATATACCATGTTGGTTTCCAACTCACAGAGATCTGTCTCTGCCTTCAAGCTCTTGGATTAGAGACTTGTACGACCACATCCAGCTTCAGCTCCCACTTTTATGTAACCCAGGCCTATGTGACCATGAATGGTATTACCCACAGTAGACTGGACCCTCCTCTATCTACTAGAAATCAGGAATGCTCACAGGGACCAGAGAAAATGGCACACTGGGTAAGAGCACTTGCTGCTCCTTCAGAGGAACTGGGTTTGTTTCTGGTTTCCACACTGTAGGCTCACAGCCATCTGTAACTCCAGCTTCAAGATAGATATGCTTTGCCTTCTACTAACCTCTGAGGGTACCAAGCCTGCATATGATGCACATACATACATGTAGGCAAAACATTCATACACACAAAGCAAAGGAAATCTTGAAACAAAAAGGTTTTTGAAAAATGCCCATGGAGCAGTCTCACAGAGGCAATCCTCAACTGAAGTTCCCTCTTCTCGGTGTGTCAGTTCGAAAAGAGAGATTAGCTTTTGTATTTCCTCTGTGGACTATGTGTTTTGGCCAAATCCAAAAGCATCCTAAGGATCTTCTCCTATGACTCTTTCCTTCTAAAAGCACTTCAGTTTTCTTTTTATGTTTAAGTCCGTCGTGCATTTGGAATTACTTTTGAACAAGGTATGAAAGGGAAGTGGTTTTTGGTTGTCTTTTATTTGTTTGCTGTAGGAGTTCTTGTTGCCTATGGGTATCCAATTATACTAACACCATTTATGCTAGTTTAGCAACAGGGTACATAAATGTTCTAGAACACAACACACACACATACACACACACACACACACACACACAAATGCACACACGTGGTGGGAGCAGATCTAGCTAAAGTTGACTTACTTAATGCCAAAGTACACTATTAGCTATGGCAGTAAGAAACTGCTGCAGATGGGTGGATTTCTCCAGCTATGTTACTGGGGGGAAATGGAGAGAGAAAACTTCAGCAACAGGGATCTAGGTAGACACAGCCAGCCAGGACATCATGACTTCACATTTAGTGGTGGGGATCACTTTTTGCAGCCCTCTCAAGCCTACAAAAGTATGAAACCATTGTATTGTCCAGACTGCTGTTGAGCAGCTACAGTGTCTGCCAGGACTGTCTAGTCTTTTGACAAGACACATACGATGCTTATGCACATGTCACTGTCACGGAACAATGAGACAAAATCATTGCATAGAGCATGTCACTGAGTCGAAGGGAGGCAATTTGATTTTGACAGAAAATATGAGAATCCTCACAGAAAGTGAAATAAGACATGAAGGAAGGATCGGGCTTACGCCACAGACTGCTGTCAGGGAAGCTTCCTCTTGTTTTCAAATTTACTTTAATCTGCTCATCTTACAAAAATGCCTAGTTTTAGGGTCTTGGTCCAGAAGTGACAAGGTTTTGTCTCTCTCATAGTGTTTTCTACATTAAAAGGGACAAACTATTTCAAGTTTTAAAACATACACCTGTGGTCACCGTGAGTTCATTCAACTTGACCTGCTTGAGGTCACTTTAAAAATGCTATACACATTGCATTACTACTTCCGGAGGGCACCCACACTCAGAAAACAGGGGGTATTGTCCCAGTCATTGGTTGGTTAGTAAACTGTACTTTCCAGCATCATGCCTAAACTTGTAGAAATATTCCTTTCATTCCAGAGAATGTTGTTCCTTGGAGCTGCTTACCACCTCTGGCTTGCATAGTTGTTCCACCTTCTCTTCATAGTTCCCTGAGCCTTGAGGGAAGGTTGTGATACAAACCTTCCCACTTAAGAGCTGAGAGCTTCAAATCTCTCATTCTCTGTGTGTTGTTCCATTGTGGGTTTCTGTGTTAATTACTGTTTACTTCAAAAAGAAACCTTTCTGTTGAGGGTTCAGTGATGCCCTCATCTACAGGCACAGAAGGCCGTTGGGGATTGGTTTTTGCATCTAGAAAGAATGCAGCTGATGCACACATGAAGAATACCAGCATACATCAGACTTCTACAAGTTCAAGCCTAATGAAATCCCAGAATGGAGAAGAGGAATGGGCACAGATTTTCTTTTTTTCTTCCTTGTAAGACAAATTTATCTTCTGCCCGAAGATCCTCTTGTCTTGATCTCTGTTTTAATGTTACTCTGAAGTTGGGGGAGGTGGATTGGGGTGTGAGGAAAGTCCTGAGGTACCAGGGAGAAATAGTTAGGGAAGAAATTGCTACAGAGATTAACCCAGAAATAAAACCCTGCCACAGAGGACTGTGTGGCCAAATAACCTTCAGTGTAATTAACTTTTCAGCCCTGCAGGCTTCAACCCACTGCTAACTCTGAGAAAACAGTGATTGAATTTGGTCATGTTATGACTTAGAAAAAATGTAATTTTGTGGTTAGTTTGCCTATATACACTTTCCCCAAGTCAGCGAAACAGACAGTCCATCTGATGTTCCCTTTCCTATACTTTCCTGTTCATAAACCACCCAAGGCAACAAATGTAGCCCAGACTCCTGCCCTGGACCCCTATCACCCATCTCTACAGGAGAGGGCTTCCGAACACGTACTAATTTTTTTAAAAATTTCTCAAAGGAGCTTCATAATCAAGGTATCTTGCAAACACTGGGGTAATTCAGCTTATAAACACTGTAACATTCATTTCCAACCCTTACCTAGAATAAACGCATTGGTAATGGAATGGACGCTCAATGGATAGCCTGGGTTTCTGGTTCAAAATACCGAGTTTCCCCTAGCCCCAGCTTCTACGATATACACCAGCCCACTGAACCAACATCGTTAATTAAACTAAAACAGTGGTTGCTTATAAGTTGCATTTCTATAAAAATAATACAAGAGGTTTACAGAGGAGAAACCTGTTTTTTTTTTTTTTTTTTTTTTTTTTTTTTTTTTTTTTTTTTTTTTTTTTTTTTTTTCTTTTTGGTTTTTCGAGACAGGGTTTCTCTGTGGCTTTAGAGCCTGTCCTGGAACTAGCTCTTGTAGACCAGGCTGGTCTCGAACTCACAGAGATCCGCCTGCCTCTGCCTCCCGAGTGCTGGGATTAAAGGCGTGTGCCACCATCGCCCGGCTGAGAAACCTGTTTCTTACGTAAAGGGAGGAAATGCTCTTTTTTGAGGTGTTGTCATGAATCGCAAAGATGTTGTATAACCGTTGCAGAGCAGAGCAGGAGAACCCATTTTACAGATGTGTGCACAGCCTTGGGAAAGCTAAGCAACTTTCATCACATACATCTGATACATGTTGTCCAGGACCCAAATCTAGATAGTTTCTTAGGACAGCAAACTCACAAACCATGTGAGAATAAAAATGCTGCAAGCTTGTGCTGTATCACAATTGTACCAAAATCCCCCCAAAAGAAAAAAAGATTACAAATGCTAATTTTGATGTCTTGAAACTAGACCCGAAGGCATTAGATCGAGATTCTATACAGAAAAGGCAGAGCATAAAGTCTTCTCTATTGCAAGCAATAAGTGAAACTTAGCAGTGGTGCCTGCCTTTATTTCCAACCTTGGTGAGGCTAAGGTAGGAGAAGTCTGGCTAAGACAGCTGGAGTCAAACATGGACTGCATACGGAGATCCTGTTTGAACAAACAAAAGAAACATACAAAATCATTCCTAATACTGCAACAGGCTCTCTTGAGATGAACCAGTGACATCCTTCTACAGAAACAATATTCATCGGAATGTACAAATCTGTACATCAAAGTCCTGAGAACAGCACAACAATGTCACCACCTCCCACAGTCAGCTCAACTCATGGCTAGTTTCTCCTTTAATGGGTCTACTTAGCTGCTGCTTCTCTCCACATACATTGATTGTTTCAAGCATTTCCCACATAACATATCACTAAATGATGAACCTGATCCTATGAAATGAGAAAGTTTCAACAACATACAAATCTGTTTTAGGGATATTAATCTTATAAAATGATTTAAACAACAGAAACATTTATAAGTCTCATACTGTCAATTTTAATTTCCTATAAGTAAATGTATGCTGAAAAGATGACTCAGTGCTAGCACCTACCTGTGAGGTGGCTCACAACTGATTACAACTCCAGCCCCAGGGCATCTGATGCTCTCCTCTGAACTCGTGTATTTACATTCTCACAGACACGCGCACACACACACACACACACACACACACACACACACAGAGTTTAAAACTAATAAAACTAGATCTTTAAAAAAGAAAAGGCTAGTGAGGACATGGTGATATATGTATTTAACCCCAGCACTTGGAAGGCAGAAGGAGGTGGATGGCTGTGAGTCTGAGGTCATCTTAGTCAACAATGCAAGTACCTAGGCCAGCCAGGGGTACATGTAAAACCCTGTATCAAATAAAAAAATTTAATTTAAATAAATAAATGGAGCTAAAGACAAAGCCCAGTGGTTGGACATTTGCTTTCTGAATGCTTGAGACTCTGAATTCATATTTAAGTACAAAACTAAACAAAGGAACTCACTAAAAAGACTCAACAAGACAACAAAAAATATACATGAAGACAACCAAATAATGCTACCTTTAAAGTAAAGCTGAAACAACGTTAAGAATTCTTCTCAAATGGAGAAACAATAAAAAGGACTGAAAGTTTTAGTATTTATCAGAGCTGGGAGTCAAACCTTGAGCATGCCTTGAGCATGCTGGGCAAGATTTAAATTAAGCTTTTTGGTGGCACATATAGTTTGTGCTTTGTTTTATTTTGTTTAAAAGCAAATAAACAGAGGCATTTTGGCTATGAGTTTGATTTTGGTGATTTTTGTGACTGATTATTTTTCTTGCCATTGTTGATGCTGAAAAGCAAAGGTGTCATGCCACAGTTTTTAAATTTTACATACACATATTAGTTACGGAGAGTTGTGTTTTGCTAGTTCTTCCTAGGAAGATATGAACAAATGTCTCTTTTCCCCAGACAGAGATCCAATGGGGACCCAGAGAAACAGTGCCACCCATGTCTAGCTTGTTGATCCAGTGAGTTTAATTGCTCTTGCTCAAAGGAGCGTGGGGAACTTATAACCCACTGCACTGCCAAAGAAGAGTCCCTCCACCCCGGTCACTGCTGCCCTTAGGAGCAGGACCTGTGAGCCACCTTGTGAACCAGAGGTGATGCCTCATGGACCCTCCCTCCTGTCTTCAAGAGAATATTGATGAACCCAACTCTGTGATGATCTTTTGAAGATAACCACAATTGCTCAGACTTTGGGATAGCACAGTCATGCCACTCACAGGTGACAGAGTTCCACACCATGTGATTTAGCATGGTGGATGAAGAAGGGGTTACAAGTACCAGAACACACAGCCACGGGTTAATTCTACCCATTCCTGAAGATGAAGATAGACAGTAGAAGGTTCAGAAGTACAGGAAAGAAAGAGACTTTGTTTAGAGAAAATAGAATAGAGATTAGAGTGTGTCTTGGTAAATTTTAAAACAATCAAAATTTAAAAAGTATTTAAACAGTATGGCCAGGTCATGTTGGTGCATGCCTTTAATCCCAACAGCTGGAAGGCAGAGGCAGGCAGATCTCTGTGAATTCGAGGTCAGCCTCGTCTACAGAGCAAGTGCTAGGACAGGCTCCAAAGCTACATAGAAAAACCTTGTCTCCAAAAAACCAAATGAAACAAAAAAATAGGATGAATAATATTCCATAGAGAGTCAGAGAGACAGAAACTAAACATCATTGTTAAAATTGGGGGAAATGTACAGTAGAGAAATTTTGATGGTTAAACTTGAACTTCAGAAGTAAAAATGCCAGAACGGGTGGTCAGTCCGCTAGCATTTTCTCCCTCATTAATCTGAATTTCAGGCATTTAAAGATAGCGATCAGAGAAAGCATTTCAAGTGAAGGTTTCTGATCTTACTGGTCTTGAAGGGAAAAGGAAGGATGAAGAACAGGTGTGGAGATGCTTCATGGCTGGAAGGAGGGTGGGTAATCACCAATTCTAGATAAGAGGAAAGAAAGTTAAACATGCTTTTGTGGGAACTTTTTGGATGGTGAAAAGTTCTGAATGGGAGATATATCCAACAACAAACAAACTACTAAATGCATTAAACATAATCCAAGTAGAACGTGAGATTGAAAGGCCAGTTGTGAGAATGTGAAAGGCGCAGAATGTGCTTGGGCTGTGTATCTAGAGGAAGGGAGGCTTTGAGAGTTCAGATATAGAAAGTCCCTTCATGACCAGAAGGAAGAGTTATGGCTCACACATAAAAATGGCCATGGCTTTGCGAAGTGGGTACACTGAGATTTGGTTTCCTCTTTTACAAGGTTGTATTATGTCTTCTAGTATGACTCTGTCTCTGAGGATGTGTATCACTTCTATGCGAAAATCGGGCAATATTCAGAACGAGTGTGGGAGGAAGGTAGGCCAGAAGCAAACAGAGGCTCTGCTGGGAACAGAGACAGGTCAGTCTCAGGGGTCAGGGTGAGCAGAGAGGCTTCTGCAGTAGGGGCACAGTCCCATTCTGGGAGGGGAGCAGTCAAGGCAGGCCCAGAGGGAAGACGATCCTCTGAGAACTGGAAGGCTGGGAGGTCATGGTGAGGGTGTAGGACTTTGCAATCTGTGATTTTAGAGCCTACACACATTCCTGAGGCCTAAATTTAACCAAGCTGGCTTTACAGCGTAACGGGGGAGGGCAAAGACCCTAAGAATGGTTTCCATCACTTCCAACTGTGTCTTCACTAATATCCCAGACCAATACTGGGCAGAATGGAGATCAGGTCTCCTGACTCAACAATTGGTCTAATTCCCATCTCACTTTCCTTAACATTTAAGGGGAATCTGGTTAAAAGCAGCTATTAATTAGGTCCTGGAAAGTGCTGACTGCAGGGAAGGGTGGGGAAAGCCCGCATGTAGGCTTCCCTTAAACATCACCCAAGCAGGTTGGGAGCGTGAGTTCCAACCAGCAGGGCTCTGTTCAAGGTGTTTGTACCACAGGGGATTTCAATTGCACACTTAGTTCAATACTTTTTACTGAAAGGCCATGTGATGGAATAACCTGATACGAGGTGTAATGTTTAAAGATGCGTCAACCAGACGATGACTTGGCCCGGAGGTTTTGAAACACTACGGAAAAATGGAACTCTTGGGCAGTTCTCATTAACTGCTGTGGATAACCACGGTTTTGCCCAATCTGCAAAGTATGCAAATGGAAGAGTCACAGAAACGCTTTTTGGAAAATGGAAAAAGTAGATTTATGAATTTTTTCTTCCAGCACAGTTTATTAGCATTTAATTTGATTTTCCCCTGTACCCTTAAATACTATCACCCACAACTCACACAAGAACTAAAGCACACTGTAGACTTATTATTGCTTTGTGGTTAAATATCTGTTGCCTTTGAAGGCTTTTATAAGTTCTTTCATACACACACACACACATACACACACACACACACAACCTCAGTCTTTCCAGAGTGGAAGCTGTTTCTACACTGTGCCCTTGATTGCTTCACAACACCACTAGTGATTTTGTAGCTCTTCCCAGGGAACCAATCCCCTGACCTTAGGGAGGAGAATGGCAGGCTCTAAAAGGCCCCTTGCCCATCTAAGCAAGTTTTTGTTTTGGCCTAAGCTGAGAAACTCAGCAGATTCCACCATTAACCCACCACCCACATGTCCTTCGCTTCGCTGGTTTAGAATGCTTTTGACTTCAAGGATGATGTTTTTAAAAGTCCACCCTGCTTCTTAATTTTTCTAGTCCCTCAGCAAAGATTTGCTAAGTTGAGCCTTCTGGTAGAGTGAGATATTCTCCAAATTACTGTTTCCAAATGTTGTTGCTCAATGGAGGGTGAAGACACTTAAAAAAAAGATGCTCTCTCACCAGTCAAATGTAAATGTTTAATGATTTAGAAAGGAGACCAGCTTGTTTTGATTTATCCCACAATCTTCTAGCTGCATGACTTCCTCAAGCGATGAAAGAAGAGAAGTTCTAGCCAAATGAACTTTTTAAACAAAGGAAAAGAAAAAATGGAAGGTAAAGTTGTATGTTCTTTTCTATACCTTAAATTATAGGATAGAAGTGTGAAATTGGTTTTGATGAATCCAAACCAACAAAGGGGCTAGTGACAGTCTGACCAGCAAGCTAGTAACAGAATTTTCTAATCTTTTCTACATACATTAGTTAGACACATAATATAGGTAGATTAGTGTGAGTGAGCTCACATATTCAGAAACACATAATGAATTCTTTCAGTATTTTTTCTAAACTCTAAAAATATAGACTTGCTTGGGTATTTTAACCTGTGTTCCTAAAGCATTCTTGCTTATATCTTCTTCTCTGAACCTCAGACTCACTGCAATATGCCCGTTCAAATCGAGCCCAAGCAATAGTCTGTAGAGCATGCATTTATCTGGCTCTCATCCTGGTCAGATTATTTTGTAGTGTCCATGGGAAGTTCACTCTATGAGACAGAGCTATTGGGTACAGTGAGCACTAAAGCAACATTTTTCCCTTCCATGAAGGAAAATGGTCTCCTCAAACTAATTCAAAATGATGGGGGAGGCTTCATGTTTGCTTGTGGTTCTGTTCTACTTTGCTGCATCTTGTAATAAACACTCTGGTTGAAAGACTGAATTCTGATGAAGTGACATGATGCTGCATGTCACTCCATAGCCACAGAAGGAGGTGTCTGTTTTCATTTGAAGCACCCTGAAGCATGGGATCCCATTATACTCTGAGAATTGAAATATAACAGCAATCCTGACACACGGACTGCCTACAAACCACGAAGAACAGCCACAATGTCAACAACTCCCCTCCTTACCTCTGACCAAACATCCCGAAGCTATACCCTGGAGCTGTTACATAGAGTATCCTGGTTTTGGGGGTGGGTGGCTTGGGAAGATGACGTCTGTTTAGCTCCAATACAGCATGGGAAAACAGGGAGTGCTGAAACTCTTGCTCCCTTCACTTCCCCCAACAGATGAGAAGATCAATGTGTAAGACTTTGCCTATGCAGTAAAAGGACAAAAACCTGAATTAGAAGATCTCTGAGACTGGCCTGTAATTGTAATCTTTGTCATTTGGCTTCAAAATGTGTTCTCCCACCTTTGTGAAAGAACTACTCAACAGCATCCATTTTAGTGATGAATGGACCTTACAAGCCAGTTTTCTTAATTTATAGAAAAACTAATACTATAGTGACAAAATACTCCCTCAAGGACTAATTGCTCTAAACTAGATTGGCAGAATGTGTCTGCAATTCCCCTTCTGGATGTTGCTGGATGGACAGCACATGTTAATGCCTAGGAGAGAACGGATATACTCCTAGTTAGTGATGTCCATGGTTTGGTTGTGTTCAGAAGTTAGGTGGTGGTTATTTATAATTGGATAACACTGATGTTGGCAAGCCTGGTATTCGAGCTCCAACAAATGGCCTAGGTAAGGTTGGGGTGCTAGGGAAATAATAAAAAGATTTGGAGATGGGAGGTGGAGATTGAGCTGGTACATAAAGTTCACTTCAACTATGACTTTGAGAATTTCTCTCTCTTCTGACTGGCTGAGCTTTGTTTATGTTTCTGGGTTACTGTACATCCAGAGTAAGTTTAGCCAATAGCCAAGGCCATTTCCATTCTGTTCATTTCATGGTACTCAACTCGATGCTTGGCATTTCCTTTATACATGTGCATCATTTCAAATCACTGCCTAAGGCTACAGAATGTACTTAAGTAAGAGCAAACTTTGAAGAGAATTTATTTATTTATTTTTCTCAACTGAAAGTTTTCATTAGCTGTCATTGGCTGTTGGGTTGTATGGATCCCTAGCTCTTATATGGCAAAGAATAATGATTTCTTTTTCTTTTAAATGGATTTAGAGATCAACTTCTAGGCATTGAACTGCTGAATCAAGACTGTAAAGGTATGTGCTTCAACTGTACAAAATAGCTTCATTCATAAAGAGAAATTCTCTAGGTATAGGAAGGGTTTGCAAGTGTTAAGGATACAGGTTGTTTTGCAACAAGGTCTTTGTTGGCATGAGAGAATGTTATTCGGTCTTGGATAAAAATGGGTCATGATCATTAGGGCAAAATCAGGAGAAATTGATGAAAGTGGGTGGGAGATAGGAGAAGCAATACTGAACTAATACAGAGAAGAAACTGAACATCCCCCAATCTTAGCAACTCTGGAGATTATATGCAAATCCTGTAAAAATGGATTTTAGGTAAATTCAGTATCTTAATTATAAAACTAAATCGGTATGGAGGGACCAAGCCTGTATGTAATGATCAAGTGTCATTGCAGAAAGTGACACAAAGAACACGTTTCTTGTCCCCGTGGTGTTGGTCTTTGTAGGTCCATCACTAAAGCACTCTCCTGCAGTGGCCATATGATGAAGAAAGCTTGTGTACTAGGAAGTGGCTGTTTCCTGTAAGACTCTCAATAGTGACATTCAATGACAGAAATTATAAAAAGAAGAGCTCCCACCAGAATTAGCAGGTTTCCAAATCTTTCTTTTTTTGGGGGGGGGGGGCAGGTTTAGCACCTGGGGGATTTTGAAGTTCTCACAGGAAGGAGTGTCCAGATAAAGAAGAAAAGGATGTATGCAGTCCAAACTGACTTCCAGAGTCTGGAGGGAACTTCATAATGGAGGCAACAAAGGAATGCTTTCCTTCTGTCTTTCTTCAGGGTTCACTCACCACTCAGCAGGGAAAACCAAGGTCAATCCTTTTTCTGCGGGGGACTTAGAAAGGTTCAGTATGAGTGATAAGCTACAACCCAACCTACCATTCAGTAACCTCTTAGTAGAAAGGGCTTAAAGTACAAGCTAAAAATGTGCTTTTTCTCAGATCCACTGATTTTTGTGCTCACTTTAATGATATTACTCAACTCTAGACCTTGCTTTCTTACCCACAGAATGAATTAAAAAAAAGCAACACAAGCCATAGAGCAATTTTGAAAATCTAATGTGCTAACCTGCACAGTGTCAATCCCAGTGCTTGGTATAGTCAACTGGAATTTGTTGAATTCTACAGTTTTACCGAACAAGATAAAAACTTGTTGCTTGTTATCTTTCTCTTGAACCCTCTTTTATCTGTCTTTAATTCAAGATTCATTTATATGATCATAACTTCTTTATTCTGTTTTATCATCATAGTGCATATTTCTGAAGAGTATTTCAGTATTAATATATTTTCTATCTTGGAAGAAAGATACATACCTAAGAAAAAACATAAATTTTGAGCAGATCCGTAGTGTAAAGATTATAACGAAAACAACATCCAGTCACCAGACTGGAACATGTGTAAAACGAGATGAAAATAAATGGTAGCTAATGGGACGTGCATGCACTCCCCACAGAAGTGCCAGACAGCCTCAGTTGGTTTGATTCCTGTTAGGAGAAACTATGTCATAAGGTAAATTATTAGTATTGTATGTGCGTATGTATGATATATGCATGGTGTGTGTATGTATGCATGGTTTGTGTGTGGGTGGAACAAAGAAGGCCACTTTGTGGAATCTATTCTCTCCTTCTGCCTTCTATGGGTCCTGGGAATGGAACTTCTATGGCCAGTGTTTTTACTTGCTGAGCCACCCCACAAAGAGACACAAATTTTAAGGGTCTTTGGATATACTTCACTTGAAGAGTGCTTGCCAGTACAAAATACACACACACGCACACACACACACACACACACACACACACACACACAAAGAGAGAGAGAGAGAGAGAGAGAGAGAGAGAGAGAGAGAGAGAGAGAGAGAGAGAGACAGAGAGACAGAGAGAGAGAGAGAGAGAGACAGAGAGAGAGAGAGAGAATTTTATAATATAGAAGTTTCTAATTTTAAATGGAAAATTTGAAACCGCGACGAGTTGATCAAAATACCTTCATGGTCCAGATCTAGGAATTCAATGTCTTAGTAGGGCAAATGCCCACTTTCAATGTTAAGTAAAACACCACCTCTCTAAGGCTTGGGAACATCAAGGAAGAGGGTGAGAAGTATGGAGGATCCAGAAGACAGGATGAAAAGCTACAAAAAGCCATATCGAGATTCATGCAGCTATTCCAATTATTAACCCATACTAGCTACAGTTACCTGCACTGGCCCCACACAAGACTAGACCTAGGAACCATAAAGGCAAGTCAGGAGGAGGGACTCATGGGGCCCTGACCCTTAGCTTTGAACTAAAAGCTGTTGATAGGTTCTTGAGCTGAGGAACCCCTGTCTTTAGATGTGTACCCACTGTTGAGCCCACACAGCTCCAACCGATAGCTCCATAAACGTGGTCATATAGCCCTGAATTAGTCTCAGTGGGTTATAAAGCAAGCCAATAGTCATGAATAGGAGAGAGTGATCTGTAGAGGAGGGCATGAATTGTGTGCATGTTCTTAGGGTGCATTACGCTGGCCCCTGTGGCCTGGCAAGAAAAGCCTGGCAATACTGGGCCAACCTAGGGTTTTATGGCTGCTATGTCACTACTATGTACACAGGTGCTAAAAAGGTTCTTTTAAAAGTCAAACTCCGCCCATTTCCACCCCCCTCCCCCTTTCTGAAGAGGCAGGCTGGTCCTTGCCTCTTTGTCTCCTTTCTGTATTTCTCTTTTTCTTTTCTTTTCCCTTTACCCCCTCTCAGGAAATTCCTCACTTAAGCTCCCAGCAGGAAGGATTTGTCTCTGGCCCGTCCTGAGGCCCCTCAATCTCACCCACCAATGTCCCTTGTGCCGTTTTACAATGTGTGTAAAAACAGATTCAATTAATAATAAATGCTAGAATAAAAAATTTGGTGAGTGCCACCTAGTGGTAAAAAACACAATTAAAAGACGAAATTTTGTTTTCTAATGTGATGCTAAATATTAAATGGTGTTTAAACTCTGGGTTCTAACCTTTTGGGCTGCTATTTGGCACAGCCTGACGTCTACTTTGGGTTGTAATGGTGTGGTATGAGATAACGGAGAAAGGACAAAATGACAGTGTTAATGATGATCGAGAGGGTGAGTCTCCAGCACTCTATTTTCAAAAAGCCTTCAAAGGACAGGCATGCTCATGTCCTCACATCCTCTCTGTGGTTGGTTTCTTACCATGATAGCAGAGCTGTAACGTGGGATGCTCCAATGTGAAACAATCACTGTCTTCTTAATGGAAAATATACAGGCCCTGTAACTGAATTTCTCCAACTGTATGTATAGTTTCCACACCATTTGTTTGTAATCTTATGGATATTCATGTGTCTCCTCTAAACATAACATTTATCGGTTTTCTTTAACTGAAGCCTTAGTTTTGGTCTTGTTTTGTTTTGAGACAGGATCTCTCTACATAACTCTAATGTCCTAGATCTTGCTCTGTAGACCAGGGATCCTCCTGCTTCTGCCTCCTGAGTGCTGGGATTAAATGCATATGCCACCACACCTGGTCAAAACTTTATTTAACTGTTAATATAGTTGTATTGCTGTGTTCATAGGTAAAGTAAATTAATTAATTAAAATAAAAAAGTAGATAAATCTGAGCAAGAGACAAAGTGTTTGCATATTAAAACTACAAAGAAAATACAAGAGATAAAAACTTCCTTCCTTTTTTTACTGTAGATTTCAAGTATACTACCAAGTATATGTGCTATGTTATTTAACTTTGTTACCAGGCACGGTGGTAGCTATACTTAATCTTCAGAGGTTAATAAGCGAGATACTTAACAAGCACTAGATGCTGGAGTCCCCCATTCATCCCACGAGTTCCTCTTGTTATAATATTCTTATATGCATAATTGGTAGCAGAGAAGCTCAACTGAGATTCCGGTGAGGATGCAATAACAAGGTTTCATAACTTCTCACTTCCTTTGTAGAATGATCTGAAATTTGTGGTGAATCTTCCATGCTCCTGTGTAACCCAACAGTTCAGCTTCTGTTAAATTCTGCTCCACTGGGCAGTTAGCACAGACTGTAATAGAGAGTCTGTTTTGTAAGCCCAATCCCATGAATATCTTTTCAGAGTTAACTCTTCAGGTCAAAAGTATGAATGCCAGTTCAAGGTATCAGTGACATAATGGAGCATCCAAAATTTTCTGTTCAGTAGAAGTTGCATACCGTTCTTAAAGAGCCAAGAATATCTCTATCCTAGAAAAAAGCTTGGGAGATAAACCAAACACTTTTGGTTTTCTGCCATCCCAACCTAACATTTTATTCCCATGTCCTCACTCATTTTAGCCTCAGTAGGTTCACACAGAGTTTACATTTATTCCCAACCCCAAACCCCATAGGCGTAGAGTGAATGAGCTTTCATGGTTTTCTGTAGCTTTTTCTCACCACCAGATGTTGGGCAGTAAAATCCTCTGGTGAAAGAGGCAGGTAAGAGCCTGGAGAAGAGTATCAGAAGAATAAATAAACTGGAAGGTGTTGGCTTAGAATTTCTATTGCTGTGATAAAATGCTGGGACTAATGAGTCCTGGCCTTCAGCTGCTCTTCCCTGTCTAGAGCCTTCTAATTGAAGTTACTAAAAGCTATGCTTTACCTAGAGGATCAGAGGATAGGATTTTCACCTGTTGGCCATTGACTGCAGGGTATTTAAGCCTCCACGGTTCGTCAAGAAAATGCCCTGAAGACTTGCCTATAGGAAGTCTGATGGAGGCATTTTCTCATCTGAGGTTCTTCTTCCAATAGAACTCTAGGTTTGTGTAACAGTGACAAAAACGACCAGCACATGTGTCACTGTGACCCAATGGCAATGCATAAACTCTGCCTCTGCCTCCTGCCTGCTGGGATTAAAGGCATGTGCCACCACCACCCAGCTATGTTTTTTGGTTGAATTCTTATAAATGACAAAAAAGTAATAAAGAAAATGTAGATTAATTAAAATTTATCAAAATAAAAGACTTTTTTTAAAAAAAAAATAGAAAATGGTTATCAAAGTGAAAAGAATGGAAGAAAATATTTATGGGCCTTCTGTCTGGGAAGATCTAGTGTCCATAACAGCCATAAAGACCTCAACACCTTAATAAAAGCATCCAGGCAATTGTCTCAGCATGTTCAAGTGACTTAAGCAATGTTTTTGATATTTTTTGATGTATGTGTATATATTATGTGTGTATGTAAATGTGCACATATATGCTTGTGGAGGCCCACAGTTAACATTGTGTCTTTCTTAATTATTCTCCACTTCATTTATCGAGTCAAGGTCTCTCAATTAAACCCAGAACTCAGAAATTGACTAGTCTATGTAGCCAGCTTGCTCTAAGTACTGGGAGTGCAGGGAGCAGTCACAACAGCCTGGATATTTATGTGGAATCAAGGAATCAAACTCCAGTCCTTATGTTTGCATGACAAGTGCTTTTCCCACAATCATCTCCCCATTCCAATTTCAGGGAAATTTACTACTCCTAGTTGCAGCAATTGCTCAGTCCACAATCAATGGACCAGCTCATTCTGTATCTGATTAAGGTCTGTTTCTCTTCGATTGTGCCTTACCTGTGCCCTCACCACCCTTCTAGGTCATTTTCCTCAGACTCTTATGCAAAGAATTGGGTCCACTCATGTGGGTGGAGCCTCTACGACCCAATCACTTTTCCAAAGACTCAAACTCCTTCCTCTCATTTTTGTTTATTCTTTGACAATTGCATCTAATGTACTTTGATTGTTTTCTCCCTTCCTCCACTCTTCCCAGATAGACTTCCCTCTTCCCTACCTACCCAACTGTATGTCCTTTATTTCTCCTTAAATCCATCAAGTACAATTTACCCATATAATCTACGTTGTTTGGTCTTCAGTGAGGCATGGACAATCTTGCATGGACTTTAACAGCATTTTACTCTCCCTTTCCCTGCATCTATCAGATTTGTCTGGATTAATATTAATATTAATATTAATATGTACATGTTATCTCAGTTTTGTTGTGAATTCTTATGAGCAGTCACCCTGTTATATCCAGAAAATAGACTCCGTGTGTAACTACCTACTGCTCTTACAATTTTTCTTTCCCTGCTCCCCACTTTTTAAAACTGATCCCTGAGCCTCAGGAGGAGAGGAATTGTGATACATGGGGTAATAGAGGTGTTGACTGAGTTTTCTGTCCTGCCCGGTCCTGCAGCTGTTTAGTCCCAAATAAATACACCGAGGTCTACATTAATTATAAACTGATTGGCCTGTTAGCCCAGGCTTCTTATTAACTAATTCTTACATCTTACATTAACCCATTATTCTTATCTGTGTTAGCCACGTGGCTTGGTACCTTTTTTGGCAAGGCAGTCACGGCTTGCTATTGTGCTTCCTCTTTGGCTGAATCACAACTGCAGATTGCACTTCCCTCTTCCCAGCATTCTCATTGCCCCACCTCTACTTCCTGCCTGGGTGCCCTGCCTATACTTCTTGCCTGGCTACTGGCCAATCAGAATTCTATTAAAAAATAATAGAAGTGACAGGATAAAAGACCTTTGTCCCACAGCATAGAGATATTCTTTTTAGGGCTGACCATTCTTCATTTTTTTTTTCTTTGCATGTTGGCCAGTTGTAAGACTCCAGTATTTAATTCTACTTAATATGCATAGTGTATGCATCAGGTTCCTAAACCCATCTTCAGACCATAGCACAACCTAAATAAAGAAATATGTAAAATACTGGAGTGGATACTTCTCTAAAGAAGATAGCACTTGACAAAGTAAATGACAAGGTGTTAAACATTATCAATTAATAAAGAAATGCAAATCAAAATGCTGTGAAATACCTCTTTGTTTCACTAAGATGGCTATAATGAGGGAGAAGAGAAAACAACGTGTCAATGAGGTTGTGGGGATGATAAAGGGTGCAATGGCAACATAAGCTACTTGTGAGCACAAGGAGGGCAAGCAAATTTGTGAGCTCCTCATCAGAAAAAATGGTGACTGCAGCATGGATAATAATAGACTCTGTGTCTATAGTCATGTGCATTGCCAATTCTAGGCATTTATATTTGTATTTTATGTCTAAATTCAAGTAGATTGAATAATCTCATTTTGAAATTCTTACAAACACATTTAATTTTTATTACCTGTATCATGCTATTTGAATGTTATAGTATTTGCTTTGATCTGTTACAACTGTACCCCACCAGAACTGTTATTGGGACTTGGACACTAATGTGATGCTGTTGAAGAATGGCAGAGTTTTAAAGAGGAATTAATGTCCTTCTAATGAAACTGGAAGAGGGAATTAATTTTGATCAGAGTATATATTGTTGTGGAGTAAGTCTCCTCCTTTCTGTCCTATTGCTCATTGTCTTCTTTTAGCCTCTCCTCCAATCTTCCTTTCATGTATGGGGCAGTATGCTATCCTCATAAAGCAAATTGGATACTCATACCATACCCCTGGTTTCTGTGTGTTTTTTAAAAACTTATGCTCAAGCAAATCACTTTTATTTATATAGAGTATTCATCTTCGAGTGTTTTTTATATCAAGAGAAAATGAACTAGACAATATACCAGCAGTTACACTCAAAGTATTGCTCACAGGTCCTAAGTAATGTTTTCACTGGGCAGAGAGAAATGAGTGAACAGGAGATAGAATCAAAGGGTATGGACAAACAACACAACCTTCAAAATCCAGCTAAGGACCATAGACAATTGCTGTCAGGCTTCCCCTAACTCTTTTCATTAGCAAAAGTTAATACCTCTGCTAATGTAAGAATATCTGTTCCTACCCTTCTAACCCATACATATTATCTTCTATAACTCAGAACACACAACCCAGATTTATTTGCAATTTTACTGTTTTAAATTTATACTTTAATATCGCTAAACTTCTCATTATAAATATATACTCATAATAGGGAACTTAACTGTCACCTGATGCAGTGTTAGTCTGCACACTGCTCTAGAGAAGCACAAAGGTCAAGACGTTTGAAGAAGTGGTAACATGGCACAGCTAAGGGGCAAGCTACACAAAAGGGACACCCAACCTTGCTTTTAATCTAAGCAATGCATATATGGCTTGTCTGTCCAGCTGCATTAGTATTCACTATAATCATGGGATTTTAAAGAGCAAAGCCAAAGATGAACAAAGGAGTTCAGAAGATGGAAAGTACCAAGGGCAAATGACGGTCCCATAGCCCCGTTACAATGGCATCATAGGGCCTTCCTCCAATGATTCATTAGGAAAAAAACATACACACATGTAAATATATAACTCAAAGCTGAAACACACACACACACACACACACACACACACACACATATCCATAGTCATTTTTCAAAATCTTTTAAATCACCATTGGTGAGAGATGGAAGGTTCCCAAGAATTAAAGAAACTATCCATGGGGGAAAGAGGAAAATCAAAGAAAAAAAACTAGTCATAATTTGTAGACTCACTTAAGTCTGTTGTGCCTACTGCCTCTTTTGAAATGTAACACTAACAGTGCTTGCACACATTCTTCTTTCTCCTCAGGATGATGAGGACAGAGATACTACCACCAACACAGCTCCCTAAACATGATGAAAGAAGGTGCTAGTGAGAAAGGAATGATTTCTTGTGAATATCATGAGATGGGACCTGCAACTAGGTTTAATCTCTTTATCTTGACATTGCTATGCTGATGTACATGTTGTCATTAAGGTGGTAAATTAAAAATTCACAGTCAGTGTGATATAGGTCTCATACCTTCTCCTCCACATGAGTCTTGGCTATGAGAAAGGAAAACATTTTCACAATTTCTATCCTTTAGTCTCAAGTTTGATTCTGGTGACTATGGAGATTTTGTGACCAAAGATGATTCCTCTAACTAACAAAAATCTTAGAATTGATGAAAGGTACTCTAAATAGCAACCACCTCATAAAGGCCACAAAGACTAGCAATGTGGAGTCTGAAAGGTTGTCTTATTTCCTTTAAGGAAAATTTTGGACAAAGAGACAACATTTAAGTAGATCTCTGGAACTTTGAGTCAATGGCATGTTTCAGAATGATCAAATTTAATATGGTTTGAGGTTTTGCAGTAAAATCTCATCTGATGCTAAGCAGAAAATGAAAGTCTCTTTCCAGAGTCTTGGAAAGAATGTGAACTCACAATATTGAAAAATAGGTTAAACCAAACCAAAGGAAACAGACACTAGGGTGGAGGCTCTGCCAGCACAGAATGGACTGGCACAAAAATTCACACACATTATCATTTTCCAAAACATCCTCTCTTGTGGAAGCCAGTGTTACCACTCGGCCTGCCAGAACCATGTGATCAGCCATTAATAACAAACTCAGGTCAACCATGTCCTGTGAACGTCCTCTTAACCCTTTAATCAAAGAATAATAGGCAGCAGCACATTTATTTGTGGAAGTAAACTGAAGACTTGGGGTAACCCATAAGAAGTCTCAAGGAGTGGCTTGATTTCAGGCATCATAAAATGAGCGTACAGAAGGTCCTGAAACTCTCATTCAGGGAGGCAGTTACCATTTCCATTCGTCTCTGGAAGCTCAAATGTACTTCCACTAAAAGAAACGAGGCTGAGTGTCAATATGCTCCTGATAAAAGACTACTGCTAAAAATCATTTCTGCAAACACGTGATATAAACTAACACACCCAGCCCTAGATGCTGAGATGCTGTTTGTCTTTCTCCAGGCAAGCATCACATATATCTCGGTTATAATTCAATTTTGTAAATAGCCCCACTTTGCAGAATTTTTATACTTAAAGCAAAGTCAGAGGGGCTAAGTTCTATTTTATTTAGTGCAAAGTCATTATGAGAATAAGCCTGCATTTTCCCTAAATGCCTATGTTATTCCTAGGGAAGATACAGCCAAATTTTACTTGGGTATTGAAATACGCATTCCCTGGAAGATTTTGATTTGGCATAAAGTGTGCATATGTTTTGCCATCCTTACCAATTTCAAATACATGGATGGATATTTAAGACTAAACAATATTAGTATTCATTTCCAGCACTGCTTTCATCATACAAATTGGAACTCTATCTCTGATGAACAACCACTGTCGATTCTTTCCCCTTTAGCAACCTATACCATCATTCTACTTTGCTTTTGCCTCTACTTACTTCACATAAATAGCATCAGAAAGGGTGCTATTTTGTGACCATTTGGTTCAGTAATGTGAATAAAACTCATAAAAAGTTTAAAGGAGACCGAGAGAGGATAAGAATAGGTGCAGAGCACATTCAAGTATGTGTGTGTGTGTGTGTGTGTGTGTGTGTGTGTGTGTGTGTGTGTGTGTGTGAATACAAGGATACATGAAAGCAAAAGCAGAGAAAAGGAGATAGAGAAATTAGAACAGAAAAAAATGAACTATGACACACTTTATTTAAAAATGATGTTATATATATCTAAAATTTTGTATGCTAATTTTAGAAGTAAAATTATATTTTAAGATGTCTCCAATATAGATATCATATTATATATACAATATAGATATTGCTATACTATAGCAAATGCCAGAATTTTCTTCCTTTAAAAATTCTATATATGTATATATGTGTATATATATATCCTTAGCAAAATTCCACATATATACACATATATGTATATATCCCATATATACATATATATTCCATATATATATATATATATGTGTGTGTGTGTGTGTGTGTGTGTGTGTAATTTTGCTAATCCACTCCTGATGATACTTAGGTTACTCCCACATTTCAGCTATTGCTAATAACATTGCTAACATCACAGGTGCACATATGTGTCTTAAAAACCGTATGTTTGCTTATTTTGGAATTGGCATGATGGAATCATTCTGTTTTGAGATTTTTTTTGTAGATTTACTATTCTCTTCCCTTAGCTGTTATATTGATACCAGCAAGGCACAGGTCTTCTGTGCATGCATCTCCTGAACACAAGACTTAATGTCCATGTACCTGCTCCTTGCTTTCTTTTCTTTTTTTGTAGTGCCTTTTAATGCAGAGATTTTCTTCTAAAGTAGAATGTATATTTTTCTTTTATTAACAGTATATTTTGTTACCATATCTAGGAAATCCAATGTTGTGAAGGTTTTATGCTTTAATTTATGAATTTAAAAGTCATAGCTTTCAAGTTTAGGCTCTTGATTTATTTTTTCCTTTTTTATTACTTAAAAAGATACTAATCCAAATTCCCCCTCCCTCCCCTTTTCCCAATCCCCCCTCCCTCCAGAGACACAAAGGATAAAGAAGCAGAGAGAGAAATCAGAGAAACATCACCTTTCATGATAGTCACAAATAGCATAAAGTATCTTGGGGTAACACTATCCAAGGAAGTGAAAGACCTATTTTGACAAGAACTTTATGTCTTTGAAGAAAGAAATTGATTAAGATAACAGAAAATGGAAAGATCTCCCATGCTGTTGGATTGGAAGGATAGTAAAAATGGCAATCTTACCAAAGGCAATCTATAGATTCAATGCAAACCCCATCAAAATCACAACGCAATTCTTCACAGACCTTGAAAGAACCATACCCAACTTCATATGGAAAAACAAGAAACTAAGGATAGCCAAAAACAATCCTGTATAATAAAGGAACTGCCAGAGGCATTATCATCCCTGACTTCAAGCTCTATTACAGAGCTACAGTAATGAAAATAGCTTGGTAATGGCATAAAAACATAGACATTGACCAATGGAATCAAATTGAAGACCTGAATATTAATTCACACACCTATGAACAACTGATTTTTGACAAAAGAAGCAAAAAAGATACAATGGAAAAAAGAAAACATCTTCAACAAATGGTGTTGGCATAATTGGATGTCAACCTGTACAAGAATGAAAATAGATCCATATCTGTCGCCTTGCACAAAACTCAAGTCCAAATGGATTAAAGACCTCAATATAAATCCAACCACACTGAACCTAATAGAGGAGAAAGTGGGAAGTAACCTTCAATGCACGAGCACAGGAGACTACTTCCTAAATATAACCCCAGTAGCACAGACAATAAGAGCATCAATAAATAAATGGGACCTCATGAAACTGAGAAGCTTCTGTAAAGCAAAGGACACAGTCAATAAGACAAAAAGGAAGCCTACTGAATGGGAAAAAATCTTCACCAACCCCACATCAGACAAAGGACTGATCTCCAGAATATATAAAGAGCTCAAGAAATTAGACACTAAAATTCTAAACAACCCAATTAAAAAGTGGTGTACTGCCGGGTGGTGGTGGCACACGCCTTTAATCCCAGCACTAAGGAGGCAGAGGCAGGCGGATCTCTGAGTTCGAGGCCAGCCTGGTCTACAAGAGCTAGTTCCAGGTCAGGCTCTAGAAACTACAGGGAAACCCTGTCTCAAAAAACCAAAAAAAAAAAAAGTGGTATACTGAACTAAACAGAGAATTCTCATTAGAAGAATTTCAAATGGCCGAAAGATACTTAAGCATTTGACAACATTCAACATCCCTTCATGATAAAGGTCTTGGAGAAATTAGGGATACAAGGATCATATCTAAATATAATAAAAGCAGTATATAGCAAGCTGACATCTAACATCAAATTAAATGGAGAGAAAGTCAAAGCAATTCCACTAAAATCAAGAACAAGACAAGGCTGTCCACTCTCTCCATATCTCTTCAACATAGTTCTTGAAGTTTTAGCAATAGCAATAAGACAACATAAGGAGATTAAGGGAATTCAAATAGGAAAGGAAGAAGTTAAACATTTTGTCATTTGCAGATGATATGATAGTGTATATAAGTGACTCCAAAAACTCTACCAGAGAACTCCTACAGCTGATAAATACCTTCAGTGAAGTGGCAGGATACAAGATCAACTCAAATAATTCAGTAGCCCTCCTATACACAAAGAATAAAGAAGCTGAGAGGGAAATCAGAGAACCATCACCTTTCACAATAGCCACAAATCACATAAAATATCTTGGAGTAACACTAACAAAGGACATGAAACACCGATTTATTTTCATTTCATTTTTTAAAACATCATGTTAGAGGATAAATATTCAGCTTGGTTGTTTCGTGTTTGGGTATCTTGTTTTCCCAGAATTATTTTTGAAAAGACTGCCCTTTGGCCATGACATGATCTTGGACACTTCATTGTTTGGGAGAGGAGCATCCACACCTCTGTAAGTCACTCCTCACCTAAGGTCTGTAAGGAAACCCAACAAACTCATTTGTTCCCCAGAGTGAACTTTGGCATATGGTACCTTAGTTTGTCATTGGAATCTTGGAACAAGGGATAAAGAGTTTACATTTAACTTCTGAGAAAGAATTTTAGCCACACATATTTACCTGAACCAAAAATATAATAATAAACAATATAATAATAAAATAGTTGATATCTGTTTGTTTTTTTTTTTTTGGTTTTTTGAGACAGGGTTTCTCTGCAGCTTTAGAACCTGTCCTGGAACTAGCTCTTGTAGACCAGGCTGGTCTCTAACTCACAGAGATCCACCTGTCTCTGCCTCCCGAGTGCTGGGATTAAATTGTTTGTTATTCTTGTTTTTGTTTTTTGAGACAGGGTTTCTCTGTAGCTTTAGAGCCTATCCTAATATCTGTTTTAATTAAAACTGTTTCATTGTTTTATTCATGACAAGAGATGTTTCACTAAAGTCTGTATTATCTTCCCATTTTCCTTGCACTCAAAGTTTGCTCAGATTCTCTACATTTAATGGCTGTTAATGGATCTTAATTACATCACTCATCAGTTGTTAGACTCAGATGAGTTTACTTTTTAATATCTCACACGAAGACATATTGACCAAATATAGTAATATATGGAAACAATATTAAATTCAAATAAGATGGAACTTATTTTGGTGCCTCAACAGTAGTTTCTTATGAAATAATTTTTCTAGTATTTAAGGTAGTATGCATATGTCTTTATGTTGACAATTAAGATCAATTTCACTTTTTTATTTCATTTTTTTGATACTGCCTTAATGTTTTCATTTTAAAATTGTTCTAGGTTTATAAAATTATTTGAAAAGTTTTTCACTTCACATTGGCTTTGTAACAATTATTTCAAAAGCACATAACCAAGTATGAAAGACAAGAGGGAAATATATATATATATGTGTGTGTGTGTGTGTGTGTGTACAAATATATATGAACAAAACAGAAACATGAAGCTAAAGCAGTGAGTAATATTGCAAGCCAGAATTTGCCAAGATCAAAACAGAGCATTAACTGATGTTTGGGTAGTAACTACTATGGGGGTTGGGGATACTGAACTAAGATAATCAATAAATCAGAGGGAGAGTGAGATAGGTGAGCAAGCAAAAAGCATATTCTGAAGTAAACCAGAGAAAAATGGAAATCCAAGAGTCAATAGCATTAACTTGTGTAAAGAATAAATGAAATTCATTCTTTTGAAAGTTGATGCCAAAGCAATGCTGAGAAATTGTTTGGAAATACAAGGAACTAGATCATTCTCTTTCAGAAGGGAGGCATTCCCCAAGTCTCCTGCAGGAAGTAGTGGAATCTGAACCATATCTTTCACTTCTGTGGGCTCAACGTTTACTATCACAGGTCTTATTTTGTGCACAGGGGGAGGTGCACATGCATGGGTATACAAGTGTGCATGTGCTTGTGAACGTGTGTTTGAAGGTTAGAGGACATCCTACTGTGTCATTCTGAAGCAGCATCACATTTTTTAGGCAGTTTTTTTTTTAAACTGGCCTAGGATTCATTAAGTAAGTCAGCAAGGACCAGGGACCAACATGAACTGGCTCTAGAATTACACTTCACACTATTATGACTTGCAATTTTTGTTTGTTATTGTTTTACATTTGTACTGGGGAATTAGACTCAGGTCTTTATTATTGTAAGACAATCACTTTATCAATTGAGCTACCTCCTCAATTCCACGCATTTTTCTATTTTATTATAAAAATGATAAGGGCCTAAATATTGCCAAAGTATTTAATCATGGTTATAATGTGTTCTATTTTGGGGGTATTGTTGATTTAATCAGATCTTTGAAATGCTTTGTATGTATATTTGATATATAATCATATTGTATTATTTTCCTCGCTGAAGTGTGAAATTTAAAAATTTCCAAGTTCATAGAAAAGCGGAATAAGTTTGTAGAGAACATTCTTACAAATACAATTAGATTCTATAATTAATTATCATTATAGTTGTTATATAGTTCGCTCCATCTGTCTAATTCTCTGTTCATCAATCAGTCCATTTTTATTGTTTTAAGTATAAGAGAAACATAGAGTTCACTTCCCTCAAACATTTTCAATATTTGTCATTCTTTTAAATAATAAAATCTGCATTCATGGGATGCTCAACTTAAAAACAATTTTTCTGTTTTTGTGTTCATAGGGGAGTATGTGCACACATATGCAGGTGCTCAAGGAGGCCAGAAGGGGGCATTAATTCCCCTGGAGCTTGAATTACAGACAGTTGTGAGCCACCAGTTATAGATACAGAGATCCCAACTTTGGTCCTCTACAGAACAGTAATCTCCCTTAAGCACCGAGCCATCTCTCCAGGCCCAAATGCATATATTTTTTTGAGACACAGTTTCTCTGTGTAACAGCCCTAGATGTCCTGGAAGTAGCTCTTGTAGACCAGGCTGGCCTCAAACTACAGAGATCCACCTGCCTCTGCCTCCTGAGCACTGGAATTAAAAGCTTGTGCAACCACCGGCTGGCTCCAAATGCACAAATTTAAAGAGAATCTTTGAACAGGATTGATAAAACCTTATCAAGATACAGAACACCACAGCCATCTGGAAAATTTCTGTGCTCGGACCTCCTTCCCTGCTCCATCTGGCCACATAATCACTGTTCCAATCTTTTGTCCCCAGAATATACAAATGCTGTCTAGTCTATAACTGCATACAAATGGACCAATGCAATATGCACTTTCTGTACAAATCCTTTTCTCACTAAGAACTATGTTTAATGTGCATCCATATTGTTTTGTGTATACATGGCTCATTCTCTTTTTTGTTACTGAGTACAAATCCACTGTAAAAGTGCAATGTAGTTTGATGATGGTCTATCCTGTTATAGACTCCAAGGTTGGAAAATGTTCAATATATAACAGGTAGTACACTTGTAGGTGAGAAGGAAATCACCACAGTGTAGGGTATATGGACACAGGTATGGCTTCTTATTTAAACAGGACAGACACACTTTATTCTTCTGGTGTTACTTACAAAAGGAGAGGACAATTTATCAATGTCATAACAAGTCTGATTGGTAGATTTCAGTGATGATTTTTTTTTGGTTTATGTAATTTCCAGTGTTTTATGATTCATCTGAAATAAATATCAGTTTATTCCTTTCAACTCCTTTACATATATGATTGAGCTGAAGAGAGCAAAGATTGAAACAGTAACAACAGAAAGCAACTTGAGCTGTGATCTGACTTCCCTAAAATCAACAGGAAGAACAGAAATCTAAGTGCCTGGCTGGACAGACACCACAGGCTTCTCTCCCCCTGCAGCCTGTCAAGTCATAAAGTGCTGTTTGCAGAGAGGCCTCTTGTAAGAACTCTTCTTGCAAACCAAGAGTCAGAGTCTTGTGTGGGGATTTTTAAAAAGTTCATAAAATCTCCCACAGTTACTTTTTTTCTTTTTCAGAAAAATTGTTGGTTCCTAAGGAGAAGAGGGTGAAGAAAAACCGAAGCATTTTAGTGAAGCCAGTTGTGAACATAGCTTTTTTGGAAAGGGAAGTTTTAAAAAAGCCAACCAAATGCCTTGACTCTTATCATCACCAAAGCCACGTGAAGTTCACAGGGTAGGTTCCAGTTTCACAGCTTACATGGGAATAGTCAAGTCATGTGACTGGGCAAAAATCACAGGACATGGTAGCTTACTATTCAAAAAGTAAAACCCATGGGCCTTTATTTGTAAATTGAAACCCTCTACTTGGTATCTTCTAAAGACCCTCAAATGTCTCATTCTGTTAAAAACATTTATGACTTTAATAAAGTCTGAAGCAAAAGAAGTCACCTGCAGCTAAAGGTTACGTCAGTGTTCTTTGGCGGGATCCCACAAAGCTGAGGTTTACTTGAAGAGTCTCAGAGCTTTTTGCCTCACTGGAAAGTGTCAGGGGAAGCTAAAGAGCTGGCCCTGAGCTTCTCTCCTTTCAGTCCTTCCAACCAAAGGGAAGCGATTCCTGGTTGGGCAGACGTAAAACTGAGCCTTCTCCACTCGCTTTTTGTTTGAGTCAAGTGTTTGGGAGAGGTTTAGACAAGAGCACTCAAGGGCTAGTGGACACCACCATGGGCTCCATGGGAACCCCAGGCCTCTGTTTGCTTGAATTCCTTGTTAGGTGAGGTACATTGCAAAAGTGGTCTCTAGCCAGTTAATTCGGAGGCCCCAGGCAGTAACTGTTCTGCCATGGGTAGAGCAAGGGATGGGAAGGCTCCAAGTGGCCCTCCTCAAAAAGGACTGCAGAAATGGCAGCTGGCAGAATAGATGGAGCCCCTGAGGTAGAGGGAAATCATAGCTTGGATTCCCTGCTTAAGGCCTCTTAACTCTCCAACATTCCGTGCTCATTTTGACAGAGGGAAAATGTACAACACACAGTACCAGATTAGATTAAAACATTTGCTGTGGTTCTACTTTGAACAACCCCCACTTACAGCCCTTGACTCGAGCTTTTATTATGTGCTAATTTGTTTACTACGTTCTGCTACTCAGAGATGAGTATGGGAAGACAAAAGGCTAGACCCTAAATCCAACCATTTCAGTCAGAATCCCAGCTCTGCCACTAGTCAATGGTGAGCCAGCGAAGTGGGCCCTTTCTTGGCCTGATTTTCACCTTCCTGATGAAGAACAAAAAGCAAGTTTCTTGAGGTTATTAGGAGTATTTAGCACATTGATCTTTCTAAAGATTCATTATACAGTTCCTCAACTATAGTAAGTGCTGGTGACTTTACAGTTGGTGCTCTCGTATGTGACACCTGATTCTAAGCAAGGAAGAGCGTCACAAGATGACATCCTTCTGAAAGAGGTGTTGGTCCAAAGGAAGCATTGGCAAATTTGTATCTGAGCTACAGCGTGTACCCTGGCTCATTGGACGTTAGAATTAGTGAATCAACTAAGAAGACTTGCATGTCACTATTGCCCACCCAAAGATACAGCATGAAGCCGGAAGTCTTTCGAGGTAGTCTGAGTCTAGGTAGATGGACTATCCCATGAGGGAACATGACCAAACATGGTCTCAGACCTCCTTAATGGTTTGCTTCAACTTTATAAACCTGCTACAAGTGGTGTGGGTGCGGGTGGGCAGGGACTGGGGGAGGTATAAGCAAGGAATTGTCAGCAGTTCTTGTGAGCTCCAGGGCAAGCGCCTGCCGCCCTGCACAGCTGTTGCTATAATCCTGTCTTCTCAGAAACAGCCTTCTCTCTGGCCTTTCCCACCGAACCTCCCTATTCCGTTTCCAGATTTATTTCTCTTGGGGGAGTGATTAACAGTAATAAAAGAATTGCACAACTTTCCCCCCTTTCTGCTGTCACTAAAATTATATTGATTTACTGACCACAAAACACCCGCAACTCAAAAAGACGAGTCTGCCAGAAGTCAGCTTTGGGAGGGAGAACCAACATGAAAACTAGCCGGAGAAAGCAGGCTGAAATCTCGAAGACCAGTCCAAGGAAGTAGACTGAAATCAAGGAGGCAAGTCTAGTTGGACGGGTCACCAATGCTGCCATTTCTCAGCACTGGCTGAGGACCAGCACCCAAGAGCAAGGCCAAAGACAAAATATAAGTAAAGTCAAAAAGTGGCAGCAGAAAAAAATCCCTCTAGGGTTAGCTTTAAAGAACGATTGTGTGAGGGGAAAGATTGGGGACAGAAAAAAAGAGCAAGGGAAGGAGAAGAGAGAAAGATGGGGCAGGAAGAGAGGAAGTTGGGGAGAAAATCAGGCTGCATTCAATCATCCTGTGGGGCTTCCTCCAAGATACCAATCAGCTAGTTTTGACAGATGCAAGCACACATAACATGCATGTGCACACACACGCACACCAACAGCTTTTGAAAAAGTCATAAAATTCTGAGAAAATAATAGAAGCCTCCTAGTATTTCAAAGGATGGAAACATTCTCAGTTGTGTTTATCTCCCATAAATGCAGTTACCGATTGTGGACGAACAGGACTAACAGTCTATGTAAAGAAGCCCAAGGAGTTAGAGAGCAGACTCCACGTGGTTAAAGTCAGCTTCTTGGCTCTGGTCGCTAATGCAGAGCTCATTCTCCAACCCAACATCCACCCTTAGGGGCAGAGATGCTCCCTGCCGAACTGCTGCACTTCTCCTCGGTAAAGTCCCAACCTTGAGTGAGTGCTCAAATACCTTGCATTTAATTTTGGGAAAAAATTAATAAAAAACTATTTATTCTATAGAGAAGCCTACTGACTGTAGAATTGCCTCAGCAGTTAAGAGCACTAGTTTTCTCAGAGGAATGGGTTTGTTTGCCAGTAGCCACATGGTGGTCCACAGCCATCTGCTACTCCAATTCCAAGGGATCTGAATTTTACTGACCTCCAGGGGCACTAGGCGTGGGTGTTCTGCACATATGTAAATCCAGGCAAAACACTCACACATGTAAAATAAGTTTAAAAAAATCTGAAGAAGAGGAGGAAGAGGAAGAGAAAGAGAGGGATAAGGAGAAGAAGCAGTTTAAAGTTGTCTTGAAAAGAAGAAGGTTCCAGAAGGGAAAAATTACATCAACCTGAGATAGCCTTGAAGTACCCATCTTACTCAGTGACTCAAGTGAGAAGTGTGATTCCTCCTATACAAAAGCCTGGAGATGGTGAAGGTATAGCTCAAGAGTTGGACTCACAGCGGCGTGGCTCAGCTCAAGATGAATATTGGCCACTGCAGTTTTCACATCTTGGCCTCTGGAGCTCCACCAACCTTCAAGTGGTGCTCCATGCTCGTTGTAGAACCAGCTTCATTTCTGAGTAGATAGAGATCTGATTTATCACTGAATCCCCTCCCGGGTGACTAACCCCATTTCCATCCTTGATTTCGTCAGGTCTCAGCTCTTTTTACTCTCAAAGTCTGTGCTGACATTGTTCTTTGAAAAAATTACTTATTTTTTTTCTGCCATTTATCAGGCAGTCTACAAAGGCTACATCTTCCATTCTGTCTTCCAGCCTTCAAAGGAATCCCAAGTGTATCAGGTCATGTGCTGCTTTGATCTTTTTCATGCTATGCGTCTTGCACAGTGAACTCAGGACACTTTAAATCAGAGACCTGAGAAAATTAACATAGCACTAGAAATTATGGCATATCTTTCCTAATGGACAGTTACCAGGGATAGACAATCATATTGCAAGCAACCAAGTGCCATATGCTTAAAATTCAGTCTCCATAGGATTGAAAAATGATGCTTTAACATGCTTGATTATCTTTTACTTTAGATCAGCACTATTGATTTTAGGCCCTGGCCTCAGTGTCTTAAAATGTCTCCAAATATTTTGGCTTCTGTCTCAGTGGTTAGAGCAGTGGTTCTTAACCTCCCTAATGCTGAGACCCCTCATGTGGTGGTGAACCCCCAACAATAAAATTATTTTTGTTGCTACTTTATAATTATAATTTTGCTACCTCTATGAATCATAACATAAATATAAATCTGTGTTTTCTGATGGTCTTAGGCAACCCCTGTGAAATGGTCATTTGATCCTCAAAAGGGTCACAACCCACAGGTAGAGAACATAGAGACTCTAAAGCCACGTCTTTGCCCTCTCTAATTTCCAACCTCAGTATAAAGGAATTAGGATTCGAGGCTTTTGTAGATTCCCTATTTATGGACTCCGAGAACTGAAGAAATAAGTATGAGATGAAAGAGAGGACAGAGAAGACATGAAGATGTAAAAAGGATCTGTTCCTGCTCAGAAGACCAAACATTAGAATTAGAAGTCAACACATAAAAGCCCCAGAACTATGTTAAAGAGAGGATGTGGAGAGTCGAGGAAAGGGAGACATGACTTGATAATCATCTACCCCAGCTTTCAAGTCATCAGCCCTTTTCTCCTTCATTGTCCCCATAATTCCTTTCATGTGAACATTTAGTATCCTACAGTTCATTCTTCAAGCATTGCTAATACAGTTAGGAGGCCCCGGCATAGGCTTATCCATTTCGGGACAGACCAGTCAAAAGTCTTCACCTCCTTAGACCAAGTCCTTTAAGATGGGTTCAAAGTCTGCTCTATGATGGACTCCTTCACTTCTGGAGAATATATGTCAACAACTCTGTCTGTAGGTGATTCTGGTGTGGGTCTGTGTGTCAGAGCGAGTTTCTTTTCCAGGTGTGGCTCTAACTGTTTTGAGCCTGGCTGGAGGCCTCAGTCAGGAAGAGTCCTAAAGCCTGTGTTTTCTTTTTTGCTATTTCCAAGAACCATTTAGATATGTAGTGGTAATAAATTGCTAAATCATTTTGGAAACATCTAAAAAGTTTTGTTTGGGATCAAATGCAAGACTTATGGGAAACCCCTCTCTCCTGGGAGTCAGTAAAAACATACTTTTCTAAAAGACATGGGATAATTCCTTAGCACATTCTCTGCTTTGTTGCTGACTCCATCTTAACAAGCTATAACTCATGCTATATTGTGACAACCTCTAATTTGAATTAGATAATCCAAAACCATGACCAGTCTGGGATTCGCTTACTCGGTTAACAGAAGAAGTCAAACTCAGGTGATAACACCAGTTTTTCACAGACATACCTGCCCCAGTGTCTGTGTGCCCATTATAAAATAATTGATTGGAATATGCTGCTTAAGTAGTTAACAGAAGTAACAGGGCAGCATTGCTTTTACCACAAAAGAGATAAACAGTCAATCTGTTTGCTCTACACACACGCCCAAAAGCATACAATAAAGTTTTTTTTTCTTAGAGAAATTTATGTGATATTGTACAGGAAAAAACATTTCCAAAACCTTTATAATTCTCTCCACAAAAATTTTCTGTGATCTGGCTCAGAACGTATTCATATAGAAGAGTCATTTAAATAAAACACTGTTCATCAAAAACTAAACCCTGTGCCCGTTCTTTCCCCTCTGTCCTTCTGCCTTCTCCAAAAGAAACTGAAAAGACTGGATTCAGAACCCCATCATCAGCACTTCTTAGCTGTGTGACACTTGGCATGCCATTTAACCACTGTGAGCTTTAGTTTCCTTCCTTCTTCGGTGGAAATAACAGGGTTCTTTGGAGAATAAATTAGACAACACATGTAGCAAGTGTTTATCTCGTCCCATTAACTCTGAGGCTCTCATAAAAATATTTTTAAATGCTTTTTTTGGTTTTAGTTTTTTTTCTTTCAATGTCTGCATCTACTTGCCCTGTGCTGCAAGCACTTCTTTTCGTTTTCTTCGTTTTTGTTTGTCGAGACAGGGTTTCTCCGTTTAGCTTGGGAGCATGTCTGCAACTAGCTCTTGTAGCCCAGGCTGGCCTCGAACTCACGGAGATCCACCTGCCTCTGCCTCCTGAGTGCTGGGATTAAAGGTATACACCACCAACACTGGTGCACTTTGTAATATATGGCCCTGTCTTAGTCTTAGGGTTTAAATTTCTGCGAAGAGACACCATGACCACAGCAACTTTTATAAAGGAAAACAGTTCATTGAAGCTAGCTTACAGTTTCAGAGGTTTAGTCCATTGTCATTATGGGGGGAAACATGGTGGCATGCAGGCAGGCATGGTCCTGGAGAAGAAGCTGAGAGTACTATATCTTGATCCCACAGGCAGCAGGAAGTGAATTGTCTAACACACTGAGCATAGCTTGAGCAAAGGAAACCTCAAAGCCCACCCCACTTCTTCCTACATGGCCATGCCTACTGCAACAAAGCCACACCTCTTAATAGTGCCACTCCCTTTGGGGGTCATTTACTGTCAAACCATGACAGGCCTTCATTAAACATATATATTTGTAACTGTTATTAGTATAAGCAGTGTAAGGTTTCTTCAATAAAATTAAGACCCCATTCTTTAAGAATATTTCATCTGTTACCCTTAGCACCTGCACAGTCTCTGGATGTTAGCCAAATGCTCAGGTGTTGGTACTGAAGATGCTCAGGTTCTTTAGCACTGGCCTATAAGCCCAGCTACTCTGGAGTCTGAGAAATGATTAGCCTAGGATATACAATGTGTTCAGGTTCAGCCTGGGCTGCGTAGTGAGCACCTGTCTTAGAACAAAAGTAAAAAATACAAGTGGCAGGGGATGTCGTTAATAATAAAGCAGCTGTCTATCTAGGATGCAGGAAGACTAAGGTTAAAGTCCCTGGACCAAACACAAATAAACAGCAGCAGTGACCCCCAGAATCAGACCAATGGCAAAACCAGATGTAGAGAGTGAATCTCAAAAAAATTTACAGCAATAATTAAAACACAAATATTTATAATAAAATGTGTCAGAACACAATTTTGATAATCTAAATAAACTATCTATGTGGAAACAAAAATATCTCAACGGATGTCACAAGTACTTGTGAGAGAATTAGTCCCTTCAAAACTGGGACTAAGAAATGGTTGTTATCCTTTCTAGCCAATGTTCTCCTCAAGTTCACGGTGAAATAATCAATAGAGTAAGGCTGCCAAAGGAAGTGGAAGGAATGAGACATAGAAAAGAGAAATAAAAGATAACTTCTAGTATCTTCTGTTCATGTGGTTGATTTTATGTGAAAATATTCACATGGCAAGCCATGAGAAGTTAAAATAGCATGTTTTAAAAGATTAAATTTTTTCCTTTCATTGAAAATAGATTTTTCTCTCACATAACATATCCCGACTAGAGTTTCCCTTCCTTCTCCTCATCCTAGTTCCTTTCCACCTCTCCATCCCTCCAGATCTACTCATTAGAATGCAAACATACTTCTAATTTATAATAATAAAATACAAAAGATTAAAGTATACGACAAAACAAAAACTATCACATTGAAGTTGGGCAAGACAAGCCAAAGGAAGGAAAACAATCCAAAGGAAGGCACCAGAATCAGAGACCCACTTATTCTCACACTTCGGAGCCCCATAAAAACACTAACCTGGAAGCTATAGTGTGTAAGCAGAGGACTTGGTGCTCCCTCGGGCTGAGTTCATATGAGCTGTGATTATGCCGATTTAGGGGGTCTTGTTTTCTTGATGTCCTCCATCCTCTATGGCTCATATGGCCCTGTGGGGAGGAATTAGATGGAAACATTTAAGACTATATTCCAAGTTCTCCCCTCTCTGTGTCGTGTGTGGCTGTGGGTATCTGTATTCATTCCCACCTGTTGCAGGAGGAAACATTTCTGATGATGGCTAAGCAAGGCGCTGATCTTTGAGTATAGCAGAATGCTAATCTGTGTATAAAATCAATACTAAAAAGCTTGTGTTTCAGCCAGGAATAGTGGTGCATGCCCGAAGTCCCACGACCTGGAACATGAGGAACAAACATCTCCAGTTTGCAGCAAGCTTGGGGTACAGAGCAAGACAGGGTGTGTGTGTGTGTGTGGGGGGGTGTTCATTTCTATTTATTGGAAATGGTTAGACATGAAGTTTAACAACTGCTTTTATGATGCAAAGCATTATAATGTTTTATAGCTGGTAACCCAGAACAAATCTTAAAGCAATTGTTTGGGCTTTTATAAAGACGCCATAAGCATCAAGAGAAATTAAAAAAAATGCAAACCTAAATTGTGTGTCATAAAATATGAATAGATAAAAAAACTCAGGCATATCTCTCTCTTTCTCTCTCTCTCTTTTTTTTTTTTTTTTTTTTTTTTTTTTTTTTTTTTTTTTTTTTTTTTTTTTTACAAAATACTGAAATCTATTTGCTTACAGAAAAGCAAGATAAGGGTTTGGAGTGTTGGCTCAGTGGTTTAGAGCAGTGACTGCTATTCCAGAGGACCTGAATTCCATTCCTGGCACCTGCATGGTGGCTCACAGACGTTCATAATGTCAAGGATCCAATGTGCACCAGGCATGCATGTGGCAAATGACCATATATGCAGGCAAAATGTCACTACAGACAAAACAACCTTAACATTTTCTTTTTTTATTTAATATTTTAAAAATTTCCATCTCCTCTCCTCCTCTTCCCCTTTCCCTCCCCTCCCTCCCACCCATACCCCCACTCCCTCCCTCTCCAGGCCAAAGAGCCATCAGGGTTCCCTAACCTATGTTAAGTCCAAGTTCCTCCCAACTCCCCCCAGGTCCAGGAAGGTGAGCAACCAAACTGACAAGGCTCACACAGAGCCCGTCCATGCTGTAGAGTCCAAGCCCATCGCCATTGTCCTTGGTTTCTCAGTCAGCCTCCACCGTCAGCCACACCATCAGCCACATTCAGAGAGTCCGGTTTGGTTGTGTGCTCCATCAGTCCCATTCCAAGTGGTCTTGGTGTTCTCCCGTTAGTTCTGTCCCACCGTCTCAGTGGGTGAACGCACCCCTCATGGTACTGACTTTCTTTCTCATGTTCTCCCTCTTTCTGCAGGACCTTGGGAGCTCAGTCCAGTTCTCCAATGTGGGGCTCTGTCTCTATCTCCGTCCATCGCCAGGTGAAGGTTCTATGGTGATATGCAAGATATTCATGAGTATGGTTAGAGGATCTGGCCTTTCCAAAAAGATGAACATGGGATGTACTCACTCATAATCGGTTTCTAGCCATAATTAAAGGACATTGAGCCTATAATTCGTGATCCTTGAGAAGATAATAAGAAGGCGAACCCAAAGAAAAACATATAGTTATCCTCCTGGATATTGGAAGTAGACAAGATTTCCGGGCAAAAATTGGGAACTTGGGGGTGGGGTGGGATGGGGGCAAGGGGAGATGGGGAGAGAAAAATGTGAAGGGGAAGATGGGGAGAGCTTGGGGGAATGGGATGCTTGGGATATAGGAAGGGTGGATATGGGAGCAGGGAAGCATATATCTTAATTAAAGGAGCCATATTAGAGTTGTCAAGAGACTTGACTCTAGAGGGGTTCCCAGGTATCCATGGAGATGCCCCCAGCTAGTTCCTTGGGAAGCCGAACATTAATATTTTCAATTAAAGAAAACAAGGTCAAGAAGAGAAAGTTAATGTATTAGATACCAAAACAGATATAAAGCTGCTGCAGTGACGATGGTGTAGTTTGGGGACAGCAATAGGGAAAATGCTAGGCATTTGTTGAAAAGAGCTTGAAGAAGCTAGAAGTTATCCATTATACATGGAAAGAAGAAAACAGTAAGTTGTTGGGAATGATGAAGACATTCCAGGGTTTGAAAATGAAACCCAGTAAAAAAAACAGACATGCAAAAATGGACTCAAGTCGAAGTGAAGACAGACTTGAAAGACCCAATAACCCAAGGAGAAAACTAAAGAGAAAGTCCTTCAAGTAGAATGAGTCAAACAGAAGGTAGACTATCAGGACTCAAACTAATAAAAGGTTGCAGACGAAATAAGTAAGAAATTTGGAAAACACCAAAGGAACATAGAGAAAATGTGGGACATCATGAAAAGACCCAAACTTTGAGTAATAGGTCAGATGATGGAGAAGAATACTAGGTCAAAGGTGAAGACCTGAAATTCCAAAAACGGTTGGAGGAAAAAAGGACTGTAGTCATTCAAGAAGCAGAGCCTAAGACTGACAGATAGCATCACATGAAATAGAAAAAGGAAACAGCTGAGTAGAGAGGTACCATACAGAATAGGAAAACTCCTTATTATCTTCTCATATGATAGAGAATTGATATCCAAAACATAAGAAGTACTCAAAACAACTAAATATCAAGGGATCAAACAACCCAACCAACAAATCAGTGGTTAAACAAACAGCCTGTTCTCAGAAAACGAAGTGCTGTTGCACAACAGTTTCCTCCAAGGTTGCAGCCCTTTCATCTTGGGGAAACTTGCTAAGACATAAGATATAAAAACAAAGTAAAACAACAGGATATTTAGGACAGGATGTTTACAAGGAGGTGAAACAACAGAATGTTCTAAGGGGAGGTGAAACATTCCGTCCCGAGAAGAAACTCTCTTAAGATAGAAATCACTCAAAATAGCTTCCAGAAGTCCCTGAAACTGACCAGATTCACCAGGCCCCTACTTCCCTAAGAACAGAGAGAGAGAAAGGCTGCCGAGAGCCATTCTCAGATAAGCCCAGCTGTCTGGAAGAAGCACACAGCGGCAGAGCTTCCTGGAAGAGGCTCAAACCAACCGAGTCACCTGGAAAGGACGCTCTTCAACATGTTGTGTGTCAAGGCTGGGCAGCATGCTTTAGGTTTCTAACTTTTGTGAGCTGTCACCTATGCTAGGGTGGGCTTTAGTGATACAGCTGTCTGTGAGGTGTTTCTTCTGAAATAACCCCTTGCTCATATTCCATAGATAACCCCAGTAAAATTCATTGGTTCACCAAGTTGGACTTTGTGGTATCATGGGCTCCTCACCTGGGGTAGCTAAACATGTATGTGTGTGTGTGTGTGTCCCCAGGAAAAGTACCACTCAATAAGTACAGAAGTTGGCATTTCACAGCTCTCCTTCCCATTGGCCAGCTCTAGCATTCTTTCCACCCGTTCTTCTTACACACAGGGGGTTATCTAATGCAGATTTCTCGTCCACAGCTGAGCACTCACAGTTACCTATACTTGGTTCTTTGACCCGTTACAAGTCAAAACCATTACCTGCATCAAAAAGAGCTTTCTCTAACAGAAGCTGAGAGAAATACAAATGATGAGTAAAAACATAAATATTTAGATGTGAGTTTGATGACATCACTAACATAACAACAAGAGGGTATATTACCTCCTAGGACCTGTGATCGCCCAATCATGGATTTTTGATCATGTTTACAGTGCCTCACATGAAATCCCTCCTGTTGAGCTGGCCTCATTTCAATTGTATTTTAGTAAATAAAGACTGCCTGAAGAAGAGAGTAAAGCAGTCCCACTGGTCAGCCTTACAGACCAGGTTATGGTAATATGCACCTTTAATCCCAGTAGCCACACTAGTAGCCATAGAAATTGGGTGGTGCATGCCTTTAATCCCATTGATGCATGCCTTTGATCTTAACCCTAGAAAGGAATATAAGAGGGAGGGAGACAACTCTCAGACACAGTCTCATTCTGAGAATCCTGGAGGCAGGATCGTCATTTCAGACTGAGGTCAAGGTTAGAGCCAGTGACTGGCTGTTTTGCTTTTCAGATCTTCAGGTTGAACCACGATTTCTCTCTCTGACTTTTACTAATCATGCTTCAGATAACTACCATTCTAGCACCAGTGGTTATATTTTGTAGGGCAGGTCAGTATTCTTCAGGTGTATTATTCAGGGATCTATAAATGAACAGACTGATAGGATTATCTATATAAATATATATATACACACATAGACTCAAATATATATATGTCTACATACATACAAATATTCTTAACATGTAAAAATATTATCAGTGTGATGAGTATATATATGTAAATATTCAACACACACATATGCCATGCTGTGTGTTGAATATTTGATATATATATGTACTCAACACACATATAAATATTTTATATATGTTAAGAACATATGTATTCACAGACTCTCTCTCTCTCTCTCTCACACACACACACACACACACACACACACACAAAGAGTGATTTACAGGATGTGGTTCAGCTGTTCCAACAATGACTGTCTACCAATGGAAAGTCTAAGAATCCAGTAGCTGTTCAGTCACTGATGCCAGATGCCTCAGGTGGTCTTCAGTACATGCTGGAATCCCAAAGAAGTAGGCTCTAATGGCAGTGAAGGAATGAACTCGACTGTAAGAGCAAGGGCCAGCAGGTAAGGAGCAAGTGCTACCTTCTTTCATGTCCCTTATTTAGGCTGCCACCAAAAGTTATGGCCCATATGTAAGGTGGATCTTTCTACTTCACACAGTTCAATCAAGGAAGCAACCACTCACAGGTGTACCCAGCCATTTGAGTTTGGTTAATTCCAGATGAAGTCAAGTTGACACCCAAGAACAGCCATCACACATGCTGAATTCTGGATATGACATCAATGCTACACACATCACCTTCACAGCAACTCGTTGTCTACGTAAGACCTGCACAACATAAAGCCACTAAAAATTAAAAAATGACTAGGGAAGGGTCCCCAGAGGTTCCGTCATTGTTGGGGTGTTATTGACAATGGGCAGTTGCTAAAGAAGGGAGAGCAAGTCACTGGGGTCATGGCTGTTAATATGTTGCTGTGCTTCAGTGGATGGCCCTACATCCATGCACATGTGAGAATTACTAGTTGGACTCATGGTTACCAATAAAAATAAAATTGTAGGACATGAATTTGGGAGGGAGACAAGGTGGGAGACACTATGAAGAATTGGCAGGAGGCTTTATCATTTGAACATGTGGTTGTATTATCTCTTTTACTTTTACAGAATATAGTATAGTTACATTACTTCCCCATTTCCTTTCCTCCTTCTAGGTCTTCCCATACACTCCTCCTTGATCTCTTTCAAATTCATGGTCTCATTTTTTATTAGTTATTGTTATCTAATATATTTATACATATGTGTGTATTTACATATATGCATATGTATATATATATATTCCCAAGTACATAAATACAAGTTGCTCAGTCTGTCTAATATTATCTGTATGTATGGTTTCAGGGCTATTTGGTATTATATGGCCAATTGTTGCATTCTTTTCTAGGAAGACTATCTTTCCACTCTCAGAATGCCTTAATTGATTGCATAAATGGTAAAGATTCTCATCATGTGGGCTTTCTCTTCACCCAACTGATTGTTTTTCAGTTATAAAGAAGCCTTTTAGTTTTATCAAGTCCCAGTTGTCAGTTGTTGGCTCATGTCTGAAGTATACATGGACTTCAGCAAGAGAGTCTTACTTTCAACTTTTACAGTCAGAGACAGAATGTATTAATTAGAACATTTCTCGCCGGGCGGTGATGGCGCACGCCTTTAATCCCAGCACTCGGGAGGCAGAGGCAGGCGGATCTCTGTGAGTTCGAGACCAGCCTGGTCTACAAGAGCTAGTTCCAGGACAGGCTCCAAAGCCACAGAGAAACCTTGTCTCAAAAAAAAAAAAAAAAAAAAAAGAACATTTCTCTGTCTAAAAAGAGGATTCCTAAAGACACACTATTGAGTCTATTCTGTCTGGGTTAAAAAGCTCATTCCCCACTGCTGCAAGGGTGCTAGTGCCAACCTGTGTCATTGATTTGATTTTCATCCTCCAAGGCCCCTCTTGATATACTTCCATTCGTTGCTCTTGTGCCTTCCTGGATTGACTTCCAATATACCGAATCCTTCTGAATCTGGATGATTGTTACCTCAGCCTGAAGACTTTTCCCTGGAAGCCACATGGCAAAATTTTTGGATCCAAAATTGGGTCCAGGCTTAAATAAAAGCACCCTACAGTCCTAATTGGATTCAATACTTCAAATCTTCATATATTTTAGGAGGATTGCCGGGGATCATTTATCAGTTTCAAGTTTCTTCATTCATGATTCAGTTTGGTCCCCATTTCTCCATCATTTGGCTATAGCTTCTTCACTTCTTGGCCCAACATGGTACTGTGTACCAATGACAAAACTGGCATCCTATGTACAAGTAGCAAATTCTAGGATGATGTTAAGCCACCAAATTATAGGCCTGCAGTTTCCAGTACTGTAGCTCGCTGGATTTCCCCCACTGTGAGTCTCTGTCACTAATGAATTCAATATGTGTTTTATTCTGGTTGATCTCCCAATAGCCTTAGTCAGGAACCTGTGGCATTATCTGTACTGTCACAGCCTCCTGCCTCCAAATGCATCTGTCAAGACTGTCTGAACTCTACTCCAATCTTCTCCTCAACATGAACTGATACCAGCTAGATTCGGAGCATGGGTTCTCTGTTACGAGGTCTGCTCATGCCCTCATCTGATCTCATTAACCCACCCCCATAAATTTAATCATCTGTGCCAGTGTAGACATACTCTAATAACTAATAAACCATGTCTTCTGCTGTTCTCTAAAACAAACATTGCCAAATCCAGAATGGACAGTAAATAAAGTTTAGGAGGAACACTGGTTTGGGTTTTTGTTGTTGCTATCTTTTTTATTTCTACCGTCCCTGCTGCGGAGACCCACCAGCAATTAATTGTCAGAGAGAGACAAATAAGTCAATTTCAGCATAGCTAACAGGGATGACAAATGGTTGGTCAAACTTTTCTAAACGTCAATATGCTCTGATGATATGGCAGACTTGGAGAACTACCTTTGTTTAGAAGCAGACATTTGTCGCAGAAGCTTGCCTCCTGCTTACATTGGCATAGACTCTGGCCACATATGTCATACATGTGAGTTAATTACCTGTACTCTAATGTTTTATGTGCTTTCAGATTCAAACAAACTACTTTCTTATTTGCAGGGTCAGTATGATTTATCGTCTGTCAAATGCAGACCAACCCATGCCATGTGTGGAGATGAGAATTTGAACTGGGTGCCTACTGGAGAGTTGACATCATTCCAGTTTTGGTCACAAGCTGAGTCCTTGTGAGGCAGGTCCTACCAGCAATATATAAATATGAGAACATTGGTAGCAGGGATTTTGGGGTCATTTGATGTGTGTATAAACTATAGAGAAGCTGACTAAAACTTTTCTGTGTAAATGTTTTCCTTATAGCGAGCCACAAAAAAATTAAAGAGCTCTGGTCACCCAGCTATACTTCTTATTTATACTCACTGCAACCAGAACTGCAGTGTGATTCTGAATTTGAAACAGAGCATTTTATCCCAGTTGTCCTCATGAAAGGTGCGGCTCATTTTGGTAGAATAGAAACGGAACATTGTAAGTTTAGAAAGAAGGCTCATTACAATATTTGTTAGATCAAAATCTATCTTTAAAAAAATAGTGACCTAGAATATGGTAACATTAGCCTTGTAAAAATTGAACCATAGCTGAGTTAAAATGTTGACTGCCCAAGGCTGTCTTTAGGAGCTTGTCATCTGGATTCACACACATAAACAGGAAGAACATTCCAGCAGCACCTATAATGAAAAAGCCAAACAAATCACCACTTCTCGTGCCTTTGTATGCATCATCACCAATGTACAGATAAGATGCCCAAGGAAACATTTTACACCTGGAAAGAAAGCCCAGGCTAGGGTGATTGCAGACGAAATTGCCTACTTCATCCAACTTCTGTGGCTTTTCCCACAAATATGCTGTGTTGCTCACATAGAAAAGTCTGCCATGGAAAGAGAATAAAGCATTCCTTTCCAGGGTCACAAGCTGCAGAGTTAGGAAAGGGAGTTTGAAGCACACTGAGATTCTGCCCCTGAGAATTTTCACACATCACATTTCATTATTAGGATCCATACTCAAGAAGCCAACAAAATGTGTCCAACTTTCCTGAGTAGAAGTCTATGAACAGGAAATGTTCTATTTTCATAGTTCTTAATGTGGACCTATACAAAATCTTACTGAAAACATTTAAGAGGATCAAATGAAAAAAATAACACAAAACTGGCCAACTTATGAAATGTATGCATATTTTTATAAAAATACCGCAGAGAGAAACATGAGTATTTAGAGCATGGATTGTATATCGATAATGGGGATTTAAGCATATTTTTCATCTTTTTTAGAACTATCTGTAGTTTTTCTTTATGAGCTTGGATTGCTCCTAATGTTACAAAGTACCAAGTATGTGTAATATTTTCCAGCACCTAATCCACAAAAGGAAAGTAGATTCATGCCTTTGCAGAGTGGCCTAACTATCAACTGAACTACGGGTTTTCTTGCTTTGTTTTAGAAACTTCCATTTGAGCCCCCAACGAATGGATGAAAACCCTTCCTGGCTTCCTAAGAGTGCAATGGCCTCTGTTCCTGGTGGATTTTAAACAAGGTTCACAATGTGGCCGTGGACTTCTTTCTACACGGCCCTGCTCACCTTCACAGGCATTCAGTATTCATTAGCAGAATACTATAAGGCAGAAGCTAATAAAATTTTATAAAAATGGCCTTCCCATAAGAGAAAAATCTACTTTGAAAGTATAGAGTTGCTTTCTGGGATGTTTTATTGGAGGCTGACTTGGTAGCATAGAAGGAAACTTAGTGGTGGCTGTATATAAAGAGTTAATACTCAGAGACACCCTTACCCAAAAAGACAAAGGGACGTTACCAATCCCAAGAAAGCAAGTGTGAAAACAGGTGTTCCTGGATCATCGGGTGGCGAGGACAGGTGTGTTAGGCATGCTCCTCCAGCAAGCCTACAACATTTTACAGATGAGGGAACTGGAAATCAGTGGTCCCACTCTGCAAACTCAGAAAGAGCAGAGTCAAGGTTTCTGACACTCCGATTTCAAGGTTTCACTTCCCAGGCATCTGTCACCCTGTCAGCATTCTATTCAGACCTCAGTGGGAGTTTCTGCGCGTTTTGTAGGGCTATTGCGTGACAGATGCAGTGAGTCCTGGTTGGCTGAAGCTTAAAACTGTACCACTGCATGCATTTCCATGGCCAACAGGAATTTATATAGCATACAAAACCCCCAAAGACATTGCCTTTTGTCGCCATAAACATAATTCCTGTCCATTCTTTCCTGAAAGGTGTGAAGATGCAAAGCATTTTTAATTCAATAAAGAAGCCATCTACTCAGCTTTGATCCGATTCCAAACCAGAGGGACGCTTGTGCTGGGGTTTGCATCAAAGCACTGAAATGATATGTGTCCCTTGCTAGACTGTAAACCGCATTGCTTCAATTCAGATGACCTCAAGGCCTGACCAGAAAATACTCAGTGGCTTCTTCCGGTTACCTTTTCATGCTGACTTGTCCTTAATATAGCTAATGCTCCCCAGATGTATCAGTGGCTGGCTCTGTTAACCCTTTGTGGTCTCACATGAACATTGGCTGCTTTTCATAGACACACAGGGAGGGAAACTACTTCCCAATGGAGAAAAATAGTAAAGCAAATTACATGTATATATGCATGAAATTGTATGTATATATGTATGTGTGTAAAGTATGGTATAATAAATTCTACATGTGCCATTATTTAACCTCAGCAAACCCATTTTTAAATAAACCGGTATCATGGCTTCTTTCTCAAATAATTTTGCTCCATGTTCCAGGCATTATTCTACAATCATCCTTGGATGGCCTTCATGGAGCCCTTATATATACCAAAATCCTCAGGTGCTCACATCTTTCCATGACATGAAATAGTATTTGCATATCACACTAACCTATCTAGATATAACAGACATGGTTATATGTGGGTTAGATTTTATTTCTGCTTCATTCCATAAGGTAAGAAGTGTTACTATTAAAATCTCCAGGCATCTTCAAGTGACTTAGATGTTTTCTATGAATGCTAAAAGCAGTTTCTCGGCTCTTTAGGGGACAAGCATTTCTTCAGTCTCTCTTAGGGCTCTTCATCTGCTTCTAGCCATGCACTGTGCCTTGCATGGCATATTATTTTTTAGGAAAGTCTGTTTTATAATAGGATGTTTCTCGTGTGCCTACTTAAATGTGTCAGTGTTTCCTTTTGCAGGCTCATGTGTGCTATTTCTTCTCCCCTATCTTCTATAAGGTAGAAACAGATTTTTAGAGTGCTGGTAGCAGACTCATGGCAATCAACAGGCTAGCTTTAATAAGCAAAAATTTCAGAACTGTGTTCCAATGATGGAAGTGATTGATAGAGGGGTGAATTGAATGAAGTGCCTCCCACAATAACCCCATGTCTTCTTTTTTTCTTAGTGGCCAAATAAAAACATTACATGGAATTCACTCCTACCTTCAAGTTGATGCAGATTTTCCAAAGCGTAGTTTACTGAAGAGTCCTCAGGTGTTATTTAAAATTCATTGCTAAGTCAAGCTTTGTTTTCCACAGGTTCTACATTTCCTTTTCTCTATGGAGCTAACAGCTAAGCTTGCCATCCCCTTCCTGCCTTCTAGGCTACTGATTAGGATCCAGGTCTTGCAATAATAATAAACAGCACTTTTCACAGGCACTTCACATGCGTGCATTCTTTAACCTGGTTCCAATTTTTTATTTGATGGTTTTAAATGGTGTCATAGAAAAAATTGTGATGACGTACTCAAAATTCAGTTGATCACATAGCTTTTTTTTTCTGTGAAAGTTTTTAACATTTTGTAAGAAGCTGGTTCTGAAAGAGGATGTGACTCAAACAGAATCTAAAACCCACTGTCATTGTATTGGCTCACACAGAAAGAGGGGGAGAGAGAGAAAGAGAAAGAAAGACAAAAAGAAGGAAGAGAAAGAAGGATAGGGAAAGAAAGAAGAAAAGAGAAGGAAAAGAAAGAAAGATTCACTGCTTGTGGAAATATAAATCAGTATAGTCATTAAGGCAATCTGCATGGAAGTCCTTCAAAAACAAACCCTGTAATGTACCTTACCATTCAACTGCACTCTCACCCCTAAAAATTTTACAGGTCAGACTCAGCAAAAGTCACGCTATTTACACACCCAGACAATGTAACACAAGAGACAAAGCTATGCACTTTAATCCAGATATTGCCACGAACCTGATGAAAGTGAACCAACTGGAGCCACTCACTTTGGTTAGAAACAGCAGCATCTGGGTCGTCCTTAAAGTGTCCATCTTCAAATAGATGGCAGCAGAACCACTGCCATGAAGTCACTCATCATCTCTACTTAAGCTAGTTTCATATTCTCCTCCAAATTTCTTCCCTCCTATCATCACACTCTGCTTTCTCATGCATGGGAAATGCCTTGCTGTCTCTCAGTGAACTCCCATCAAAATGGTTGTAGGTCATTTCCCTTTGTCAAGTGTCTCTGGAAATAAGCTTCATCCGCTCAGTCAAGAATTTGAATCTGCAAATGACTCTTTTGTTTGGTGGACATGAAAAAGGATTTTTAATAAAAGGGACTTAATCCAAATATGTACCTATTTGTTATAATAATATTTGAAAACATACCAATTGTATCCCCAAACCATATTTTAATATGGTTATTTACTAATTACAATATCCCTAAGATGAACTAAAGCACACTAACTAAATGCTAAGTGGAAATTGTGCTGACAGAGTGCTGTGGAATAATCCTTCTGTACACTGTGAATATGTATTACTTTCATGAGTTAATAAAGAAACTGATTGGCCTATATAGGAGCAGGATAAAGTTAGGTGGGACAATCTAACTGAGGATACTGAGATGAAGAAGGGTGGAGTGAGAGAGTTGCTGGTAGACACAGAGAGAGCAAGACACAGAGAGAGCATGCCATACTGGGAAGAGAAGCCAAGCCACATGGCAAAGCATAGATAAGAAATATGGGTTACTTTAAGTGTAAGAGTTAGCTAGTAACAAACAGGAGCTATTGACCAAGCATTTATTTTAAGGCTTTGAGTCAGTTATTTGGGAACAGGTGGTCGGGACAGGAAACATCTGCCTACAAGAGTAGGTCAGTTTTCACCCCACTAAAGAAAACAAAAGTTGGAAACCTGAGACCTGTTTGGCCAAACACTGATGTGCCTTGGTGATTTTATTCTATCCCTCCTCTCTTTCTCTCTTCCCACTCTCTCTGTCTCCTTCTCTCCATATAAATAAATGAAAGATGACATACATAATATATAAGCAATGTGTATATCATTTTTTATTTATCTATGAATGTATACCACTATAGTGTAGAGGTGTAACAAGATTATAAAATCAAATCTGACCATACTTGAGAAGCGATAATTAAGTTCCTATCTGCAAATGCAAAAATCCTCTATCTAGGATGTATTCATACTGTATTGTTCCAGTGATTTAACTGCTTGTGGTAACTTTATGAATCTTTCATTTTGCATTGAGAGATGACCCAGATATATAAGGTATATAACATGGTGTTTCTAGACAAGTAAATACTGACAAATGATTTTTTAAAAATCAAGATAATTAACATATTCATCGCTTAACAGGTGTGTGTGTGTGTGTGTGTGTGTGTGTGTATGAAGAGGAACAGTAGTACATAGGTGAATAAAGATGGAAAGGAGGAATCATGGGAGTATAAAGATTCAAACAGGGAGAGGAATTAAAAAACGAGGGAATGAGTTAAGTGAAGGTAGGATGAAACAAAACAATGTTGGTATATGAAAACCTACTGTCTGATAGTCCAATTTAAAAGATGTAAAAGAAAGGAAGATACTCCAAAAGACTAGACAAAGCCTATCAGAGTAGTGGATCACAAAAAATAAACATCAAAATTCTGTGCAAGAAGTGATATATTTCTATATGAACTATTGATTATGGAAGCACCAGAGATACACACACCTCATACAGGCTCTTTTTAACTAGTGTGGTGAGTAACCAAGACCCTCTTGTTAAAGACACTACAAACCTTGAACTCAAGGTATAGAGAAATCAAGCTATAACTGAGCTCAAAGCTTCCTCCCTACTGGTTAGCTTTCATAGAGTATATGGTGTGGTACAGGTTGGGGGGCCGTGAAAATAAAAGTATGGTCTTATCAATATGTGAACTCTATGAAACATAACACAAATGTGCCAGTCAAGATATGCCTGTTGATGCTATAGTGTCACAACTATTACAGGGTAGTCAGCTGCTCCCTTATTGGAGCTGAGTCTTATTCTGCAAGAGAGAATCATATTGAATAACATAAACTTAGCCCTAAACCCGTTACTGAATAGGTCTTACACCTTAGGGAGGAAGATAACGGTACTGATTAACTGAACTGACGTTATGTCAGACTACCTTCTTATATCTTTGTTTATACCCACAGACAAAGTCTGCTCTCCTTTAATCAGAGCTTTAACCTCTCTTGCCCTATTCTCTTCATCAAGTGAACAGAAGTGAATGAATAGATCTATGGCTGCACTAGAAGCTGAAAAAATAGCTGAGGCTTGGCTCTAAACAAGACATTTACACCACCCCTTTAAGACTAGGGGAACATCATGAAAACGGGAGCAGAAATAACATAAGGCTGAAGATTTTGAAGAGGGTTGCAAAAGTGTGATCTGTTAAGCAGCACCCAGCAATGACAATCATGACCTCAGAGCAGCTGTGCCTACTGGCTGTGGGCCCACACAACTTTAATTCTCATAATGTTCAGCTGTGGACAGGGAATGAACCAACAGGTCATTACCACTTACTGCTAATTCGTTGAGAACTAACAGATGCCAGGAGATGGGAACACATACTATCCAGTGGCATACTCACTGGTGAACACATCTCTCTGCTGAAGAGTTCTAAATCCAGAGCCACATGTCTGACACTGTGGATTAACTAAAAATAAAGGACCCCTAAGAGCTATGAACTACAAAACAAAAGGAAAAGTAGTGAATATGGGAAAGTGATGTGGGAGTCCCTTCTGTGTGCTGCTTTTCTTGGTTAGTGAATAAAAAAACTGCCTTGGCCTGTTAATAGGGGAGAACTTAGGTAGGAAGGGAAGACAGAACTGAATGTTGGGGGAAGGAAAGAGTCAGAGAGATGCCATGGATCCACTGGAGACAGATGCTGGGAATTTTATCTGGTAAGCCACTGCCACGTGGCTTTATACAGATTAACGTAAATGGGTTAAATTAAGATGTAAGAATTAGTCAATAAGAAACTAGAACTAATGGGCCAAGCAGTGATTTAATTAATACAGTTTCTGTGTGATTATTTCGGGTATAAGCTAACCGGGAGGCTGGGAAGAACAACCAGCCTTCCTGTAACAGGAAAGAGATTCATAAAAAAAGGAAGAGGCCTGGAAAGTTTGGGCAAGAAGTAAGAGAAATAAGTGAAATGGGAAGAGTAACCAGAATGTATTGTATACACATACTACAATATCACAAAACAAGATTTATTAATTACAAACCAGAACATTAGGATCTACTTGCTCAGAAAATTTCAAATTTGAAATATTAGATGGAGTTAGCATTTTGCATTTAAATTTGTGCTGTTTTGTATTGGTGAGTTTTTGTTGCTATGATAGATCACCACACCAAATGCTACTTATGGAAAGAAACTTTATTTGGGATTATGGCTTCAGAGGGTTAGCTTCCATAAATATGTGCAGGGAGGTATGGCAGCAAATGGTGGGTGTGGTGGGAGGGACGGGAAGTTAAGAGATCACATCTGTAACAGTAAACAGGAAGTGGAGAGAGTAAGCTGGAAGGAGGGTGAAGCTATGAATTCTCTCGAAACCTCTACTGAGTGATGTATTTCCTCCAGCAAGGCTAAGTCACTTCCCCAAACAGCACCAACAACTGGGCATCCAGTGTTCAGTTACCTGAGCCTACTGGAGAATTTCTCATCCAAACAACCACAGCTTCATTCATCTCATAATCAAAGGTATCTTTGACACAATCTGTCATCTCACCCTCCAAGCTTCTAGGAACACCCATTCTATTCTATGTTTAACTATTTTTAACTTCACAAAAGAGACATATCATGAAATATTTGTCTTCCCATGTAGAAAATGCCTGCTCTATGTGCTTTGCACTACGGTACAGTTCGCAAGTCAAGCAAGGGGCTAGAGATTGAAACACACATACACAGAGACATGGATGCCAAGAATGACCCAAGAATGCCTTCTTTATTGTGTTCCAAGACAGTTTATATTCCCTGACCAATGGCCACCCCTTATCTCTTGGGATCCTTCAGCTGCAAGTCCACCAGAAACCACTCCCCTGCCATCAGGGAGGGTCATGTGCTCAAAGCAGCTGCAAAACAAGTTGTAGGAAAACAAGTTGTTTACTCTTGCAGGCAGGGGGTCACAGGAAATTCAGGGTCTGGGGGTCCACAGTCCCCAATATCTTCCTCTTTTCTATATAATTATAACAAGGTTCTGGACTGGCATGGGCGTAGCACAAATATGATAGAAATAAGTTGGAAAATTTTGTACAGTGAACATAGTCACTGTACAAGATAGCCACAGCAGCCATATGGCTGATGACAATTCTGGCTGCCTTGAAGGAGGCCACAGCATTGACAATAGAGGTCACTACAGCCGTTGTGAGAAGTCTCAGTCCGGATGGCTCAGCAGTCATCCTCGAACATCAGATCCTCCTGCTTCTTCCTCCTTCAGCAAATCCTACTGGTGTGTGCCACCACAACCAGGCAGGGCGGTTCCACCAGGCCAGGCACCAACTGGGCCTGGGCAATGTGCCTCCCACTGCTACTGGGAGCCAGGGCAGCAGGCAGGCTTGGGGACCTTCTGTGGCTACTGTGCCTTGGTACTTCCCTCGGGTCCTGCAGGAAAGCTGGCCACTGGCACCATAAACTTCTGAACATGCAAATCCAGGGACTACCACTGCCTGTAGCATCCCCCTCGGCCCCACAACCTCCATTAAATAATCATTTAGGCAATTTGGACGTCGTTCTCTTTAAACTACTTCCTGCTGCTTATTGAGCAAAGTATTTTCTTTTGGGGGCTTCACAGAGACCTTTCAGGGGATCTTGGTCTATCAAGCCACATTAATCTAGAATGAATCCACAGGTTTTCATCCTGTGGAAACAAAAACAGAACCTCTTTTCTAAGGCAACAAATCCTTAGACCTATATTTTAAAGCCAAGATACCTTTCTTAGCAGTCCCCAAAATCAAATGTCTCCAGATTCTCTGTGAACATTCCATCTTTTCAAGGCCTTCAATCCACCCTCCCTCCTCCTCTTTATTACTTTCCTGCTTGCCAGTCTTCCGGAGGGCATTCCTCAGAGAATCCTTAGTTCCCAACCTCAGCTGTGCCTGCTATGGTGCCTGCACCACCTGGAACCAGTATCAGGCAAGAGTCTGGGGATGAAAAAACACATACCCACCTTTAATTCACCCTCACCATTCCAGAGGACAATCTCTCAGTGATCCCTAATTTCCAATCTTGCTGGGGGCCTCCATTTATAGTGTCCTGCTTGTACACCATGGGATGGGATGGTTCACAAATCGGGCAAGAGGCTGGAGATTGAAACACACATACACAGAGAAACACAGGTTCCAAGAATGCCTTCTATATTGTGTTCCAGGACAGCTTATATTTCATGACCAATTGCCACACCCTACATCTTGGAATCCTTCAGCTGCAAATCCACCAGAAACCACTCCCCCGCCATCAGCAAGGGTCTCATGCTCAGAGCAGCTGCAAAACAAGTTGTAGGAAAACAAGTTGCTTACTCTGGCAAGCAGGGGGTCACAGGAAATTCAGGGTCTGAGAGTCCACAGTCCCCAATAGTCCTATGTCTATATTTTTTCCTTTGACACCAGGTCATTACAAGTGGCAGGACATCCTGTTGTAAAGGACAAATAATATTACAATATATATAAAATTGATGGGTTTTTATTCAAATATTCTTTCATGGGCAGAGGCTGTTTTTTATACTGGCTGTTATCACACAGTAAATTTTTAATTCCATGAAAACAATTTGACCTTCAAATGTTTGTTCACTTGAGAAAATAATGTCTTTATATTTCAGCCAATTGGAAATATGACTATAACATATTTTTTGTGATAGCCTAAAAAGTCATCTCTAAATAATTTTCCCTATTTTTGATATTCTTAGTGCAAATAGAGTGGGCTTTTTTAACTTTAAAGAATTTAGATTTGACTTGACATTTTGAAGAATTTAGAAAGTGTTTAATAATCATGCATTGAGTGGTATGGATAAAATAATTTCCTGGAATGTAAGTTAAAGGCTGGATGAAACTTCCTAAATCATTTGAACTTGAAGCAAATTATTAGGTTTGGGCAGTTGAATTATTTAATTAGTTAGAATTAGAAGTTAACGTGTAATATGAAGGACCTGAGGTGGGAAGAGAAATACTTGAGGTTGAAATATTTTTTATATAAACTTTATTTTTTATGAATTGTGAAGGCCACATAAATGCCTGAACTAAATACTAACAATGGTATTCTTTTCTTTCTTCTTGCTGATTCTCTTCTCAGAAACATTTCTATGGTCAGAGGAAGTTGCTTGTGTATGTGTGTGAATGTATGCAAATTCTACTGTGCAGGTTTGGAGGTGAAAGTGTGTGTGTTGGCTCTCTCCAGACACCAAACTCAAGTGATCAGGTTCAGCAGCAGCAACCACCTCTACATACTCAGCCTTCCTTTGGATCAGATATCCGATTTTCATTACAGTGTGGTAAATGCACACTTGCACAGACAGACACTGGCTTGATTTCTGAGTTTGTAGCTATCCAGTTCACATGCGCATTCCCAGAAGTCAGAACTCAGGGCTCTTCTGTGTAACTGTTTTCATATTGTAATGCTATTCTTCTAGGGGGAAATATAGCTTCAACTGTCACACAGTAAGTTCAACAGGCAAATGCAGAAGATAAGGAGGGATTAGCTTGCTTTTCAGCTCTCCCACACCCATCCTCCCACTCCCACACCAGAGTCTCACTGGGGCTACGTTATGCAGATATTTATCTCTAAATCACACAACCCTATGTCTCTGTAGCTTCATATTTTCCTTAACTGCACTGTAATTCCAGCAAAAACAGAAAAAAGGAAGAAATTAAAAGCCAGAATCGTCATCAAATAAAACCCACAAAAGGTTCTGTTTAACTTCCCTCTCCTCCACCTCCCATCAAATGAATTCCTTGGAAGTTAGATCATGATTAATAATTCTACTTTTTGCTAAAATCATTCTTATAATTTCACAAAAATTCGAGTAAAAGAGACAGAAGAATGAGCACCTTCCAAGGCCTTTTGCTCAGTGTTTCCTGATATAATCCTAATAAAGAACAGACCTTCATTGTGTAACCCGTGTATGTGAAGCACAAAGAAAACCCCTAAGTGGCTGACCTCACTCTGCAGTGACCTCGGGTCTACTTCGATTTTCCGCAACACTTCCTTCCCAGCCTCTATCAACTGCACTTTGCCCTTTCCTGCCCACAGAATCCTTGGGATCACTTTTCACTTCTATTTTTTTCTCCAATTTTTAGTAGACTCATTACCCAAAGATAACCACAACAAAACATTGTCTGAGGTCTGCTGAAGCAGATCACCTTCTTGAGCTGAGGAAACAACCAGGAAATATACTTTAAGCCATGGACCCCAAACCATGTTCTCAGCTGATGTCCTTGAGCAGGCTGAAAGCAGGGCACCACCTACAGATCAGTTCTGATTTGTTTTGGGAAATCTATGTAATAGAAACTTTCCTACAGCTTCTTCTAGCACTCTATGTATCCAACCTGCATATGTTTACATTCTGTAACAAATACACACTCAGGGGAGGGAGGGCAAGGGCTGCACTGTATCGCAATGGCTATTACTGAGAACAACAACAAAACAAGCAGAATAGTTGCCAGCATAGGACACTTTATTCCTCAGAGAGGATCTGTGATAATGCAGTTCTCTGAACAGTGTACGTGTACTATATGCAAATCATAGATAATTTTTAGAAAGGATAACACATGGGGTGTATGGTAATAACACTTTCATAAAATGCAATGACATTCTTGCATTTCTCCTTTTATGTCAAAATTGGAATTGGATCACAGAAATAGTCGTGAACACAATTGTTTGGCACTTTGGAATATACTTAAAGATTTACAGTTAGGAAATAAGTACATTGAAGAGTTTAATAGAGCTCCTAGTGGTCTGAACTAAATTATTTAAGGAAACATAATTCACGTCTCCTTTTCCTTCAAATATAATCAGAGTTACAGTGCCAGGCATGCATTTCTTCCTATGGAATAGGGCTCAAATGCTGGGCTTCCCCTTCAGGAAGAATAAAGCAAATACATCATGATATTGAAATAGGCAAAGCCATATCCTGGGACAGACATTTTAGCAGTGGTCATTCTCAACTCTTGCTTTCTGTTTGCTTCGCCACACTTTTTGCTCTCATTTCTCTTTGTACTTCCCATATTGTAAATGCTATGCATTCACACACATCACATGTGCTTTTCCATCACTCATTCCACAGAAAAGAGACTATGAAGTGTTCTCTCTAGGTGATTTCTACCATTCAACACAGTTCGGAGCACTCTCTCCCGATTTACATATTGATGTTCTTGAAAAAGAGCTATTTCTTCTTGGACGTTCTGGTAGAATTCTACACTAAAACCATCCAGGCCCTGTATTTTTTTTTGTTGTTGTTGTTGTAGCTTTTTTTGGGGGGAGGTAGTTTCTTGATGACAGCTCCCATTTCCTCATGACTTATAGGTCTATTGCTCACCTGGTCATGATTTAATTTTGGTATATGGTATCTATCTTAAAAATTATCCATTTCTTTTACATTTTCCAATTTTGTGGAGTACAGGCTTTTATAGTAAGACCTAATGATTCTCTGAATTTCCTCAGTGTCTGTTGTTATGTCCCCCTTTTCATTTCTGATTTTGTTAACTTGGATGTTCTCTCTCTGCCTTTTGATTAGTTTGGATAAGGGTTTTTCAATCTTCTTGATTTTCTTAAAGAACCAGCTCTTTCTTTCATTGATTCTTTGTATAGTTTTCTGTGTTTCTATTTTGTTGATTTCAGTTCAGTACCCCATTTTTGATTGGGTTATTTAGAGTTTACTTTCTTTTTTATTTTTTCCTTGACCCAGTGGTGGTTCAGTAGATGACTGTTCAGTTTCCATGAGTTTGTAGGCTTTCTGGGGGTAGTACTCTTATTAAATTCTAACTTTATTCCATGGTGATCTGATAAAACACAGGTGGTTACTCCAATTTATTTGTGTCTGTGGATGTTTGCTTTGTTACCGAGTATGTGATCAATTTTAGAGAAGGTTCTATGAGGTGCTGAGATCTATCCAAGACCTTCTGGCTTTCCTGGTTTCCATTGAGAAGTCAGGTGTAATTCTGATAGGTTTACTTTTATATGTTACTTGACATTTTTCCTTTGCAGCTCTTAATATTCTTTCTTTATTCTGTATGTTTTGTGTTTTGATTATTATATGGTGAGGGATTTTTTTTTGATCCAGTCTATTTGCTGTTCTGTAAGCTTCTTGTACTTTCATATGGAGAGCCTTCTTTAAGTTGGGAAAGTTTTCTTATATAATTTTGTTGAATATATTTTCTGTGCCTTTGAGCTGGAGTTCTCCTTCTTCTACCCCTATTATTCTTAGGTTTGGTTTTTTCATGGATTCCAAAAGTTATACCCAATCTTCCAAGGCAAAACTAGAGGTTGGCAATCAATGCCTGTTAAGGGAGCATTCAAAAGTGAGTATGGCTCTTGACCTGCAACATCCAAGCTTTCCACAGCTGCAAAGTTCAAATCAGCCAAGAAGCCTGCAAAATCTTAATTTTATTTTCAGGAAATGTAAGTTCACAATGTGTACTCAGGATTGTAGATAGAAGGTAATTTACAAACACAGCATATTGCCTCCAGTGAATATTTTAAATTTAATACAGCAATATTGGTACAAATCCATAGCTTGTTTCTCCGAAATTTACCAAAAGCAAATGATCACAAAAGTGAAAGCACATGTCTCTCTTTTACTAAATGATTTTAAACCATCATAGTGCCACCAATGATAATCAAAGCTATAGGATGTAGAGAAAAGTAAGAGAGAGCAGGCAGAAGCTGAGTTGGTATATCTATGAGCTTATGATTGCCCACTGAAGCACGTGAGAAAAGAGCCTTATAGACACTATGTTTGCCACTGTGAGCAAATACAGATGGTGTCTTTTTTTCATAGTATATGATGTACTTTTCTTCCCATGTTTGACAATACCCAAAGACATTCACTTAGGATTTCAAATACTCAGGGCTGTACTTTCGGTGACAATAAATGTACGAAAACCAATTATATTTTCACAGCCCATGCGCTTAGTTCAAGTAAGATTCTGAGGCAGACCTAGAATTTGGAAATAGTTCAAGGGATACATTTAAATATTAGATTTAAATTGTAAGTATTTGTAAGAATTCATGAATAAAATTACTTCCCAGAGGCGTGGGAATGCCTTGAGACCAGCCATTCAGTTGTTTTGGTTTCAGACAGTAATCAGAGCTGGTTATGGTCACTGCTAGTTTGATAAATGACTTTCCCATCATATTCTCATTTTGTGGGTTTGGGTCAGACACCATATTGTGACTTGGCTGGCATGGAGTCTGGTGCTTTACTGTATTTTTAGAATATTTAGCTTATTTAGAAAGTTTACATAATTCTGGTCACAGTGACTAAGGTGACTAGGGTTAAAATAAGACTGAATTTGACAAAACAAACTCTTACAGCATTAGGGCAGGATGACACTCCCTTGTGTGTCAAAGTTGTACACATGGATGCTTAAGGTTGTAAACAAATGTGCCCATGAAGAGGGAAAAACTCTCTCTGCTATTTGTAGGAATATTGTATTCCTAAAATACAAGTGAAAAAGACATTTAGTTGATGTCGTGAAGAATTTCATGTATTTTCCTACATCTGAGGAATTGATAGCAGCTACCTGCAACCCGCAGTGGAGGATGCTGATGTGGTGGTGAGCACCTTGCTAGAAACATTGAATATGGGAGTAGAGGAAGGGTCTGAACTGGTGGTAAGTGAAAGGGGTAATAGATGCTCTTTCTGTAGTTCACATCAGCTCTGTAGTCATATCCTACATCAGAAAATGGTCCACAAAGATTTTTTTTCCTGTGTGTAAGTTAGCTAAGAGCACGTGAAGAGATGGCCCAGTCGGTCATCTATAGGCTAAACTTTTTTCTTTGCCCATAAAGAAGAGCAGCATTCTTTGCTCATCCTGGTGATGAGGCTTGGACTACATTATCCCTTTGCCTCATCAGCAGCTTTTCTCTGTCACAAGGGTTCTTCTGGACAGTAGTCAGAGTTTCAGCTCTATCACGCTCTTCTCCCAGTGGAAGGAAGCATTCCCTCTCCTTCACTTCCACCATTCAACCTGCTTGGGTTCCATAAAGCCCCCTCTCCACTAAGTTGCTTACTGTTCTCTACATATATGCAAACTGCAGGCTCAGGAAAGGTTTCTGTTGCTGGGAGGTTGGCCATCTTGTAACAGCAGGAACTAAATCAGTGCTGCTGGCTCATAGCCACTAACGCTGTTTTCATGATGAATTCATTCTTGAGGTCATTGTCCTAGCCCTTAGTGAGCCAGTAGAGAGGATGGTTGAGGTCAACTGGTTATGCAATTCAGTTTATCTTGTATTTAGCATTTTTTGTACCCTTCCCTGCTGGTATTAATGTTACTCCTCATATTAAATGACCAAGTGAACCTTGTATTTATTCTGGGCAGGCTATTTTTATTACCCAACTCCAGTGTGCTCCAACTCTCTCCATTTGCCACTCTGACTCTGTATGTTGATGCCAATTCAGTCTCTTTGCCTGATAGTCCTTCCTAACTGTGTTTGGGTTTTCCACTTTCCCATTGACAAAAGGCTTAAAATCCTTTGCAGCAAATTATAAAAATGACTACTGTGTGCTGTGATATTGTAGAATCTTTAATCTCATCTCTGTTTATGCCCAATAGGTTTGGGTGAGAAAAATGTCCATTTCTGGGACCATTATAGATATTATCACATTCTAGTAGACATTTTCTTTGCTGCACGTGGCCGCCACTCTAGATCACTACTTATTGTGATACGTATCTAGATTTGTATAGCTAATGTAAGCTGGACCCTTGGTCTCTACTGTCTGGGATCATTCCCATTGATATTAGTGGGCCTTGTTCTGTAATGATAACTCCAAGCTTAACGAGGAAAGATTGTCAGTGCTGCTGGTGCATATTTTATGAGTATCCATTATTCTGATAAAGTGGGTGGCCAAGTAGCTCTTCTGCAGAGCATAGGCTGCAATTGTTAAGCTTTTACCCAGACTTCCACAGTGTATCCACTCTAGAATGCCCAATTCTCTAGACTTGTTGATCCCTTTCCCTTTGCCAGTCATGGAATTCTGGTATTTTTCATTTTCATCATACTGCTATTGATTGTTCCAGGCACCCAAGAGCAGTTCTAGGAACATGCTGATTGCTTCTTGGATATTCCAAGATTAAATAGTAAAATGTCTTTTCAAATGAAAACAAAACAAACTTTCCCTTATCCGAATTCTGTGCTGAACCACGTGAACCAGGGCTTTCTAAATCAAGTTCCACGAACATTTATCCACATTCTGCTTATGTACGTTTTGGCATTTTAGTGGAAATTAATTAATTCTGTTAACTAATGTAAGAAAAATTAAATCCTTTTAATAACTTGTTTTTCCTTATTTGTTTAGATTACTTGAATAATTCTATCAAAACTATACATAACCTTGATGGAACAAATTATAAAACCTAGACCTGTGAGGGTGGGCATGAGGGAGAGTATATTCAGCATAAACTACCCATGTATAAAATTATACATTTATTAAAATAAACTATACATATATAAAAATATGCATGCATAAAAATACATTTAAAAATAATCACTGACAAGGTCTCCTAATTATTTCTGGGCATTGTCAGATTTTAGCCACCAAAACCATTTCCTTTTAAACTGTCAAGGAGATTTGCTGACTTTTGTATTATTAATTCATCATCGTAATCTTAGAAAGACATATCTGATTCATTATGCATTACTATTTGTGTTTTATTAAGTGTATATTCCCAATATTTGCTTCAATTACTAACAGTTTGCCTTTTGCAAGAGCATAGTTGTATCTTATTTTTCCTTGAAATTGATAGCACAATTGAATAAAGTTGTCTGGGTTTGATGTTTTCTTAGTGGGGATTCTTCTGTTGACCTTGAATCATCTTTACCAAGGAAAGATATGCATTCTACGGAATATTTTAAGACAACGAATGACTAGTAGGTGAATCAGCACAGCTACCAAATCATAGCAACATCGATGTCTGTGAGAAAGAAAACGCCCCCTGAATGTCTGCAAACAGGCTGGAGAACAGAACGTCTGCGTCCATGGCAGAATTCCTGGCATCTCATTGGAAACCATATTATAACCTATGAGCAAGTAACACAAATATTTTATTTATACTTAAATCCGGAGCAAGGGCATTAAGAAGGAAACTTTCCTTAGTGGCAAAATGTGTGATGTAATTTTTTTCTCAGATCAGTCACCAGTGATTTCAGACATGTTCGTACATGCCTTTGTTTGCCTGACCTGTTCTCTGAATGTATCCTTTCAGATGATGTAATGTCAAAGCCAACCCATGCTCTCCAGGCTGTAGATTTATCATTTCTCCTGCCACTGTTCTAGGTTCAGATGAAATCTGCTATTCCACTTCAGTTTCCAACCTGGATGTAAACAATATGAAAGCTGTCACTCTTGTAACAAGATAAAAATAGAACACACTAAAACTCAACATTCTTATTAGATCTGTCATAGAGCAAATTGCCGTTCCAAACTCCAGTTCAAAAACTGCAAAGGCTTTAATCCCAGCACTCGGGAGGCAGAGGCAGGCGGATCTCTGTGAGTTCGAGGCCAGCCTGGTCTACAAGAGCTAGTTCCAGGACAGGCTCTAGAAACTACAGGGAAACCCTGTCTCGAAAAACCAAAAAAAAAAAAAAAAAAAAAAAAAAAAAAAAAAAAAAAAAAAAAAAAAAAAAAAAAAACCTGCAAAGGCTTGACAGTCAATCAAAGCCCAGGAATGGAAGTGGATGTTTGGTAAGAACTTGTAAAATTATAATTGTTGATTGCCAGAGGCTCTGTGTAGATAAATCTGGAAGCAAAAAATCCAGGTTCCTGGCTGGGCACAGTGGTGCAAAGCTTTAATCTCACCTCTCAGAACTGAGGTTAGTCTGGTCTAGAGAAAAAGTAAAGACCAAATTAAAAAACAAGCAAACAACACAATCTCAAGATAACTTGCGATAGGCTATGCCATACTAGTTTTAGGAATATTGGGCTAGTAAAGTAGAAAAAACAACTAGCAGTCACAATGTAGTAAATAGCATGTATTTAGCATGACAAAAGCATACTAATTTTTAAATTTGGTAACTTGATTGTCTCTGATCAGATCATATTTTTGCTTTTTAATGAGTAGGGATGTAGTTACCCTGCCCTGTGTCTTTGTGTTAGAGAAGGAAATCACGAAGAATTTTATTTTCTTGAAAGGTTCATCCTTATTTTATGTGTAAGGGTGTTTTATCTGCATTTATGTTTGTGAACCATATGCATGCTTGGTGTCCAAGAAGACTGGAAGAGGGTATTAGATTCCCTGGAACTAGTATTGTAGATGGTTATGAGCCAACATGATGGTTCTGGGTATTGAACTTGAGTCCTCTGCAAGAGCAGCCAGTGTTCCTAACTAGTGAGCAATCTCTCCATTTCCATCACAAAGAATTTTTTAAAGCAAGATTCTAGTAACAAAGTTATAAATTAACAAATATAAGCTTCTGAAGAGATACGTCTATTTTTTATCAAAAGACAGTAAAGATATGCATAGGATATAGATATACTGGAGTATGAATAGTGGAGAGGGGCTCCCATTGTCAGCTCTACTGCTCACAACCATTATTTCTTAGAAACTTATTTGGTCCTTTTTAATTTACACACCATGAGACAGTGAGATGTAAATAGTAACAGTTTCTACTGCATACATTTCTGGGTTATTAACAGCTCTTCATGCAAGCATGCACTTTTTTTTCTGTCTCTTCCATCCTGCCTCCCTCCCCCCCTCTGTCTGTCTATTTGTCTGTCTGTCTGTCTCTCTCTGTCTTTCTCTCTGTCTCTCTCTCTCTCTCTCTCTCTCTCTCTATATATATATATATATATATATCCAATTATATGAAAATGTCATAGCATGTACAAAAAAGTCAAAAGTAAATTTAAAGTTTTAAAAAGATAGTTAAGGAGGATTCTCCAGGTTCTAGTTTAAGCTGAACAATAACTTTAATAACTTGATCTTGAGAGGGAACTTTCTCAGGAGCACACAGCTGGATGGAACTGAAAGTTTGAATGGCAGATAGGTGATGTGGGATGTCCTTCTGTATATGTGCTGCTTTATATGTTGATGAATAAAGCTTCTTCAGCCTATGGCAGGACAGAAAAAAGCCAGATGGGAAATGCAAACAGAGATACAGGGTAGAGTAGTCAGAGTCAAGGAAAGACGCCATGTAGCCGTTGAATGAGAAAGACACCAGAAAACTTACCAGTAGGCCACAACCTCATGGCAATACATAGATTGATAGAAATGGGTTAATTTAAGATATAAGAGTTAGCCAGGAATATGCCTAAGCTATTAGCCAAGCAGTATTGTAATTAATATAGTTATTAATATAGTTTCTGTGTGATTATTTACATCTGAGCAGTTTGGAAACCAATGAGCAACCTCTGGGCAGGGGAAAGGGTCTATAGTAGGAAACACCAGGAGGAAAAAAAGGGGAAACTCAGCCATCAATAAAGCAGTATGTGAAGGTGTGTGCCACCAAGCCTGGTAACCTGAGTTTGATCCCTGGAATCCATATAGTGGAAAGAGAGAATCAATTATTAAAGATTGTCATCTGAACTCTGAAAATCTCCCCAGGAAGCACACACACACACACACACACACACACACACACACACACACAATTTACTAATTAATTAATTATAATGTAATGAATATTTTTGAAGGACTGAAAAGATTGCTCGTTTCCTTAGAGCACTGGTTTCTCTTTCAAAATAGCCAAGTTTGATCCTCATCGCCCATGCGATAGCTCACAATCATTTGTAGTTCCAGATCCAGGGGATCCAATGCCACCTTCTGGCTTCCTTAGGTCCTTTATACGTATGGTAAACAGAAGACATGCAGGCAAAACACCTATACACATAAAATAAAATTAAAATTCTAAAAACTTAAGGATAAAAGCCATTTAATTCTTTCATTTTTTGTTACTCGGTGTTGCCTTTCAGATGACCAAATTCTCGTGTGAAAAGAAAGGCAGCACTGCAGATGATGCAGTAGACTGTGCCATAAAATGGCAACCAGGGGAAGGGAAAGGCCAACATTAAACACCAGATAAGGGAACTTATCAAGTGAGTGGCCTGAGCTTCTCAATGCTCTTAAGTCAATTGAATGATGCCTATCTTAAGTGTTTTAAGGTCAATGATTCTACAGTGCTTCCATTGATTATTAAACTGCCTTCATTATATTGAATAACCTATATGATGCTACACATTAGTGAAAGTAACTGCTATAGATATATGTTGACACAAATGTTAGGAGTGTATGGGATGGATTTATTTTTTAATACATGATGGTAACATGCCAATGCCTCAATCTGTATATTTTTCATTTCATTGACCAAACACCTCATGCAAAAAAAAAACATAAATGATGAAGGTGACTGATGATCTCAGAGGTTTTAGTCTGTGTTACCTGGCCCCATTGTTTAGGGAGTTATAATGTAGCAAAGCTGATCACTTTCCGGCAGCCAGGAAACAGATTGAGAAGAGGACAGAGACAAGAGGAAGATCATCGTTCAAAGACATGACTTCAGTGACTTCCTCAAATAAGACTCTATCTCCTGATGGCTTTGTCAGTGACAATTTCATTAAAATAGTAATCCATTAATATAATTTAATGTGGCTTTAATTTTTAACCTACTTTTTAGCATTCATTGATTTCTCCAAATCTATTCATTATTCTGAAAATGATATGATGGTTCTGATTAAACATTTCAAATATAAACTTCTCAAATTTGGCTTACAAAAAAATAACTACTGATAGCTGCTTAAAAATAAGTGACATTTCAATACAAAGTGACAGGTAGAATATCTTGGTTGCGGGTAAAAGACCAACCTTATTAGGAGATCTGTGAGAAATCTCCCACACTTGGAATCAGCATCCAGGGTTGCTCTGCTTCTGCTCAGTCATCTTTATTATCACCACAGAGCCTTTTATAATACAGCTTGGTGATGCCCACTTTCAGCCCTTGCCATGCTCACAAGGTTCCACAGCAGAAGTCTGTGCTTTCCAATGACCGTCACTAAGAAATTGCCCCACTAAATTCAAACAGATTTGTCTGAATTGCCCTTTGCGGGCACTTGACCCCTGGGTCATGTTTCCCCTCAGCTCCCAGAACAGTGGATATGATACCCGAGGAAGTAAAACATATGGAAAGTTATGGGTGATTTGTTCAGCTCTGTCTCAAAGAACTGCATAATCCCTTCAGCTTCCCACTTGTAAACCCCAGAGGAGACAGTGGTGAAGCCAGTGGCTATGACAAAGGAATCACAGCACCACCATGGAAGACCACAGACTTATCTCCCTGGTGTCTGTTTTCCCACCATTTTTCTGAGAATCACTTTCAAAAGAGACCTAATGAAATCAAAGTGGAAACAAGTGATATAATATCTAATCCTAGAAGCAAAATATAACTTGGTAGAAGCAGTATTATTTAAGATTTAAGGGTGCATATCTTAAAGCCAAGATCAACAGCTTCCTAGGCTTTTCACTTGGAGCAAGCTATCAGTCTGAGCCCAAGTTTTTTCACTTGTGGAAACAGAGATAATGTGGTCTTCCTCCATTATGAAACCTAAGTGGAATAAGGTGTAGATTACACATACATATTACATATATATGCATATACTCATGATGTCTAGCCACATTGTTATGTTCATTCCCCATCTCTTTAATATATTAAGCTCATATTACTTCTGGCTACTATAAACTGTATCTGATGAAGACAAAGTTCTCAGAGGGATATTGTTGTTTCCAATATTCATACACTGGTGGTCTACTTTCCCTCAGAAGAGGAGAGCATGAGGAGGTAAGAATCAGCTACATAAGGATATCGATATAGGGCCTTAGTCTCAGAGTATCTGCTTGGCACCTACATCAATAACTGCTGCCATGTTGGTCTCAGTAGTGAGTCAAAAACTAAGAGACTTTGTACAAAGTGTTTGGTTGCCTCTTATTTTTGTAATTACATGCTAAAGCTGCTCTAATTGGAATATGTTAGCCAGTGTGCTTGGGGCGAATTGGATATTGCATGGAAGGAATTTCAAACTCTCCTTCCTCTTCAGCAATCTTACGATATGGTGACAAAGTTTCGACAGCATTTTCAGGAAATGCAAACCAACTACACCAATACACTCAAGCAGAGCAGGTCTGTCTGATGGCCCTTAGGTGCCTAATCTCCTTGCCATACCTTTTAAATATGAATTGTCATTTTCAAAAAGGTTTATACTACAGATGATTTTTTTCTGAAGAATATTTTTAATATAGTCATAATGAAAGCAAGAAAGAAAGCGGAGAGAGTTGGCATGGTGGAGGAGGCAGCCCAGGCTGGCACCTCCTGCATATTCACCACATGGTTGGCCAAAACCGCAGTGTTGAGGTCACGGCAAAGCGGATGGAAGCTCCATATTTATCAGCACTAAAATGCGAGTATCTCCTTCTGAGGAGAAGAGAGACGGGGGAAGGAAGGAAAGGGAAGTGGGAAGGGTGGCATTATTACACAGGCTATTTTGTCATTGCAGTTAAAGTTAGGTCACACTTCCCTTTGCACCAGGAGAAGACCCAAAGCGGCATGACCAAGAAAGCTTTGTTTGTAAAGAACTTTTCCAAGATACTGTTTTTCTCCTGGAAAAATGTGGTTCATCTAATTGATGACTGAGGAAAACCATCTTTTTAAACTTCCCACTCAGTGAGTCACCCTGGGGTGTGTCTGCCTTGCAGCATCCTGTGAGATCCAGTAATCTCAAGTGGCATGACCAACGCAGCCCCAAACTCCTGCGTCAAGCGGAGCTACGGGTGCTGGGAAACCAGAAGGAGCCGGTTCTCTAAACAGAGTGGTTAGCAAAATTACATGTTGTGAAACAGGGCTCCGTCCTTTAAAGAATCATTACCTATTTTTAAAAGAACCTGTCCAATGATTCCTTTCGATGCCCAGATGTGGACAGTTGGTAAAGGCCAGGTGACTGCTTCCTCTGAAGAGTGAGTGCAGCGAGTATCTTATGATTTCTCCCCGTTCACCTTGAGACTATTCCCATGCCATTGCCACTTTGAATAAATGGAAATGAAATGGTAAACTTGGGTTCTTTTTTTTTTTTAATGTAATTTGAGATGCTAATATAACATTTTAAGAACTGAGCCAACCAGACTAGGGAACATCAAACACGGGAAAGAAATGCACATCAGACCGAAGCCTTACTATCAAACCAGAACCTTACCACACAGGATAATGATGCATTCTTGACTACTAAGAATTTGAAGTCAATAGAAAGTAAGAGTTTAAGTGTATAAAAGCATGATACACATGGTAGGTCATGGAAAATAGAACGAGGACCCTCGGTTTTCCAAAGGATGAGGATGTGTAACTAGGCAACTTAAGGGTTTTAAAGAAAAGAAAAAAAGATAGCAAAAGGTTTGGAAATCATATCAAGCCATTTTAATTTAGTCTATCTTCTTTATTGCAGATATGCTGGAGAGGTTGTGGGATAAAAAGGACATTCCTGCATTGCTGGTGGAAGTGTAAATTGGTACAACCACTTTGGAAATCAGTATGGCGATTTCTCAGAAAATTAGGAAACAACCTACCTCAAGACCCAGCAATACCACTTTTGGGTATATAGCCAAAGAATGCTCAATCGTAACACAAGGGCATGTGCTCAACTATGTTCTTAGTAACATTATTTGTTATAACTAGAACCTGGAAACAACCTAAATATCCCTTGACCAAAGAATAGATAAAGAAAATTTTGGTACATTTACACAATGGAGGACTACACAGCAGAAAAAAATAATGACATCTTGAAATTTGCAGGCCAATGGACAGATCTAGAAAACATCACATTGAATGAGGTAACCCAGACTCAGGAAAAAAATATCATATGTACTCACTCATAAGACGCTCTTAGGCACCAAGGAAAGAAAAGCCAGCCTATAATTCACAACCCCAGAGAACCTAGACAGCAAAGAGGACCCTATAAGAGACATTCATGGATCTAATCTACACAGGAAGAAGAGAAAGACAAGATTTTCTGAGTAAATTGGGAGCGTGGGATGGGAGAAGGTAGAATGGGAAGGGGAGGATGAGAGGAGAGAGCAAAAAAAATTATAACTCAAGTGAAACGATAAAAGAAAACTTAAAAAGTTTCTTGATCAGACTGGCTCATGGCCACATTTCTGTGAGAGAGAATCTTGACTGATGATTGATGGGGAGGGGTCAGCCACTGTGGATGGTAACATTTCTGAGCAGGTAGACCCCAGTTGTATAGGAAAGCTAGCTGAGCATGAGCTAAAGCACAAACCAGCAGGCAGCACTCTTCCTTGGTGTCTGTTCCAGGTCCCTGCGCTGAGTCCCTGCCCTGACCTCCCTCACTGTGGGTCTGTCACCTAAAAATATAAGATGAAAAAAAAACCCTTTCCTTCACTGCTTGTTTTTGAACACAGTGTTTATCACAGCATTAGAAAGCAAACTAGGAGAATGAGCAAAGCTGAAAATTAAGGCTTCATTATTGATGCCTTCTCTACAAATGAGCACGCATGTTTCTTATGGGAAACTAAACCTTCTTGGCAATTGTTCTAATTAGGCAGTGCTCTATAGACCAATGATGGTAGCAGGAGTACCTACTTTTGTCCTGTGACCAGGACAAGCTTCCGAAGGTAGATCCTTTCTCTGCATAGTTCCATGCCATTGTCTCTGAGTATTTCCCATGAATTCTGTTTAAAGATGTATACCACTAACAACATTGTACTTTGCATGCCTGTGTATCCAAGCAACCTGAATGAGCTCACAAGGATCACACTGTATGTCAGTGCTGACATACAGATACAAACTTAAGACAACACATCACTAAAACAGATAAAGGCCTTGACTGCCTGTATCCCAGTTGCTAAAAAGGTTTCCATCCATTTCAAGCCTAATGGAATGAGATTGGATGGGAAGAAAAGGAGACAGACAGAAATGTTTACTCCATTAATAGGATCTCTAGCAAACAATGAGTCACAAAGTCATTTCCTGGGCTGGATCCAGTCCTTGTCTCACTAGAACTGCTTTCTTATACTCCCACTCCATGCCAGGTAGGGTTTAGAGTGTCATTCCGAAAGCATCGAGTAGATGGTGGTGCCAAATAAAGGGTGGCTGATGGCAGCTTGTTGATCTGAGACAGCCCCTGGAAGTCTCTGGTTAGTGTCAACAAGACACGCTGGAAGAGCCTGACTACATGCAAGTCTTGGACAACAGAACAGTGTTTCCACCTCGGTCATCACAGCTGATCATCGTGATCTGTGACTGTTACCATGATGTCTCTTAGATGACAGAGAAAAGAAAATATCACTGTTGCTAATAAGCAGTGAGGACCCCCCCCCCCAAAAAAAAAAACAAGAAACGTAAGTTTTCTCAGGCTTGAGCCACTGGAGAGTCCTTTAATGTCTATCATGTGGTAGGGAGTCTATCAACCTAAAAGACAAGGAGACAACAGTGAGCCCTGCAGAGAGTGTCAGAGCAAGAAGGTGGGAATAGGAAGTCATGTAAACTTTTAGCTGTGTCTGAAATGTTGCCAGATAGTGGAAATTGTGATGGAGTTTTTTTTTGGGGGGGAGGGTGGAGGGGGAAGGGAAGGCTGTCAAGTGACTGACATAACAGCAGATTAGGGGGGACTGCCAGCTCCAGCTCGAGCATGGAGAGAACCTGAAAGTAATCACTCTTATCCTTAAAAAAACAATTGAAGTCGGGTAGTCGTGGCATATGCCTTTAATCCCTGCGCACTGGAGGCAGAAACAGGCAGATCTCTGTGAGTTCAAGGCAAGCCTGATCTACAGAGTGAATTCCAGGACAGGTTTCAAAGCTATGGAGAAACCCTGTCTTGAAAAACCAAAACAATAAAAAAATTCAATTTAATTTAATGGCAAATTTTAAAATGGGAAAATTTACATAAAGACTGTGTTGTTCAAAACAAGGCTGTTAAGATTTGTGCCTGTCTGTTTGAACAAAAAGCTTGGAAGTTGCAATTTTTGGCTTTATTTTTTTGCTTAAATTTTTAAATAAAAGTACTGCTTTTATTCATAGTAAGAAAATTCCCCGAAACATGCTATCTTCATGGCAATTGGACAATAAGTATATTTTATTATGAATTCTTGATAACTTCTAATATTTAATATATTTTACAAATAATATTTACTAGTAGTGCTCATGTTAGCACAATACAGAGCTGGTTTAGATATCTCCCAAAGCTTCCCGAAAACTGTTCCCAACTACAGGTCCAGGTGCCTTAGGTGTTTTCTATGCCAGAATCTAGACAAGGAGGTCATTAAACAGCAGACACGTGTGCTGCATACTGGCTTAGAAATAAAAACCTCTCCTTGCAGAGCCATTGGGTTATCTACACTGAACATCAACTTAGATGGAATTAATTGATTCCTTATTTTCATGAGCCTCAGACCATGTGCAAAATCAAGTCTCAAACCAAATCTCTACTGGCGGATGTGTTGTGACCAAGGGTCAACAGTACTGAAGGCTTGATTGCTGCACAGAAAGCAGGCTTTGTTCTTCTTTGGATTTAATCAAACTTGAATGCTACCATCATAGCTTTGATAGAAATTAACTGCTGACAGTCAAAATACTTACATTCCCTTCAGCTTTGCTCTGGTATTTCCAGGAACTTAGGAAGCATATGCACCACATAACCTTGGCAACAGTTTGAATGCATTCCCAGTTTCATCCGGGAGAGGCACTTTCACAAGATATAGAAAGCAAAAGCAAATGATGCATGGGTCATTTCTTTGTCTGTGTGCATTCTCCCTCCTGGATACAACAATAGAGGTCTGTGGCACATTTCCAAAGGAGAGTGACCCTTGGTTAAACAGGATATTATGGCCAATGAATTGTCTGATACATAGATCTTATCAGCAGATAGTAGATCCAAAACTGTTTCGGAAACATGTTTTTCTGAATGATGAATTCTGACTTTATTGGAAAGCCCATTGTCACACAGAACCAGGTAATCTGGTTTTTGTCACCACTTGCTTTTCTGAAGGCAAGATGTTGTATTATGTAGATATTTTTCTCTGAACATTCCCTCCAGGAAGGACTAACTTTAAGGAGGAACTCCTGAAGTTGAGGAGGGTGAGAAGTTTAGAAAGTTCCAAGGTCATTACTAAAGGTCATAAAAGCATACGTGATGGAGAAAGGGATCTGTTCAGTAGAGCTAATTGCAAGTTGTACATGGGCATGCTAGTGAGAAAACTTCTATGCGTGTCACCCATGCTGGTGTAAGACTCCATAATGTCACAGCTGTCTTAAACTCACCCACGCTGCAAGCCACTGCTTCACTTAGCAGGACTCGGGTGGACTCGTTACTTTATTGTCAGTGCCCTCCCTCTCTGTGGAATAGACAGAAATGTCTACCCAGGAAAATTTACTCAACCTGAAAGTAACTTACTGTTTTTTGTTGTCTTATTTACTTTCATCTAAATCTGATATGCAAAACTGTTCACACTTTGTTCTTGTTTTATGTTGCATAATGTTGGTTCTTTAAATTATCTGTAAGTGAGATAGGGTAAGTTCATCCTATATATGGATATACCTATGAAATTTCTACAGAATGTTTGGAGCAATTATTTGAAGATTTTTAAACTAAATCATTGATAACAAGAAAATGAGATGAAAAAACCCTAAGTTATAGTGTATTATAAAACTTGTATTGAAAAAAAAATAAAAAGAAAAAAAAACTTGTATTGTGTTTATCCTTTTTTGCTCTTAAATAAGTATTCTTTCATCTGGGTTCAAGGAAATCAGAAACCTACTGGTAGGAACTGGCAAAAGAAAAGAGATCGAGAGAAGCTGTCTGGTTATGGCTCAGTCTATAATGGTCTCATATTCAAGTGCTCAGATGGGCAAAAACTCTGCTGCCCCTACTCTTGTATCCTCGCTCCCGAAAACAGAAACAAAGGGTAAGGTAAGGTCATTCTCTTTCTAGAGCTTCTGTTGTTTCAAGGGTTTATGGTAAATTTCAATTTTATTTCCTCTTCTCAGTCTTCCTGTTTCTTACCCCATGGTGGATTGAATGGGAATAGACCCCATCGGCTTATATTTTTGAATACTTGGTCTGAAGTTGGTGGAACTTTTGGGAAAGAATTGGGAGGTTTGGTCTTGTTAGAAAAGGTGTATCACTGAGGGTAAGCTTTGAGGTTTCCAAAGACCATGCCATTCTCAAATTAGTTGTCTCTGCCTCAATGGCTGTATCTCAAGGTGTGAATTCTCAACAACTGTTCTACCATCATACCTTCCTGTCTGCTGCCATTTTCCCTGCCATAAAGGTCATGGATTCTAACATTCTGAAGCTTTAATCCCCAAAATATTCTTTCTTCTATAAGTTGCCTTAGACACTGCAGTTTATCACATCAGTAAAAAAGTAGCTAAGGCATTATCTCAGTAAGAGTGTTGCCATGAGAAGTGTAATACAGGCCAAATAGAATCTTATTGTTTGAGTTATATGACAATTATAACTTAAAGTAGAAAGGGTCAAAACCTAATTATAATCAATAGTTTTATATTTCCTCGAGACAGTAAAATGTTGAATCTAAATAAAAAACAAAATGTTGAAAACTGAGTAAGTCAATAAGAAATCTGTGAGATTGCATCTTCTAATAATATCAGAAGGTATACCCATAAAGTCTCATAAACATGACCACCCTAATGTGAGCTTAACCAACATGTCGAACTGAATGGGGAAAGCCCTTTAGGTCTCAACCCTACACAAAGAACTACAGTCAACTGAGGAAAGCTGGGAGTGGAGAAGTAGTCTTTCCTAGAAAACAGCACACTGATTTGTTGTCCAGTGCCAAACCCTCTGCCCTGAACCATACATATGCACTTCTTAATATTATATGGATTCAACAGGCTATACTTAGAAATATATATGTATGTAAAAATGCAAATATGTGTGCAATAACAATTAACAAAAAAGTTCATGAATTTGAAGGAGAGTGGGGAGGAGTATAAGGGAGGGTTTGGTGAAAGGAAAGGGAAGGGAGAAATGTAATTAAATGACAATATCAAAACTAAACAATAAAAAAGAAGTATTGTAGAGACATAATAGATATATATTTATAAAATTGAATACTAAAATATTCATGTAACCCCAAAGAAGAAAAGCATAATTATGAAAATATTAATACTACACTAAATATAAGTGGTTTAAATACATCAATTAAAAATTATAGCTTATCTGAGTGGATGAAGTTTGTGACCTTTAATAAAGATGTAAAAACATGCTGGGTACAAAAAAGCCACTTCAAATACAATTATAGAGATTAAAATGTAAAAGATGCAAAAACAAATATATTGAAGACAATCTCAAGTTCAGCTGTAAGTTGTTGGATATTAAGTGAACAATAATCTCAAAAACCTGTACTGAGTAGATGGAAATGGCATCTGAAGCTGTCTAGTTCCTGAGGAGCTCAAATCACAAAGTAATAAACCATGAACAGGTGAGACTGGAAGCCATCTGACATATATGATATAACATGATTTCCTAAGAGCATAACCTGGTTTGGATGATTTCCCACCATATCATCTTTCTATGGACCCCCTTCTTGTATATTAAATGACCTCCTTTATTTAACATTTGAGCAAAAAATGTGCCCATGAGTAAAAACACTGCTCTATTCAGCCATGTTGTGGCTACCATGTATGTAGAGTAAAGGCTGTTTGTTTCAGCCTGTTCTTCTTCAGATGAAGTCTCCTCCTTGTGGAAACTCATCATTGTTGTGCTTTAAGGCCCTTCTGTCAGTACAGACTAGTTACCCTACTTTTCACTCTCACATGGCCTTCTCATCATCCATAGACAATGAAACCTCTAAGTTAATGTTACAGAACAAATTTTCTCTGCTTTTTTTCTCCTTCCAAGAATGTGTTGGTCTGGGTCTTGCCTGAACTGAGACATTAAAAATGATGGGCAATTTAAGTAGATCATGGTCAGGATCAATATAGAAGCAACTAGGCTCACTTTTTTATACTGTCACAGAGTATTTTCTATTTCTATTCAGAAAGAAGTAAAATAGAATGTCAGTAGCCATGTATATAGTCTCAAAATTATTCTTTTTGTAGAAGAATTTTGATGTATCCCATCAAAACACCTGTGCTCAGGAGGCAGAAAAATCGCTAACAAATCAAAGGGCTCCTTCACTGTCCTTCCCTGTCACTATGTCCCTTAAATATGACTTAATCCTGCTAAAATAGGCTAGTTGTCTATGGCTTGAAGATTTTAGTGGAAAAAAAAGCACAAAATAAGTCTCCAGGGGAGAAGAAAGAAGCCTCGGAAAGATTTCTCCAATGGTTTACAAGACCTGGAAACAGAGTGTCTAGCTTTAATGGTATAAAAATAAGACCACCATGAAGAAACTGATACTTACCGCTTTGATAGAAGTCTCACCTTCTTTAAGCAGTCCTTAAGTTCTGAGCTACAGGAATTTTTGTCCTTTATGCTGGTAGATAACAAGTAGACAAAAGACTCAAGTAGACAAAGGCAAATTTTGCATGCAGTTGGCCATGAATACCCCTTGTGCTAGAAGGCTTGGTCATTGGGAAATAGAAAAGGAATCCACCTGTCTTTTCTAGCTAGATATACTGTCAATGTCCTGCTTGGAGAGACAAGGTTTACAGGCCAGTCTTCAGATCCTTGACCAAATTTTAGCAATTGTAGGCTTGTTATTTGAAAGAAAGTTGAGAAGGTCATGAGTCTTGTGCATAGTCTCAAAGTTAGTCTTGTTCATAAGTCATTAATTCCTTCCTCCATCCCCCACCGTCTCTCCACTGAACTCTGGAGAACACCCATGATCTTTAAACTGGCTTTTTCCCAAAGCAAACTGGTTTTGCTGTCCCTGGGACAGCTAATGTTCCTTTGAAACCTTGTTCTCTCTTTCCCCTGATACCCCCTCCCCCGCCCAACCCAGACAGACTGGCTTACATCTTCTCTTCTTTGAATCTCACTCATTCTGCTTTTCTGAAAAGCTGTTCCTCTGCACAAGTCACGTAGATTTTTTTCCTTTTCATTTTTTTTTTTCGAGCACTTTTGTGCCAAGTAGAGGGACAGGGGCTCTAAGGTAAAGCCTCATTGTCTGTGTATATCTTGGGTTCACAAGTGGATTTCGCATCTTAGAAGCCATGGTTTCTGGATCACAGTTTTGCTTCCCTATTGGTGCTGTAGAACAGTCCCACTTTCACCTTCACAGGTAAAAAAGAAAAGGCCAGCTTGTTTGTGAATACTTTTCAAACGCACAAAGCACAGTGTTTCTTTGCACAGGTGGCATGTTTATGCTTTCTACCTGCTTTTATCTTTATCAAGGCTGCATCCCTGTATACAGAGTAAAAGTAATGACCTTAGTGTTACATCTTAGAAAATTGACTCTGCTAATGTCATGCTAATGTCTGTATTTAAATGAAAAATGACTATTGTAGATAAAGCATTTCATGGAATAGAATGTTTTATTGTTGACGACTCTTAGGTGTCTCTTAGTAGTTGGCAATGAGACTTCCTAAGACCTCTAATGCATTTTAAAAAATACACTGAATACCTTTTATCTACTATGTATTGGAGTTGTATTTGGTTACCTTAAGGTGCTGTGCTGGTTACTTTTTTGTCATCTTGGCACAAGCTTTTTAGAAAATGGAACATCACTTGAGAAAATGCTTCCACCATATTGGCCTGTGGGCAACCTTAAGATACATTTTCTTGATTGATGATTTATGTGAGAAGGCCCAGCTCAGTATGTGTGGTAGCATGTCTGGGCTGGTAGTTCTGGGTCTATAAAAAAGCAGGCCAAGAAAGCCATGAAGAGCAAGCTACTAAGCAGCATCCTTCCATGGCTTCTATATCAACTCCTGCTCCAGGTTTCTGTCCTGTTTGAGTTCCCATTGGACTTCCCTTATAAGAGTCTGGGATGTGAAACTACAAGCTGAAATAAACACTTTTCTATCCAAGCTACTTTTAGTCATTGTGCTTTATCATAACTATGGAAACCCTAATTAAGACAGGTCCTCATATATTGCATATGGATCTAGTTATTATTTTTTATTTCAAGAGAAATATATAAAACCAAGCTGTGAGTAGACATATTTATTTTTTTACATTCTTTTGTATTGATTTTATTGAGCTATATATTTTTCTCTCCTCCCTTCCCTTCATCTCTCCTTCCCTTCAACCCTCCCCCAAGATCCCCATGTTCCCAATTTATGCATGAGATCTTGTCTTTTACTACTTTCCATGTATGTCTCTCTTAGGGTCCTCATTGTTGTCTAGGTTCTCTGGGATTGTGATTTGTAGCCTGGTTTCCTTTGCTTTATGTTTAAAAACCACTTATGAATGAGTACATATGATAATTGTCTTTCTGGGTCTGGGTTATCTGACTCAATATGATGTTTTCTAGATCCATCCATTTGCCTGCAAATTTCAAGATGTTGTTAAAGTTTTCTGCTGTGTATACTCCATTGTGTAAATGTACCACATTTTCCTTGTCCATTCTTTAGTCAAGGAGCATTTAGGTTGTTTCCAGGTTCTGGCTATGAAAAACAGTGCTGCTATGAACATAGTTGAGCATGCGTCCTTATGATATGATTGAGCATCCTTTGGATATATACCCCAATGTGGTATTGCTGGGACTTAAAAAAAGGTTGTTTCCTAATTTTCTGAGAAATTGTCATACAGATATCCAAAAGTACCAGTTTGCACTCCTGCCAGCAATGCGTGAGTGTTCTCTTTACCCCACAACCTCTCCAGCATAAGTTGTCATCGATGGTTTTGATCTTGGCCATTCTTACATATATAAAATGGAATCTCAGAGTTGTTTTGATTTGCATTTCTCTGATGTCTAAGGATTTTGAACATTTCCTTATGTGCCTTTCAGCCATTTTAGATTCCTCTGTTGAGAGTTCTCTGTTTAGGTCTGTACTCTATTTTTTATTGGGTTATTTGTTCTCTTGATGGCCAATTTCTTGAGTTCTTTGTATATTTTGGAGATCAGACCTCCGTCTGATGTGGGATTGGTAAAGATCTTTTCCCATTCTGTAGGCTGCCATTTTGTCTTGTTGACTGTGTCCTTTGCTTTACAGAAGCTTTTCAGTTTCAGGAGGTTCCATTTGTTAATTGTTGCTCTCAGTGTCTGTGCTACTGTGGTTATATTTTGGAAGTGGTCTTCTGTGCCAGTGTGTTTAAGTATACTTCCCACTTCCTCTTCTATGAAGTTCAATGTGACTGACTTTATGTTGAGGTCTTTGATCCAGTATGGATCTATTTTCTTTCTTCTACATATTGATATCCAGTTAAGCCAGCACCATTTTTTACATATGCTCTTTTCCTTTTGATTTTTTTTGCCTCTTTTTCAAAAATCGGGTTTTCATAGGTATGTGGATTAATAGCTGGGTCTTCAATTCAATTCCATTGATCCTCTTGTTTTTATGCCAATACCAAGCTGTTTTCAGTACTGTAGCTCTGTAGTAGAGTTTGAAGTCAGGGATTGTGATGCCTCCATAAGTTCTTTTATTGTACAGGATTATTTTGGCTCTCCTGGGTTTTTTGCTTTTCCATACAAAATTGAGTACCGTTCTTTAAAAGTATGTGAAGAATTTTGCTGGAATTTTGATGACCATTGCATTGAATCTGTAGATTGCTTTTGGGAAGATTGCCATTTTTACTATGTTAATTCTACCTACCCAAGAGCATGGGCAATTTTTCCACTTTCTGGTGTCTTCTTTAATTTCTTTCTTCAAAGACATAAAGTTCTTGTCATACAAGTCTTCCACTTGTTTGGTTAGAGTTACTCTAAGATATTTTATGCTATTTGTGGCTATTATGAAGGGTGATGTTTCTCTGATTTCTTTCTTATCCCATTTATCATCTGTGTACAGGAGGGCTACTGATTTTTTGAGTTAATCTTGTATCCTGCTACATTACTGAAAGTGTTTATGAGTTGTAGAAGTTCCTTGGTAGAATTTTTGGGGTCGCCTATGTAAACTATCATATTGTCAGCAAACAGTGAGAGTTTGACTTCTTTTCTGATTTGTATCCCCTTGATTTACTTCTGTTGTCTTATTGCTCTAGGAATGACCTCAAAAACTATAGTGAATAGATATAGATAGCATGGATGATTTTGACTTGTTCTTGATTTCAGTGGGATCGCTGTGAGTTTCTCTCCATTTAGTTTGATGTTGATTGTTGGCTTGCTGTATATTGCCTTTATTATGTTTAGGTATGTTCCTTGTAAGGTAGGGTTATTTTAAAGGTGTTGATTGTGAGTCAACTGTGGTGGCACACAGCTGTACTCCTTACACTCGAGAATTTAAGACAAGAGGGTAAGGAATTTGAGATCAAATACAAGACTCCTTTTTAAAAAAAAGAAAGTAAAAAATGTCTTATAGAGATTTATGATGTATATGCTAAAAATAGCATGTCCATAAATACAGAACATGAAGAATATTTCCAGTACACAGAACCAGATCCACAGTGCTCCACTCATGAAGTAGGACAGCACCAACCAATTGAGGCTCCTTCAATCCCTTCCAGGTCACTACTGCCCTTACATAGAATGTTATTTTCTTAAAACGTGTTATTTGTGCCTGGCCGTGAACTGTGTGAGAGTTGAATTATACAGTCACTTTTCTCTGTTTATTTTATTTACTCTACATTTTATTTTAAGCATAATTGATACTATTGTATAGAGCAACACATTTTTTTTCATTCTCACTGCCTATAATTTTCACTAGATAAACATCCTAGATTTATTCACTTTATGCTGGGTGGTATTTATAATAGTTTCAGTTTGAAACTATTGTAAATAATGAAGAACTGACCACTTTTGCATATCTCCTGAATCAAGGCTGCTATTTTTCACATGTGCTTTAAAGTTTTTAAACCTTACTCCTTTTTAGCTGACACAACATCTGCACTTAGTTATGATAGACACTGTTATAGTTTGATAATCCTCAGCGTGCAATGATCAAGTTGTAGATACTAACATTTCCATCTTGAATATTGATTTCCTTGTGTTAAGAACCTTCAAAGTTTCCTCTAGTTTTCTGACATGTAAAATTAATTTTAGATGAGAGTTATCATACTTCTCTCCTAAAGAGAAATGCTTCCCATTTCACACATTACCCCTTTGTTGTGCCGTGTCCCCACCTAGCGTATAGTGATTAGTTTTCTACAATCTACTTCTGCATGTTGAGTCTTTTGGCTTCTGTAAACGAGTGAGAGTGTGTAGGGTTGGTGCCTCGATTATGTCATTCAATATAGTGTTCTCCATTTCAGTCCTTGTTGCTGAAAATTATATGATTTCATCATTTTATGGCTAAATAGTACTTTATGTATAGAAACTGCATAGTACTTCATTGTGCAATTGTCTGAAATTACTTTTAAGTTGCTAGTCATTTGTACACACAGCAGAGGTTACCAGTGGTTCCCTCCAAATCCATTTTTTTTCTATTTTCTTATAGCATTATACTCTCTGATGCTGTAGCTAGGGATGTGGATACCTAGAAGAAGTACTACATTTCCAGTCTCCCTGACAACTGGAAGTAAGCTTGGATGTGACTGAATTCTGCATAACATGGTGTAAGTAGAAGCATCACAAAGCGGATAACAAGCACACACTGAAGAGACAGAACTTCAGCAAACTTTGTTTTCCTAGCTCTCTTCTTCCATTGCACTGACTAGGAGCACATGAAGCCGGACTGCAGCTTCAGGGTGAGGCCCACAAAGCCTGGAATTTTTGTTAGGATTGTATATATCCTAGGGTGCCTAATTGGGTTTTGTCTTGGAAGAGAAATGAAAGGTTTTATTTTTTTAAACTACAATTGGTTTTTTCCCCTCTTATAATTGAGGTAAAGGCTACCTTGTATAATTAGTTTCTAATTATGGCCAGTGTACACTGCACAGTAATAAGCTTCCCTTCATAGTTCTATGCATCTATAATAATTCACTATAAGTAGAATTATTCCCTTAGAGTTTAAGAATATACTAAAGTGCAGTTACATTTCCTCCTTAAATTCAATAGGTATCAGCTTGGCAAATGTCTTATATTTTTAAAAATAAGCAACCAGAATAAAAGAACAAAAGAATCAATGAAAAACTCTAAATGTCATCTTCTTGTCTTTAAGGAAAGTAAATTAAGCTTTAAAAAGTTGTTTTTTAACTTTGTGTGTGTGTGTGTGTGTTCACATCATGCCAAGGTGCATGTGTGAGTATCAGAAAATAGCTTGTAGCATTATCTCTCTCCCTACACTATGTGGTTTCCTGGGGTCAAATTCAGATCCCCAGGCTTCTCAGCAAGAACCTTTACCCACAGAGCCATCTTGCTGGCTTGTAAAGTTTTTTTTGAAGAACTTATTTTCTTTCCTTTTTGTAAATTTATCCTTAACATACTTTACCAACTTTTCTATTTTGAACACTATAATTATTTTAATTCTTTAAAATATTTTCTATGTTTTAAATGCGATAGAGAGATGCAGCATTATTGCACTTCCTTCTTGCAGAAGAAATTTAGACACAAGCACCCAGGTTTCAAAACATTAAGTTAATAATTTGATTAAATTGTGATTGAACCTATTTGCTCTGGAGGAGGCCAAAATAATTACTGTAAATATTGGGTGTATTATCAAATCATAGAATTTCTCTTATTCATTAATTCCTGCAGTCTAAGTACTATTTTTACTTTTATATGTACTGATTTCGCTCAATATTTTTAAAGAATGTATCAAGTAAATTTGGAGAACTCTTGCCTTTATTCGTTTAATTTGGTTAAAACTAGTTCATGAGAACCTTTAATTACCATTTTATCTTTATATGCTCCCTTAACTAATTTTTAATTTATTTCACTTTCTGAAATTACATAAGTGGCACAGAATTTATATGCAATTCTAATCTGTGTATTTTTTTAGCCATATTTCATTGGGAACAGAATTATAACAATACTGAATAATAATCAGTTGAATATTTCATGACAATAACACTTTTGACCAAAGTAATCCCTTTACTAAGTCACCACTAACTGTGATGTTTAAAGTGGTATTTTAATTAATTTGTAAGTTCAAATTAAGATGGGATTAAAACATATTTGTCTTACTGTTTTATACATTATGTATTAGTAATTTATATATATATATGTATACACATACATATATAATTTCTACTTGACCTCCTAAAACTGTTATTCTCGTCATCTGCACTAGGCTTCATAGTTCACTTATGTAGACACGTAGATAGTTCTGTCTCCTTTTCCTGTATAAGTTACCTTTACAATTTGAAAAAAACACTTCTACTACTTTCTGTTTTCCTTCCTGTGATTTTAGTTTAAGCTTTGAAGTAAGCCGTGTTAGAAAAAAGACTATTAAAAGATTATAGATAATAAACACGAAGGCCGGGCGGTGGTGGCGCACGCCTTTAATCCCAGCACTCGGGAGGCAGAGGCAGGCGGATCTCTGAGTTCGAGGCCAGCCTGGTCTACAAGAGCTAGTTCCAGGACAGGCTCTAGAAACTACAGGGAAACCCTGTCTCGAAAAACCAAAAAAAAAAAAATAAAAATAAATAAATAAATAAATAAATAAATAAATAAAAAATTAAAAAAATAAAAAAATAAAATAAACACGAGCTTCCATTTCTGGGCTGTGAATCCCAAATCTAATTCAGTAGGTTCATAATAATGTATCAATTGGTGCGTGTATCTTGGTCCTTTTGCAAGAGTCTACTTCAAACCTTGAGACAGAAATTAAAAGCAAAATTTACACAGGGAAATACTGTGGATTTCAATAGTTTGGAAAGCTCTGTACAGACAGCAACAGGACTTGGAAACTGGTTCACAGTCATAAAGAAAATATTTTGGCCCCTCTGAGAGACGTTCCAGACACTAATTTGAGTCTTATCCTAGCTACAAAATCATTTCAGGTCAGCAAAAAGGTCACCAAACTGGCCAGAGTTCAGAATGAACATTCAATTGAGATTTGTGAGGAGGATCCGGATCTGGAGCCTCTGTGGACAGACCTTGGACTTTCTGGCCATAACTAACTTGTTATTGATACCATATGATACAGTGACATCCGATGCTGTAAGGGCGGGGCTTGCTGCCAACACACAGACCTTTGTCTGGAGCTTTTTGGTTTTGGCCTCTCATATAACAAACTCATAATTTTTATTTTTACTTTATATTCCTCCAAGGAGAGGGGTGTCAGCCCTCGTTTCAGTATGTAGTTATTTCAGGCCCAAATGAGCAATATATATATATATTTTTTTTAATTTTCAGAAACTATCACTTTTAAGTTGAGATGGTAGGAAGTAATTTTTTGGTCCTTAGTTTATCCCCAAGGGAAACTTTAAGTTTTTTTCTAAGAAATCGCCAGATGAATATAAATTTAAAATGTTAATGATTGAGAGACTTGCCTAAACAAATAACTATAAGAACCTGTTCAGACGGCAATCTATTCTGAAGACAGTAACCCTGCCCCAAGAGTTCAGATTAAGCTGTACTTCATTACTTAGAATAAATTAAGTACATACACATCTACATAGTTGCAATGATATATTAAATTCAGTTGGAGGAAACAAATAACTCTTGGCACATCCATTTATATCAGCTATCGGCTTATTATTAACACCAGCATTGTGGTTTTTGTTGCAAGGTGCCTGTTGAACTGACCCTTACTTGTTTCTCAAGGATGCCCACATCTTTGTGAGGGTTCAAATCATTTGTCTGACTCACTTGACTTAGACTAGTAAGATCTCTCATCTCTAAGTATATCCGTACAAACACAACCAGGATATGAAATGAGAATATGAAGAATGGTCTAGAGTGGGGCCACCTAGGGGGAGTTCAGATAGGAACGTTTCAGAGGTAACCATTTGACTATAAGGGATAAAGGGCACTACAACTTGGCAGTGTTTGGTGAGAAAAGGAATATATTGTCTCATAATTCAGTATGGTTTCTAGGATATTTCAAAAGAAGGTGCTATATCAAAGACTTTGACAGTGAACAGTAATTTACTACTGGTGTCCTTCCTAAGGATCATAGGGAAGACTCCACAGCCTCTTCTCAGTTGCATCAAGGATACAATGCCTGGGCAACCTTCTAGCCCTTTCATACTACAAAGCCACCCATGTTCTCTTTCACTGATCTTACTGAGCGCTTGCATTATCCTGGTGCATTGTGGGAATGTTAGAAAGTACAGACCACTTTAGCATACTTATTTTACAACTCAAGTAACTACAGATGTCTTTCAGAGCTGAAAGTTCCTATTCTTGTCACTGTAGCTGTGTAACAAACCACCCCCAGCTCAGTGGCAGGAAACTGCATAAAAAGAAGCCTGCTTTTAGAGATTTTGCATGTCATCATTCAGCCAATTACATTAGGTGGGGAAACACACTGACAAGGTTATCAATTCAACTCGGAGTAGCAATTGCCTGGATGTCTTGTAGTGTCTGCTAGCTCATGCTGACTATTGGTAGAAGCCTCATATGGTTCACTGGCTAGGTCATCTATGAATAACATCTGTATATGGCCTAATATGGCCATCTTTATAGCACAGAAGCAGCTGGGTTCCGAGAGTAACTGTCCTAAAAGACGAGTACAGAAAGCAGGTGTTCCTACAGCCTTAGAAGGTACCTGGCGTCTCTTTCACTATGCTTTCCTGTTAGAAATGTCACAAAGTGCTGCCAAACTGACAGGGTATTGTTTCCTTTAGCCATGGAGGACAAAAAGATAGAAAAGGCTGCCCTATTTATTCATTTGTTACCCATTGAAAAAGTTTTATGGCATATACAGAGGAAAAAGTAAGAATATTGTCCTACTTATAAGGGACCAACCAAGAAACTATAAAAACTAGATGCTGGTGTCTCACTGTAGCAATTTCAAGAAGGGAAATATCCTGGGATGAGTAACCATGGTGAAATTCTTCTTTCCAGGCCCATATTTGAGAGATAGCAGATGAAGCATCAGAATATATCTCATTATAGAGATCCCTACAAAGCAAGTTTGAGAAGAGCCTGCTAGTACAACCCTCTGAGAGTTCAGCAATTAGCCCCCTCTCCAGGGGCTTACTGTTGGGTGGATATCATGGGTAGTCTTCATTTGCATCTTCACTGGAATTACAGTCACCTAGGACTTCTGGAGGAATCTGTGCAAGTTTCCCCAGAGATTTGCAAATAGGAGAAAACCAGCTCTGAATGATGGTGATGCTAACCTATGGGTGAGAGGCCAAGCAGAATGGGAGGGGCAGTACAGGGAGCAGAGCACAGGTAACACTTTCTCTGTTTCCTGGATGCCATGATGTGAATCATTCTGGTCTGTCACATCCTCTCTTCCACGACAGAATGAAACCTTAGAAACTGTAAGTCAAAATAAATCCTTCGTCCCTTGGGTTGTCTCTATAAAGTTCACTATTACAGCACACACAAGAGAGAGAATCTCGTAAGATGGCCAAGGATACAAGACAACAGCTTTGCAGAACCCGCTCACGGGGGATGTCATTCAGGACACCCAGAAAGATCCAGCATCTTCAAATTTACCTCCTACAGAAATTGCCATGGGTGAAAACAAAATAGCCTTAACCCGTCAGTCCTGCAGCACGATTCAGGAATATATACACCCCCTGATGCCTTAAAACAGACAAAATCTTTGTCCAACCATGCAAACGCTGAGGGTGTCTTGCCTTGGTATAGGGGGAGGATGCATGTGAAATCTATGAAGTCCTTGTGTGGTTAAGAGACAAGAAATGCGGTAGCCATACTAGACCAAAATACAGACCAGTAAGAGTCAGATAAATTAGAAACACTAAAATTCAAAGGGGAAGCTATCAAATTGCCCTTGTACAGTTGAGTCATTCCTTGTTAGCAAAGTTCCAATAATACAGTTTTCAGTAATCAGCACTTTTAACATCAATCCTCTAAAATACACCATACAGATTTTGAACACCATGGCATAATAATTATAAGAAATTGCATAAATTTGGGAACTTTTCAATGTATTTTAACTAATAAATTGCTATATTTGTAACATGTGAATCATGATCAGACTAGTCAAATTACTTAGTTCAAAATTCATCAGTGATTTGCTATCATTTGTCTATTAATTCTGTTCTCACTCTGCCTGACAGGAAAGTATGTACTTTGGGTTCATCTTCATTTTCCAGTGGTTAACTTATATTAATATTTCCCAAAATGCTTCCTTAAAAGAAGAAACTAATCAATATATGAAGTGCCCCAAAGATGAAGGTCAATGAGACAAACCTGAGAACTAACCATCAGAGAGTTCCAGCACTGAGAGGCTGAAAATATCTAAAAAACTGGTAAAACATTCTGGTGTGTCCGAGATCAACATTTGAATCAGCAAACCTAGTAAAGGCCAGATCATCTTCACCAACATAGGTAAAAATCATACAATATAAAGGAAGTAGAATCAGGGAAATTTACCTAAGCTGAGTATCCATTCTTCCTTACACTTAGACAATAAGCAATCCAAGTTCTCAAGCTTTTGGAGGTGAACAAGGACCTAGACCGTCAGTGGTCCAGCACCCAGACCTTTTTGAATGAAGGTTAAACAATTAAGAAATGTGTGTCCTAATTTATGCATTTGCTTATAATTATTATACCATATTGATCAAAATCTGAATGGTATATTTTAGAGCACTGATAATCTTTACTGAACTGTTGATTACTAAAAACTGTATTATTGGAACTTTTCATTTATATATCTTGTTGGTTATATTTCTCAAAGAGCTCGAAGTGAAATTCAAAGTGAATGTAAATTGAGTTATGGAATAAAGAGCTATTGGTAGAAATACTCACACTGTCTCAGTGACTCCAGATGCCTAAGAGGCGGACCTAGAAATACCCAAGGAAAGGGCTGTGGTGCAAAGGCTTAAGGTTTCTGGGAAAAGTGATTTTGAAAAGATATAACTTTAAAGCCATTCTCAGAGATATTTCCTAACTTTGAAAACACAGAAGGTAGTGGGAAGCCAATCCAAACTGAGAAAGTAGCATGACAATTCATCAAGATGTAATAAAGCTGATCACTCTGCACTGTCCACAATGAAGTGAACATCATTTAAATTACACTTAATAAATTTTTTTTTTCAAATATTTTCATTAGCTCCTTGAGAATTTCATGTAATATAATTTGATCATATTGACCTCCCACTCCGCCTTACGACAGTACCCAGATCTACCCCTAGCGCTCTCATTTTGTGCCACATTAATTTTCATAATCCTCTGATTCCAATTTGCCTTGTCCGTACTCGTCAGGCTGTGTGGCCAGCCACTGGAATGGAGTCAACCTACCGGAAGTCAAATGCTTCAGAAAACCTGACTCTGTCTCCCAGAAGTTGTCAGCTTTCCATAGCTCCTGAGGGGTGGAGCTCAACTTGGGGCTAGACTGTTCACTGGCTTGACCTTGTGCAGGTCTTGCCTAGACAACTGTAGCTCCTGTGGAATCGTGAGTCCAACAGTCCTGCCATCTCCAGAAGACACTGTTTGATTCTGGTTATCCAAAACTCCGCCTCCTACAATCTTTCTTTCCCATCTTCTGAGATAGTTCCTGACCCTTGAGGGAAGGAAATGATCTAGAGCCAAACACTCCGCTGACATGTATTCTTTGTACTTTGATCACATTCAAGCTTCTTTGTAAACAACCATCTACTACAGAAAGAAATTTCTCTAATGTGGTTTGAGAGCTGCTCTAATTTATGGGTAGAGGTGAATTTAGAGGGCAATTTGATAGTCTTCTAAATGGATATAGCACCAATAAATTTTTTACAAAGGAGCAAAATCATTTTAATGCTTTATTGGTTCTTCTAGTTTGGGATTTGGATACACATTTATAATCTATAGTGAAATAATTTCTACTGTTTTACAAGAATGGGATCAAACTGGACCCTCTGAATGTGTCTGACAATTGGGGCAGACTGAGAAGCCAATAATAATGGCACTGGGATTTGTCTCTACTGCCTGTACTGGCTTTTTGGGATCCTAGTCTATTTGGATGCATACCTTCCTAAGCTTGCATGGAGGGGGAGGGCTTTGGACTTCCCACAGGGCAGGGTACCCTGCCCTCTCTTAGGACTGGTGGGGGAGGGAGAGGGAAAGTGGGGGAGCAGGAGGGAAATGGGAGAAAGTGGAAATTTTGAATGGTATTATTTGTAAAGTAACAAAAATTTTAAAGGCAAAAAAGAAATAATTTCTACTGTTTTAAAAAAATGTGAGAGGACAGAGAACAATCATAAATTTCTTCTTAATAAGAATGTAGCCATGCTTCCCTGCTCCCATATCCACCCTTCCTGTATCCCAAGCATCCCATTCCTCCGAGCTCCCCCCATTCTCCCCTTCACGCTTTTCTCTCCCCATCTTCTCTTGGCCCCGTCTCGCGCCACCCTCAAGTTCCCAATTTTTGCCTGGCGATCGTGTCTACTTCCAATATCCAGGAGGATTACTATATATCTTAATTTAGGGAGCCATCTGAGGGTTGTCAAGAGACCTGACTCTAGAGGGGTTCCCGGGTTTCCAGGGAGACGCCCCCAGCTAGTTCCTTGAGCAGCTGAGGAGAGGGAGCCTGAAAAGGCCAGTTCCTATAGCCATACTGATGAATTTCTTGCATGTCACCATAGAACCTCCACCTGGCGATAGATGAAGAAAATGACTGAGCCCCACATTGGAGCACCGGACTGAGCTCCCAAGGTCCTGATGAGGAGCAGAAGGAGAGAGAACATGAGAAAGAAAGTCAGGACCGTGAGGGGTGCGTTCACCCATGGAGACGGTGGGACAGAACTAACGGGAGATCACCAACTCCAGTTGGATTGGGACTGATGGAACATGAGACCAAACCAGACTCTCTGAATGTGGCCGACGGTGGAGGCTGACTGAGAAGCCAAGGACAAAGGCACTGAGCTTTGACTCTTCTGCATGGACAGGCTCTGTGGGAGCCTTCTCAGCTTGGTTGATCACCTTCCTGGACCTGGGGGTAGTTGGGAGGACCTTGGTCTTAACATAGAGTAGGGAACCACGATGGCTCCTTGGCCTGAAGAGGGAGGGAGGGCGGGTATGGGTGGAGGGGAGGGGAGGGAAGGGGGAGGAAGAGGGGAGGAGATGGAAATTTTTAAATATAAAAAAAAAACCAAAACAAAAACAAAAAAAAAGAATGTAGCCATGGGAAGAAAAATACCATGGCAGATATGAAGTCAGAAAAACTGCAAGGATTCTGGCTTAGTAATCAAGAAGAATAAAGCTGGAGATTGTAGTGTGTATGCCTAGCAGAGAACAAAATGAACATAATTATTATAGGATGAGAACCTATGCACGGAGCCAGATCCTGAGACAGATGACATCTTAAAAGAGAACCATAGGCTCTAGACACAGTGGCTATCTAAAATGATTCAGAGAGGTGAATTATTGAACGCAACTGTGTACAAAGATTCAGTAGTGTGCAGTGTGACTGGAAAACAACACACAAACAACCGTGGATGTAAGCAAAACAAACACCTCTCATTCTCACACCTTTCATCATTAATTTAGTGGGAAGCACTGATTTTTGTTTTAATCTACCTTTAGAAAGGCAGAAAAACTCTGACCATTCTAAATCTTACCGGTCCCAGAGTTTCCAAATGAGTATTTGCCTCTTTAGTAACAAATGTCACTTTCTTTACAACTTTACAATAAAACTTTAAGGGTTGCTTTATTCAGAAAATTTGCCAACAACAGCAGCTAAAAGAGGAATGCATGGCAGATATCCTAGACATTCAAGAAAAAGAAGAACTGGTTTCAAGAAAGGATTACAAAGAGGTTCCAGCTGAGCTAGAAGACCAGGTCCAGCAGGGAGGAAAATGGCAGAATTCTTGTCCTTTTGGAGTCGAGCTATGAAAGTTATTGTTGTGTACTGTAAAGGACTCTAGCCATCCATCATGGTTGGTTGACACTATTTATTAAGTTGAATCAAGTACAGAAGAGAAAAGTTCTTTATGATAGGCCACATTCCATGAGTCGAAACTCCTTGGAGCCAGTTAGAAAGTGAATACACCCTGGTGTTAGAGATTTTCCAGAGGCCTCTTCCATTTCACTTTCCGCCCCTCCCTAAATCATTTGCCAACGAAATTCCTGGATACTGAAATGGGCGCAGCTGTGCTCATACGAAAACATCAGGGCAAAAACTAATCATCTTCTTTCCACTGACTCTTTCCTGGAGATGTGTAGCATTCAAGACAGGTGCTATAAGACAACAGGCAGTGTTGACATGTTTTAAAAGGCTCTCACCCCCACCCTGTGTCTGAAAGCTTTTTAGATAACGAATTAACTGAAGGGATAGAGTTAAATTTCAACTGAATTGGTGTTAGGCAAATAGGTCATTCATTGGTAATGCGTGAGGTTGTAATGAATATGAAAGATGTTGCTTCGACTGCACTCTGTAGCTTTCTAATAGATGACTGTGATGCTCTTCAAGTCCCGCCAGACTTGGAAAAGTCCTCTCCTACTAGCCACATGGGCCAGCAGTTGTCCTCCCACAGCTGGGCTAGGCCTTCTGTGACTTGTGCAGGTGTCCCTTGCAATGAGGGTGCCAGCTTTGGAAAAGGGAAGGTAACTATATTCCTTTATTCCATCAGTGTTTCAAGACATCTTCAGCTCCATACTGTGTGCTAATGTCATCTAGGGGTGCAAGTATGGGTAGAAGGCCCTTCAGTCATAAGGAAATATCCATTTGTTTCTAAACAACAGAATGAAGATAGGACAGTAGATGTGTGATTAATACTTGGCTCTGAACATTGCCCATGAAAAGTGAGATGTTCTACTTTTACATTTCTCACTCTCTCTCTCTCTCTCTCTCTCTGTCCGTCTCTCTCTCCATCTATCTATCTATCTATCTATCTATCTATCTATCTATCTATCTATCTATCTATCTATCTTGGTTTTGATTTTGCTGGTGACTGAGCCAAATGTCTTATGTATGCTAATAAAGTTCTCTATCACTAAGTTATACCAAAACTCAAATTTTAAACAGACACTTTGCTGTTGGTACAAACTCTCTGGAACCCGGCAATAAACTATGGTGTCTGAAGATGTCTAGAAGATTTAGGCACAAACAGATAGGCAAACACATATATTCTTTTTTTCTTTTTTAGTTTTTTGAGACAGAGTTTTTTCTGTAGCTTTGGAGCCTGTCCTGGAACTAGCTCTTGTCGTCCAGGCTGGCCTCAAACTCACAGAGATCTGCCTGTCTCTGCCTCCCAAGTGCTGGGATTAAAGTTATACACCATCACCACCTGGCTAAAAATCATATATTCCTTAAATCCCCAAAATTTAAAATCTAAGTATTTTTATTACACAAATACAACAAACGGGACTTGATGATTCTCTCCAAGGTAATTGGTTTCAACCTGATGACGACCAGGAGGGCACTAAGTCATTGAGACCCACGTTCCCTGAGGAAAACACCCTGTCTTAAACTCATTATCCTCCAAGGCAGCCAACTCCAACTGTTGTCTAGTTGGTTCCTGATCACACTCTTCTTGGGCTCTTTCTCCTGAGATTAAAACAGTCAATGTCTAAGTATACCCTAAGCTTTGTCACCAGTAATAGCAAAGGCTTTCACCTCTCTGCTTTAGCTTATTTACTAGTAATTGGCAATCAAAGGCAGGAAGGCTTGGCTGCAAGCCATTCCCTCCAGCTGATTTGAAGACAACTCCACTCACACCACCCAGATTGCAAAGTTATGACTTCAAGGCAGACTCACTGCTGGCTCAGTACTCATTGTCTGCTGTATCTTTGTCCCAATAATCATAACATTAATAATAAAACAACTATGCTCAATTATAAAAAATTTACATTTATATGAGAAACAAAGACAGTATACATTTATCAGTGCAAGACACTTATTATGACAGATTAAAGATGAACAGCACTCATGGGTATGTGTCTTTTATGAAGGGAGTATGAGAATAAAAGTGATCATTATTCAGTTAAATGCTTCAACTGTCCCAGAAGAATCTATGCACCTTCTCCTGTATATGTCTCCAGGCTTGGCATCTGTGGCTCCCCTTGGCTGTGGAATGTTGCCGTTGCCTCTCTTAGGGTTTCAAACATACAGTCCCCACTGCCTCCACTTTTACCACCAAAATCTGGTCATTACCTCTGTGTCCACACAGCTGATCTCCATGTGGTGCGTAACAATCACAAGATCTAATTCTCACATTTTGCCCTGAGAGCTGAGATTTATAATACTAATAAAGATTTCAACAGAAAGTGGAGGATAAATAGCTCAGAAGAACTCGGCTTAAGAGGTTGTTCCAAAGTCCCTACTCATCACCCGTGGGTCATGGATCAAAATAAAAGCATTAGTGAGCTAATGTTACAGAGTACACCAGGGTAAGCTTGTTTTGGAATCAGCAATGATCCCTTCATAACAACATATTATTTTGAAAATTCTCTTTTGGAACAATAGTCTTTATATGAAGTTTTTTTAAAGCTCTGAGAAATTTGTTAATAAGACATAAACAAGAAAGGGAGGGAGGGGGTCTGAGTGTAGATATCAAGGACCTCAGATTCTGACATTTACTTTCAGCCAATTTAGTAAACCAAAATATTTCTAAATGCTAATGAGGCTCTGAAGAGATGCTCGGAAAGTTCCTTAGGGAGTTACATCAGGATCAGGACACCCAGGAAGGCAGATTTAGATGGGCATGTGTACTGTCCCTGAGAAGCAGGAATGGTGGCCCACCTAGCATCTTAGTGGGAGGCAGTTCCACAGCTTGACCTATCAAGCTGTTATAGTCAATGAGAAATATGGCCAGTGACTCAGATCTAGAAATGAAACGAATCCTATGCAGTTAAATCAGGTCAAGGTCATTTTGTACATTTCTGCATGGGAACATACTGCACTGTTCCATTGCTAGGGATTTGCTTTTACTGGCAAACAAAAGAAGTTCTCTCTCTCTCTCTCTTTTTTAATACTGACACCTTAAATACTGAATCCCCTCAGACATAATAGGTTCTATTTCAAAAATCTAATTATGGAAGTACTGTATGCCTATTGGGGAACATTTGGAAAATAACTAAAAGAAGCAATCCCCTGGGTCTCTAAATATTAATGTTTTGTATACTTTACAGTCTCATACTTTACTGTGCAGTTGAAGCCATTGTGGGGCCATGAGAACTTACTATTAGCTCTAGTCTTTTGTCCTGAAGACCATTCCATACTCAGTCTTCCTGCAAATATTATGTTCTTCAAAAAAATTATGTTCTTCACTCTTTCATTCAGCCCAGTCTAGGCAGCCAGCACACCCGTGTTGTGATCCAGTGACTACAACTTAGTACTGAGATAGCTTGAGCCTGCAGGAGTTTTTGAGTCCATGCAGAATTATACTCATCACTTGGCCTTCAGGACCTTACCACACATTTGTTTGTATTCTAGTCTACCCGATTGGCTCTTGCTTTTAGCTGGAGATGTTAGTTTCAACCAAGACCTGGTACATAATTTGTAACACAAAGTTTCAGTGTAATATTATTCTAAATTATTAAGAGTTTCAAGATATGGAATGGAGATTATTTACCAAGTCTAGTCAAATCTAAGCATAAGGATATTTGTGGGTGCACAGGTCATATCTCCCTAATCCTTAGAATGCTCCTATGTCCTTAATTAGCACTCATTTATACATTATTTTATCCAATACCATTGCGTCTAGGTACAATATACACCAACATACCCTACTTTTTAATCCTTAACACCCCTTTTACTATCAAGTTCAGCTTCAACTGCCTATGGTCATACACAGGCCACAGTGGGGACCTCACCACCCCTAACTACAAAGTGGGAGACAAGATGAGACAGACAGAAAAGGGCCATGTTTGTTGAGTTAACGTACTTAAAGCATAGCGTTTGCCAAGCACTAAAGCCTTTTCTCATTTCTTTTCTTTTTCGATTATAAATTGTTCATCCCTGAAAGTAAAACTGTGGAACAAAATCTATAAATCTTCAATTCAGTATTATTAAATCCTCAGTATCTATTACCATAATGTGAGCATTATACAGTTTATACATGTATTGAGTTACCAAACTGTGAACAAGAATTTCTGGACAGAAACTATGTTTATAATGACTGATGGATAAATCAGCAGTGATGTGGAGACACTGGAATGCTGCAGGTCCAGAGATGCTAATTACCTTACCTAGGGCTAACTTTAGCCCTAGTAGCCATTCCTAACTTTAGCCCTAGTAGCCATTCCTTGCCTACCTCTTTGTCTAAACTAATGTCTAATAGATAAAAACTGTTCTGAATCCATTAACCTAGCAGACCTCAAGTTTCACCAACCCAAAAGCTTAGGATGTCACCAGATAACATCTTGGGCCCATAGAGAAGCTTCCCTTGTCTTGCTGCAACCACATTTCTGATGGACTCAACAATGTAATTTTTTTTTTAGCTTACCTTGATTTATGACTTTGTTTTGCAAAGCTTTAAAACTTCATGAAACTGCTTCCACATTGGAACACTCAATTTAGAGTAACCTAAATCTGTTTTCCCAAGCCATGGTCATTCAAAATGTCCCTAGAATAAACTATCCCTTGCTCCCTTTAAGACAAGTGCTTTATTTTTTACATTAAAAGCAACATACTTTATATACGTGGACAAAAATTACTTGCTGGTTAAAAATTCTGCCAACACATTTAATAACACATAATGTTTTTGTAGAAATTTATAAATTGATCTAGATCATCTCCATGAAAATGCAACATATTATTCCACAAAAGCATATATTTATTACACAAACATATTGCTTATAGAAAGTTCAGAAAATAGCTGTACACAAAATAAAGGCAGAGGCAGGTGGCTCTCAATGCCAGGCTGGTTTACACAGTGGGTTCCAGGACAGCTAGGACTATACAGAGAAACCTTGACTGTAAAAATCAAAAAAGAAAAAAAGCCAAGAAAATAGGAATAAAAAAAAAAAACAAAAGACCAGCTACTATAGATATTTTTTGTTTAGACAGCTCTAGATATTTTTTGTACACGTTCACATAAGCAAATACATTTAAATATTATAGCAGATCATCTTATGGTTAATATTTAATAGCCTAGCTTGATTCTCAAATTTTCATGAATATTTAGAATATATTTTTGTCATCTTTAGTGTTGAGTTAAAGGGGAAAATATCCTGCTTTGTTAGGACATACTGGTGTGTAATTTGATTTTGGGTTGGTGTGCTGGTATTTTCTTTACTAATATCTATTATGTTTTAATATACATCACAGGTTTCTTTTATGGACTGTCAGATTTTCATCTCAGAAACCTGCTGATTTTATGGGATAGTTTTGTTGGGTGTTTTCTCTATGGTTGGAACAGCATTTTCAGTAACCTGTGATGAGAATTTCCCCCTTACTTTCCAACCTTTCATGTATCATGTCTTTTATAAATAAAATAATGAGTTAAAGAAAAAGCTAGTAGGCCAAATGATCAAAGTGCAGGCTCAATTTCATTATGCCTAGATTCAATAGACATAAAGTTCTTCAAAGGTGACATAAGCAGTTTGAAATGCTGACTCTTCATTGTGTTTACCACAGTTCGCACCACATTGCTGGACCACACTTGAGCATCCCTGCAGAACAGACTAAAGGGTTAATATCTTTGGTGAAACACAGTTGCAACAAATAAATTATATTGGAATATAATCAGAATATACTTACTTATAAGCTATATTGTAGTAGTATTTCACTTGTATTTTGTTAAATAAAGCTTGCCTGAAGTTCAGAGAGTAAAACAGCCATACTGATCGACCTTACAGACAAGGCAATCATGACACACATCTTGAGTCCCGGTAGCCACACTCGGACAGCACTAAAATATGCTTAAAGGAGATTTTTTTATGATGTAGGTGTGTCTTCTATCTATCTGTTGATTTCATTGGTTAATAAAGAAACTGCCTTGACCCATTTGATAGGCCGGCCCTTAGGTGGGTGGAGTAGACAGAACAGAATGCTGGGAAGTTAGTCAGACTGCCATGCCTCTCCTCAGGGAGACAGTCGCCATGAAGCCAGCCACCAGGTCAGACATTCTGAATCTTTCCTGGTAAGACACCACTTTGTGGTGCTACACATATTATTAGAAATGGGTTAATCAAGATGTGAGAATTAGACAATAAGAGGATGGCACTAATGGGCCAGGCAGTGTTTAAATGAATACAGTTTGTGTGCTGTTATTTTGGGGCATAAGCTAGCCAGGTGGCCGGGAGCCGGGCAGGACGAAAAGCAGGCCCGCTCGCTCATCACTACATTTTTATAGGCAATACACATGGACACTTGTTTTCCAGTAGCATTTGGACCAATGTTTCTCACGTCTCACTAGAGCATCCTTGTGTTTGACCCACAGTATGACTGATGCAAGCTTGCTATTGGACTCTTGACATTGTACAGGGGACATTTTCTCCAAGCCGTTTCTCCTGGTCAGGAAGACCATCAGGGTGCTTCCCCTTGGGGACCTGTCAGTGATCATGAAGAGAAGTAGCCTTGGGAGACTGTAGTTGGAGGTGTCATGGCAAACACAGCAGGAAGGGAAATAGGCGCTACCACACATTGCACACATTGTACATGTACGAGGTAATATGTGAGACTTGGATCACAGGACACATAGACACAGAGGACAAAGCATTGAGTTAAACATCACTGAAGTGACAATCCTTCCTTTTATTAAAGAAAAACATCATGTCTGTAACAATCTCATTTTTCTTTTACATTTTATGGGTTTTTCTTGCAAACATCATAGCTAAAAGATCATAACTCTGATACAGGCTTTCCAGACAACAGCATGGTTCTTCAACCATTTGTTTATTCTGTATTCAGACCCCTGGGCTCTATCACATGATAAGTACATAAGATCACAAGGCAAATATGGAAGACCGAAGGAAGGAGATGATAAGTTTAGTAAACTCCCCAGGTGGTTCTTGATTCTGTTACCATCTAGGGATCCTGATTAGGTTCAGTTTCCCTTCTAATTAGCGAGTTGCAGGGCAGCAAAAATCTGAGACACAGCAGGAAGCAACAGGTAACAAACTCTAGTGCAAGTGGAAAAGCACATACATGTATGCATGCACGTGTTTGCACACAAACACACATACATATACACACTCACCAGAGAGAGGGAGAGAGAGAGAGAGAAAGACAGAGCATGCACAAAGCACAAGAGACTTCCTACACAGGAGAAGGACTGAAATCTGTTTTATCTCTGGAGGGCTGGGAGTATCTTAAGTATTTTTTGATGGCATAGGATGGGCCCCCTTCCCCTCATTTTAGAGTGGTCAGGTTAAACAGAAAAAAGAACTGATAGCTCACACCCTCTAGTAAACATGTTTTTGGTGGTACAGGATAGGTATCCCTCCTTTAATTTTGGGTTAACCAACCAAGACTAGTGATTCTCAATCTGTGGATCACAATCCCTTTGTGGGGGTGTGTGTGTGTGTCAAATGATCCTTCTACAGGAGTCAGCTAAGACCAATAGAAAACATAGATATTTATATTATAATTAGTAACAGTGGCAAATTACAGTTATAAAGTATCAATGAAAATAATTTTATGGTTGAGGGGTCACCACAACATGAGAAACTGTATTAAAGGGCTGCAGCATTAGGAAGGTTGAGGACTACTGACTTAGACAAATAAAGGAGAACTGAGAGGCTCACAGCCCCCCATATACATGTTAAGAACAAGCATTGAACACATGTAATCAGTGTATTCTCATTCTTGTTCTTTCTCTAGGTTGTCAACAACTTGTTTTTCTGTGCCCCATGATCCTTCTGGTGCATCTTTCTTTTGCGGACTTATAAATAATAATTTGTTTTTTTGTTTGTTTTAATTTGGCATCTGTGACTTCAGAAGGAAGTCAGTGCCATGTGTGGGGAAACTTCCCACAAGTTGTTGGTCAGGATGATCTCAGATACTACCAAAACAATACAGACTACTACTATTCCTTTTGGTTGCCCACCAGAAACTTGATATATTGATAAATACACCACACATTTGGTCATCAGACTTGGAAAATGAAGCTGGTACTGGCCTGGAAGCTTCCTCCCTGCCAGCTAGCTTTCATAGTATCAGACGGGGCTTTACAGGATACTGGGGCAGAAGAGTCATAAGTCTTACCCTGGTGTGAATGCTTCAATCATAAGCTACATTCACGACTGGCCTGGAAAGACATGCTCAAGGTGGAATAGTGAAATGACTGTTATATAGGTGACTGATTCCCTTCTAATTTGATTTCTGACCCTATCCACAAGATAGAGTTCATGCCTGGCACTATACATCTAGGGAGGAACTCATGGCTGGAGGGGTGAACCTACATCTATTATTTCTCGAAATGGGCTTAGTATCAAACCACCTTTTAAATACCTTCTAAATATGGGTATTTCTATACCCATATTTTACTGTAATTCTCAGTCTGCATCAGAGAAGTGTCTTTGTGCATTGGGTGATGGCTAATGCAAAAATTCACAAACCACCGAAGCTCAGAGAATAAGTATCTGTGGAGTGCTCATCCACAAATGAGGTATCTTTATCTCCAGCCCCTAGCAATAAGGCTAGGTAGTGGAAGAAGAGGCAGATTGTAAGAACGAGAGATTGAGGAGAACTGGGATGGAACAATGTCTTCTGGACATTGCAAGACTACAGAGCTCATGAACTCCCAGAAGCTGTCAGGAGCTTTTACAATCAAGCCAATCAACATTTGAGTGTGGGGTAGGATGGGTTCATGAGTCCCCATTGCTAACTGAGAAGCTATGGAAAGTTGATGACTTCTGGGGGAGGGAAAGTCAGTTTGCTTAAAGGATATTGTCCCTGGTAAGTTGACCACACTCCAGTGGGTGATTCCAAATGAATAAAACTCAGCAGGCTACTTTAAGAGAGCCCCACATAGGAGCACCGGACTGAGCTCCCAAAGTTCTGATGAGGAGCGGATGGAGAGAGATCATGAGAAAGAAAGTCAGAACCATGAGGGATGCGTTCACCCACTGAGACGGCAGGACAGAACTAATGGGAGACCACCAAGTCCACTTGGAATGGGACTGATGGAACATGCGACCAAATCGGACTCTCTGAGGGTGGCTGATGGTGGAGGCTGACCAAGGAGCCAAGGACAATGGCGATGGGCTTGGTCTCTACGACATGGACGGGCTCTGTGTGAGCCTTGTCAGTTTGGTTGCTCACCTTCCTGGACCTGGGGGGAGTTGGGAGGACCTTGGACTCAACATAGTGTAGAGAACCCTGATGGCTGTTTGGCCTCAAGAGGGAGGGAGTGGGGGTGTGGGTGGAGGGGAGGGGAGGGAAGGGGGAGGAGGAGGGGAGGAGATGGCAATTTTTAATAAAAAATAAATAAACTGGAAAAAAAAGAAAGAATAAAGGACATTAATCTTGGAAGTAAAAGTGGAAGGGGATCCAGGAAATATGGGAGGCAAGGATATGTGTGAATATTATTGAAACGTATTGTATGGATGTATAAAATTCTCAAAGAATAAATTAAAATTGAAGTTATTTGTTTTCTCTTCTATTCGTCACAGCCAAGCTCCTCTCCATCCCTCGTGTCATGATTACAGTGTACTGTCTCCACACTGGGCTGAAGCATGCTGACAACAGTGGCTTTCTTATACTGAGTCCTTTCTTGTCAGAGACTCCAAGCACAGGGCTGCCATGTCTTGTGGACAGATAGCTAAAGACCTACACAGCCAGATAACAAAGCAGAAACAGGCCTCCTTCCTGCACAACACCTGATAATCTTCATTTTGATTCAACTGACTTGGACTTAGAACTTCATTTTTCCCTTTACAGCACTTCATTTGACGTGGGCAACTACACAAGACAGACAAGATAGTTTTCTTTCAAAGATATAATTTTTTTATAATTTACTATCCAAGGAATATTCTTCTTCCAGTTGAATTCTTAGTACCATTTATTACTGTGCTGTTATTTTCCTCATCCATGTTATAAATAACAGTTCTGGACAGGGCCTTGTATATGACATTTATCTTAACCTCCCTGGAATTAAACTTGTTTTCTCAACTGAATTGTGAAGTCCTCAAGACAGACATCATGTATCATTCATGCCCTATTTATAATCTCTTAACATCCCTCTGTTCATTAAATACTAGGAAAAGTACTGTCATCCCTGATAGCAGTACAGGAAGCTAGCATGGAGTCCACATGTCTAGTCTAAGATCAAATTGCCACTCCCTACAGTGGGGTCAGTTGAGTTGAATTTTTAAACACTCTAATACATATATGAAACATTTTCTCACAAATAAAATGTGAGAAATAGTAGTAGTATTACCATGAAAGTAGTTACCTTTGCATTGCTGCAACCAAAAACCATAAATGAGAAACATCAGTAAAGATTTATTTTGGCACACTATTTCACAGGAGTTGGTCTGTGTTTGTTTGATCATATGTGCTTTTAAGCATGATGACATAGCAGCAGTAGGGTTGTTGCAAAGCTATCCACTTCATGACTGACCAGGAAACAGAGCAGGCAACAGAAAGCAGTCAGGGACAACATGCCTGCTCCCCATGATCTATCTCCTCTTGCTAGACCAACTTTTTCAAACCTTCAGAACTACTCAGAACAGAGCTACCAATTGAGGACAAATTATTCGTCTCATGAGACATGAGTATACACACACACACACACACACACACACACACACACACACACACACACACGTAGTGGTATTTCAATTGTATTTTAATAAATAAAGACTAATAAAGACTACCTGAAGATCTGAGAGTAAAAGAGTCAGCCTTATAGACCAGGTTATGGTAACACACACCTTTAATCCTAGTAACCACAATGACAGGCACCTTTAACCCCAGTAGCCATACTAGTTTCCATAGAAATCAGGTGGTGCACACCTTTAATCCCAGCTCTAGGGAGGATTATAAAACAGGGGGAAACAGCTATCAAAACACAGTTTCATTCTGAGATTCTAGGAGGTAGGATCGCCATTTCAGACTTGACTTGAGGTCAAGATAAGACACAGTGGTTGGTTGTGCTTTCTGGATCTTCAGGTTGAACCCCAATTTCTGACCCTGAGAGTTTACTAATCATGCATCATTTGGCACCCAACTTTTTGTGGCCCTTTTTAAGAAAATGCCATTTGCCTGAGGCTTTTTAGCCACCAGCCCAGGCGAGGGCTAGGAATACTATATCACAAGTATGATCTAAATAAAGGGAAGGGTGAAACAAATATCAAAGCCATAAAATATGCTAATTTATTTGTTACCATATAGTTTTCTATGACTGCCACAAGATATATTGATGTCTAGGAGACTTAAATATTAGAAATCTACTTTCTCAAAATTCTAGAGGCCAAGTAAATGTACAAGTTTTGGAGTGTTGATTTCATTTCAGGCCCCTCTCCTCTCTATAATGGCTATTTTTCCCGTGTGCCCATTTTCTACTGTACTTATGTCCTAACCTTCTTTTCCTATAAGGGCACTTACATATTGTATTAAGGTCCAGTCTATTAAATTAATTCAAATTTAATAACCTCCTTGAGACCCTATCTTGAAATATGTCACATTTTAGGCAATATGAGTTGCTAAGTCAAACATGAATTTGTACCTGGGGTAGAGTGCAGTTTGGTTAATAAGAATCAGCAATAGGCTTCATAGATATTACAGATAATATGTCAGGTAAAACTGGTGAACCGTCATATCACTTTATGAGGTCTAGGTGAGATACACGCTTTTCATTGTCTTACGTGTTTGTTAAATTGTTGGGTTCCGGTATCCCTGATGTGGTGGAGCCCTATAGTTTCAATTGGCTCTAATAAAATTGTGGCATGGTTCCCTATTTACTCCCAGGAAGTAGTCATTTGTCTGTCTGTGGTAAGTGGTGTAGTTTCTGGGTCTGATGATGGGCTGCAACCTTCTGCCTCAAAACAGGGTCAGAAACTGCTTGTAAAATGTAGTCTTCTATTCTAGGCCAAGGCATAGCCTGTAAAACAATTGTTACACACAATGTGAAGTAATTTAGACTAGGACATAGCCTGATCTCAATCTGCCACAACAGCAGTGTGTTTAAATAAGGCCATCCATCATGGTGCCCAGAGGGCGGTTGCTGGCGCAGAGCTGCCTGTCTCAGGAGCAGCTGCCGGTGTGTAAATGTGAGCAAGTGAGCTACCTGAGACCCACTGGGAGTTGAAAATACTGTTTCATGTTGCATAGAAGACACTTGCTATGATGGCTTCCCAGCCACAGATGCTCATGAAAGCATAGTGCTTTCTCTTACAACAGGCAAATGAACCCAGCATGCAAAGGACACCGTTCGTAGTGGGTGACAATAAACATAAAAAACTGGAGCTGCCTGCCCTTACATGGCAAACAGGAAGACTCCCAGGAACAGTTCTCCACTCTTCCCAGGCTCGAAAGTTTACCCAACATGCTAGGTTAATAATTCAATTAAACACCATTCTATTTCTATTAAACATCCTTCTATTTCTTAGTTACTAAGTGGAATTGATAAATAAGTCAGGCTGTTTGTAGTAAGTAGAATTTGGGCTGTAGAAAAGAAGAAGGGTATATAAGACTGGTCGGGCAGCTGGAACCAAGGCACAGAAAATAATCTTGGTACAGGAGCTGCCAAGGAAGGGTATAGGACAAGGTAGATGAATGGGTACAGACACCATCCTTAGCACCTTAGATAGAGGATCTGCCACTTCAGCCAGACCTCCAGATTAGAAGCCAAGAACAATTCCCAGCACAACAAGCAAAACCTTTAAATATTATGAATCCTAAGTTTATGTGTTCGCAGTTGCATAGCAATAGGAAGGCGAATGTTCTAAGCAGGCAGGTGTATGCTTAACTTGAGAGCATCGCTTAACCCTTGCCAGCCTCAGTTGCCTGTTCTGTCTGGGTAATAATTATCAGAGTCATCCTTACAGTGAGATCATTGCAAGCATGTATCTAAAAAAAACTCTGGTAAAATATCTTTTTCCAAAACAAAGCTGGAAGAAATAATTTTTAATAAAAATTGCTAACAGCAGCTCTCAGAAATGAAAGCTTAGTCATATGTCTTTATAGAGGGTTGACCACAAGCGTGCTTAATCATCCTCTGATATTGGAGACCTTATTAAGTATCTGACGGAGACGAATCTCCAAGGGATAGTGTCATCTCAGAGGCTGCTGCAGACTAAATAGAGACCTTGCTACTGTGTCTCAGTTTAGGTCTTATCACACATCAGATGGAGGTCAAACAGTTCACAGGTAATGAAGGTGACAAAAGCAGGTATAACTGTGGCACAGGGAAGAAGGGAAATGTGCCTGGTTAATTCTGATGGTTCTGAAGATCAGTCTTCTAGGTGGATACAAGGAATGTGGTTATGCTGTGAAGACACTGAGAGAACATTGTACTGGAAATGAAAAGTGCCAATATTTAGTTACTTTTATTTTTCTACAAAAATACTTGAGCACAATCTTGAATAAACAGTAAGCACCGGTTTTTATATCTTTTTGCTCTAAGGTATGTCCAGAAAAGGTGGTGTTAATAAAATACATTAGATAAATATTATCTTAACTATAATGATTACAATTGTTATGGACAAATTAAATTATCATGTTTGCATGACTAGAATATATGACTGCCTTAGTAACAACAAGTGTTCCCATGTAATTTTGTTCTGGTAATATTATCATATTAGATGACAACTTTCACAAATTAGAGAATGCCCAGACATTGGGTTAGCAGCTGAGTTACAAACCATTGGGTAACAAGAACATGAAATAAAAGAAACCTGAACTGCCATAAGCAAGAACAACTAGAAAAGCACAAGAATGTGAACTCTAGGGACAGGAGAAGAGAAAGGAGGCTGTGGAAGGCAGTGGTCAAGCAGTAGGAGACAGAATCCAAGGGACTCTTTGTCGCAGCATATTTGATCACATTGTAAATGCTGAGATTGCATTATTGATGGGAAAAACCTGTTTCTAATTGTGGTGTGGCTCAACCCTAGCACACACCTTTAATCCAAGAACTTTCTGCTTGGATATTGTTAATAGGATTAAATAAAGTCCACCTTAGGTAAAGAGGGAGCGTAAGCAAATAGTTGGCAAGAAGGAAAAGGCCATAGAGAGTAAGAGGTAGTCAGGAAGACTGATAGAGAGATGCTCAAGAAGTAGAAGGGAGTGACATTGGGTTTGGCACTCCTTTTTGTTTGAGATAGTAGAGGAGAAAAGTCTCTTTCTGGGACATCAGTGAAAACGGAAGATCAGGTAGGTGCTTTCGCTGCCTCTCTGAGCTATCAGGTTTCACCCTAGCATCTGGCTCCTGAGTCTTCATTGGTAAAATCGAATAATTGGGAACTAGTTAAAAACAGCATTTAGTTTTTGTTAAAAACAACTCTTTAGAAGCCCTCCTTCAATTCCATTTTTTACTTTTTTAAATTTTATTTTACATTCCAACCACAGTTCTCCCTCTCACCCCTCCTCCCACCCCCCGAATGCTCCCCCCTCCCCTGCCCTCCAGCCAACCTCTTATCCACTGCTCCAAAAGGGTAAGGGCTCCCATGGGGAGTCAACAAAGGGTGGTCTATTAAGTTGAGGGAGGACCAAGACTCTCCTCCCTGCATTAAGGCCAAACATGTCTTCCCACCACAGGGAATGAGCTCCAACAAGTAGCTCATGTACCAGGGATAGATCCTGGTCCCATTGCCAGGGACCCCTCAGATAGCTCAAGCTACATAACTGTCTTCCACATGCAGAGGGCCCATGAGCTTGGTTCAGCTGTCACTGTAGATTTTCCCTTCATGACCTTGATCTCCCTTGCTCATATATTCCCTCCTCCCTACCTTCGACTGGATCTCCCATGGGTCTTAGATGACAGTCTGGCAATCTGGGCTCTCTGTTAAGTCCTTCTATCTGCATAAAACTGTAGTAAGGACCTTGCATATTTTTTTGCTTGTTTGAGTATGGAAACAATGTGGTTGAGTCTGTGTCAATCAGTCCCAGCTATAGATACTGGTAAAGAACACTGTACACACCAAGATACCATCAACAGTGTTTGAAAGTTGTGGCAGGACGTAGCTGAGAATATAAGCCCCATTTAGCATTCATAGTAGGCAAGTTAATGCAGGCAAAATTCTGAGCATGGGAAGAAAAATAATCAGAAGTAGAAATATATACACACATTAGAACTACAAGGCAGGTGATCTCACTGTTGAGGAGTACTGTCTACCAGTGGAGGCTTGGACAAAAATCTTCTGCCATCCCCAATAATGGAATGACTGAGTGAGTTGAACAAAAAGGAATTTACCCTACAGACTACAGCTTAAAACTTTGCCAAAAACGTACAATAATGACTTTCTTCTGCACAACAATCTGTAAACATCTCCCTGCCTCAGGGAGGAGTGAACATATGAGGGTCCCATCTAAGGAGACAGACATGAGAACTTTACTTTCAGGGAGAGTCACAAAACATTGAAGAATGTGAAGTCAGTCCAATAAGGAGGAGTGCAGGGAAAGGCAGGAAAAGACAAGTTCAAATGCCAAAGACCATAAGCCAAGCCAGATCAGTTGGGAGAAGCTAGAGCAGATGTCAGGGACAATGATGAGACAAAGGAAAAAGTGCAGGCCGGGGCAGAGGGCAATGACTTACAAACTGGTGCCACCTAGGCCTGCAGATGTTTGCTGTCAACTAGGTGAGTGGGGTTTCCGGGATCAGCTGGTTTCTCATGCATAGACCTGGTGTCTGATGGATCCTTTCCAGAGATCCTTCAGGATGGCTGGTACCATATCACTCCAGGTTCTGGTGGATTCACCAAATCAATATCTAAGACTTTCTAGAACATTTGAAAGGATATAAAATAGAAAAGGAAGATTGACTTTGATCTTGTCTAATGAATTATTGTTGCTGTTCTTTTTATTTTTTTTTTAGTTTCAGGAGATCCTTTTTTTTCCCTACACATATTGAGATAAAAATACCCCTGTATGCTGAGTGTGAGGGTGCCATAGTTAGGGTTACTATTGCTATGGTGAAATACCATGAACAAAGCAATTTGAGGAGAAAGGGGTTTATTTCATCTTACATTTCTACATTATAGTTCATCTTTAAAAAAATCAGTACAGGAACTCAAACAGGGCAGGAATCTGGGGGCATGCTGCTTCCTGGCTTGCTCCTTGTGGTTTACTTACTCATCCTGCTTTCTTATAGAATCCAAGACCACCAGCCCAGGCATTGCATCACCCAGGGATTGATTCTCCTCATGAATTACTAATTAAGAAAATACTTTACAGCTGGATCTTATGGGGAATTTTCTCAATTGAGGTTCCCTCCTTTCAGATGACTCTAGCTCATGTCAAGTTGACAAAACACGAGCCAGCACAGAGGGCAAAATTAACCACAACTATATGTAAAATGTAGCACCATGGTCAGGATTTGCCACCATGATGGATTCTTCCTTCCTTTCTCATTTTTCTGGTACCTTCTTCCTTCTTTACTTTAATGCTACACAGAAATCAGAAAATCATTCCTACTGTGGCCTTCAAGGAAGTTATATTTTCAGGGCTCAGGTCACCCTTACCACAGTGGCCTTCAGATACACTAAGTTTCTGACTTCTTCCTACAGTATCTCAGGAAGGGTGATGCCTGCTGCCCACAAGGACGTAAGCAGAGGGTATCATAAGCCTGAGTCAGGGTCCCTTGGGGAAGATGAGTGGAAACCTCATAAAACAAACTCAAAGCATGTGTTTTACATAATAGTGGCAATCACAAGGCCAGACAGCCAGCTGTTTCCACAGTTATCTGGGGCTTTACCACCCCCCCCATTGTTCAAGACCTTTCACAGATGACTCATTCTCCCTCTCCTGTATAGAAAATCTGTGTTAATCACCAAGATGATATGGATTTGCAACAACCTCTTCAACAGTCTGGGAGGTTCATGTAGATCATGTGACCAAAGCCATGTATAATTTATTTTACAAGCAAACAGAAAAGGCAGCCACAGTGCAAGGGTAAGGGTGGTAGCTGAAACCACACAGAAAGATGAGTGTAAAAAAGGCACTAGATTGGAAATCTGAAAAGAAGATCACTTAAAGAGAGAATAAAGCAATAGGTAAAGAGAAAATGGCATTAAAAGAGTGTAGGCAGCGGAACAATCATTTGGGGGGAAGAAGTGACATCAACAGGGGTAAGATAGAGAAGACTCCCGTGGTTTCCATTTCTCCAACCCTAAGATTAAATCTGCCATGGTGCCAAGTGGCCTGCAGTCTCACCTCACACTGGTTTATGTTGCTGTTTGATGTGTCACTGTGGTTTTCTTTAAGTTTCTCTAACACAGTGCTATTTCTCCTATCACAGGGTCTTTGTGTCTGTATTTCTCTGCTTGGAATACTCTTTACCCTAAGTTCACTTTATCCATCTTTCCAGTTGTAGGTAAAGCACCACATGCCCAAGCCTCACCTCACTATCTAGACCAGATCAGCATCCCTGTGTGTGTGTGTGTGTGTGTGTGTGTGTGCTTTTATACAACTTTATTCTGTCTTAATACTAATCTGTTAGATTTTACTCTTCAAAAATTTATTTTATTCTAAATTTTTTTATGATGGCAAAGCAATATGATTCACAATCTTCTATCCCAGAGCCTCCATCCTGCCCTCTTTAAAACAGTAAGGTGCCTAGCATGTCCACAGCTGACACAGGAGCCCTTGAAATTCACAATGAAAGATTGCTCTTTGTATAAAGCTTGCAGAGTACATTCAAGTCAAAGGGACCCATGGTACCTTTGTTTAAAGGTTAACACGTTGGACTTTAAAAAGCCATCCAGACAGTTCAAGCTCCATTTAAAAGTTTAGAGAATTTTAGAGCAATCAAAAGATAGAATTTGCCCTACCCAAATCATTTGTGTTATCTGGCAGAAAATTAATCAGCACACAAACCTTGAAAGATGCTTTTCAGCTTCACTTTTTTGTTTGTTTCCTTGAGACAGCATCTCACAGAGATCAAGATGTCCTTGAACTCCTAATCCTCTTGCTACCACCACTCAAGTGCTGGATTGCATATGAGAACCACCACATTCACTTTAACCTTATGTAGAAAATATATTTGTGGGTAGATAATGCCCAAGTTATTTTGAAGCCTTTCTGTTCTCCGTTACTCTTCTTACAATTCTTCACCCAGTTATGAGAACTCTGTATTTATTGGGTCAATAGATAGGAAGGAGTGGAAAGCTTCAGTCACATTATGTATTTCAGATAGCATAAGAAGGACAGAGTCTATCAAATGTTTGCTGCATCTCTCACACCTGGATTCCCAGAATCCCAGTTAGGGAATGAAGAGAGGACAGACACACAAACACTGAACCTGGATTCATGAGGGGTTCTCTAACCACTTAAGGCTCCACAGAAATATGGAACTTCAGCATGTTTATTAGGTGCTGCACAGAGGGAGGTGTTTGCCACTCTTGGAGATCTCTGCAGGTAAGCAGTCTCAAGAAGCAACGGTCCCTGACAAGGAAATTGCAGCGACTAGTCTTTGCACACTCTGATCAACTGTTCATTACACACTCATGCTCAAACTTTCAACAAAAGCTTTGCCGTCCCTCATGAGCCTGGCCCATGTGGGTAACAGCTTTGCCAGTTTACCATGGGCCAATTGATCTAGGACTTCTCAATAGGCCTTTCTCATGTCAAAATATACACCACCCAGGACTTCACCACCTTAGCAGTTCCTCTGCTCCCTACAGATATTTGCAACAGATGAAGATTCCAACTATAAATGACCAGTCAATATAACCGATCCATTCAAAAGTAACTTTGTTTAAAAACTTAGAAAAAATGAACCTTTTCATTTGTCTCTAGAAGAATATTCAATGTTATGTAGCAGAGTCAGAAATGAAGGGTGTAAATTAAGATGGCACACATTTTGAAATAATACTAAAATCTTTTATTGAAAGCATAAGATCTTTATCTAATGAATTAATAATTTAGATCAGAAAACCATAGAATGAAAAGATCTAACAGTCCAGGGATAACAACTCAGAACAGTATAAAGCAGGATTCCCACTAGAGTGTGATCTCCCGGAGATGCAGGCAGATGGGGGCTGATGTGGAGGAAGCCTGAAGTGGCATCACTTTGCCTGAAGACAGGAGAGTTTAAGCAGTTGGAGATTGATTTATATAGGGTTTAGTTCAAAAATCTGAAACCAAGGATTTGGCATTGTTGATCTAACTGTATCCAGGAGAGAGAAATATGGAGTCTGGCAGCCATAGGGAGGACATTAGAGGCATTAAAGTCGTGTTTTGTTATTTTGGTCACAATTCAAAGAATATCTAGATTTTGCTTCATTCTCTCCATCAAAGATACATAGAGAAATAAGGCTCATAATGTCAAGCCAAGCAACACATTTCCATTGCTTACTAGAGCTCTGGTTCCAGATATTTCTGTAGAACACTGGGACTAGACCAAGTAAAGGAGGGAGGGGCCAAAGTAGCTGCCTGCCAGAGCAGGCTAAATTACCAAGTCTGTCCATTTTACCCCACAACTCAAGTGACTCATCTCAATAGTTTCCTCCCAAGGCTAAGTAGATTCACAGACAGCTGAGGAAAAAGAGATGGGATAGTTGAGAAAGTTTTTGACTTGGTGCCTAATGCTGCATTCCCCAGATCCTGGCTAATCAGAGCAACAACCACCTGCAGAATGAGGAACACCCCAAACAGAAAAGATTTGGCAAGGCTTATGGGTTAGGCAGAATCCAATAACCTCAGATTTATTCCTGTAGTCTACTGACACCCAGCAAGGCAGGAATAACCATGGGCTCACTTCCGTCTGCCAGCTGGCAGTCTCCGAGGACCTCAGCCTGTCCTTCATTGCTCCCATTGACATCCATAAAAGCGCATCCTCCCCTAGCCACAGGCCGGTATCTTCACTCTCATGGTCCTGCTTTATTTTCACAAGACATATTAAAGACAGAGAAAGTAAATTCCTTTTGGTTTCAATCTTGGTGACCGTCAATGAGCACTTGTTTGTGTGAGTTTCTGTACTCTTGTTTTATGATAGCTATTCCATTTAATTTCAACAACTACCTATAAGACAGATACAATTGTTATCATACCCATCTCATGGGTTTGAAGATTGAAATATGCATCAACTGCTCCTGATTTGGGATAATAATTGAAAATATTGATAATTGATAATAATTGAAATCGAATTCAGTCATTTTGTGTTTCTCTGAAAACAATAACCAAGGCTAACATTATGGAAGTGTAGGAGTATACTGCCCGTGTCTGATAAGGGCATTACTGGATTGTTTGTGATGTGGCAGAGAAGCAGAAAAGGAAGCAGCCACGCTCAGAAGAAGCCAAGTAAATGAGAGGATATTGCTTCTAACAGTCTGTTCTAGCAAGAATTGGTTCAGTCTCGGAAGCCAGCTTTAGCCTCTTCTAAGGCTATTTCCCCATTACCCAGCTGCCTTCTTTGGAGTCTTCCCACCATCTCAGTACTGATGCACCAAGGATCAAACTTCCATCACAAGTGACCATTTGCTGCGCACTTTCACATTGTATCCAAGCCAAATCCCTTCTAAGTTCAAGACTGTCTTTTTGAAGGAGAGGATACAGTCAAAGATGTGTTCCTAACCTTATAAAGTCAGTGTTCTGGTGAGGGAAGAAAGGAGATAATGTATAGAGCCCTTAAAAAGCTACAGTGACAAAAATCCACCCAGAGAATGAATAGGTGATAGAATAGATGGGGTGTTCAAGAAAGGCCTCTCTGAAGAGAAGCCATTGGAGTTGAGGCCAGGCAGAAGTTCCAACAAGAAACATTCCAGGCAGAGGAAAAGCCACAGCAAAGATCTTGATTGCAATGAGTTCATCTTATGTGAGGAATTATACATGCATACATAGAAAAGCTTGTAGTGACACCTTCTGTCATTGGGTTCAGAAAAGCTAAGGCCAATGTGGCCAGGTCCCGTATGTGAAGCAGCAGACAATGGGTGTAGACTTCATTCTAAGGCCCATCTGAAGTAGAGGGTGTTCTGTAGAAAACTCACAAATTCTGACTTCCATGTTAAGAGTGTCTTTCTGCTCTTATGCAGAAATGGATGATAGGAGCATGAGAAGAAAAGAAAGATAGGGAGAAGACAGCTACAGAGGCTCAAGAGGGACAACGGCCACTTGCACATGGGTGGTCACTGTAGAGTGGGGAGAAAATCATTAAGCACGATTAAGTCATCAGCAAGACATCTTGATGGAAATGCTAGGAAAAGCAAGGGGGCAAAGCAGTTCAAAGAGACCCACTTTAGGTTCTGTCACAATAAATTTTTTTTCTTTTTTTTATTTTTATTTTTCCAGTTTATTTATTTTTTATTAAAAATTGCCATCTCCTTCCCTCCTCCTCCCCCTTCCCTCCCCTCCCCTCCACCCATACCCCCACTCCCTCCCTCTCCAGGCCAAAGAGCCATCAGGGTTCTCTACACTATGTTGAGTCCAAGGTCCTCCCAACTCCCTCCAGGTCCATGGCTGACGGTGGAGGAGGACTGAGAAACCAAGGACAACGGCAATGAATGTGAACTCTACAGCATGGACAGGCTCACTGTGAGCCTTAACCTTCACCTGGCGATGGATGGAGATAGAGACAGAGCCCCACACTGGAGCACCGGACTGAGCTCCCAAAGTTCTGATGAGGAGCAGAAGGAGAGAGATCATGAGAAAGAAAGTCAGAACCATGAGGGATGCGTTCACCCACTGAGACGGCAGGACAGAACTAATGGGAGACCACCAAGTCCACTTGGAATGGGACTGATGGAACATGCGACCAAATCGGACTCTCTGAAAGTGGCTGATGGTGGAGGCTGACCGAGGAGCCAAGGACAATGGCGATGGGCTTGGTCTCTACGACATGTATGGGCTCTGTGTGAGCCTTGTCAGTTTGGTTGTCACAATAAATTTATCTCACATTTCAAGAACTAGATAATGATAGCAGAATACAATCTTCTCTGTCTATATCTATCGTGTGTGTGTGTGTGTGTGTGTGTGTGTGTGTGTGTTTACTGCTACAGGTACAACATGAAGTTGTGATAGAATGAAGAGCATTCAGTCCTGTTTCTGTTAGTGTGAGAGGTCCTTCTATATTTGTCTAATTCCTCAGTCACTCTGACAATCACTTACTAGTTTTAATGTAAGTCGGGCCATAGTTTCCAGGCAGACTTTATTTTCTACAAGGACATATCCCCTTTTCTTAACATTTCTTTAATTTCTCGTTGCAAATAGTCAGTGATAGATACAGACTTGTTAGTTGAATGGAATGAACAAAACCAACACACTCAAACACACACACAAACACACACACAAAGAAACACTGTGGGCTAATAAGGAGGGTTGAGTTTTGGACTAGTTGAGTTTTGTTTGGTTGAAGAATGTCACCAAATTCCCCTCCCCCACATCTTTCCTTGACTCTAGTTGTAGCTGAGGATAAGCTACCTAAACTTGGAAGTTGAAGATTTTTTGTTACTGATGGCAAAGTTCATCTAACGTGTCTGGATGGGCTCAGCCTCTAGATGGTGACAACAGCTGTGGGAAATCACAGGACAAAAACGGTGTTATTTAGGCCATCTGGGGCCTTAAAGAAGCTGCGGGAAAACCAAAGTGGTGTGAAAGTAAAAGTAAAGGAATTAGGTCTTTTGGAAAACATTTAAGAAAATTATTTCTCATGTATTTGTGTCAGAAGTTTATCTTTTTAAAATAATTTTTAGAATGTATTGTTGATGTTCGATGTTGACAATTCTTTTTATTTTAATTTTTTATTCATTTTACATAGCAACCACAGTCATCCCCCTCCTCCTGCTCCCCCCAACCTCTTTCCAACCCTTGCCCCATCCACTGCTCAGAAAGGGTAAGGCTTCTCGTGGGGAGTCAACAAAGCCTGGCACATTAAGTTGAGGCAGGATCAACCCCCCTCCCTCCTGCATCAAGGCTGAGGAAGGCATCCCATCACAGGGAATGGGTTCAGAAGAACCAGCTCGTATATCAGGGATAATTCCTGGTCCCACCTTCAGGAGTTCCAGAAAGAGACCAGGCTACACACTGTCACCCACATGCAAAGGGCCTAGTTCTGCCCCATGAAGGTTCCTCAGTGTTGGTGGTCTAGAGTTCATGAGTTCCTGCTAGCTCCGTTTAGCTGTCTCCCTGGATTTCCCCATATGATCTTGACCCAGGCCCTCTCCTGTTCTTGCTCATGTAATCCTTCCTCCCTCTCTTCAACTAGACTCCCAGAGCTCGGCCTGGTGCCTAGCTGTGGATCTCTGCATCGGCTTCCATCAGTTACTGGATGAAGGTTCTATGATAACAGTTAGGGTATTCATCAATCCGAATACTAGGGGAGGTCAATTCAGCCACCCTCTCCACTATTGCTAGGAGTCTTAGCTGGGATCATCTTTATGGATTCCTGGGAATTTCCCTAGCACCAGGTTTCTCCTAACCCCATAATGGCTCCCTCTATCAAGCTATCTCTTTCATTGCTCTCCCTCTCAGTCCCTTCCCTAACTCGACCATCCCCCACCCCTCCCATTTACCACACTCCCCCACCCTGCCCCCAGTTTACACATCTATTTCCCCCTTGACTTTTAGAGCATTTTCTTTGTGGTATACAACTGTTTTGTCCTAGTGACTTGAGAAGTGTCTTATTTTAGCCTGGCAGCGGTGGCTCAAGGCTTTAATCCTGACACTTGGGAGGCAGAGGCTTGAGGCCAGTCAAACAGTCTACAAAGTGAGTTTCAGGACAGTCAGAGATACACAGAGAAACTCTGTCTTGAAAACAAACAAAGAAACAAAAAACCCAAAACCAACCAAGCAACCAAACAAACAAAAAAGTATGCTATTTTTTCTGATACGCTGAGACTTTGTTACTAATAACGAAGCTTGCTAACTAGTAGAAAACACTTACTAATCACCTAATGCCAGTGTTCATTCAGTCCAAGAGTCTCACTAGGTATTTGGTGTCCATTCACAGTAAAGAACTACAAAGTTAGATGAAGTCTCCTGTTCAATGTCACTGAGCCAGGAAGGAATACAGCCTTTCACACAGTTCAGCCTGTGTTGACTGTTGAGAGCTGAGAGCAACGGAGTTACAAAGGCGTTCTGAGGATCCACAGGCTTTGGAGACCAGGCACATCTGTGAAATCAAATACTTAGCCCAATGAGTATCAACAAGAACCGTGCGTGACTCACACCGTCACCTTGAAAATCTCTAAAAGCTACACTCGAAACAGAAAAGAGAGAGTTCTCAAGTGAGTTGGTTGTATTTTTCTGAAAAGGGTAAAGCAGAACATCGTAAAACATGGCCTTCCTCTGGTCCCAAAATCCTTCAAGCAAAACCAAAAACCTTCAAGGCTTTTCATAACATGCAAAAACAGAAGAGCATGGCATCAGGATTCAGACGCTTCTCAAAAAAAAAAAAATATTTCTACAAAGTCCAAATGGAACAGGGCTTGGGGAGGCCCAAGAGAGAATGGAAGCAGAGCTCCAAGGCCACCGATGCCAGCTTACCACTGAACGCCCAGTCCCATGGTCATTCATTCCTGCTGCCCTTGCCTACCTGTGGACATCTCACCTTCCCTTCTGAGAGACCTTACCTGACAGTGATGAAAGTTAACAAAGTCTGCAGGATGCTTGCTCATCCTCCCGTGAGGTCTGGGAGACTGTTGCACTGGGTACCACTGCTCGACTGGTCACCGGGAGCAATTTGAAGAGCAAATGAGACAAAGGCATAGCTTAGGGTACTGCGCATGAAAGCCGTCAGCCGCCAGCTGGTCACTGTGTTCCAGTCACACTGACAGCTCTGCTTTCTCCTGGGCTTCTGCTCTGAACGCACTGTGTTAAATGACTCATTTATTCTTCACAGTGGCCCTGATTATCCCTTACTCTAAGACCACTGAGACTCAGACTTGCTCAATTCGCACAGCCAGTAATGCCTTCCACTGAGCTCCCTCTGCAGATTTTTATTGGCTTCCCCTGCTCTCCAAAGGACATCAGTCTCTAACGTACAGGAGTCTGTTTCCCCTTGTTTCTACCCTTAATGCCGGTTAGTAGCTTGTGCAGAATGGTGCTTCTATCTTCAAAGGGGTTGCACTCTGTCGCCTGAGAAACCTGCCATGCATTCTCTGCTTGAATCTTCTTTCCCACTTCCCATTTCAGGGCAGTCACTACTCAGAATCCAGTTCCTTCTGAGGAGCAGTGACTGCCACCCTGTCATCTGCTCTTACAGTACACAGCTCAGTACACAGCTCTCAGATTGTTTGACTGTTTTATTTAAAGTCTCCTCCAGGGAAGCACTTGGTCTCACCTGTTACACTGGAAGTCCCATGCTCCTAACTGCCCACGGAGCATGGGAGATGGCTCTAGCTGGGTGGTCAACAGTGTTCCAGGAGGAATGAGAGGTTCAATTTTCTTTTACTTATTTTCCCATTCTTGTACCTATTTCCATTTTAAGCCTGAACATTCTGACATTTCTGCTCATTAACACCATCAGTCTGATTTAGTTTTATTTAACGAATGCAATTTTGGTCTCTAAGCTTACCTAGCAAGGAAGGAAATGCCTGTGTGTTAAAATCCTTGGTGATTACAAGATCCCATGCTGCCATGGAATGAAAAAAAGAAGCAGAGAAGACAAAGGGATGATCTCTATATGACCCTTCTTAATTTTATTCTACAGTCCTCCTGTTCACTCAGAAGCAGCCGAAACATCTTTAAACACGGTCCCTCTTTAGTCCCTCTGTCTGGTAGTCACACATCATGTGCCAGGGATCTGAAAAATCACACATGCTCTGAGCTCTTTCAAAAACCGAAAAGGACTGCCATCAGAGGAAAGCAAACACAATCCTGCCCCAGCCCAGCTATGCACTAGAGAAGGGCATCTGTTCACAGCACTAAGTCTTACAGAATCTAAATGAGGATGCATCATTGCTTGTATAGATTATTATTGCTTATGAAGATTTGATCAAGAAACAAATGTTAAGCGCATAGCCAAGGTGATTGGTGGCAAGCAGTTGCTGCTGCCAGGTCTCTTCTTCCCTTTGCCTTTATCATGGGAGATTTTGAAATAGGCAGGCTTCAGAGGCTCCTTCAACCCCTGAAAATTACATCTAAGTTGGTTATATGCACGAGGGATCTTATTTTTAGAGAAATGATGTGTATGTATTTTCCCGGATTGTCTTAACCAAGCACCATATGTCTAATCAACAGAAGCATATTACCTTACAGAGCTTCTAACATAAAGGTATTGGCAGGGCTGGTTTCTTTTATGTGCTCAGATGGAGAAGCTATTTTAAGCTTCTAGCATAGAACCTAGTGGGAGATTAGCTGGGGTTCTCCATGTGACTTGTCTGCACGTGTGCACCTTCATTTCCCTTTACATAAGAACACTAATTTTCCTGCATCAAGGTCCGCCATGATGACCTCATCTGATCACTTAAAAAACACTCTGTTTCTAAATAAGTTCTCATTCACACAGTTCTGGGGTTAACCCTTTCTTCCCCAGGTTGTTTTTGGCCATGGTGCTTACAACAGCAGTAGAAGAAAGATAGGAAAATTTGATTCGCACATATTAAACACACCATAAAGCCAAACTTGAGTGGTTACTATGGGTAACATAAAAGTCATTTAAAAATTAATGGGAGATTTTGAAATAGGCAGGCTTCAGAGGCTCCTTCAACCCCTGAAAATTACATCTAAGTTGGTTATATGCACGAGGGATCTTATTTTTAGAGAAATGATGTGTATGTATTTTCCCAGATTGTCTTAACCAAGCACCATATGTCTAATCAACAGAAGCATATTACCTTAAAATGGCCTTTTCCTTCTTCATTGAAGAATAATCTACACTGTGATATATATGGGTCCTTAGACAGTGGAAATGATTCTGAACTGCTAGCAAAAGAAGCCTGTGGGTTGTGGTTTAGGGAAAATCTTTCAGTTTGACCTACTCCATGGCACGGTACCTTAAAAGGGAGGTACCTAAATCGAAATTTTCTAAGATACTGCTTTTGTAATATCCATGCTATCCTTACGTCTGTCCATCACTGTGCACAACTCCTCTGGACTGAGAATTTATGATGACAAACAGAATGCCCCCTTCCTCATATCTTTTAGATTTCTTTGGTCTTGGGACATAGATAGTTTGAGTTGTAATCAAAGACTTTAAGTTCCACATCAGGACTTCTATAATCATACTGCTGTCGTTGATGAGTTAAGCAAAGCCACAGATGAACTGATATCAGAAGTGCTGGAATCTAACTTAATTCCTCTGCAGAGCTATTGTTCACTTGCCATGTGGTATGAGTTACAGTGTCAGGAGGCTATTTGTGGTAGGCATGTCCTGGATAGTTTTATGTCTACTTGATGCAAGCTAGAGTCATTTTGGAATAGAGAACCTCAGCTGAGAAAATCCTCCCCAAGGTTTATAGATAAGACTGTGATTTATTCTCTTGATTGATAGTTGATGTTGGAAGGCTTAGCTCACTATGGGTAATAGAAAACAGACCGAGCACGCCATGAGAAGCAAGCCAATAAGCACTCCTCCATGGCCTTTTTATCAGCTGCCGCCTCCAGGTTCATGCCTTGAGTCCTGAATTCCCTTAGTGATACAGTGTGATGTAGAACTGTAATCTGAAGCAAACACTGCTTCTCAAGTTGCTTCCAATCATGGTGTTTTATCACAGCAACAGAAACACTAACTAATGCATGGTAGGTGAATGGGGAGGAGACAGTAGAGTCTGGCAAATGGACATTTTTCCCTGTAAGAAACTTACTAAGCACATACCTATGTTGGATTTGAGTTGGTTTTCTGATTGCTTCCACAATGTTAATGTGTATACTCACTGTCATCTCCAATAATCACATAAATCCAAGAAGATGCATACATAAGTAGGTGTCTTGTCTTTTACCACTCCATGCTCTGTGCCACCTCAGGGCTCTGCCGGAAAGACCATCACCTCTCAGGGCCTCTTATCTCTGCTCTTGTAGAACTGTGAACAATAAAAACCTCTTTCTTTCTCAGCAGCCTGCCTCGGTTACTTCATCCTACTAATGTAGAAAAACAAAACAAAACAAAACAACAGACCAATACGCCAAATACCACTGAGAGGTTATTCATTAATGCTTGTTGAGTTTGAAAACTGATTTTGCATAGTAGCCAATCTTAAATCTAACATTTGCTTAGAGGGGTAGTTTCCTGAATGAAAACTATAGAAATCGTGTTTTAGCAAAAAGAAAATTATGTTTTCCTATCGTATATTACCACAACTGTTAGAGGAAATGAAGACTTAGCTATGCAACCGAGCAGCTATGAATTAAAATAAGTGTACAGTAAACCACCAGCAATTATACAACGGCAATCACAGTACAGAATGCAGGCGCTTATACTCAGATGGCTTGAATGCTACGTGTGCTGCACTCACTGCAAACTATTCTTTAGTTGATGGTACTAATCTATATCTTGCAACATTAAATATGAAGCAAATTGGAAGGCATGTGTCAATGTTCACTCAAATAAAAACAATGTATTTAAAATTGAAAATATTATAGAGACAAGCATCATTCTTCATGCATGAAATATACAATGAGTTATGGGCTCAGCATTTTTCTGCATATGGTAACTGAGTTTGTAATTCTTTCCTAAAGCAAATAAAAATGTATTTCTATTATTACTATCCTAGCAATGTTTGTAAAAGAGATGGTTATTGATGACAGGATGTCTATAAAATTCAATTTGCTTTTAAAGTGGCATTTAAAAATTATTCACAAATCTTGGGCTGAAGGGACTCATTCTCATCCAGCTGAAATTGTGGAATTATTTTGACTGGAAATGAATGACAGATGCATTGTTTCCTCAGCTGAGGTACTTTTGTGATTAAAGGAAAGCTAGATCTATGCATCTGGAGAAGTTGAAAACACCATGGGTGGTATAGGCAATACATGCATGAAAGGAATCATGGGAATGCTGAATGAAGTGGTAGAATAATCCAGCAAGAGTGGGGGCTTTTTTTTTTTTTTTTTTGGTTTTTCGAAACAGGGTTTCCTTGTAGTTTCTAGAGCCTGTCCTGGAACTAGCTCTTGTAGACCAGGCTGGCCTCGAACTCAGAGATCCGCCTGCCTCTGCCTCCCGAGTGCTGGGATTAAAGGTGAGCACCACCACCGCCCGGCTAAGAGTGGGGGCTTTTGAGTGATGTAATCTTAGTGTAGTAGTCTGTGCCATGAGGCACAGACATCTATCTTCCACTAAGATACAATGTTTGGTTCTCTTTAAATATTTAAATAACTTTTAGGTGTGTCCCAAGTTCCAATTTTAAGAAGTTACATGCGGCAAAGTTTTAAATGAGAAATTCATCTTCACAAAAGAATGATTGGAACCAGAATGTCTAGGCAGGCACCAGCATCTCCAGGCAGGCACCTTGACTCCCATAGCCCAGTGTAGAAAGCAGGTGATAGCTCTACTTTATCACTTTTCATTTGTTTCTGTGAAGGGGTTTAATCACTAGAATGGGTCAAATGAAAAAGGAAAACACACTCACTTTCTATGTCCGTGAGTAAGATAGATTTTACTTCCTGCTTTGATTGTGAATATAGCCAGGGATGTGCCCAGTCTTAAGACTGTACAAAGATCTCTGGTTCGGACTGTACAAAAGTTTTTCTCTGGGTGGGGATATGGGAAGCAGACAAATACTGCCACGAATTCTTTGTAGGCTGGAACTCTTGGAATGCAGCAGTGCCATTCTTGGTCTTTGGCTGGCCTCCACTCTTTTTTGTGATCCCAGGAATCAGAATAGCTACTGTAGAGGGCAGGTGCTTGGTGCTGGTTTATAATTATGAATGTATTACAGATAATAACAGGGTAGTTCCTAGAAAATAGACCAGAGGAATGCTAGTAGGTGAAAATACTCCTCCCCAAACCAAGGATGGCAAGAAGCCAGATCTCAGGATAACTGAGGAGATGGATACAAATGTTAGCTGTAAGAACTACATTCTCACATTAGCTGGGGTCCTGATCAGCGATGAAGACTGAGGGGGAAAAACAGATCAAGACTGGCTTTGAAACTTCCTTCTGAGCCAGGCAACTGAAAACTGGACTTTAGAGAAGATGAGACTTAGTAGGCTCTGCAGAGAAGATAACCAATCTGGTTTTTATTATGGGAAGTATTTTATTTACTAATTACAGAAGAGTTTTCACTTCCTTATAATTGAGTTCATCCATATTAATTACAGAAACAAACACATGAAAGAACAATTTGTTAGATGTCATTAAACTTGTTTAAGTGTATAATAAATTACAATGTAGATTGTTTTCAGCATAAAGCAAGCATCACACATTTTTTCTTGGTAACTAAAGATGATACATAGCCAAATGAAACACAGTTACAGAAGAATCTCGGATAGTAAGCCTTCCTAGCAATCAGAGAAGCCAACCCTGATTAATAGATGAGGAAACTGAACACCAACGGTTGGTGAGCTCCTCTACCAACGTTGAGGGCACTGACTACGTGCCAGGCACTTCCTTGGTGCTGGAAATATTAAAGTAAACAGAAAGAATGTGGTACCCGTACTCAAGGAGCTCTTAGCCAGGACAGGGGAGCACAGTTTCCAGTCATCAGGAAATCCTCACACAGCATAATGAGTATTGTGAGCAAGGCATGCCAAGCTGCAAGGTGCAATGAATGCAGGCGTGGGAGCAGCTTATACAGTCACATGGGAGCTGATCTTAGAAGCCTGAGCAGACTCAGCTTTAGTGAAATAGAGTTCTAAAAGAGTCAAGGCAAGAGCAGGCATAGTGCATTTAACAGTTAAAGGAGTTAAGGGTAAAAGAGTCTAGTCCTGACTTCGGGGGCCTCCCAGCTCAGTGCTGTTTTAGGAGCCTGTCTGCCCACTAGAAAATATATGAAGTTTCACCTTGTTAATCAATACTCTAGCAAAGCAGCACACACGGCTCTCACTTCATCTCACACAGGAATACTAAGATTGCCTAAGCCTCCTGCTTAAAGCTTGTTTTTCCTTTCAGAGCAATCATTACTCCCTATTATAAACTTCTGCTTTTTTGCAGCGCATCTACATTCATTGGGTCATGCCACAAAATTCAAGTCTGTAAGGAATCTTAAAGGATTGTTCTGCAGTAGCCAGAGGTAGGGGTGGGATCAGCAGGAACTGTTGCCATCCTGGTGCAAGCAAGGGACTTCCTTTATAAGGAGAGAATTGAACTAAATCATTCTATACTTTATTATCACCTTCAGTTCTTTGTAGCGGAAATAAAGCATTCATCCCAGCAGAGGCAAACTCCTTGTACCCACTCTCATCCCTTTATTCTCTACTGCATGGACTATACACCTGCACAGAGAAGGGGTGGCCCCAGATAGCATTAGATGTGTGCCAGGCAGTTGAGGCTAACAAGAGTTCTCCACTGAAAATGGAGCTGAGCAGTTGGCATCAGATGTCCAAGAAAACCCACATCGGTGTTTACCCTCCTAAATGATCTATTTCTATTGAAGAGTTGCATCCAAAGCAGTCTCTCATCCATTTCCAGACAGACTCACTAAGGTCTGAGCTGGTCGCTTCTGTCCCAGCAAGTTCACCAGAAGCAGTCCTCCTTCATCTTCTCTGGCTGTGCTGTCTGGCACGTACTTGGTGGGGTGAACACAGAGGGGTCCTTAATTCCTAGCTGCACATCAAAAAACCGAGTGGACAGGACCACAGTGTAATTCCTGATGAAAGTCTCCTGGACTGGGTAACAATCCTTGGCTGTATAAACGCCGATCCAGGTTTCATCTAAAGAGGAAAAAAGTTGGCCTTTTCAGAGAGAAGATAGGCAAAATTCCTATACATTTTTTTTTTTTTGTGATAAAATACAACTAACATAAGAGGCACCTTTTAGCTTTGTAAGGATGCATTTTGGAGGCATTTGCATTGTTTTACAATTATCACTGCTTACTTTGAAACTTTCCCAAACTGAAACTTGTTCAATGGTTTCCCATCTTCCTCTCCTCTAATTACTTGCAACCAGCATGCTACTGACTGACTGATTTAGGTACTTCATATACACAGTATTTATCATTTGTGACTGGCTTGTTTCCCTTAACATAATATCCTCAAAATTCATTAATTTATTACACATGCCAGAATTCATATACCTTCCTTTCAAAGGATGAACACTATTCTACCATAGGGATGCATCACATTTTGTTTATCCACTTATCTGCTGATGGTATCTGGGTTGTTTCCAACAGTTTGATGCTAGGAATGAACCCACTATAAACAGAGCTGTACAAATAACTCCGTGAGTCTTTGTAATCATTCTTTTGACTCTATCTTCAGATCTGGATGCTCTGGACCATATGACAATGTGGTTAATGTTTTGGTTAAATTCCACACCATTTCTCACAGACTGAATGTCTACTCTTTGTGTTTCCAAACAACTTCAGAATTAAAAGGAATCGCTTTGTCTTAAAGCAGGCCTGTTTGTATTCAGAATAATAGAGCAGGTTTGGACATTGCAGTTTTGAGAAGGGATGGTGGGGAAGGAAATGTTGGTATCTAATTCAGGAGTACTCTTGGAAAGAATTCCTTTCAGGTCACAGTTGTCATGGAGACCATGAAAAGTCTACAGCAAAGGGTGAGGCCATAAATTTCAAAGTGCCAGAGACATGAAAATAATGCTAGAAGATAGAGGTGTTCCAATAACCCACGAAGAAAGCAGTTACACATAGTTGCAAACTACACAAGAGGACTTAGGTGGGCTTTAAAACTCATCTAAGTATGCAAGTTCCCTAACAACTACCTTGCTGAAGGGACTTAGAAGAAGACAATATGCCCCCAACATACACCCTAAAATGAAGTACATAAATTCTTCCATCCTTACAGGATCTGGCTGTCTTTCTGTCAGACCACTCCTGGACTGTGATCTGCTCCTGTGGGCCCCCAATGGAGTACTGATCTTCAAAGGTAGAATTCTGGGGAATGTCAAGAGGGTCCCAGGGTTCTGTCAAGGAGATCTTTGCACACTGTTTGGTGGCTTGTTCAATCTGAAACATCACTCCATCCTTATAGAGCAAAATGTATTCAAATAATCTGAAATGTGGATTAAAAGAAAAACAGTTAAGGGCTTTTATATTTAAAAACCATCATGGCTTTCATAAGCACAGATTCAAAAGGCTTTTGATATAAATTATTATATAAATTACTTTAAAATGATTGTAAATCATTTGTTCTCTATTGACTTTATTCTCATCAAACACCCAACTGTGGAAAAAAATAAAATTTAGAAGTTAAACTTGACAGTTCATGAGGTGAATTCTTGTCAGTGAACAACTACATGCTAGACCCCAGGCTTAGGTCACCAACATGAGGAAGACATGTGGGTTTCACAGCTGCTTATGATAATTTGTTTAGTCAGACAAAGGATGACTTCCCTTTCGTTGGTATCCTGGAGCATTAAATAAAGGAATTAAAGAAATATCCCATAAGACAGCACTCGCTGCAGACATGTAGATCAAGCTCCTACACTCACTGCCTCGAAAACCTTCACAGTTAATTGTTCTGTTGACAGAAGGCACTTTGTGTGTAGCCTGAGGAGCCTGGGCCATTAAGGACAAAAGTCAAGGAACCTCCAGAGTAAAGGCCTCATAAAGCAAGCTTGCTTACCTGCTTTCTATCTCCTCTAGGAACTTTATGCACTGAAGGTGCATGGTGAGAGGAAGGTATCCTGAGTCTTACATCTATATCTGAGCCAGAAGTCTCTAGGTATGCTGTGTTGTATCTCTTAAAGATAAGCAGTCTTGGTATTTTGTAAAGCCTCTGGGCCATGGTCAGTTCAAAACTCAGGATACTAGTGCTGCTTGAGCAGAATGGGACGTGAGAAAACGACCTTAGAGGATGTATTTCAAAAGTGAAAGGAGACTGCCAGCTATGGCAGAGACCCTCTTGGCATGGGTTCAATTCCAGCACCACAAGGAAAATGGGTGGCCAACTAATGACCTCTACTGAATGCACCTTAGGCACCACAAAACATGCTCATTTAGGATGCGTGCTTTTTAATCAAATTCTGCAAACAAAATTATTTGTTTCACAATAAGGCATTATCAATAATGATATCTATTTTGTCAAAACAGTATCACTATTAGCACTACACTTGGAGTTTCTATGAGGTGGTACAGAAATACGATCATGATCTCATTTTATATATTTACACATATCCTGCCTATTTCAGGATACATATATCCCAGAAAAGTTACGAACAAGCTTACAAGGGTAAAACAAACAATGAATGAAAAGATTACATGCATTTAAAGGTAGGAGTGGCTATGGAAAGAAAAAATATGCATTTGTAAGATACTATTTATAAAAGGAGCTAATGTGGGGCTAGAGAGGTGGCTGAGTGGTCAAAGAGCCTGTTGTATGAGCATGGACTTGAGTTTTTATCCCCAGCATCCAAATAAAACTGGACATGATAACAGATTCCTGCAACTCTAGCACTGGGTGATGCAGACAAGAGAGACGGGTCTCTGAACTAATTGCCCAACCAGCATAGCCAAGTCAATGAATTTCAGGTTCAGTGACAGACCTGGTCTCAAAACAATGTGAAGAGTGGCCAAAGAAAGGTACCCAGGGTCCACTTCTGGCCTCCATATGTATGACCACACCCATCCACATGTACATGCTTATACTAACAAATGCATACACACATGTGCAAAACCACTACACTTTCACCACACACATAAACATTGCTTTAAATGGAGCCAATCTCTTTATTATGATATGCATGTAGGGTCCACATAGAATGGTTAGCTTTTTGCAGTGTGGGGTTGGAATGCCAATACTATCTCACAGTCAGTTAAGACTCCAACACAGGAGAACCTAAACATTCATTGACTAAATTTAGAAATGTCAACAAGAGATTTGAGAGCAAAGTCCATGACTAAACATAAGAACCTGTGTCCATAAGCAAATCATAACCTATGGTGCTTTGAATGACCAGGTGGCCACCCAAGAAGCACTCTGCTGTGCACTCTCAGAGACACAGCTGAATTGTTCCCCCCACTCTTAGCCTCGTTCTATGTTTTGCGAGGCCTGTAGTGGGCAAGCAGTGCTAACTGTCTCCTGAAGGACTCATCATGGTGTGTATGGGGATGCCTTCTTAAGACCACTGCCATCAACCCCCAAATCCACCCTAGCATTCATATTTCCCATAGAGACCTTGCCACCCATGCCAGGGCTTACTGCATCTCTTTTCTGGATTCCCTGGACAGCTCCCTTGGGCATCATCAAATTTGTGCCTCTAGTTTCTGTCACCCCCACAAATGACATTGTGTCTAAGGTTTGATGAGAGTTTGGCTCAAGAGGTTAGGAAGGAACATGTGAGTGGCGAAGCGTGTGCTTCCAGCATTAACATGTCAGGAAATAAGTGATCCAGTTTCTCACTCTTCAGTTGCCGACTTTGATCACCAAGATAGGCGATAACACAGATGTCTCCATGAGAAATTAGCCATCAATGTGGAATTATATTTTGTGATGCTGAGAATGTCCTTATCCAGTGTTGGTTTTAAATTTTATTGCCCATTAGGTGCTTTAACAATTTTTAGATGTATTTATCTTATTTATTGCTCAGGTGCAGCATGCATGTGTGCATGTATGTGAGGTGTGTGTGTGTGTGTGTGTGTGAGACACACACACACATACACACACAGGAGAGACAGAGAGAGAGAAAGAGAGATGGAAGGAGGGAGGGAGGGAATGAGGGAGGGAAAGAGAAAGAGGGCTAGCTAGGTAGTTTGCACATACAAGTCCATGTTCCTACAGAGGTCAGAGGACAACTTGCTGGAGTTGGCACTCCGTGAGAAGCTTCCAGTGAGAAAAAGCAAGTAGTCAGGCTTGGTGGCAAATAAATGCCTTTAGCTGTTGTAGTACCTTGGTAGCCTTCACCTAGAAATTTTAGGTAAAAATCATTTCCTAGGTCAATTATTTCATGAAAAGTTGGTATAATAAGACCAAGGGCAGAATAAATGACAGTTGCCTATGCTATATAATCCTTGCAGGATAAAAGTACTCTCAAGGCTCCATATGCTAAGTGTATCAAGCACCATCTCCTGCTCAGTCACTGAGAAGTCATTCCAGGCAGTGTCTGCTCACACTGACCCCGTTGAACTTCCAACACTTGATGACGTTCTGAGATAGGAGATATCCCAGGCTCGCTGTGGAAATTCTGGTCAGACTTGATGTGAAGCAACCTAGAAATCAGCGTGAGGCAACAGACATCATTGCTGGCGTGGCCTTTCAGCTATAAGAGCTTCTTATGCTGACAAAATCATAAAAACATATTGCTATTTCCAGTTGAAACTTAATATTGTAGATTTTCATTACTGCTTTTACATTTATCTTTTCTATCAAAAAGTCATGTATCCAGAATTATTAACAAATCGGTGTATGTGCCTTATACTATAATCAAACTATTATAAAAACAAAAATGTGGAATAGAGTTGGAATTTTCATCACAGAAATTTTGTCCTTAGACTGGAATTTTGGGGGCCTTGAAATCGATACTATGCTAAAAATGTTCACACAGAATAAGCCGACTCCCTGTGGATTACGCTTCTAGATTAATAGCCATTAGCTTCCTTTATTTCAGTTTCTTCTAAATTTAGGGACTCTATACTCTTCTCTTTTGGTTTAATTTTGTTATTTAAACTTGATAAAATGTCATGTTTTGAAACTCAGACTGCTCTAGAGAAGCCTTCCGAGGGAAATCTCTTTTCTATTTCAATCTCTCTCCTTCACATCCCTACAGATAACACTTTTCATCAGCTTCCATTTTATTTTCTGTTTCTTTCCCATTCTTACACAGACAAAAGCACCACTTGGCTCGCTGCTGTTTGGGAGATGCAACGTCATCTGAAACAGAACACCCGGGTCAGAAGGTAAGACCATGAGTGGTTGTTTTAAACATTACCAGATTTCTCTCCTGAGTGCCTGCTTTCTTTACAGTCCTGCCAAAAGAGGATGCTGCCAAACTTGTACTTGTGCCCATCTGATAAGTCAGGGAATCAGAATCCCAAGGCTATTTTGTAGATCTTAAAAATGTATAATGTCCTTACAAAAGACGACACAAACCTAAAGGATAGTGCTTCAGAAAACTTACACAGTGCATAGTCTAGGAGCTCAGACCCTGATCAAGGCAACACAGCACAGAAGGCAGACTCCTCATCATCCCAGGCTCTGCCCTTCTGATGAGCGGGAAGGTTTTTACTCATACAGAGCAGCTGAACAAACTTACACCTGTCAAAACATCGCCCTTTGTTTTCTTGTGAAAAACAAGCCTGCTGTCAAGTTTGGGGATTTTTTATCTCCAGTTTTCTGTTTGTCTGTCTGTTTATTACTTTGCCTTTTGTGCCTAAATTATAGATATTCTTGGCTATAGTTTTACAATGGAAAGAATTTTTACAATTTAAGTAAGTTCTTTTATTGTTTCTGAATTCTTTTCACTCCTTAAAAACTATCCCTGACCTCATGTTTATGAAGGGATGACTCCATGCTCTCTGGTTTTTTCCCTTATATTTATAACTTTAAACCAAATTGCAGTTTATTCTTATATATGGTGTAATATCTAAAAACTAAGCTTTTTATGTTACAGTTGCTCCAACAGCATCGTTGAACAGTCTATCTTTTCCTGGCGATGGGAGATGGACCACCATGGACTCAGTCTCCAGCTGTACCTGGATCTACTTCAGGGCTTTTCCTTCTAGCCTGCTGGATAGCAAGCCTGTTCACCAGAACCACACTGGTTTATTTAGAAAACTCATAGTAGACATCAGCTATTGCTTTCTTCTTTGTCAGAGTTTTGATGGATATGTGGAATCTAACTTTTCCAAATGAGGTAAGAATGAACTGTTTAGCTCGAATCAACCAACCCTCAGCTGCTGGCATTTTTATCTTGCTTGACTTAAACATACAGATTGCTGTTAAATGAATAATACCTTACTATGTAAATTCATCCTATCCTTTCCAAATACATATGCTCACTTTTGATATTTATGATTTAGTAATTTAAAAATTTTCCCTAACAAGTCATTCATTTTTCCTTTAATTCCTTTTTATCTGTTGCTAGAATAAATGGAATGTTCCCTTGCCTGTTAGTTTATAACATGTCATTGTGTGTGTATATATATACACACACACACAAATATATATATATACAATGTATACAACACACATGTATACATATATATGTATATATACATATATGTATGTATATTTATACATACATATATATGGTTTTTTGTTTGAGAAATGGTTTCTCTGTGTATCAGCCCTGGCTATCCTAAAACTTGCTTTGTAGACCAAGCTGGCCTCAAACTCACAGAGATCCACCTGACTCTGCCTCCTGAGTGCAGGAGATTAAAGGCATGGGCAATCACCATCCAGCTAAGATGACAGGTTTTTATTGTTAAATTTATACTCAACCATCTTACTGAATTCTCTTATTGCTTAATTTCAGTTTTGATTTCTTTTTCAAAACCGACTACAAGAATTTCTTTGAATAATGTATCTCTTCATTTCCCTTTACTAACCCTCATCCTCTAAGCATTTTCTCTGGCTTTGCTGTCTATAAAGCCAGCATTATTACTCAGAGGAGAGGAGAGGTGATGGGTGTTTTTCCTTGTCCTTGGCTAAGTGGGAGAAAGACTATGGCCTCAGTGCTAAAACACATGGGTTTTATGTGTCACGATAAAAAAAAAAAACTGTCATTATTCCCTACAAAATACTTTCTACCAATCCTGTTTATTGAATTTGGTCAACTGCTTTTCCATCAGACTAAGAGTATTTTCATGTGTATCTTGTCTTAAATGTGTCGCGCTTTTCAAAAAAGAAACTATGATTGCATCCCTCTGATAAATATCTCTTGATTATGTTATATTTTTAATGTACTATTGTACTCTATTAGCTAGTTAGGAATTTTGATCAACAGTAGTACTACATATATATATACGTATATATATACTACATATATATATACATATATATATATAGATAGATAGATAGATAGACTCCCATTTATCTTGAATATAATCCACGAACTGGTTCTTAATTCACTGTCATTTAAATGATTCCCATAGCTGATATCACTAGTGCTAACTACACTTTGGAGGTTATAATTTGTTTTACCTTCTTGTTTTAAATACCTCTAATGGGAATACAGAAAGATTGCTGGATCATAAGAACATCTCCTTTTATAAAATGTTACTGCTTCTCCCAAATGGGTCTTAGAGTTTTGAACTGGATGTAGAAGCTTACACATGTCTCTGCACCCAAGTGTGTATTAGAAGGTTATCCTGTCATGAGGAGGGAGAAAACTCGCTAATGTTTTCCTTTGGTGTAAGGCTTTTGAACAAAGTGAAAGGCCTTGCAGAAAGCTTAGGCATGGAGCCAAGAAACACCATTTACTAACCCTTGGTTGTCTGGTTACAATTTTAGCCTCCTCATTTCTAATATCTGAGTGTTCCAAAAATTTGAATCTCAACGTGTTTTAATGAAGATTATGGAAACAATGGACATTCAATGGTTGTACAAGTGTCGGCCATCATTGCTCTGTTGAAAAAATACGAGATTTGTGTATACTGTCACTAGCTAACACCCAACAAAGAAATCATTCTTCTAACATGTACAGGTAAATAACTTACAATGTGGCAAAGAGGGTTAATTGGTGTGGGTGGGGTTGAGGGTTGGGGGGAAAATTCCTGACTGCTATGGCAAATATCTTCATAAGAAGTACAACAGGCATTTCTGCTCCTTCCTCTCATCTTTCCTCAAACTAGAAGCAGAGGGAATTGCATAATTTATTCTTTGTTGCCATTTGGGCTCTGGCCAAAGACCTTAGGGAAAACCTATAAAGGAAGAAATACTGACTCTTTCTCTCAGAAAAAAAGAGAGTGCCTGTCAAATTCTACTTTATGTCCTTCTTGTGTTTGACTGTGGTCGGATACAGAAATGGGGCTTGTAAGTCAGTGTGCCAGCTGGCAGCTCTGAGACAACATTCTGGAAAGGGCATAACAACAGACAGGAAAGCTTAGGGTTTAGAAGAAGTTTTTACGTGAAACTTAGGAACATGTGTCATAACCATGGTTCTTAACTGCAAATCTCTCCTGGTGTCAGCTTTTCTGACACCAGTTGATTATCACTATTGGGGCAGTTAATAACCCTACATCACAAACACTGTTTATGGACCCTTATGAAAGCTGCAGAGAGTCTTCCCTTGTAGAATGATCAAGGTTCAAGTACTTGGCTAATCTTAGAATCTAAAATATTGAAGTCTAGCCCGAGAGTGAGCTGACATAACTAGCTACTACTTGAAGAGATAAAAAGGAAATTATTTTCTAGCTTGAATTGGGGTACTCAGGAGAAGGGGAAATGACTTGAGGTGAAGCCTACAGATTGACAGATCAGCTGGCTGGCTGTCACTAGCAATTTTATCTTTATAAATGTATTAAAATATGTGTGTTTCTGTATCTGCTCCCATCAGCTGCTGGAGGAAGCCTGCTGACGATAACTGGGCTAGGCACTGATCCTATGAATGTAGCAGAATACCATCAGGAGTCATTTCACTGACTTTTCTGTGAGTGTGTTTGTTTCTACCCTAGGTATCTGAGCCATCCCGCCTCTGGATGCTGGCCATTTAGGCAGTGTCGGCATGGGCTCCTTCTTGTGGTGTGGGCCTCAGATGAGATCAGCTGGGCACTCCCACCAGGTCTGAGTCACCAGCACATCTTGCAGGCAGGGCAGATTGTGGGTCATAGATTTTGTGGTTGGGTTAGTTTACCAATACCATCAGTGGAAGTCTAGCCTAGTCACAGAAGGCTGGTACAGGTTCCTTTTTCTCCATTCATAGGAGTCCTTGCTAGGGTCAATCTCCTAAATCCTAGGATGCTTCCACTGCACTAGGTTTCCACATTGCCTCCTAAATTCCCACCTATTTCATTTAACTCTCCCTGTACTATCTTGCTCATACTTCCCTCCCCTACCTGATACTTCCTGTTCTCGTGTCCCCTGTCCCAAGTCCATCCACAAAAATCTATTCTATCTCCCCTTCCCAGGAAGATATATACCTCCTACCTAAACCTCTCCTCTTCATCTAACTTCTCTGGATCCACAGTCAAACATTCGGTGGCACGAACGGATCCTTACAGAAGATGGAGAGGATAGATTATAGAAGTCAGAGGTTTTACAAGAAGATGGCCCATCGAGTCAACTAAGGAGGGCTCATGGGGCACAGAGACTAAAGAGCCTGAATGGGTCTGCACCAGGTCCTGTTGTGGATATTTTCACACTATGTGAAGATATATAGCTGTGATTGTTTTAATAAAGAGTTGTACGGCCAATAACTAGGCAAGAGGTATAGTTCGGATGTACAGGCAGAGAGAGAGGAGGAGAAATCTAGGTTTGCAAGAGAGACCCCAGGATGCATGGAAAAGACAGGGTGGACAGTACATGACAGAACTCATTGATGAATAGAAATGGGTTGATTTAAGTTTTCAGAGCTAGTTTAAAACAAGCCTTAGCTAAGGTTAAACTTGCATAATTAATAATGTCTCCATGTTTTTATTTGTGAGCTGGTGGCCCAAAGAAAAATCCAGCTACATATGGCATCCAATATGAAGACTTGAATAACTAAACATAGAGCCTGAGAAAGCTAAGAGAAGTAATGGACAAGGAACCAGGTTTGAATTCATAGTTCTGAAGTCTCTGAGGCAGGCCAGTGCTCAGCAGCACACAGAGATACAGCTCCTAGGCACTGCCTGCATGCTAGAGACAGCACCATGCTCCAGCACCATGTGCTAAGCTGAGTCGTGGAGAGAGTGTTACGGCAGTTTAAGATTTGTCTCCCACATTCAGAAAATGCAAGGCTGAAGATGCATCAAAATACAGTCCAGACACAGAAATCCTCTTAAAAGCACAGTATGTTTAAAAATGTGTTTAGATGTCTTAAAAATGGAGGGAGGAGTGGGCATAGACAGTCATAGAAAAATATTTTTAAAATAATAAAATAAAGTATTCAAAAAGAGTAAAATAATATTAAAAAGCCATGTAAAGATGGGAAATACAGAGAGAGTATGGATCCTGTATTATGTTTTATTGACTTTGAAATATTTAAATGTAAATGTACAAAAATAACAATAGCTGCTGAGAGACATTGGATTATGGAAACTTAAACCAGCCTATATTTTAAAAATACCTTGACTTCAAAATGTGTTATTTGGAGGAAGAGGTTATTTTTTTGTTTCCACAGGAAACAAAAAGTTATGGCAATCTTCAAAAGTAATAAACAGCATATGTTATTGGGAGAACCACGTGAAAATCTTGGTTACAGATACAAAAAAAACAATAAAGATTAAAGGACAGGTAATATATATGCTGACCCCTCTACTATGAAAACAGCTCTGAGACTGAATGAGACATAATACATCTTGTTGGTTAGAGAGTCCTCATGACAGTTTGGTTAAGCAGTCCAAATGGACTTATGAAGTTGACAAATGCCTTTAACCAGCTCAAACATAGAACAAAAAAATCATCTTTAACTGACTTGTGCACATTACATATTCCATACATGTGTTAATATTATATATATATAAATCTATCTTTTAAAATTTTATGTTTTTCAGAAAAAAATAACTAGACACCAATAAAGACAAATAGCCCAGGTGATTCAGCCTCAGAATTCCTCTGTTGCAGTTTTCTCAAAATTCTGCATCCAGAACAACTTCAAAGCTGCTAGCTGAGATGGTCCAGCCTCACAGATCTTCAGCCAAGACTCCAGATAAGCTCTCCATGTTCTCATCACACGTAGACCAAACAAAAAAATAATAAAGCTACCTCTTCCAGTACTTAACCATTATCTCAATTTTCTCAGGGTCCCCTAAAGGTGATGCTGCTGCCAGATAATAGGAAGCAGTCTGGAGAACATGATGTCCTCATTCCCAAGAGGTGGGGTGGTTTATGGTTTATCATTGTTTAGATGGGTTCGTTACAAGTTGTTATCAGTTGTGGTCAGAAAAAAAAAGCTGAAAAATGGAGATTAGATTCAGGGACCTCTTTCTGAAGGAAAAGAAGTATAGAATTGGTGGGATAAAAAGATGGATCATTGAGTCTACTTTTGAACAACTACTAGTCTCAAATATTTTACATTGGAATGGATTTTTGTAGTAGCTTTGAAGTTGTTCTGGATGCAGAATTTTGAGAAAACTGATACAAATTGATACAAATTTAAGGTAATTTTTGTTTGAACATACTCTATATTGTTTTCTACTCTTATTTAAGATATTTTGTTTACTGATACAAATTTAAGGTTATTTTTGTTATATTGCATGTATGTTTCTATTTTTGTTTAAGGTATTATACCTATGCATCTTATTTAACAATGCAAATTTCTAGTCCTTGAAAGTTATTATTACAAACTATTTAAGATAATTAATAAATAAAGATAAATAGTTAGTCATCTATAATAATCAAACTTATAGTCATGCTAGGTATGTTTTTAAGGTCAAACAGAGATATGTTTTAAATGGTTGATAGTCTCCAAACCTTTCAAAGACCCATAGAATATGACATTTAACATGTTTAACTAACATAAAACTTTTGATGACAGTGAGATATGTCTGCTTCTCACAGCACAAATTTACCATAGGAAGGATGATGGAAATCAAAGAATATCCATATGGAGTCTGCTTTATTAAGGCAAAGTTAGCCACTGGGCAAGAAACCGCCTTGCTCAACTATTGATCTGGAATTGAACCTGCAATCTGGAAAAGAAGGACACAAAAGAAGGCAACTGTCAAACTTTGCCAAGGGAGAACAGTCCTTCAAAATTGCTGCTTCACAGAAAAGTCTATGAGATATTCTAGGCCCATAAGTCAAAGATTAATTCTTCAGTGTTCAGTGTTCAGAGGAACCCCAGGTGATTGTTCAGGCAGCCAGCTGTCTCTGTTGTTTCTATAGTTTTGAAAGTTGTTTGCTCTGCACTTCCTATTTACTCGGGTAATATTATATCCTTCTCAGATCTCTGATGGAGTTGAAAATGAGATAGTTATAGTTATAGTTTTCCTTGTTATGAAATTAAAAAAATTACATAAGAGATGCAAAGTTTATATGGTTGAAAAACATAAAAGTTTAAGGTGTTTATCTAAGAAGATGTTTTTAGGTCTAAAAAGATACTTTTAGGATGATAATACAAGATATACTAAAAATGGTTTAGGTAGAAAACTTTGTACTCATTAAGATATGATAAATAAGACATATTCTCTGAATGTGCCAAATACAAATGGACTAGGCATTGTGAGTATACTTTTCACCTGACATGTGCTCTTATTGTATATAGCTTTATGCTGTTAGAGTTAAAACCTCTCCTTTTTGTTTAGACACAAAGGAGGAAATGTTGTGGAATAATTGTACACTGTGTGAAGATCTATTGCTGTGGTTGGTTGAATAAAGAGCTGAAGAGTTAACAGTTAGGCAGGAGGTATAGGTGGGACTTCTGGGCAGAGAAAGGAAGTAGGAGGAGATAAGAGAGATGCAGGGGAGACACCAATGAAACAGAAGAAGTTGGACATACGAAATGAAAGATGGGTAACAAGTTTCAGGGTAAAATGTAAATTAATAGAACAAACCTAAGCTATGGGCTGAGATTTCTTAATTAATAAAAAGTCTCCATGTCATTATTGGGGAGCTGAATGACAGGACAGAAAAAGACTCATTACAAGGTCCTCTACATACATACTGTGGTTTAGCTTGGGGTTTTTGTTGGACTTTTAACAAAGAGAGTGGGAGTATCCCTGACTCTTTTGCCTGTTTGTGGGACCTTTTTCATCCTCCTGGGTTGTCTCCTTGAGCATTAATATGAGGGTCTGTGCCTAGTCTTATTGCATCTTGTTATGACAAGGTTGGTTGATATCACTGGGAGGTCTGCTCCTTTCTGAAGGGAAATGGGGAAGTTGTGGATCTTGTGGAGAGGCAAGGTCAGAGGAAACTGGGAGGAAGGAAGGCTGTAATCAGGATGTATTATATGAGAAAATTAAATAAATAAATAAATAAAATTTAAAGTGTGCATTTTACATTAAAACTCAATAGTGAATACCAGGGTCAGGATTAGACTCAAAGTCTGCTCATCTATCAAACTTATTCCCATTCTCTAATGCTATGTCCTATTCTAGTCTCCACAATGAAAGCAGTGATTCCTCATCTACTCAGAAATATGTGATCATCTCAGACACACTAAATTACAGACAAGGGAGTGCACTGATATTATATTTTGATTACAAAAGATCTTTGGCTTTTATGGAAGATATTGGTCAAATCTTGGATTGTTTAACCTGCAATATAATAGATTAGTAATCTTCTGACTCTCAGGAGGAAAATCTGAGCTACAGCCACTTGCATTCTGGCATACACGAAGTGTGAGTTACACCCTACAGTAATTACTAGACACAAAGGAGAAAAACACTTGCAAAATTCACTGTGGACTTTCTGCCAATCATATACGACTAAAAGAGAACTAGATTACTTAAGAATGCAGTCTGAGGTAAAGTTAAATCAAAGTGTAATTTATGTGTGTAATGTAAGAAGCCGCAGGTGACAGACCTTCAGTACTTGGACACCAGTTCAAAAGAGAAAAAAAAAGCTCAAGAAATTGAAATGCTTTCTCTTCCAAAATTTTAGCTTGATGGATACTGGCAACATGTACAAATATTCTTTCATCTGATGGGAGACAAAGCATTTTTTCCTTGAGGCAATAGTTCAAGCTAGTTACAGATACTCAAAGGAATGGCCCTCATTATTACTGAGAGCCCATGTTGCCATGAGGCATGGTGTTTTCTATAGTTATATGATATGGGGGGTAGGAAGGAGTTTGAGGCTGGGCTAGCAGTCACCCTTTCTCTTTTAAGTAGGTAAGTATCCTTTCCCATCAGGATGAAGTAGAAACTCACACACTTTAAGAGAACATTTAATGAAATACTTAAAAAATGCAGTGGTGTTAGTGTAAGCCAATCCAGAGACGAGGGAGAGGAAGCAAAAGATGATGAGGAGAAGATTTAAAGGGGATTATTTAGGTAACAGAAATTTAAAAATGACTAAGTGGATGAAAATGATACAGACAAAATAATAAACTTTAAAAATGCATGTAAGAGAACCAAAATATAAGTAAAGAGACTATTCAAAGAACAAGGAAACAAGATTAAATTTCTAGAAATAGAAGGTATGCAGATGGGGGCAGGGGATAACTCAAAGGTAAAGCAGTTGCCTAGCATACTCAAGCCCTTGGGGTCAATCCAGAAAATTGAAAAAAAAATTAATTTGGAAGAGAAATGAGATTTAAATTTTTTATAGTGGCAGACATAACCTAGACACCAAATTCAAGAATAAAGTGGGGGAAAAGCTTAAAAACGTGGGCCAGAGAAAAACAAGTTAACTAAACTCAGGGCTGGAGAGATGGCTCAGGTGGTGAAATGTTTGCTGTACAAGAATGAGGATCTGGGTTTAATTCCCAGCACCTGCCCTAAAGAGCTGAGCCCAACCGAGTGTTTGTAATCCCAATGCTGGGAAACATAGACAGGAGGATCCTGTTAAAACTGTCTGGGTAGGTAATCTAGGCAAATTGGAGAGATCCAGGTACAGTGGCATACAGATGCTGCCTCAAAAATAGAAAAGAAGGAAAGAAGGAAGGCAGGAAAGAAAGAAGGAAGGAAGGAAGGAAGGAAGGAAGGAAGGAAGGAAGGAAGAAAGGAGGGAGGGAGGGAGGGAGGGAGGGAGGGAGGAAGGGAGAGAGGGAGGGAGGAAGGGAGGGAGGGAAGGAAGGAGGGAGGAGAGAGACCAAGGAAGACCTCTGCCTAGCCTCTCACAGCACACACACATTCACATACACACCAAAACACTAAACTAAAGTTAGTTGTGTGTAAGTCTTTGGTTTTAGAGCTGTGGATGCCATAAAAATATTTAAACAAAGTGACTTTTACACTCTGACTTTTATGTACCTATAACTATCAGTATGCAACAGCAACAAATAAATACTCTCAGACATTGGCAATCTCTGACGTAAGAAAACAACCACAGCTCTCTCTATGAAAAAAGTAACAGTAAATTCTTTAGCTGACTGAAACATGAATCAAAGCAGAGTTCATATCCAGGGGAAACAGAGATGGAAGACACTTCAGTGAACAACAAGAAGTAACATGGTTCATGCTTCTCTTTCAATGTGACCAAGCAAGCTCCTTAGACCTGAGAGCACTCATAACACTACAAAAATACCTCTGTGCTATGCAGAGTGAAGGAGTTGACCTTTCCTAAGCTGGATTCATGATGGTGAAAGAGGAAAGATAACAAAGTACCAAAGCACTTTAAATTCTTTTCAACACACTAAGTGGAACTTAACTAAATGCCTGCCTTGTGCAATAGGAAACCTTCTGATGTTAGGAAGGCAGGACCCCAAACTTCCTTCTAAAACTCCTGAAGGAGAGTTAAGATCTCATAATGATGGATGCTCTGGGGCCTTAAGAGTCCACAGACCAGACCTGGAGCGGGCAGAAGCACCACTATTCATAATCACAGAGTGTGTAGCAGAGTGGACAGATAGAGGACATGGTTCTGAAATGGAAGAGCTCTCATGACCACCAAATATACAGTGTAGGAGAGCCCAGCACCTAAGAGGGCATCTCTAAGCATGTTAAGGTTGGGGGTAGGTTCTTTCTTTGGAATTCTTTGATCCCAAGGATGTGAGTCTGTAAGATCATTCCTGGTTCACTGTGATCTTTCTGAAATGGAATTTCCATCTTCTCACGCTGGACTCCACACTTCCACCAGGATGGATAGTGCTAGTGGGGCCCAATTCTTCCTCAGAGGCAAATTTTCCTTTCTCTACCTGAACACCATGATTGATCAGCATCTTGTTTAGACACTCCAGGCAGTAAAACTTGAGATTCCAGGAGATCCAAGAGGTGTCTCATCAAGACATGAAGTGAATGGTTCAGATGCTGTGGAGTCCATGCAGATGACAACCAGCCCTACAAGTATGTGCAAGTTCGGGCCCATTATTAAAAGGAATTATGCATCATTATCCATCCAAAGTCACTTCAGGGAAGTGAAGGTGATGTCATGTTAGGCGATCTGTTATACGAATCACCAAGTTGGACATGCTTTATCCACGGATTAGAATACTTTTCTTTATAAGATCAGTGAATTACTCACTGAAATGACCAATGTCCTTGTTAAACCAGCAGCCTGCCAGAGTCAACAGTGAGTTATGACCCTACTCTCCCTAGACACCAACACACCACAAAAGTGTGACATCACCCATCTATTTATTCTTTATAGTATTATAAAGCACTACACTTAATTAATCTACTTAGAGATATAATGTGACAAGTTGGACACTCATATACTTTTTGAGGGAATAACTTTCCTGAAAATCTTGTTGAAAACTTTAAAAATATGCAAGTCCATTTCTATTATTTTCATAAATAGGAACTTATTAATATAAAACTTAAAATATTTAATATACATTGCATGAAATATAAGGTTACATATTTTACCGTCAATTATAATAGTTGAAAACAGAGAATGTGGAAATGTTGTGGTCCCATGATAAGGGATGAGCTGAGTAAATTATGTTCTGTCTTTAGCTAGTGGTTGATTATCATTTGGTAGCATGAGAAACATGAATGGTGAATTTTTAAATTTAAAAACTGCATTGCATACTTCTGTTTTACATTTTTGTAATAAAGCTGGGGATTGAATACATGTAATATAGGTTTTCTAAACTGAACTAGATCTTAGCCCTACATTTTCACTTTTTTTTGTTTTTTCGAGACAGGGTTTCTCTGCAGCTTTAGAGCCTGTCCTGGAGCTAGCTCTTGTAGACCAGGCTGGTCTCGAACTCACGGAGATCCGCCTGCCTCTGCCTCCCGAGTGCTGGGATTAAAGGCTTGGGCCACCACTGCCCGGCTTACATTTTCACTTTTAAAATGTAAACATAGGAATAGAAAAAAACACTGGCAAGCACATGTGTCAGGGCTGTGAATTCTGGTTGAAATACTATGGATGAGTGAGCCTCCTTTCATTTGCTTTCACCGTTGTCTAGATTTTGCTGCCATGAACATGCATAATGCCAATAATACGAAAGTTGTTGTGAGGAGGCCGCCAGTTAGTTCCTGGCAGCTTATCCCCAAAATAATCACACAGAAAATATATTATTTAAATCACTGCTTGGCCCATTAGCTCTAGCTTCTTATTGGCTAACTCTTACATATTAACTTAACCCATCTCCATTAATCTGTGTATTGCCGCGTGGCTGTGGCTTACCAGCTACAGTTCCAGCATCTGTCTCCGGTGAGGCTACATGGCTTCTCTCTCCCTCCTCCCTCCTCCCAGCATTCAGTTTAGTTTTCCCTGCCTACCTCTGTTCACTAAGCAGGCCCCAAAATAGTTTCTTTATTAACCAATGGTATTCACAGCATACAGAGGGGAATCCCACATCAAAAAGTCATCAAACAATATATATCATGTTTGTATTTTTTATCACATTTGCACTTGATACGTATTTATTGAAACTTACTCTTTTCCTAGAACTTCTTAGTCCAGGGATCCAATAGTATATCATACTAAACACAGATCCTCTCACTTCGGAAAATAAAGGTATCATGAAGGCCAGGCAACTTAACTGACAAGACAATCACAGACCATAATAGTAGCCTGAGGAAAGAAGCATGTGATGCAATAGAGAGGGCCTCGTGAGGAGGGATGTGCTGGGTGGTTACAGAAGGTCTCTGTAAGACTATGATGGGCTGAATTCTGAAATAAAGAGAAGCCAGGGCCTCTAAGATGACAGAATTGTACTAGTAAGCTTGGGCAAGCGTGCACATGTATCACATCTGAAAAGCAGCCAGTGATGACTGGATATGGGATGTATCCAGTATGCATTGTAGAAATCTCCTCTGATGTTCAGGTGGCATGGCAGTAAATGTGCTATGTGGGAAATTTTGGACGGTTTTCATTATTGTCTTTCTGTTTGTCTGTTTTCAATCCTTCTCTCGTGAGGATATAGTGTCACTAGCATTCTTTCCCTTACTGACTGGTTCAACGATTCTAGTCTGGTTCTACTTAAGACACTGAAGTGTTAGCAAGACCATGCAGAAAGCCCTGACCTGTGGCTGAGACAAGGATGATGCAAGAGCAACAAAAATAACAAACAATACCTTGACTGTCTAAGGCTCTGAGGTGGGTATATGAGGATGCTGAGCGGGGAAGCATTTGAGAGTGTAGTGGTTCTGGAGGGGAAAGGCTTTCTAGGGAAGTGGGCATGGCCAACACAAGTTCCAAACTGATTAACACGCCGAGGCCATGGGCTGGCAATGAAAGCAAAGAGAGGCTGTGGAGGGGCCAGGGAGCAGATCCCGCATGGACATCTGTGAATAGGGGCATTGAAGCTGAGGCAGATGGGGTTGCATGACACAGCATTTATTTGAACATAATCACTTAGGTTATCATGCTGGAAAATAGACTAAAGGAGGTCAGAGCAAAAGTATGGGTATAACAGGAGGACACAAAAATCAGGTAAGAGACAGTGATGGTTGAGACTAGGAAAATAGAGAAGGTGTGATCAGATTCTGGGTATCTTTTGAAATGATAATCAGTTGGAGCCAGGCAGTGGTGGTGCATGCCTTTAATTCCAGCAGTTGGGAGGCACAGGTAGGTGTGAGTTCCAGGCCAGCCTGGTCTACAGAGCGAGTTCCAGGACAGCTAGGGCTGTTATACAGAGAAACCCTGTCTTGAAAAACCAAGAAAAAAAATTAGCTGAGCGGTAGTGGCATGCATCTTTAATCCCAGCACTTGGGACGCAGAGACAGGTGGATCTCTGTGAGTTCAAGGACAGCCTGGTTCACAAGAGCTAGTTCCAGGACAGGCTCCAAAGCTACAGAGAAACCCTGCCTCAAAAAAGAAAGAAAGAAAGAAAGAAAGAAAGAAAGAAAGAAAGAAAGAAAGAAAGAAAGAAAGAAAGAAAAAAAGAAAGAAAGAAAGAAAGAAAATAAAAGAAAATTATAATCAATTGGATTTACATCATGTTCCTTTGGCAAGTGTACAAGAGAGAAGGGTGACGTCATGTGTTTATGCTGACCAACCAGAGCTGCTGTACCTAAGATAAAGGAGGACCTTTAGTTTATATGTGCTTGTTTCTTTTGTTTGGATTTGGTTTTGGTTAGTTTGATTTATATGCAGAGGAAACACTCATTTTAGAGATGTTGAGTTCAGAATGACCATACATTCCAGTAGAAGACATCAACTAGGCAATTAGATCCATGAGTAGAGATGTAGGAGATTTCTAAACAGAAAGTAGAAACATAATGGGGAACTCTCATGAAGAGGTGACATTTAAAACCATGACTTACATGACGTCACCAAGACAGAGGGTCTAGACAAAAAGTAAAGGGATGGGATTCCCAGCCTTCCATCACTAACAGTGCAGACAGCAAGAAGAGGAAAGCAGACTAAGGGCATGAAATGAGGCAGGGGAGGAGGCGGAGTCTGGGGAGGCAGCTGGCGTAGAAAAGTATTTACTCTGTGTGTATGAGGACCTTGATTTGGATCTCAACACTAACATAAAACCTGGCCATGGTGCCACACTAAGAAGGCAGTGTGTTGAAGGCCAAGAAGAAGAGGTACATCTAGGTGGAGGGTAGGTACTGAGAAGGAGAATCAGGGAGGATGAAAGAGGAGCCAAGAGGAGTTGGAGCTCCTGGTCCTGCCCAGAGCATTCTCCATGGAGCTGTGTGACAGCAGTTTGAAGTGTTTGAGAGAGCCTCGCAGGACAGAGATTGGGATTAGTGTAAGATATGCTTTAAAGAGAAGGGGGCAAGTGAGTTTTCAACTGTTATTCTTCAAGAGATTTTTTTTTCCTTCAAGATGGATAAAATAAAAATTTGTGAAGGGAGGAAACAGGAGTTTTTACTGGGATCAGGAAATATAAGACTGTCACATTTTTTCCAGGAAGAATAAACTGATAATTAACATATTTCCAGATCTTTGGGCATGTGGTCCTTGACCACCTTCTGTAAGGTCAGAACTATGAAGGAACAGCTCAAAGTTGTTGGAAAGACGTTTTCAGAACAGTATGGTGATTGCCTCTGATTCCCATTCATAAGCGAGTCCTGACTCTTTTTGGCTTTGCTTGGCTATTCCTTTTTCTTATTGATCATTTCTATTTCCCCATCCTTGAACTCCAAGGCCTCTATACTCTCTTGAAGCAAACTCCACTCCTTCCAAGAAAGTATCTTTTTTTTGAAAACATTAACATTGCAAATAAACATGGTTTATCCTGTGAGGCTCCAGATGCTACAGTTAATTTTCCTGAGTCAATAAAACCAAACAAAACTAGTCATCGGAGATGAAGAGATGGAGCACAGATCTAGGGAGGAGTCAAGCTCAAGCCTTAAAGCCAAGTTATGACTTCTTAAAATGAAAGTTCAATACATGCAGAACAGGGCTCATGCCAGTCTACCTCCCTAAGACTTACAGACACTCTCTATGGACTTGCAATGATTCCAGGTTGATAAATTCAAGAGAAAGCAAATATCCAGGGAAAATGTAACTTCTCTTTTTCCTCTGCTTGGACAATACAAACTAATACCTTTACAGGGGAGGCCTAAGAGTAGATTTCTGCAAGGCTTCTCTGGGGGACTGAACCTCACTGTGGGGAGGGAACACCCTAGCTGCACAATTGGTCTTCAGTGCATCTGGAGATGAGGTCTTCTTCATTGAGTATGTGAGTAGGGAACCACAAACTTGACAGGGCCAAGAGGGGAATGCACTATGTTGTGTTGAACTGGAAATAGAAAGGACCCATTGACATACCTTCATGGATAAAGATAAAAATTTAGAGCAAAAGATTTACATGTGTGCATATCTGTGGATGAGTACTTGAGAGTATGCCTGTGCATGTGTGTGCATATGTGGGATGTGTATGTATGTGTGATTGTGTTAAGATCCCTTGTTTATTCCACGGAGCAAGACTGGTAACAGTGCTACCTGAGAGCAACGAGCACAACTAGACTAAGATTTGGACTTCCAAGTGTTTTCTCCAGTATCAGTAACCAGGACTACATGAGAAACAGTTTATTCCAGGGGAAATACAGATGTCTGTGGAATATCTTACTGTGCCTCAAAAGAATAAGAAATGTTCTAAAGAATATCAAAGCCAACTGGAAGAGGTTCCTCTGGCAAACAGGGAAAGCAAAACAAATGGAATACAATGATATCTTTGAGTCTTACTGAAACAAATACTAAGTTTATAGTTTGATGAAAAATTGGAATGAAAACAATGCAAAAATATCTTCCCACAAAATTACTTATTAATTATAAAGCAAAAAGATGTCACTTTATGATGAAGCAATGTGACAGACAACATTATATGACTATGGTGATCATACAGGTACAATATAAATAGCATTAATTTTGAGACACCTCATGCTGAGTAACGTGAACATAACTAGGAGGCAACAGAGGAACAGTGAGCAAAACACCAGGTCAGTAATCTTTAAACATAGAAGCTTCGAGAAAGACCTGAAGAATTGTTCTAGACAGAAAGAAATCAGAGATTCTGTACCTCAATGTCATACTTAAACTACATTCTTTTGCTGTAAACAGCACATAAAAGTTAGCTAACAAAACCTGGAGATACCTGGGTTTCAGGTGGCAAAATTGAACCAGTGTTGATGGTCTGATTTATGGTTGTCTTGAAGGAATAGAGAAGGTCCTTGATTGTAGGAAACACAATATGGAGTATCTGAAGATCATGAACATAGCTGATTGCCCATGAACTCCACAATAAAAGAAAAACTTTATACAATATGTATAAGTAAGAGATAATTTCAAAATAAAGTGAGATAATGTGCTTGGGAAATAATCATCATCTTCATTTTCAAACATATGAGAATTGATTTTGAGGGAGCTTTCTTGTGAGACCATTTAGCAGGGAAGAGAAGTGGCTTCTGAGCTCAGAGTCAAAGCACTGATAGCTACTTTTTCTTTTGCTCAAGCACAAAAGAAAAGAAGGAGGAGAGAAAGAAGTTTAAATTTACATAAAAGGGCAGGGTGAGAAAATCTTTAGAATCTGTGCCGTTTGCCAAAACATGGTAGGAGCAATCGGCTCAATGTAACAGACACACCAATATGTTCTCATGATATCAGCAATCCTGTTTCTCCTAAAGAAAAATACTTAGAAACTACCCATTATTGAAATTAAATGATTCACACCTCATGGCTGCCTAAGATCATTTCCCTACAGTTTCTAATACATCCAGTTAGTTTGATTTTACAACAGAAATGATAAATGCTATTCTCTTCTCTGGGAACGACCAAGACAGAAATGAATCAATCACAACTTGAATGAGAATCCATTTGCTACTCCATCTGTGACATACACATCATCACTTATAAATAAATAAAAATTTCTGATGGCATATGTTAGATCAATTCCTGATCAGTCTATTAAAGCAATATATCCATGCAAGTTCATCCAATACCTCCCTGGCCTCCGTGCGTGCAACTTTATTAACCCCAACACCGAAACCACCATTTGTAAGCTACAGGATTCATTTATGTCTACTTTGCTATCCCCCACATAAAGATTACCATATTGACTGAATTATAAAAAATAGCCTTTTTTTCCATAAACCTTTCCAAATATAATCCCCATGAGTTTAATCCAATAATCAGAAGAAAAAGTTGGAAGCAGAAAACAAAATAGTATCAATTACTAATATTTCCCGTTCTTGGTTCAGGCTTCTCTTATCTGAAGCTCATAAAGTATTTTAATTTATTCCATCATCTCAGGGAAAAGAGATTCTGGAAAATCCTAGTCATTCCCCGGTAACTATCACTGGGATTTTCCGTAACTATCTAGATGTGGAAGAAGACTCTTAAGAAGTTGATCCAATTCTAAACTTACGTCTCAACCTATTAGTAAATCCAAAAAGACAAGCATCCCTATTTTCTTCAAATAACATCTGGTTACTTGGCCATACTGCTGTTACCTGAAACCATTTTTAATTTTTATCAGCAAATAATGAATTTAAAGTACATTTATGCACTAAACACTCTTTTCTACACCTGACTTAGGGAAAAAGACAGATCTGTGAGAGAGAATCCGGCCAAAAACTTGGGAAGAAATAGAACGCAACTGCCTCCTACAAGCTGTAGTGTGAAACCATCACATGATGGTATAAAGACAGAGAGATGCGAATGCACCAAGTGGACATGATATCTAGGTCAGCAAGATTGGGCTGTGGCTTTCAAGTACAGTGTCAATGTTTGAAACCCACTAATTAGTTATGAAGTTATGAAGGAAAGAGACTTCCTGACTCAGGTTTGAATGGTGCCAACCTGTGTTCTGTTCAGAGTGGGAGGAGTCTAGACCAGCAAATGGAATAACGGGGAGACCCAGAGGCACCACAACTGTGAAAAGAAACGGTTTCCCCTTCCAACTCCATGGGTATCTTTGCTGGAACTGCATCGCTGTAACAAAACACGGTGGCCAAAGGCAACGTGGGCAGGGAAGGGTTTCTTTCAGCTTACAATTTGCATCATCCAGGGAAGTCAGTGCAGGAACTGAGGACAGGAACCTAGAAGCAGGAAGTGGAGCAGAGGCCATGTGTTCTGCTCTCTCGCCCACTTTCTTCTTCCACCCAGGACTGCCTGTCCAAGGGCTGCTCAGCCTCTAGTGGTCTGAGATCTCCTATATCAATAATTAAATTGAGAGAATGTCCCACAGACTTCCCCACAGGCCAGTTTGGTGTGGGGGGAGGCATTTTTATCAACCGAGGTTCCCTCTTCTAGAATGACTTTATCTTGTGTTAAGTTGAGAAAACCTAGCTAGCACAATTGACACCTATCAACAATACACAACACACCACTATTCAATTACAACTTTTCTTATTTGTCCCCAAGATGTCATGTTAATGTTAACATTATAATATAAAACATCCCAACTTTTAAAAGGCCCACAATTCAAAAATTCATACAATTGAGAAGGTTGGTTTCTTTAAAATATTTAAAAACCCAAAGTTACAAGCCTTTCTAAAATATATTGTCTCGAAAATTCTGAAGTCTGTAAAACTTCAAGCTAAAAAAACAAAAACAAAAACAAAAAAAAACCAAAAAACAAGCCGGGCGGTGGTGGCACACGCCTTTAATCCCAGCACTCGGGAGGCAGAGGCAGGCGGATCTCTGAGTTTGAGGCCAGCCTGGTCTACAAGAGCTAGATCCAGGACAGGCTCTAGAAACTACAGGGAAACCCTGTCTCGAAAAACCAAAAAAAAAAAAAAAAAAAAAAAAAAAAAAAAAAAAAAAAAAACAAATAAACTAACAAAACCCCACCTTATTTCAGAAAGGGAAAGCCAGGGCACAGTTACAACAGATTAAAACTAAACAAAAGTCCAACAGTGTAAGAAGCTCAGTGTGAACATGACTTCCACCTTTTCCTGGGCTCCTCCAAGGACTCCATATCTCCACCTCTACCATGGGCAGCACACACAATGTCTCATAGGTTCAGGCTGCCTCCACTCAACAGCTGTTCTTGGCATCCTCCCCCAGGGTACCGAAAGTTCCAAAATACCGCTGCAAGTGGGCACTTCACCAACTCTTCAAGGACTCTGACCCTGCCACATGCTGCCAAGTCTCAGACTTTCTCCACGATCTCTTTATTCCTGGAGCTTCTACTGTAACTGGACCCGAACCTTCACCAGTGGTCTCTCACAGGGCCAAGCCTTAACGTCTCCCCATGACCTCTTCATGCCTCCACAACCAGTAAAGCCTGAGAAACTTTATCCATCACCAGTTAAGCGGCCAGCATGGGGTAAAACCTTGGCTCTTCTGGACCACTGCTTCTGTGTGCTGAACTTGAGGAAACACTTCCCAGAAAATTTTGTCTCAAAGATGCTGGTCTCTCCTTAATCACAGCTGATTCTTCAGCCTCAGCTGCTCAGCATCAATTGGACCAACAAAGCAAAGGCTCCACGTTAGTTGCTATTCATTCAAAATACCGAACAGCCTTAGAGTCTTTAAGGGACTCTCAAACTTTCCTCTAAAAACGTCACAAGCCAGGCCTTCGTTGTCCACGCTGCTCTGCACACTGTGTTCTCAGGTTCCACATCAGCTCATTAAGCTCTGAGTACCCAATAGCTCTTCCATCCCAAAGTCCAAATGGTACCACAGTCCTCCCAAAAACATATGGTCAGGTCGGTCTCAGCAATATGCTCCTCCTTGTATAAATTTCTTAGTTAAGGTTTCTCTGGCTATGATAAAGCAGCATAACCGAAAGCAACTTGGGGAGAAAAGGATTGTTTGATCTCACATTTTCATATCATAGCTCATCATCAAAGTAAGGACAGGAACTCAAGGAAGGTGCCCCAAACCAGGAACTCAAGCAGTAGCCATGGAAGAAACTGATTACTGGCTTGCTCCTCATGGTTTTCTCAATCCAACATTATATCACCCAAGATCACCTGCCCAGGCATGGTGCTGCCCCCAGTGCACTGGGTCCTCCCACATCAATCATCAAGCAAGAAAACGCCTCACAAGTCAGGCAGTTAAGTTTTCCTCTTCCCAAATGAGATCAGCTTGTTTCAAGTAGACAAAAAACTAGCCCGCCCAGCATGATAATTGGTAAATATTATTCTGTGATGAAACATTTATTTGAAGTGAAAAATCTCACTGTTGTACATGAAAACTGAGCCTAAAATAACCACCAGGCTTTTGTTCATGCGTTTGCTCCAACTCTTTGCTCATCATCTCCTGATTGTAATTTGGCTCATCACATAGTTTTGAATAAAAGGTGAGAATGATCTAGTCTATCGCTGTGGATTTGAAATGACTGGTCTTTGTGCCAGCTATAAAACTTTTTGAAATATAGTTTAGCATTTGAGACTGTGTACTGACTCAGTTCCCAGAGAGAGGGTACTTGGTCTGTTGCTAAATAACGTGTATAAGTTCAGAGGGGCTGGCAGTGAGTCTTTAGCATATGGCAAACTAGATTCACAAAGATGATGATGGTGGATGGTGAGCAAATCCCTCACTGCACACCTCTGTGCTATGAGATGAGACAATGTACTGTGTGCTTTATATACTTCAGCTTACCGAGGGAATCATCAGAGCCTTCTGATAAATTGGTTGCTATAAGATCCCTAGTCTATAAAAGAATAAACCGAGTCCCATAAAACTACATTAATCTACAAAAGTCCACTTTCAGGAACTAGAATCTGGCCTAGGTCTATGGGATTATATAGCCAAATCTCTTGAATAGCAAAAAAATACTCCTTGGGTAAGAATGACCCCTCGTCTTTTCCTGGTCACACTGCTTAGCATCAGCAGTCAACTCTGGTCATTCCAGCCCATGTTCTTCATGTCTACTCACCAACAGATAACCACTGTACGGTCTTCATAAATGCAGTTAAGGAGTAGCGCCCCACCCTCACTCTGAGTGGAGAGAGCAATCCCTGTTCCGTGCCACCAGTACAGTTCATTTTAGGTACCAGTAGTGGTAACTGGCTTGACTCCTCCCTTTCTCTTCACACCCTGCTACCTCTGACCGCCCATACATCATTACCTCTTCAACACTTCCACAATGCAGCCACGTGTCCAGTGTCCCTACATCAGAAACCACCAGAAATCTCTTGGGTTTTAGCTTCTCCACTCACTCCACGCTGCTCTGTTTTTTTTTTTTTTTTAAACCTCTTCAGGATGAAATCTCATTCATGTATCTGGCGATCTTCATGCCACCTAATGATGACATCCCGTTGTTCAAACTCCGTCAGCATGACCTTTCTCCATACCCCGTACCTTCATCTCTCAGAGTGACTTGGCTGCTGTTCTCAAAATATATTTGACCCTGCTTGAAAACTCCCAGATGACAACATACTGAGCCTAGAGTACACATATACTGATGTCTCCCTTACAAATAGTTTCTGCATGTCACCCTGGTGGATTCACTTAGGGTTTAGGGGACCATTAAACTGGGTCATCGCCTTCTCTGAAAGTCCTGGTTATGGGCCGTCGTAGCTGTCTTCATTACACCTCTCTTAATCAATCCTTCATCTTACCACACAATGATAATAAACTTTTGAGACTATTAGCTCCCTCAGACTAATTAGCTCCCTTAAAATCAAGGCCCACTCCATTGATAATTGACACGGTGTCTGCCATGAACAAAAGCTTCCCGGATGAAGAGTGGATGAAGGCATGTGAACTTAGTATATCACAAATATCAGAATCTGTACCGCTTTCATAAGCCTCAGTTGTGTGATAGAAGGGAAGTCTGCCAAGCTCCCTAGGTCTTAGCATCTCTATGGAAAATGGAAATCATAAAATCTACCCTTGTGGTGTGTGGACAGCTAAACAAAATTATATAAAAACAGACCAAGTTTCAGAACTTCTACACTATATAACACACTCAAATGATGGATATTATTATGTCTGTCAAGACCCAATGAAAAACATTCATTGTTCTTGAAAGTCTTTGCACACATTCTGATGCTTTCATAAAGACACTGCTGTGTCATGCCTTCCAGACACAGAAGTAAAGCCGTCCCTCTATATCCAAGGAGGATTGGAACCAGGGTCTCCGTAGATGCCAAAATCTATGGATGCTCATGTCCTTGATCTAGGAATGACAAAAAGTTGCATGCAGCTTACAAATACCCTTCCATATATTCTCAGTTGCTTCCAATAACAAATATAATATGCTATGCAAGTCGGTTTTATATTGTTTAAAGAACAAAGACAAAAAATAGTATGTATGTGCTCAGTACATGCAATGCGATTTCACGTATGTTCTGTCCATGATTGATTGAATTCTCAAAAGTAGAATTCAAGAGTAAGGTGGGTTTCCTGACTTGGTAATGTGTGGTCTTGTACTCTAAGTAGATGGTTTGGAAGGTTCTGCCTTTTCCCTATTTATAGCCAAGAAGTCCAACACTTCAGTGGCAAATGATTCTAGGTGAAATGGTTTTCCCAAGCTTTGCTTTCTGCTAGAAATTAATGGTTGCCATTTCCCACCAGTCGTACTGCCCACTGCAGCCTTCCACCGTGATCATGCGTCATACTTCCCTGTGGCACAAATGCCATGAGGAGACGCCAGCATGGCCACATGAAGCACGCTGGGAGACAGCAGAGGGTGGAGGCACGGAGACAGGTGGCGATCTTAAATTAGAAACTGGATCTTAAAGGGGCCAGAAAGAAGGTGACATCCCAGGAAAAGTGTGCCTTCTGTCATCACAAAATGGAAAGATACACTGTCAATCACGTGTTCGTGCGCATGTGCACATGTGTGTATGTGAGCATGTGTATGAGCATGTGTGTGATAACATGCCCTCCCATTTTGCTATTGGCATGGTCATTAAAAACAGGGAACAAGTAAAAACTTGACAAGAGAAGAGGATAGGTGGAAGAAGGATTCGGATGTTAGTACTTGTGTCTAGTTGGAATTTAAGGGGGGCATTGAGTACATATGCTCTAGCAGAAGTTTTAAGGTGGCAGTCAGTACATATGCTCTAATGAGAGGTTTAGCACCCTAATTAACATGTATTAATACATGTATCTAATGGTAGTTTTCAAGTGACATTACCTTGCTCTAATGGGAGTTTTAACTAGTTTTTCCAAAAGCTAAAATCCTCAAGGCTTAAACAAAAATGTTAATATTGTAATGGGTAAGGAGTTTGTATACTATTTTTAAAAATCATTTCCCCCTCCTTTAACAGTGCTGTCCTATGAGCCACATGGTGGAAGGAGGAAGAAAACTGACTTGGTAAGTTGTCCCTTGGCCTCCACATGGACACACACGGACACGCACACACGCACACAAACACAAGTTTTGTAATTGTAAACAAAATTGTTAGAGTATATTTTGTGTCTCCCTTGAAGGCGACTTCTAGAAAAAACACGCCCTAGGCTGCAGGGGGCTCCAGGTGCCAGGAGCCTGACTCAGCAGTGAAGACTTGGGGCTAAGTTGGGTGTCTGGCTGTTCCATCCTGCCCTTGGTGAATCCTTTCTTTGCCTGCCTCTGCATCGCCGCCCCCAAGAGCCCCTGTAAAGTTCTTGGGGGTCGGAAGGGGCCAGTCTCGGGTGGAGGTCTAGCTGGGGTGCCAAACGCCTTGACCTGGCTTCCCCTAGCCGCCGCCATGCCCTTCCACGCCGCCTACCTCTTGCAGGGGATCAGCGCCTTCCTCTCGTCCAGCACCCGCACGCGCTGGTTGAGCCCATCGTAGGACAGCAGGGCGCGGCTGTTGTGCCCGCTGCTCTGCTGGTACAGAACCTGGCGCCCCTCCCACTGCTGGGGCGCCTGGCAAGGCTGCGGGGTCCCCGGTGAGCTTGCTGTCCCCAGGCCGCACAGGCCGCACAGCGCCCAGACCCAGAGGCCACCCAGCAGCCAGGCGCCCTGAGGCCCCCGGACCACCCGGCGGGGAGCATGTGCGTGCATCACGATCAGCCGCCCCAGGGTCAGCCGAGCCCAAGAGAGCGCGGAGGCCAGGCGTGGGTGCGCTGCGCGTTCTCTCGGCGCTGGGCGGAAGGTGAGCTCCTAGACGCCGGGCTCGGGAGCGGTGGCCTCTCCCGCTTTTCCGTTGAGAGGCTCAGAAAGCCGGCCTGGGAAAGCCGCGTGAATAACCCAGGAGCTCTTTCTGCCCTGGCGGCTGCTTACTAAAGCTTGTTTTCACTGCTCTCTGCTGCCAACAGGAAACGCAGCGGCGGTGCTGCCACTAGCATCCTGAAGGGCATTGAGATTTAAAAGGTTTGGGGCGGAGAAGCGGGAACGAGCTGAGCAGGGATACTTTTCTCCAAGAGGTGCAGGATTGAACCCGCAAAGCCTCAGTGGGGCGATTCTACTGGGTCCAGGAGGAAAGAGAGGTGCAGCACTTTCTCTGGCCTCTGTAATTTGTTTATGGCAAAACTGCGACCTGTTTTTTGTTGTTGTTTTGTTTTATAAAACAAATTTTAAGTGTTGTGAAGAAATGACACTAGTGGTCGCTGGGCAATTTCCAGTCTCGAGGCCTTTACATTGCCTCCAAGTCACAATTCAGTGAGACTGTTCTCTGTTCCTGCATGGCAAAGCTTCCAGTCTAGAGGTTTGTGTATCTCAGGGTTTAAATCTGTGTGAACAAATTGGGTTTGTGTTTAAGTAAAGTTAGGATTAGTACTATACAATCAAGTCGTGAGGAGACAGTTTTCTTTTAAAGGCCCTTGCTTTACAAGTTGATTTACATTTGCAATGAATAACAAATGTGTTGAAGAGTGAAGGAGTAGAAAGTGGTTGAGGGTGTTCCTGAGTGAAGGCTGCCTAAGAGTGAGCCCGCCCCAGATGGGTCCCGACCAGGCGAGGCAAACCAGGCTGGCAAACCAGGAGCATGGGCCCCGATAAACGTGGACACTTTGCCACGTGGGCGCCAGATAAAGCAAACACGTCAAATGGGGGTGAGGGAGGGTGCGAATTAAATAATCCCACATTAACTTCAAATAGGGTATACTAAGGTTTTTCTTTATTAAAAGGGAAACTCACAAAACAGGAACGGGGGGGGGGGAGGTCCAACATCTGGGTGTGGAGTGTGGGAAGAGAGGGGCAAGAGGGCGGGACCTCGGCTTTTTTGTATCCAAAGCCAAGCCTCAATCTGGTCCAGCCTTTCAAAGGCCTTGGCTGAAAGAGGTTCCCCATCAGAGAGGTTCCTGTGACTTGAGGTGGGTGGGTAGATGCTTCCTGCCTCCCCCTCTCCAGGGGACATTTGCCAAAGAACTCTGCAGTCCTAAGTTTCAGATGTACCACGGTTGAGGAAACCTGGTAGAGTGGAGAGTTAGGAGAAGGGGTCTGAGGGCATAATCCTGGAGAGCAGCAGGCATTTAAGTAGGAAGAGAAGGGAGCACAGAGGGACCAGCAGGGAGTCACCCCCAGAGAAGCACTCAGCTGGAGAACAATGGCTTTAGGGCTAGAACTAGAATCACAGCCTTTTTGGAGGGCAGGAAAACAGAAAGAACATTTGACAGTGTCCTGAGTCCCTTCACTCTGTTACACAGTCTATAAAACACAAGGGACAGACTGTCAGCTGGCCTGATAGGGTTGCAGACAGCATTCCCCCAGGCTGAGGGTGAACTAGGGGTGAGCTCATCAATAAGATCTGGCTCTATCCCTCTGCCCCAAATGCCTGTCTTAACATCTCCTTTTCCTGTTCTTTCCGGGTTGGGATGAACCTGGGGCCCCACTCTTGCTCCGTAAGTACTCTACCTATGAACTACATTCCCAGTCTCTCTGTATTAAAGAATAGGCAATCAGATAACATCAGGAAAGCCCATGAAACCTTGAGGTGAAGTGGTGAGGAGCCTGCATAGTTAAATATGTAACAAGTTTGAATTGGCTGCCTAAGAGTGAGCCCTCCCCAAGGATGCCTCCCTGACAGCTCAGGGGAAAGTGGTGGGAAGTCCTGAGTCTCTTGCTCCCATTGGGAAGTTAACATGAAAACTTGGTTGCTCAGTGAGGGGTTTAAACTTGGGATTTCGCCACTGGAAAAGTCCTTAGATATTGTTTGGGCCACCCCCTCTACTTGATATTTTCCTGGCATGGTTTGACATCTTTGGAACTAGAGACCCATTCTGTAGGAAACCGGAATACCTATTTCGATTGGCCTGAGGGAACGCTGCGGCAGCTTCCAAATAGTGTCAGAACGCTAAGGTGAATTAATGTCTTGAAAGTACTTGTCCCCACACCTTACCCAGTAAAGAGGACAAAAGCATTTGTGTTTTGTTTTGCTCCATGTTGCCCAGCTGTTTTAATCCTCAGCCAGATTTACAGCTAAGCTATCTTAACGAGTCTCAGCTTTGAAGAGGCAAGAGAACGTCCTTAAGCCTGGATTTCAAGTTCAACCACAGCTTTAAAGATTAAGATCCAGGAACCATGTTTTCTTCTTGTTCGTGGGGATAGCAAATTTACACCAGAAGCCTTGCTGTCTGACTGCCAGACATTTGCTAGAAGCTTGCATAAGTAACACCTCTTTTCTGGGAATAGTGAGACCAGTGTTGACTTTGCTGCCTTTCTCATGCAAATAAGAAAGTAAACCCAATCCGTACACTTGCTTTCCAAAGCCAGTGTATTCTTACTCAAGGAAAATAGTCTATAGTTTATAAAAGACCAGACTGTTGGATTAGGAAAATGTGTTGTCTTAAGTTGGCTTTGTTTTTTCCTGGCTTCCACTCCTGTTGGGCTCAGGAATTAGTATTTAGAGAAAGGAAGCAAGCAAAGAAACTTCTCCAACCCAAGGATGCTCTTGCATCCCTGGGCAGTTCTAAGATCCTGGAGCACGCACAGACCAAATGGCTGGTAAAACTTGAGCCAGAACTAAGTCCAGAGGCCACAGAACTTCAGTAGCAACAACAGCAACAAGAAACCCCACACAACCGGGGGCGGGCTCCCGGAGGCTTATATAAACTGTCCCTTGGTGCTGGTTCCAACACCTAGCTGGGCTTTCTAGGGTCCACACTGCTCTCACAACTCTCGCCCCCTACCGGAAAGGAAAAGCAAAAGTTTCTAAATTAAAGGGCGATAGCAGGGTCACGTGGCTCCAGTTCTCTACTTAGGGAAACTTTAAGGCCAGCTGAGCCTTTTCTTTAAAGAGAGAGTTTTTTCTCTCTTTAAAGTCTTTCCTGCAGCGTCTCGTACCGAGTGTCCCAAATGACTGAATACAAGATGTTCATTTTCTTGATCTGAAGGAAAAGGGACTAGCCACTCTAAAAAGGGAGGGACTTTGGGGGAATCGCTGCCCAGTGGCAGAGATGAGGTCAGCGCTTCTGCTCGAGAGGCAGGGGGTGGAGCAGCGAAGTTGGGAGCCGACTCTGCGCTCACAGCTGCCAAGGCAGCTGAGCCCACGTCAGGGGACGAGTCTGGATAAATAGGGTCCCGCAATGGCCGTGTCCGGCTGCGCTCCGAGCTGCGGGGTCCGAGACTGGAGCTTCCGGCGCGGGTCGGTGCTCTGGAGGTTGAACGCTGGCGCTACTGGTGCTCTCTGTGCCCAGGGGCTATCAGCGGCCAAACCCCAGAACTATCCATCAGTGGGGACCTGCAGAAAAGCTCACCCGCTGCTCCTAGGTAAAGAGATAGGAAGAGCAGGGGGACTGGAAGAGAAGGGCCCTTCCTGCCAGCAGCAGCGCGGGAGGACAGTGCCATGCTCCTCTCCATCCTGGTGGCTTTGTGCCTGTGGCTGCGCCTGGCGCTGGGCGTGCGGGGCGCGCCCTGCGAGGCTGTGCGCATCCCCATGTGCCGGCACATGCCCTGGAACATCACCCGGATGCCCAACCACCTGCACCACAGCACGCAGGAGAACGCCATCCTGGCCATCGAGCAGTACGAGGAGCTGGTGGATGTGAACTGCAGCTCTGTGCTGCGCTTCTTCCTCTGCGCCATGTATGCACCCATCTGTACCCTGGAGTTTCTGCACGACCCCATTAAGCCCTGCAAGTCTGTGTGCCAGCGCGCACGCGACGACTGTGAGCCTCTCATGAAGATGTACAACCACAGCTGGCCAGAGAGCCTGGCCTGCGACGAGCTACCCGTCTATGACCGAGGAGTGTGCATCTCTCCCGAGGCTATAGTCACGGACCTTCCAGAAGGTAAGGCAAGAGGAGGTACCCCCAGAGAGAGTCCAGGGGTCGACACAATCACGTGAGAACCAGGCAGCCTCACGTACAGCTGACCAGTTCCTGTACCATCACTGTTCAGAGTCTTGAGGACAGTGGGAGGTAGGGAAGATTACTTTGCAGAGATTCCTCAAGGCAGGGAGATGTGCCTAACTCCCTGAAGAACGGAGGGGGGGGGGGGGCGTAAACCACTTAGGCGTTTTTATTTAAGGGAGATAGCAGAAACAATAGTCAGGCAAGCAGATGGTGTTAAGCCCCTCCTGTCCTTACCTAAGGCTTGAATCAGTCCCACTATGTGGTGGTTAATACACTCTCATTTAGTGCTGGGTGGAAGTTCTTTCTCAAAGAGCAAAAGTAATTCTCAATCCCTGCAAGGACTAAAGTTTTTAAACGTAGTCGCCCTGTAAATTGGATAAACTCCACTCTGTTCCTATGTTGTGGTCACTGAGCCCAGCACTGCCTGCACGTTGACAAATCCGACCACTGTGTCACTTCCTGCTCTTCCCACCCCTGCTGGTTTACTGGTTTTGTTGGAAAGAGCTCTCTGAATTCACTTCTGGAATGAAACCTGAGAACAGTGTTGCATTATTTTACCGAGGCTTCTCCTAAGTCAGATCGTGGCTATCAAAAGAGACTGGGTCCAGAATGTGAATCAAAGGGGGCTGGTGTGGTTTATGAGCCTTGCTTTAAACTCCTCTCTTACTGAGAATATGAGAAAAAAATTAAATTAGATAACTGCTTAAATCTCATAAATGCCTGGGAGTTATGTTTAGTTTGGGCAATGCAACTTCAGATTGTTTCTGCATGGCAGTTAGAGATGGCAACGCGGGAATAGTCTGGTTGTTCTGCTAGGAGAACCGCCAACTTGTCTACTTGGAGCAACAGTATTGGGATGGTTGGGGTGGGTGAGATTGATACAGGTCGGTGTAATGGATGTTCATTCACACCAAGTTCTGCTTGAGTCAGCAAATTCTTGACTCACAGACTTCTTTCTTAAGCCTGAGTGTCATGAGCAAAGTAGGTGACAATCACGTTATTTTTACAGTGGTAACATTGTGTTGGATGTTTGTGTTGGCTTGTAGCCTTTGAGGATCCCTTATGCAATCTGGATTAGGGAACACAGTCGTTGACTACACCCCGGGGCCCTGTTTGTTTTTCAGATGTGAAGTGGATAGACATCACACCAGACATGATGATGCAGGAGAGGCCCTTTGATGCGGACTGTAAACGCCTGAGCCCAGGTGAGTCCCCGCCTCAGGCACCCCTTGCTTTCTTCCCGCAGTGATGTCTCTTCCCCACTTCCCATGTGCTTTTATGTCTCTTTTAGATCGGTGCAAGTGCAAAAAGGTGAAGCCGACTTTGGCAACATACCTGAGCAAAAACTACAGCTATGGTAAGTCTTCGGATAATGCCATTTGCTCTGGGGACTTGGCACACCACGGCACTGAAATCACATCAGGCTGAATGTACTAGTCAAGGGAAGAGAAAGGATGGATTTTCTGGCTGTTGTGGTTGTTCGTTATATGGTTTCTGGAACTCTCAACAACAACTATAAAACTTCTTGCTCTTCTGGGTACATCAAAGAAAAAAACAAAATAAATCACTCACATAAAAATGGTCTCCGTGACCGTTTCTGCTGTGCAGAAAGTGGCAGGGAGGGGGCAACTCTTCTCTTTCTCAGTTGTGCCGCTATGGGAAGGACGAGGGTGCCCAGCAGGATTTGGTTATCTGAAGGTCAGAGGACAAAGGGCGAACTGTGTGGCTTTTTCCTCATCAATAGTTACAGACGCTTAACACTCCTCTCTTTTACTTGAACAAACCATGTAGTACTTCATCCAAAGGAAAAACAAATCAATCATGGTATTTTAAAAGTTTTAAGTATTTTTAATTCTACTCTCATCATTTGCAATTAAATTGAGTTGTGTTCTTTTAAAATATGTACTTGAGATCTGAGGCAATTCAATTGCTTGCACTAGCACGTACATGCATCCACCTACATGTGACACACACACACACACACACACACACACACACGAAAAGAAGAAAAAATAAAAACAAATCGAGTGTCTACTTGGGTTATTTAATCTTTTGTTGCATTTCTTAAATTACTTCCCCTAAAATAACAAGAACAAAGAAATAACAGGTAAAGTCGTTTCTTTGTCAGCTTGGTTTTCGTATTTTAACTGAAATTGTGTATCGGTAAGAAGCTTTCGATTATTTACCATGTAAGAAAGTAGGGAGGTACAGAAGTCTGGAAAAATAACCTGCAGTTCAGCTGTCCGATTTGAGAGTCAGAAATAACAATATAGACAACTCAACAACAGAAAATTTCATTTTTTCCGTGTAGCTTTTTTTTCCTTTCTTGAAATGTGTTCCATGAAGCTGTTGTCTTAATGTTGGCTGCTTTGTTCCTTGTGTGCCAAGATCTGGCCCCTGGGTCTACCCAGAGCTATCTAACCCCCACTACCATTATCCCTGGGGTGCCAGGTTTTAGTTCCCCCTTGGCGATGAACTGCTCAGTTGATACACGTTTGGATCCTTCTTAGGCCAGCTTCCTAGGGTGAATTCAAAACAGACTTGTGTTGGGCTGATCAGCGACTCCGCTAGAATACTAAGTAGCAAGGATCCAACGAATCTGAAACTTAAAACGAGACCAAGGTGATGACCTGAACATCCACCTGTAATAACAATCTCATGTCCACTCGCCCTGGGCCTCCCTGTCAGTTTGTGACGTAAATGAACAGAGAACAGCAGCTTTCAGAGACGCCTTGCAGTTGGAAACTGTTCCTGTTAGGTCGCACGCTGTCTAAACATTCAGAAATGAGTTCAGCCTGGACGATAGGAGGATTTTTTGGTGGTTAGAGAAAAGCCAGCGCTCTGTGGGAACCTGGCAGTTATGACTAATGTTTTCCAGTAAAAAGAAAGTCAAATACTAGATGAGTAACTGAAGGAATCCAAGCTTTACCTTGTCTTCCAAATCAGATCATATGGTCATCCTCCAACTCATAAGAGGGAAATAGAAACAGATACAAATGTTTACATGCAAGTTTTGGTAACCTGTAAGTCCAGGCTAATGCTGGCCTTCTGATTCCCCTTTTATTTTGTGATGTGATTCATGAATTTCAAGAGAATGTTGGCAAAATAGGATGCTTTGCATGTAGCAGTGTGTGCTTTCTGACTGCACCAGGGCTGCTCGGACATGACCATGATTACAGGAGTAGCGCTTTAAGAGAGGCTCTGGATTCGGCTCTAAAGCACTGTCGGGTTCCCCCCACCAAAGACTTCGATAACAACAGTTACTTGGGTTTTAAATTGCAGTTATTCATGCCAAAATAAAAGCCATCCAGAGGAGTGGTTGCAGCGAAGTAACAACCGTGGTGGATGTGAAAGAGATCTTCAAGTCTTCCTCACCCATCCCTCGAACCCAAGTGCCCCTCATCACAAATTCCTCCTGCCAGTGTCCACACATCCTGCCCCATCAAGATGTCCTCATCATGTGCTATGAGTGGCGTTCAAGGTAGGTTCCAGGGAGCAGGGGAACTGGACATGGTGCGTGAATCTCACTTAGCTGCCGTGGTCGTAAAGAACCATGCCGGTTGTCACTTAAAGAATATTTTAGTAGATTTTTTTTGGATGTTGTGTTTTTTAAATATAATTTTATTCAATATCTGAACATTCTAAATTTCCAGGTAATAGAATAAGAGAAATTTAGGAAAATATTTTAAGTAGAACCTTTAAAGACCTATTTCAGAATCCACTAGGTGATTTAAAATACATGAACAAGTCAATTATTCTGAGTGAGAGCAGTTACTTTAATTCGTTTTATCAGCCCCATCATGAAGAGGTCTGACTTTTAAAGTCGTGTCCAGTGCTCAGAGGCTACCTCACAGTCATCCTAGGCTAAAGTTCTATGTGTTTCCTGCTGTATACTTTCAAGTCCCTTTCTTAGAACATTGCACACACACACACACATGCACACCTAGAAACTTTAAGATTATTTCTGAATCTGAGAAGATATAGTGTCAAACCCAGTCATTACAAAGCAAAGCACAGTTGAACACACACACACACACACACACACACACACACACACACACACACACCCCTCTCCTGGGGAGTGCTCATCTGCTCAGTTCTCTCCCCAGTCATTCTTTCATCCCATCAGTACATTTCCTAGAATACAGAGGTGAACTTTTCAGCTCTTGTCCCATGCATGACAGACGCCGTAATTTACAGGAATTTTATCTAGGAAAAGCACACCTTTTTATATAACACCCACCCACCCCCACTTTTCATTCTCTCGCATTCATGCTTATCTGTTACTTTTTGATAAAGCCTAGGGCTCCATCCCTCTAAACTTAAAAAGCAAATGCGTCTTTGGAAATGTCATAATTTCAATGCACAGTTGTGTATTCCATCAGTTGTTGATCGCTCTGCCATAGGGCTGCAAGTTCTCAGCTTTAAAACTGCCTTTCCGCTTACAACTGTTTCTCTCAAGCGGTGGCCAGCGCCTGGACTCTTCATTAGGTTTATATGTGCCCTGGCACAGCAGGGTTCAGTTGAGGCCACGCTGTGTTATTAGTCGTTCAGTTCTTTCTGAGCAGATGAGTGGATTGTAGACTCAGCCAGTGCAACTATTTTCAGATGACTGGGATTTTTGTAAAGAATACATTTAAAGTAATTAGAGATCTACCTTATGAAGAGATACAGAACTGGCATAAAGCTACTCTTTTTGAAACCATGTAGTTTAAGGATAGACATAGAGATAAAGCAAAGGAAATTCTTTTATTTATCTTCAGTGCTGAGGAGTGTACCTAGGGCCTTGAGTGCTCAGTGAGCCAAGTTCTCTATTACATAGTTAAGCCTTCAACCCTCAATTTGCTTTATACTTTAAGCCATATAGGCTGACCTTGAGATTATTATATAGCCCAGGCAGACCTCAGACTTACAACCTTCCTCCATCAGTCTCAATTCTAAATAGCAGGAGTTATAGGCCTGTGAGAAACAGACCCAGCTAATGGAAATATTCCTGAAAACAATTACAACAAATAAAAGAATATTTTATGATGGAAATGTTATAAAACAATAGCATATGAATGCATTAGTTAAAAATATATTTATTTAGAAAAAATGTCTGTTTTTCACTGTATTAAGAAGCACATTTATAATGTATTAAATTGGTGAACATTTTAAAAACCCATGGTCAGAAAGGACAAAACTGGTTAATTAAGAATATGGCAAATGAAATGCAAAGTGCTTGATAAGCACAAAATCAATGCAAGAAATTGCATGGGAAAATGTCAGTGCACATTGTGACTGCATGAAATGTTGTGCACAATAGTCACAAACGCAAGTAGAAAAGGGCATGCCTCTGTAATGGATATGGTGAAAATGGAGACATTATTCTCTGAAATTACCAGTTAAAGTTTTAAGAACACACTGCATAAATGTGTGCATAAATCTACGTGGAAAATTTCCATAAGTACAAACAGTAAATAAACATTAAATTTTACCTTTGTATTTCCCAAGTTCAAATAAACAGATTCTACTTTTATTAGTATTTTAATGTTAGTGAATTAGATGAAAAAGAGGCTACTTTAAATATGATTGGTACTCTATTGAAAATCCTTTTTAAAAAGATTTGCTCATTTTTACTTTGTGTGTGTGGCTGTTCTGCCACATGCATGTCCATGAATCATATATGTACCATTCCTAGGGAGAGCAGAAGAGGGCGTTACATCCTTTGGAACTGGAATCAGCGGCTGATTGTTGGCCTCTGTGTTGTGCTGGGAACTGAACTCAGATCCTCTGCAAGAGAAGTTGGTTCTCTTAACAACTGTACCACCTCTAAAAACATAAAAACAAAAGGCCCCGTTTGGGCCAGCATTCTAGTTTCAGAGCCCATCTACAGGAAGCAGTGAGCCAGTGCACACTATTCTGGGCAAGGATATTCAACACAGCAAGAGTGATGTGAGATAAACAAATGGAAGCAGAGAACAGCTAAGTAGGTATCCATAGTTGTACTATATATAGATCATAGTTTATTTTGTGTTTTCTAATCATCCCAGGAAACAACTGTAACAATGAATAAAAATGTAAAGAATGGTTTACATATGCAGTGTGATCACAGAAACATATAGGAACAAGAAAAAAAAATCCATGATTTACTAATAGTAGACATACAGGTTATGGGGATAAGAGTTATTTGAAAACAAGTATGATTTTATGCATTAGTACATGTTTTACTTTTATAATCTAAATTTAATTGCCAATAAATTTACTTTTTTTTCCCCCTAGGATGATGCTTCTTGAAAACTGTTTAGTTGAAAAATGGAGAGATCAGCTTAGTAGAAGGTCCATAGTAAGTATAATTAAGAACGTGGTGGGCCTGGGTAGAAAGGACTGTAAGAAAATTCTATAGATTGGGTATTTTCCTACAATGTCTTCTCCCCAAGCTCTCACAAGAGCAAGCAATGGCAAAAAGCACCTGTCTTTTAAATGTGCAGTTGAGAATCACACATAATTTCCTCAGAACTGTTATCAGCAGCTGTTATGCAACTTCACTGTTGAGGCAGTGTGCTCCAATATAAGGCACCTGTTATTTCCAGGTTCAATTAGGCATCTTCCTTTTTTTTTCCCCAAGGCAGGGTTTCTCTGTAGCTTTGGAGCCTGTCCTGGAACTAGCTCTTGCAGACCAGGCTGGCCTCAGAATCACAGAGATCTGCCTGTTTCTGCCTCCTGAGTGCTGCCTGGCTGCACTCTTCTTTCTTATTGTATTACAACTTAGTTAATAAAGTAAACAATAAAAATTCAGTATTCACTGGTGTTGAAATGAACATATATTTGTAGATATGTAAATATTTCTAAAACTTATACACAACTAATCATACTATACTACACTTAAAATAATGTAAGCTATGTCTCTAAATAATCATAAGCAAAAGCAATTCATTTATGGTAAATGCATAATTTTAATGGTAATATCACTCCCACATTGATAGATATGTTAGAGTTAGAATATTCTCCCCACCGCAGATGAAAATCATCTACAATTAAAAGTGGCAACTGGTTTGGAATTTTTAAATCTACTTTGGTCCTCAAAATAAATAGAATTTATACTTTAGTTTCAAAAAAGAAATCATTCCTGTCCAGTTTTTCAGTTTGGATATTTAAAAATTTTTAAGCAAGTTAAAAATAACTTAGGGAGAAAACAGCTAAACACTGAGCATGTCTATAAAATAGAACTAAACATCATTTTGTTAGACTTGGGCTAAAACTCTATCAGAGACTTGGGAGTTACTCAGCAAGTATGTGCACAGTAATGAGAAGGAATATTCTAACAGAATTGCATTTCCAGTTTCCAAGACAAAAATATAATTGAAAAATCAACAGAGAAAGAAATTAAACATCTGGCCTCTGTGCTTCACACGTGTGTACATACACACCAAAATAACACATACACAGATACATACATGCATACATACATACATACATACATACATACATGCATGCACGCACACATACCTGCCACAACTTTTACTCTCAGGGAAACTTAATTACCCATAAGATGATTCATTCCCCAGTGGTCTGGGCATTGTAGTCAGCTACAACAGCTCTCCTTTATCTGCCTCTCTGTGTCTCATGTTTTAGTTTTTGTTTGTTTGTTTGTTTGTTTTCCTGCAGGCATTCACAGTTCAAAAATACAAAATAATACATTTTGAGAGAGACAGCTTTTATTATAGTAAATGGATGCAATAATTTTATTCTTGATATCATTATCTTTTACTGTGCCTAACATATTAGTTAAACTTTACCATAGGTGCGTATATACAACGAAAGTTACAGCATCTATATATAGAGCACCGTGCTGTGCATGGTCAGCATTGTGCACATGGGGTCTTGGAAGATCCAGTGAAGAAGGGGAAATCACTAATTTTGTTTTCCTTTGGATAATTGAAGTAATTCCTTCAATGCAGTCAATAACTGGTTTGCCGGAAGGCTACATAGACTTCTGCTTTTCGTGACAGCAGCACTATTTTAGAATGCTTTGTTGTATAGAGATACTATATTCTGAGGGTGGCCATTAGAAGCACACAGGTGAGGGGCATGAGCTGTAGAAACAGATGGGGGACTTTAAATTCTGGCAAGGACTTTCAGCGGCTCTATGTACCTCTGAAAATAATATCTACGTGCTTATTTACTGGTTGTGAAAACGATGCCGAGAAGAGCTTCAAAGAAATGAGTTGAGTATTTAGACTTCTTTGCATACAGAGCTCTTTCCAGTCATGGAAGCCTAAGTGCCCAACCTAGGGAATGCACAGTAATGGCCGCAATATTACAGTGTAACCGCGCTAATGTGAAACCTCCTGCGTCCGGTCTTGTATCAGTTACACTGCATAAAAGGGTGCCGTGTATTTGATAGTTACATCTACAAATTGCCTCCCAGCAGTGGGAAGAGAGGCTCCGTGAACAGCAGAGGACAGTGCAGGACAAGAAGCGAACAGCCAGCCGCACCAGTCGCAGTAACCCCCCCCAAGCCGAAGGGAAAGCCACCCGTTCCCAAAGCTGCCAGCCCTAAGAAGAACGTCAAAGCTAGAAGCGCCCCCAAAAAACCAAACCCGAAGAAAAGTGCAAGTTAAGTACTTTCCCAGATGGAGCCACGCGTACAGGATTAGGCAGTACTGCCCCAGACAGCCCACAGACGGTCACACGCCACTTGCCTTAAGGACTCACTCCAGTTCTCTGTATACACACATCTTGTAGCACTTTTTAAATGATAGCTTCCGTTTTTCTCTTTAAGCCACACAGCCCCGTGGGTGGTTGGTCCTCTGGAATGGAAGGAGCGAGAGGGGAACGCTGGTGCACAGGTTTGCACTCAGGGTGGCCTGTGTGCATACTCTGTGACCTTCATGAGGTGGGAAACGTGCTTCTGTTTTGAGAGTTTGACCCTGATATGTACATTTTAAGTTCATTATAATATGTCAACAAAACAGTATTTTTGACAAAAAAAAATTTTATTTCCTTTGACTTCTGTTAGGAAGTTAGTGATTGAATGTGATCAAAAATATGCTTTTGACGAAGGCAGGAAAGTGATACTTAATAGATATTCATGTGCAAACAAGCAGATATTTTTTCTGATGAATGGGGTTTTGAAAAATTAGAGGTACAGGAAATCGTCAGACTTTCAATGCTGTCTTTAGCCAGAAACTTTGAAAACTAAGCTAACAATGACAAATAAAAAGGAGAGGCAGACTGGCAAGGCCTACGTTCTTATTGTCTGGATGCCATACCATGCTGAAGATGCTCTGATCAAAATGCTTCTCACCAGTGTCCTGTGAGCCACACCATGAAAAGTATGCTTTTTCCCCCTTTATGAGTCAGGCACCAAGGAGCAGGTTAACCTGATACGAGAGCTGGGGCACTCATCTCACGCCCGGGACATCTTAGTTCTTCCGATCACAAATAGGACAGGATATTCTCTGTGTGCTTGCAGGTCCACACATTCACGTCTGTGGAGCTGTGGTGCCTGCAGTGCCCAACCTGGTTCATACTATGCCATGCCGTGGGCACTGCACTCACTGTTATCTTGGTCCAGGGTGCAGAGACCACTTAGGTACTCACTACATATGGAATTAGCAGAACAATATGAAAGCTTAAGACTTAGATTTACCGTTGGCCCTGCTTGTCAGAGAAGTAAGTGACTTGTCACACCCATAGTCATTAGACACTGAGATGATCACAGCAGGGGCAAGAGGTAAAACGGTTCTATCGGGAAGTATTAAGTATACACTGATTGCCTCCTGAAGGCTAAACTTTGTTTGCATTGTGACCCTAAGGTGATAGCTGAAGAAACACAAGAGCACCAATAAAACACAAAGTATGTGATCCTGCTGTGTAAAATCTGACCCATTGACTCCTAGGAAATCTGGATAGGTATTTCATATAGCATCTAAACTCTAAGATCTCTGGACAAGTCATTAAGCACTATTGATAGCCCATGCAGCCTCCTAGCAAAAAGAGGATTGATTGACAGAGAACAGTAAGCAATAGAACTCAGCACACTATGTAGGAAAAAAAAAGGGAAAATAATTCAATAAAAATATTTAAATATAGTATCTCTCTCCTGGGCTCCATATTTCATCCCATACCTCTTGCTCCTTTATCAGAGGCCAAGGTGGCCCTAGCAACAAAAGGTAAGACATCACCCCCGGCCCACTAACACTTATTAAAGCCTGCCCAACAATCCCAGACTGCAGCACCTCCCCTGGGCTCCATATTCTGGCAAACACCTTAAGCAGAACACTTCTGCTTAACCCAAAGCCAGGCAGATTCTAGGGATCCACGGTGAAACAGTGCCCACAGCCAGCTAACACTCTCTGAAGCTGGCCCAACAGCCTCCAATAGCACCCCACCCCTGAACTCCATATCCCAGGCCACAACTTTGCTAGAAATCATCTGCTGTGTGGCAGGCATGCTGAATTAGGAATCTCTGAGACCATCCAAGTACCTAGAATCCCAGAGACCACAAAGATACTTGGAACCACAGAGGCAATATTGGTACTCAAAATCCAGAGGTCCTTTAGGCCACAAAAAACCCACTGGAGACACCCTGTTAAAACCTGAAGAGTTGCTAGTCATTAGAACTCCTGGCCACTTAGGCCAAAAAACCAGAGAGGGAACAGAAACCAAGCAACAAAGCACCCATCCAAAACAAAGACAAACTTAGGAACCAATTTTACTATCCTAAAGAATGACACCCCCAAAAAAAGATATAAGAAGCTTATAGAAGACCAAATAGATTGGACCAGAAAAAAAGTTCCTATACCACATAACAAAACACTAGACCAATAATCACTCCAAACCAAGATGACTAAATGCCAGTATAAGAACAAAATCAACAACAGGAAAAGCAACATGTCACCACCAGAGCCCAGCTATCATACAACAATAAGACTTGAACAATCCAGTGCAGGTGAACCACAAGAAAACAACTTTAAAACAAACTTCACAAAGATGACAGAGGTCCTTTAAGAGGAAATGAAAAAAAAATCCCTTAAAGAAGGACAAGAAAGTCAAGGAAAAAATGAACAGGTGAAGGAAACTGTTCAAGACCTAAAATTCCTGAAAATGAGAATAGAAGCAAAAACAAATCCACAATCAAAGGGAATTCTGGAAATGGAAAGTCTAGATAAGCAAACAGTAACTACAGATGTTGAAGATATGACATGAAAAATAAATTTGTTGATCAAAGAAAATATTTAATCTAAAGATTTCCTAATACAAAACACCCAGGAAAACTGGAACACAAGGAGAAGACCCGACCTAAGAATAGTAGGAACAGAAGAAAGAGAAGAATTCTAACTCAAAGGCCCAGAAATATATAGTCAACAAAATCATAGAAGAAAATTTTACTATCCTAAAGAATGACACCCCTAAAAAGATATAAGAAGCTTATAGAACACCAAATAGATTGAACCAGAAAAAAAGTTCCTATACCACATAACAAAACACTAAACACACAGAACAAAGAAAGAATATTAAAAGCTGCAGAGAAAGAAGGCCAAGTAAAAAAGCAGACCCATTAGAGTTACACCTGGCTTCTCAATGGAGACTCTAAAAGTCAAAAGGGGCCTGGATGGATATCTTGCAAACTCCAAAAGACCACAGATGCCAGCCCAGACTACTATCCTCAGCAAAATTTTCAATCACAATAGATGAAGAAAACAAGATATTTTATGACAGAGTCAAATTTAACCAATATCTGCCCACAAATCTAGCCCTACAAAAGGTACTAGAAGGAAATCTCTAACCCAAGGATATTAATTACACCCACAAAAACAAGGCAATAGATAACCTCACACAAAACTCAAAGAAGGGAAACACACATATGTATGTGTGCATGCATGCATGCTCACAAGCGAGCGTACACACACGCGCACAAGTACCCACCACCACCAACACTACCACCAAAATAACAGGAATTAAAAATAATTATTCATTAATATTTCTCAACATCATTGGAATCAACTCCCCAATAAAAAGACACAGGTTAACAGAATAATAGGAAAATATGCTCTCATTCCTTCTGCCTTGCATACAAGAACACCACATTTCAACACAAAAGATAAACAAATTACCATACAGTAAAGGGTTTGAAAAAGATTTTCCAGTCAAATGGACCCAAGAAGAAAGCTGATGCAGCTATTTCAAATTCAAACAGAATAGACTTCACACTAAAATTAATCAAAAGAGATAGAGAAGGATATTTCATATTCAAAAAAATCCACCGAGAGGACACTGTAATATTTAACATCTATGCCAATATTTGTACAAGAAACATTACTAAAATGTAAATCATTTATTGACCCTCACACATTTATTGTGGGAGACTTCAATACCCCACTCTCACCAATGGACAGGTCATCCAGACAACAACTAAACAGAAATAATGGAGCTAACAGACGTTATTACTCAAATGGACCTACCAGATATCTACAGAACATTTCACCCAAACACGAAAGAATATACTTTCTTCTCAGCACTTCATGAAACATTCTCCAAAACTGAACAAATACTCAGTCACAAAGCAAGTTTCAACAGATGCAAGGAAAGTGACATTACTTCTTGTACCTTATCAGATCACCATAGATTAAAACTGGATTTCAAGAACAACAGAAACAACAGAAAGTCTACAAACTCATGGAAACTGAATAATTCACTTCTGAATAAAGGAAGTCAAGGAAGAAATTAAAAAACAACTTTGTAGAATTAAATGAAAATGAATGCACAACATACTCAAACATATGGGACACAATGAAAGTAGTGCTAAGAGGAAAGTTCAAAGCTTTAAGTGCCTTCATAAATAAACTAGAGAGATCTCATACTAGTGACTTAACAACACAAACAAAAGCTCTATAACAAAAAGAAGCAAACATGCCCAAGACGAGGAGAAGGCAGGAAACAATCAAACTCTGAGTGCTAAAATCCTAAAATCACTAAAATAAAAACAAAATTGGAAACTCTAGAAGAAATGGACAATTTTCTCAATAGAATCTCTTAACAAAGTTAAATCAATATCAGAAGAAAAACTTAAACAGACCAACGACCCCAAGGAAATAGAAGCAGTCATTAAAAGTCTCCCAGCCCCCACCCAAAAAGCCCAGATTCAAATGGTTTCAGCCAAGAATTCTACCACACTTTCAAAGAAGAGCTAATAACAATGCTCAAATTATTCCACAAAATAGAAACAGAAGAAACATTGCCAAAATCTTTTTATGAGGCCACAGTCACCCTGATATGCAAACCACATAAATATTCAACAAAGAAAGAAAATTACAGACCAATTTTCCTCATGAACATTGATGCAAAAATACTCAATAAAATATTCACAAACTGAATCCAAGAACATATCAAAAAGATCGCCTATACCACAATCAGTATGCTTTGACCCCAGAGATGCAGGATGGTTCAACATCTTGAAAACTATTAATGTAGTCTACCACATTAAATTAAGCTCGAAAAAAAACCACATGGTTATTTCATTAGATGTTGAAAAAGCTTTTGACAAAATTCGACATCCTTCCTCATAAAATTCTTGGAAATATCAGAGATACAATGGACATAATAAAGGCAATATACAGCAAGCCAATAACCACCATCAAATTAAATAGAGAGAAATGTAATGAACTCCACTAAAATCAGGGCCAAGACAAGGCTGTCCACTCTCTCCATATCTATTCAACATAGTACTTGGAGTTTTAACTTGAGCAATAAGACAACTAAAGGAGATAATAAAAGGGGTACAAACTGGAAAGGAAGAAGTCAAAGTATTGCTTTTTGGAGATGATATGGTGTATACAGAAATGATCCCAAAAATTTTACCAGGGAACTCCTATAACTGATAAACACATTCAGCAAAGTAACTGAATACAAAATAAATGCAGAAAAATCAGTAGCCTTCAAGTCACAGAGGTCAATCTACCTCTACCTCCCAAATGTTGGGATTAAAGGTGTGTATTACCACACCCAACTACTTCCTTTTTTCTTTTTTACTTTTAAGAACTTTAACCTTTAGCCTGCATATATTTTTAACACACTGTAAACCATTTAGATGTTTTCTTTGACTCTGAATCTTTCTTTTACTGTATATCTCTCTTTTTGTGACCACATGAGTCTTTAATTTACCAAACAATATCGGTAGGACTAAAGCCGTGACTTTGGTGGCTGGATCCAGCCCATTCCTTAGCTTTCCAGCCTCATGGCAGAGGTACCGGCTGTACCATTTTTATTGCCACAACTCTAAGGCATCCAGCAAGCAAGCTGCAGCATTCTGCTCACAGACCACAGTCAGTTGGACCACCTGCCTGAAAGAGTCAGAGTTTGCCCTGGCAGGATGGCCCAGAAAGCCAGCATTTTAAAACAGCACAGCTTTTTTCCTGCTATGGCCAAAAACCGAAAAACACGTGTTCAGCTTTTCATCAACACCATTTAAGTCTTTCGTGGCAGGACCTCTTAAAAGAGCTGCAGGATTTTGCAGCTAAAGCTGAGTCAGGAAGCCTCTCTTCGATGAGAGTGTTTTCTTGCCTCTAGCAAGCAGAGAAGACCCGAGAAATTGCTGCCACCAAGAAGCCATGCTTTACTCTACTCTTTCCCAAGCTTTCTCAAGCTTTCTGCGGATTCAGTTATGCACGTGGGCACCATTCTGTGGTGATGAGACAACGGGCTGCTTCCCGCCACCCGGCTCCCGGCTGCCTGGCTAGCTTATGCCCCGAAATAATTACACGGAAACTGTATTCTTTTAAACACTGCCTGGCCCATTATTTCTAGCCTGTTATTGGCTAACTTTTCACATTCTGATTAACCCATTTCTAATAAATCTGCCTGTAGCACCACAAGGTGGTGTTCTTTACCGGGAAAGTTCAGCATGTCTGACATGGTGGCTGGTCTTCACTGGCGATTGACCAGAGAGGAGAGGCATGGCAATTGCCTGAGGCATCATGCCCTCACTGCTTCTTCCCCAGCATTCTGTTCTGTCTACTCACCCTATCTAAATCCTGCCCCTATTCAAAAAGCCAAGGCAGTTTCTTATAACCAATGAGAGTCCTCCATCAAAGCATACTTTGAAGAGCATTCATCTAATCAATGGGGTTTTCAGCCTTTTGGCAACTGAACTCCCTTCTCCCTAGCAAAGAGTCCTCCCAAGGCCCTTTCCCAAGATCAGGACCCAAGGCCAGCATTCGATATTACAAGGATCCCCAACAAGCAATGTGGTTCCAAAGACAAGGTCACATTTCAGTCCTGCACTAACCTTGGTAGGGGCGACAAAATTTAAGAAGCCTAGAAAGTGAGCAACCTAGAGGCCACCTGACTCTGTGGACCCAGATGGATGTGAAAGGGGACTTGTATCTTTAAGATCCCAGGAAAGAAGAAAAAAATCCCAGAAAGAGGAAAGGACAAGTAGTCCCAGGAAGAGATCTGAGCCCTGGGAGAGGTGTTTGCAGGAAGGACACTATCTTTAGGGCTACTAAGAAAGCAAGGCAAGGGAGTGCAGGGGATGAGAGGGTTCTGGATCCCAGTATGGACTCAAGCAGGTCCCCAAAGTAGAGATGTAGCATGGGTCAAGGAGGTTCTTGGTTCCTTGGGGCTCACGCAGGTTATAGAACTGCCATGGATGTCTCAGATGTTGGCAGCAGGATGGCAAGGGTCTGAGCAAGAATAACTGCAGAGTTTTCAGGAAAGAGTGGGTTTGGGCCTAGCAGGCAGCTGAAGCAGTAGAGCAGTTCGGTGTGGGGAAGTCAGAAGCTGTTAGAACCCAGGGGCAACAGCTGCCTCCTGAGGAAATGAGGTGATGTGGTTTGTATCCCGTTCCAGAAGCAATGGTCCTCAAGAAGCCCCATCTACCTGCCAGTTCCACCTCACTCCAGTCTCATCCTTTACCTGTTGAGCTGAAGAGAGGCTTGTCTCCACAACAGTGCCAGACAGCCAAGATAACAGAAACAATGGAGTTACAAACATCTGCCCTGCTTGGGAGGATGGGTAAGGGAGGAGCAGGGAGAGCCAGAGAACCAGATGTAAACCCAATGGAGCAGAACCTGTGAGCAGGTTATACAATGTTCAGCTAGGACATGAGGACAGTAGCTTCTGTGGACAGAGCAGGCAGCCTAGCAACCTCTCCAGTTCCTGCACTGCCTGCCTACAAGAGCACATGCCTTGGCACCGAGATGGGCTTGCGGTTTCCAGGTACCAGGACTGTGGCAGGGAGTGCGCTGGGATCCCTTCCCTCCATCTACATCCTACCCCACCCCCAAACAGGCCAGCCTCATCTGGAACTCTCTTCTCCTCCACAGGCCACTATATCATTAAGAGAGTCCAAAGTACTAAACTAAAGAGCAGGGGAAGGGAGACAGAAAGAAGTGGGAGAGGGCGAGTGGATGGGAAGGAGGCAGGGTTGGCACTACAGGGTTGTGAGAGGCTCTTCTGAGCAAGCTGGGTCAACCCTGAGGTGTTGCACAAGGAAAAGAAGATAGGCTGACTTGAAAAGGGACAAAGGACAGGAGGAAGGGAGGAGTCTAGAACATTAGCTGCACAGACAGGTGTCCCGGCAATTGGTCCCTGGAACACCAGCTGCTAAATCTCAGAAGCTCCTCTATCAGTCTCTCTGTAGCTTCCTGTGAGATGCACAGGTAGGCAGGATATGGCTCCCCACACCCCAGTCTGTGCTTGTCCTCAGCCTCTGTGGGTACCGTCTTGGAGACATTAAGGACCACCTGCTAAGGGGCAGGAATTTGAGCACATGTCTGCTTAAGGAGGCTGGGTCCTGCATTGTTACTGTGAACAATGCTCATTAGAAGAAATACAAATCCTTGTTTCACCCACCTGCAAATCTCCATGTCCTGGATCCACTTTGAAGGCAGGGGTGGGGTAAGAAGGGTAAGCGAGAGTGGGGGAGGTGCTGGTACTGGGGAGAGTCAGGGAAACCACAAGGCCTCTGCAAAAGAACAGTAGCCCATGGCTTCGAGGATGGACTCTTCATCTCTACTGGATTAGCATCCTTCTGAAGGCTGATCCCTGGTGGCCTGTTTACTCTTGCATCATTGCCACCTTCTAGTTCAGGTGGTACTGCCTGCATCCAGCACAGAGGGAGAGACACACCTGCAAGGTGAAGCGGTCCCTCCCTCAAACCCTTCCTCTCTATCACTGTGCAAGTGCATGCAGTCTCTTGCTTTCCCTTCTTGAGGTCTAGGAGAAAATACCCAGTGTCCAGAGCTTCCAGTCGAAGAGTTTAGAATTTGCACTACAGTATGATACAAAGCTTGGTAAGTTGTTAAGTTTTCAGCAGCACAAGAGAACAGGCCTTTTCTTCCTCTGGCAAAATCATCCTACTGACGTGAGGAAATGATGTAAGCACATCATGAGGGGTGGTTAAGCGGGGTGGAGGGGGACACGTCAGGTCCAAATGAGCTCCTCTACCATAACATTGCCTGGTTAACAGCAGACCTATGTGGCCATCAAGGGGGATCTCCCAGAGCTACCAACTACTCCATCTTCAGCTAAAATGGCTGACCTACATCAGGTGTCTCCACCCTGCTACGTTGCTCACACCTGACCTGTCATTTTCCTGGGTGTATGTAATTCCCCCACTCCAGCCTTCTAATGGTGGAGGTCTGTCACCTACAGCAAAAACCTGCAGCCCATGTTGTCTGAGTGACATGGCCATCCACGAATCACAAGGACATCATTAATCTTCATTACTAGCTCCCCATCTGGCTATCTCACAATGTCCTGATAGCTAGGGGTGGAAAAGCAGCTCAGGGCACTCAATGTATTAGTATTAAAGACTACTAAGTGGGTTTGGCTGAACTGCAGCTTGTTCATTTGGATCTCACAGCCCCATAGTAGAGGGCTGGGGGAGCCAAGAAGAGCCAGGTATGAAAGCAGACCACGTTACCCAGAAAGGTCTTTTTCTACTCAGTGCCCAGTGTCCATGTGTGGGAAACTAACCCTGCTCCCTCCCTCAGACACCCAGGAAAATGTGCCCAGTAGCAAACAATTCAAGATCCAGGTATGACCAATACTCATGAGAATGACATCCATTCTAAAGTGCAAGTGTTCAAAGTTAAGGTCTATAATTCCTTGAGCATGACTTAGGCTCAAATCAAAAAATCAACTGATGTCCAATGACATGCAACTCACAGAAGATGTCTGCTCCTATCAGTTCATGCTATTGGCCAGCCTGGTCATGGCCTCCTCTGGAGCCACCTCTATTCCTCTCTCAGGTATTCTTCTATTCCTCAGAAACATGCTGGGTCTTTGGCTTTAGGTCTAATTAGTTCAGCTTGAACCTGCTTGGATGCCCAGAGCCCTCTCCCTCTCCTCTATCCACACTGCACAGTCAGGTATGCTGACACCGATGGGGGAGCACCTAGGCTGTTGCTAGTAACACAAGTGTCCTGCTCAGCATCCTCTGGGCTCACTCTGAAGATGATCAGTGTCCTGTCAATCAGGGTCTGCACACTAAGTTCAAGTCACTGCATAACAGAAAGGTAAAGTGAAATCATGCCTGCCATGGGACTGCTTCAAATCCTTGACTTCCGCTAAAATTGAAGCTGCACCTTCGCCACGCCCTCTCTGCAGGGACTCCAATCCTGGCAAAGCGTTCTTTAGCTCATCTCCATGACTCCTTCAATTCTGGGGTCTTCACTGTTCCTGGAGCTGCATGCTCATTGATGGTCACTCTTTGTCCTCTCACTGCTCTGCGGGATCTGTCATCAAAACTTACACACACGACCAAGGTTTGAGTGCCAGCTTGAGATGCAGCATTGATCGGCCCCACTAGATGACAGTTCTGTGCCGGCCCTGAGGAAAAACTTCCAGAAGATTTCAGCTCAGTGTTTCTGCTCTCTTGTTTATCACACTGGATCTGTCATCCCCAGGTAACCAGCAACAATGTCCCTGGAAAGCCGAGGTGTCACTCCAGTGGGGCTGGCCTCTTGCTAGTTAACTGATCCTTCAGCCCCAACAGATCAGAAACTGTTAACCCACACATGAAAAGGGAGAATGCTCCTCGGTGAAGCTCAAGTCAAGTCCTTCATGTGTCTCCAGTGGAGAGCAAGCTCATGCCAGAAATGACTCTCCACCCAGGAGAAAGGCAGAGTCTGGTTTCTAGAACTATAACTATGTCCTAGCAGGGGCAGGCCAGGGAGACAGGAGTTTCAAAATTTTCCATTAACAAAGATTTTTAAAACTTTGATAAGCTAAAACAAGTTTTATATAGTAAAAACAATGGATCCTTCAAAACTGCAAGTAAACTTCAGGAGAATGTTCTGTTCAGCAAGATGTGGTTAGCAGGGATGGGGAGCTGCGGCGGGGAGAGGGAGGAACTAATACAGAGGCCAGGGAGGAATGCTGCTTGCCATATTCCTCTTCCATGGGTTACCCAGCTTGAACTTTTATGCAATCTATGACTACCTGCCCACAGTGACTGGTCCCTCTCACATCAATCATTACAATCATTAATCAAGACAAAGTCCTACATACTTGCCTACAGGCCAATATGATAGAAGGCTTTTCTCCGTTAGGGATCCTTCATTTCAGGTAACTCTAGTTTATTTAAAGTAGAAAAACAAAACAAACAACAATAAAACAAAAGCAAACAAAGCAAAAATCCCACACTAACAGCCCAAGAAGAAATGGTCTATGTGCTGCATATGAAATCTTTGTACAGACAGCACCATGTATATATGCAACTGGGCTTAGCTTGCCATCTGCTGGCAAAATTGTGATCAGTAGTTTTATGGGGAGCTCTCATATTTTTTGAAGTTCGGGCCACCCTTTCAGGCAATTACAGTATGCTACATAGCAGGATCATGTAGTAGTAGCACCTGAACATATCCAGGCTGTGAAACAGATTTTGGCCAGGGGTGCCCGATGTGATGGGGTGCGCAAAGGAAGTGGTGAAGATGAGATAGATTCTACTATACTTCTTTCTCAGCACAACACTAGACAGTCAATGTGATTTGCATTTTTAAATGTATTCGGTTGATCCGGAGGGTTGGTCCAGCAGTTAAGATCATTTTGCCTGCTTATTGCAGAAGATGTGAGTTCTGTTTCTGAGACTTGTGTTGGTTAGACTCACAGTGACCTGTCACACTAGCTTCAGAGCATCTGGACACTCTCCTGGGAACTCATTTAGGCCTCATTGGGAACCCGTGTACATTCACATACACATTAATAAAACAAATCATTTATCTATCTTTACCTCTTTCAAGAGAAGGTTTCTCTGTGCAGCCCTGACTGCCCCGAAACTGCTCTGTAGGTCAGGTTAGCCTGGAACTCAAAGACCCCCCCCACCCCGCGCTGCTTCTGCCCTCCTGAGTGCTGGGAATTAAAGGCATGCCCACCATAGCTGCTAAAAACAAACTATTTAAATGTGCCACAAAGGGTCTTTTGGCCACTTTAAGTTGATTTTTCTGCGGGCAATAGATAGGGGTTTAATTGCATCCTTCTACATGTAGACATAAGTTTTCCAGCACAACTTGTGGAAGATGCATTCTTCTGTCCAGGTGCATTTTTAGCATCTTTGTCAGATATCACATAGCTGTAGTGATGGTGCGCTAATCTTGGGTTACATTGATCTACATTTCTGAATTCCAGTTCACTCATCATCTTGCTTAACCAGCAGTTCTGAATCCTTGAAAAGGTTGATTAAAATGCTGTGCTTGCCACTGCTTCATTTTCTCACCAACTGTCACAAAAATTTATTCATTAACTTGTTCCATTAAAAACATTTATCAATTGCCTATCTGTTGAAATAAGCAATCCAATTTAAAAACATGCTATATTCAGCCAGGTATAGTAACAAATGCTTTTAATCCCAGCATTTGGGAGGCAAAGACAGGCAGATCTCTGAGTTCAAGGTCATTTTGGTCTGCAATGTGAGTTCCAGGACAGCCAGGAATACACAGAGAAACCTTGTCATGTAAAACAACAGCAAAAAGACTATAGGTCAGAATAAAATACAGCCATTCTGAATATCAGTATGGAGAATGCTCACAAAGTCAAAAGTAGATCCACTATATGACTCAGCTATGTAAGCCGAGACTGCTCTTTCGTTTCCCAGCCACCCAGACCAGAATAATCACACAGAAACTATATTAATTACAACACTGCTTGGCCAATGACTCAGGAGTATTTCTAGCTGGCTCTTACATCATTAATTAACCCATTTCTAGTAATCTGTGTATTGCCATGAGGCTGTAGCTTACTGGTAAAGGTTCTGGGCATCTTTCTCTTTCAGAAGCTACATGGCATCTCCCTGACTCTGCCAGTAAGTCCTCTCCAGCCTGGCTATATTTTGCAGCTTCTTTATCAACTAATGGTAATAAAACATATTCATAGCATACGGGGGGAATCCCACATCATCTCTTCTTTTCTTTCTAAATAAAAAGGAAGGTTTTAACTTCAACATAGTAAAATTACATATAACAAAACAGGTTCAAGTAAGAATTACAGTTACAACATTTAGTCTGTTTGTACCTGGCAAACATAAAGAAAATATACTACCATCTTTTTATCTCATTTTATCTTTGTGAGTCTAAAGTTTCATATCTAATTTATCTTCTTCTTTTTTTTTTTTTTTTTTGGTTTTTCGAGACAGGGTTTCTCTGCAGCTTTTTAAGAGCATGTCCTGGAACTAGCTCTTGTAGACCAGGCTGGCCTCGAACTCACAGAGATCCGTCTGCCTCTGCCTCCCGAGTGCTGGGATTAAAGGCATGCGCCACCACCGCCCGGCTTCTAATTTATCTTTTATCACAACTAAGGAAAACTATAATTATAACTATCAATTATAATATTCAACTCAGAGTCTCCAGAAGGATATAATATTACCTAAGTAAACAGGAAGTGCATTGTAAACAACTTCAAAAGTTCTATAATTGACAGGGACATCTCGCTGCCTGGACAGTTACCCAAAGTTCTTATGTAATGTTGGAGCAACCATTTTCAGCCTACAAACACATAGTATCTGGCAGGCTTTTCTATGAAGTAGGATATCCATGCCTTTGTCGGGCATATATACTGCACTGGGTATCTGTAAAATGTTCTAAATTTTCCAAGTATATACTAGCACATTTGCATGCTTTTGATTTCTCCTAAAGATGCTTTCCTTTAACCCATTCTTGACTCCAGAGTGTCTATTATTTGCATTTTAGCCCTAAACTTTAGCCACAAACAGTTGCGGGTTTCTCAGTTAGGGAGCAACATTTCCAAGCAATGCTTTTTACTTTTCCAGAAGACTGGTTTTCAGCTTAGGTGAAATATACATAAAATTATTATTCCAATGGCATCTAGAAAAGCAAAGGCTGGTGAACAGAATAATTTGTAAATTCTGCTCTTTTCTCTGTGGAAACAGAGACTAGGGGCTGACACTGGGAATTCAATGTCTTCCCATCGTCATCCTCTTGAGAAGTCAAGATAGGCAAAGATGTTACAGCGTTCTAGAGCATCTTATGTTGCTCTTATATTAAATCATAATTTTCCAGGTTCCTGCAAAACTTTACTTTCAAGATTCATAAAAAATCTTTTTCTGGTGGTTTCTGGTTATGTTCTTATGTCCCACCAGCAGGATAGACACATGCTCCAACATTTTGTTGGCTACACTGCACTGGGAGTCCTCTCAAGCTCTCTAGTCCCGGTAACTTGATTTATCTTCAGTTCTGTATATCATTTACCCAATATGACCATGGTACTTTTTAGAAGGACTTCCCTCTTTAGAACCTTCTGTTTGAGAATTATTAACTTCCTTATGCAGTGGCTGAAGGCAGAAGAATATCTTTTCTCATTTCTTTGGTACTGCAGCAGCCAGTTATCAGATCCCACAGGTGCACTGCAGCCTTCTCAGGATCATCTTATTCATCCACGCTTCTTTAACCCGCGGTTCCCAAGTTAGTTCAGGCTTCTGTAATACTTCCCACTGATTAACTGCCAAGTGTCCCTGCCTGGATAATTTTGGGCTCCTCATTCTTCCCGCTCCACTTCCTATAAGCATCTGCTCGAGATCACTCTTGCTTATTTTCAACAGACCTAGGACATATGAATTTCCTATCTTCTGTCTTACCGCCATGAACTCATTCGCTTAGAGAACTGTGTATACCTAGCTCTGTAGCAGACAGCAAGAGCTGAAAAAAATGAATCTTAACGTCTGAAGAGGCTCTTATAATCTTAATACTACCCCCATAGTACATATTACATAGCACAGAAGGCACGTAAATGCAGCATCCAACAGAGGATGTTGACACACAAGCACCAAGTGTGTGTGTGTGTGTGTGTATGTGTGTGCATGTGTCTACCTAGAAACTTTAAAAAAAACAAAATTCTCTTTTTCACCTCTTTATCTCTGACCTTGAAATTCCAGTCCATATTTCTAGATATATTTCAATATTATCTTGTCTGATTCCTACCCATGAAACCTATATACCTCATAGCTCTGCCCTGAATTACACACTAAATGGATATCTTCAAATCAGTGATAATGCTGCTCCTGGCCTAAAAGGAAGGCAATACAGATATTGGGAGAAGGACTCACTCTCAACAGAAGCTTGTAGAGTGTTGTTGGTCTTCTGAGAAACCTCCTGCTATTCACTCATTCACACAAGCTAAAATCATTTGAGAGGAACCTCAATTTCTAAAAAATGCCTCCATAAGACTAGACTGTAAGCATGTCTGTAGAGTATTTTCCTAATTCGAGACTGATGGAGGAGGGCCCAGGCACTGTGACTGGCGCCAGGTTTGGACGGGTTCTGAAAGAAACCAGACTGAGAAAGCTATGAGGAGCAAGCCAGTAAGCAACACCCCTTGGTAGCCTCTACATCAGCTCCTGCCTCTAGGTTGCTGCCCCGTTGGAGTTCCCATCCTGACTTCCTTTAGTGATGGATTATGATATGGAAGTGCAAGCCAAATGGACCCTTCCCTCTTTGGTCATGGTGTTTCATCAGAGCAACAGAAACCCTAAGACAGTGAGTGTGCTCTCCTATCCCTTGAGGGGCCTTCCTGAAATGTTTTCTCTACCTCACAGAGTTTTCTCACTTTCCTGTGGACACTGAACCTCATCTAGGCCCAGGAATGTGAGGACAATATTCCACACATAGATTAGTTTGTTACTGAAAAATCTACAGCCAAAGACATCATACAGTTGATGCTCAAAGTCTACTTTTAAGCACAAGGAGGAAAAGCAGGTTTGATTTTAAAAAAATCACCAATTTCCTGCTCTGTACCCCACATGACTCATGTTCTTAAAACAAGCAGATTTAGTGCCCATGCATATGAGGTAGTGTACTGCACCCTTAGGGTTATCACTCTTAGGATTGGATTTAAGACCTGTTTAACAAGAAGGAAACAATGCCTGGTACTGGAAACCTAGATAACTCTTCAATGCAAATGAAGTCATGGTTAATGAAAGAGAATCTACAACCATTAAATTACTAAATTTTAATAATAAGCATAATCCCTAATAACAGTTCTATAAATATTTGTCTTTATACCCACAGATAAGTGTAGTCTTTACCCCTCATTAAGGAAAGGTTGTTTTTTTTTTTTTGCAAGAGATGGGGACCACTGCAGAAATCCATAACCACAGCCAATCAAAATGCAGAGTTATGGAGCCTAGTGCCAATCGGTATATGTCTACTAAAAACTCTTGAACCTAAGGCTCAGAAAACATTGCGAAAGAGGGAGCAGAGGATCAGGGAATTTGCTGTGAGGTTGTTTCTCACATGAATTGGTTGTCCAGTGCCAAATGGTCAGCCCTGAAAATACATGTACAAGCAATATTATATGGCCTAAATAGCTTATATTTAGGAATATATATGTATATACAAATAAGCATACAATAACAATTGGTAGAAAAATATGTCATGAATTTGAAGGAGAGTGAGAAGTGGGTATCTGGGAGGATTTGGAGGTAGAAAAGAGAAGTTGCAATTATAATCTTTAAAATAACATTTAAAAAGAAAACAAAGGTAATTAAAGCATACTCTTTATAGCACGTACTCTAGTGTTCTAGTCTTCGGGATTATCCTCTGTGAACACATTATTGATGCTGACTGCTGCTTCAGGTGCATTAGATGCCCCATGGACAGCATTTCTCAAAATGTCTAGTCCATATTTGGCTCGGAGGGAATCTGGGGAGAGCAGTTTTGCTTCTTCTGGGTCTACCGGACCCATCATTCGTCTCCATTCTGCAACAGCATTCCACTTGGTCAGGACCATGATTATAGATGTGCCCCTGCAAACAGCAATTCTTTCAAAAGGCAGGCTCCTTTAAGGGTATGAATTGCACACAGTGCTAAATTCAGAATGCTTCTGGTCCATCCAGGACAGTTTTTCCTAACAGTATAATCTTGTGTTACTTTGTTTTCTCCCTTTTCGACAAGTTTTGTGTCATTTTCTTTAATTCTAAAGAATGAACGTGAATGGATTTATAGTTTCACTACTTTGGAGACCGTACAAACATTGAATGGGCCAAGGACTCTTGTTTCCTGGTCAACCTTCAGCCTCTAGTCCTTTAGGAGTTGCCTCCACTGCAGAAAGTCATCTTTCACAGACCACCCCCATTCCCTAGATGTGCTCTATCCAGTGACTGTCTGGTACCTGAGGCAAAATGACTTAGCTCAGCTCAATGCACAACCACTTGAATGGACAGTCTAGTTGGTCAGCAGACACACTGGTCATCTGTAGAGCACCCTGACCTTTTCCTCCTGCCCTTCCTACCTCTCTTTCCTTCCTCTACCCCACAAAATCCTCTAAATCCATAGCTTGAGTCATGTACTCTCCCCAGGTGCATACAGCAGATGTATCTGGAGCTTAACTTTCTTAGTGTTCATGGTGCAGGATCTCAGTCATCTTCACTTCCTGTGAAGTGGGTCTCATGGCTTCCTCTCCATTTTACAGGAAAGGAGATTTAAGCATAATTCTGCATTGGTTAAACTCTGATAGCTTCTACATGTAGTGTGAAGAACTAAAGAAATAGAAAGAGGAAGGAATGGGAAGGAAGAAAAGAAGGAAAGAAATTGTAAAAATTAATAAACTTTGGAAGTTAACAAAGTGACTTTCCATGAGTCAGATTAGATAGAAAATTGTTAAAAATAATTTCTGTTTCCTACAGTTTCTATAAGTGTACAATTACCACTTCTACAATATAAGCAACCACATTTCAGAAACTTACGAAGATAAGACTTCCAAGACGTTTTTGTAAAAGTCTCTTCCTGTTATTTTGAAATAAACTTTGTTGGCATGCTCAGGAATCAGAAGCATTTCTTTCAGCATAGTTATCTCAAATCTTGCCACTTTAATGGCCTTCAGGATCTCCACTAAGGAAACAAACATTAGGTAACATTGAAGAGCATTTTTTCCATGTTCATGGTATAGTAAAGATCAAAATACCAGAGGAAAATAATAGTTCAACTTGCATCTTGTGGTTTATAAATATGCAAAATTGTATAAAATTAAAAGCACCAATAACAGTCAGAAGATGTTCAGAATTTTAACATGAATGTCCCACTTTGATCAATTGATGGATTATCAAAGGAAAAAGGAGAACTGTGGGCATGCTAAGCATGAAGACATATTTTCATCTTTAGGCCCCAATGTCCACGAATGCCTTATATGATCTGTACTGGGAAATAGCCAAGGCAAAAATTATTTTCTGAAGTAGAAAGGCGCTTCTGAGTGCATCAGTACAGTGAGTCCTGTAAGAATCTCATCAGTCGCTTGAGCACTGAAGTCTGCATTCTCCCCATCAAGGGGACCCACATAAGACTCCGAAGCATTCTTTGTAAAGGAAGGAGAAGAGTGGGGAACAGATGGATTGTGGGGGGAAGAGGGCAGGGAAGGAAGAAAGGCACAGCCAAGGAAATAGGAAAGAAATGATTTTTTTTACTCCAAGTAAAAACATTCAGAGGTGTTGGCCTGAGAGAAAGGAGAGTGAGGACCTAATTTATAGAAAACTTGAAGAAGGCTGGGTCTTTCTGCTGGTGAGAAGATATCATAGGATCTACCCCGGGAGACCCTCTAAGTAACAAATGTGAGGATCACAAGAATACAAGAGAACATGGGCCCAGTCCTATAAACTTATCATGAGAGAAAATGGACATTTTTAAAGAATAATGTGTATGGTCCTAAACCACAGTCCTGGGCGAAACAACATCTCTGGACTCTCAAGTACCCTTATTTTTAGAAATGCTGACTTTGAGTTAGGCATGGCCAAAGCAACGGTGCTATCACAAAGCAGTGTGTCTTGATTGGCGTTTCTACTGCTATGATAAAATACCATGATTGAAAACAACCTGGGGAGGATAGGGATATTTTATCTTATATTTCCATGCCACAGTTCATCATTGAAGGAAGTTAGGGACGGAATTCAAAAAGCAGAAATATTAAACAGAAACCATGAAGACATGCTTCCCCTTTCTGGCCTGCTCTTTATGGCTTTCTCAGTCTCATTACAGTTCTTATAAAACTTAGAGCCATTTTTGATGTGGGATTTCCCTCTGTATGCTGTGATTGCCATTGATAAATAAAGGAACTGCTTTGGGCCTATAGCCAGAGCTATAGAGGAAAACAGAACTAGGCCAGGAAACTAAACTGAAGCTAGAAGCAAGGAGACAAGAAGGAGGAGTTTAAGAGAAGCCATGTAGCCCCCACTGGAGACAGATGCCAGGACTTTAGCAGGTAAACCCACAGCCATGTGTGGCGATACACCAGTTCTAATAGAAATGAGTTAAATTCACTAGTAAGAGTTAGCCAATAAGAGGCTATAGCCTAATGGGCCAAGCAGTGTTTCAATTAATACAATTTCTAGTGATTATTTTGGGGCTAAGCAGCCGGGAACACAACCAAGTGACCTTCTCACTACACATCTTCCCAGGAGTGCACTTCCCATAATGAGTTAGGTCCTCTCACATCAATTATCAATCACCAATAAGAAAATGTCTTACCGACTTGCTTGCAGTCCAATTAGTGAGGGTATTTTTTTCTCAATTGATATTCTCTTCTTTTAAATGAATCTAGCTTTGTGTTTAGTTGAGAATACCACATTAGTGCAATTAACCCACTTGCCCAACTTGACTCACAAAACACAGCACTATCCAACTACAACCTTCCTGGTTTCCTTCTGTCCTCTAGACTGTCATGGTAACACTAATATCACAATGTCAAATATCCCAACTTTTAAAACTCCCAGTCTTCAAAAACCCAGTCTTTTAAAAGCATCCAAAGTCTCAAAGTTCAAGCATCTCTAAAGTATTTGCTCTCTCTAAAACTTTAAAGTCTCTCTAAACTTCAAAGTCTCTTAAAGTTCAAAGTCAATGGTGAGTGCATGTTGAAATAAAAAATGAGGTAACTACTCGTTGACTCCAAGAGGGAAGAATCAGTTCACAGTCACAGTTAAATCAAAGCAAAAACAAAGTTTCATGGTGCAAAGTCTCAGTGTTTTGATGTCTTAAGACCTATTCACCAATCCTCTGGGCTCTAAGAGACCCTTGCCTTCAATTTGCTGTTTGCAACCACAGGACAGTCTGTTTTATAGACTTCAGGTCCACTCCACTCTACACCTGCGCTGTCCTTGGTAGTTGTCCCATGGTACTGACATCTCCAGAAAGCTGCGGTCTCTCCTGCACACTGAGCTTCACCTTCACAATAACTTCTGAGCTCTCTCAGGGACTCTTACCTTGCTGCATGGTACCAAACCTCAACTTCTCTCAATGACCCCTTCAATTACCAGCCTTCTATGCAACTGAGGCCTGTACTTTTCACTAATAGGCTCTCACTATATCATGGCTCAACTATTCTTCATGACCCCATTCATGCCTTCAAAATCAGTAACACTGGAAGACTCTTACAGCTTGTCAAGTTCAGCTGCCAATACAAATTACAGCCTTGGGCACCTCTGGACCATGGTTTCTGTGTGCTGACCCTATGGAAACACCTCTCAGAAGATTTCACCTCGATAATGCTTGTCTCTTCTTAATCACTGCTAATTTCTTAGCACCAGTTAGCCAGCATTGGTTGCCCCAATAAAGCAAAGGTTTTATTTTAGTGTTATTGGTCTCTAGTCAATTACAGATGATTCTTCAGCTACAGCTGACCAGATGCCACTGATTCTTAACACAAAATATCATACAAACAACCACAGCAGGGTCTTTGCTTTCTTTTGACATTTCACGGGCCAGACCTTCATCATCGTACATTGCTCTCAACATTCGTATATGCCAAGATACCACAGAATGGATCACTAAACTCTGAGATCTTGATGTTTCTCCAGACCTTTCACAATCCCTTCTGTCAAACCAATAGTCCCTTCTTTGGTACTGATTTCTGTCTTAGTTAGGGTTGATTTTACCGTAATAAAAACACAGTAATTGAAAATAACATGGGGACGAAAAGATTTCTTTCATCATATACTTCTGGATCAGTCCATCATTGAAAGAAGTTAGGGCAGGGACTCAAGAGGCAGAAACTGAAGTAGAAGCCCTAGAAGAGCACTGTTTACTCACTTGCTCCCTGTGGCTGACTCATCCTGCTTTCTTATACAATTCATAACCATCTGTCTAGGGGTGGTAATACCCACAGTGATGTCATCCCACTTCCCTCAATAATTAATCAAGCCGGGCGGCGGTGGCGCATGCCTTTAATCCCAGCACTCAGGAGGCAGAGGCAGGCGGATCTCTGTGAGGTCAGACCAGCCTGGTCTACAAGAGCTAGTTCCAGGACAGGCTCAAAGCTACAGAGAAACCCTTTCTCGAAAAACCCAAAAAATAAAAAATAATTAATCAAGAAAATGGGTTCTTTTGCATTAGCATCTTTCCTGGCCTAGTTATAGACCACGTTCAAAGAGCCACCTTTTCTAGTTAGGGTTCTTGAACCCTCTTTATGCCAGGACCACTTTTCCAGGGAAAATCAATTCTTCCCATTGTCACGCCTTGCCAAAATCCTCTGCCATCTGCAAAGCACCAATCCTAGTTCTAGACCTGTGTCTTTTAACTCTTTTTATATGAAAACCCCATTTTCTTGCCTAGCTCTACACCTATGGTTCAGGAGTCAGCTTCTCCGGTCCAGTTAAAGAGCTCATCAACCAACTTTACCGGGCCTAACTCAGGCCACACATCTCTTGCACTTGCCCAATCTAAGGAAAGCTAGACTATCATCACAACCAAAGAAAGAATTCCACATACCTGGGATAGATCACAAAAGCAAAGGCAAAAAGCCCACGAATGGCCAAAACAGTATGTTCCCCATGAAACCCACTATTCCTGCAGAAGAACCCAGGAGGCAGAATTTAAAATAATGATAATAAACTTGATCAAATTTCTCAATGAATTTAAAGAAGATATCAATACAATTCACTTAAGGCCACGATAATAAAGATAATTATTTGAATAATGTCTAGGAAAATATAAATACACAACTGAGTGAAAGAACAGAGGTAAGTCAGGATTTGAAGACTGAATTCAATAAAGAGAAACACTGAAGGGACCACAAGCCAAAATAAGGATAAGAACTGAAAATCAATATCTAAATTAGAAAATTCAAGGGGAAAAGCTTCTTGTAGAATGAATCAAGCAGAAGATGTCAGGACTTGGTGATGTAGTAGATGCTTACATCTTTGTTCCTGAGTCACGTGGGGCTTGATCAGTGCCAGCGTGCTCTGAGGAGGGAAGAAGCACTCTATGTCTTTCACAGCCGCTGCCCTTGAACTGCTTCCATAGAACTGGTTGATAGGGAAATTTCCTGTGGCAAACTGTGAACATAAACTTTGAAAAAGAGGTCAAGTCAAAAATCAAATGTAATGTAACAATCTAATGCGACGCAACACTACTTATTTAATTTGCCTTTTAAAAACCATGCAACAGCATCCATTCCATCTCTAGGTACTGTGAAAAAGTAATTAGTGACTTGGATATACTATATCCTTTTGTGAGGTAGCAGACATTAGAAAAGAAATATGTGAACATTTAAATCCCATTGTTAATGGATATTACCAAGGAAAACTAGAATAGGGACCCCCTGCATTGAAAAGGCTGGGGCTAACTACATGACCTCACTTGGTCAAATTAAAGTTCTCTGTATACGTGGTGCTTACGGTTTAATTTTTGATTTTTCTCAAGAATTTTAAAGCTCTTATGGTCAATTAAAGATGTTGCAGCTATGATCACAACTTAATTGGGGTTATTGTCATAAAACTATGGTTACAGTAGATGTTTCTTTTGGTAAGTAGAGATGAACCATTAGTTTGGTTTTAATTCTAGGCCCAAGTCAAGCATCCCACCTTTTCTTGGCAAAACCATGGTCATCATCAAGAGGTATGTAGACCATATTCTTACCATAAGCAGTCAATAACTCCACCAGAAACATGAGCTTTCCTGAGAAGCCCTCTCAGGTTAAAAGTGTACTTCCTGTATCTTAGACTTAAGAAGAAATTAAACTGCATTACACGAGAAAGGGTAGGGAGCCATGCTGTGAGCAATACCTCTCTTGATCAGATGCGAATGCTTCCTCAACAGTTTTTGGTCCCATTAACTCTTTCCAATATTCCAAAGCATTTGCCCTCAATAGAACAAGGACGTAAGATGGACTGCTGTTAGAAAAAGCAAAACCAAAGGTTAATGAAAGAATGTCGTAGTAGCTAATGACATACATAGAACACAAGTGTGTTTGTTGTTAAACTGACTGCAGTATGTCAAATGATTTAAAAGGCGTCCAACATTAATATATGTTAGCATCCACTCAAGAGCAATACTTACATGAGCTGGGAAGAAAGACAGAAAGGGAAGGGCAGAATACCAGTTCTTTAGAGTGATTTCTTCTGGTCTTCATGCTCTGGTTGGATTATGTAACCTTGTAGGACTTTTGCTTCAGCTGCATTTCAGTTGCTCCTCTAGATAAGTGGCAACTTCTCAGCATTTCATTTCTTCTCCAGGATGAATGATATTCAAGGTTATCAAAGTCCCCCAAAGAATAATCAGGACTGCTCAAAGGGTCAAACAGTCCTAGTTGGGCTTGGTGATGTTACCCACCTCTAGAATTCTGCATTCAACCCCAACTGGAAACTGGTATGTGTCTGTTGTCCATGGGACCTATCATTTGTTCTAACAATATTCCAGAAATGGAGAGGAGACAGATATTTGAGCAGAGAATGAGGACAGTAACAAGGTTGACAACGACATAGGCCAGGAACTGTTTATAGAATTTAGAAGTTTGCCAACCCCCCAAAAAAGAAAGCTTAAGAAAAGACTGAAATGAGTGGACAATAGATCACAATTCTTTCGAACTTGGAACACTCTGCTTTACCTGGACATGAATGCTAAAAGTTTATTAAAGTACTCTTCATTCTCATAGTTCTTGCACACTGTTCTGGCTTCTTCCTCTGATAATAATATTTGCCTCTGCATCAGTATGGTGAACCCTTCCTTCTGAATAATGTCCAAAACATCATCTAAAAAAAAAACAGTCATGACAAAGTATGTTTCCAACATGCAGATCCCAGCCATAAACACAAAACAGCATTATGAGGTACCTTATGTGACTAATTATCTTGGTAAATGTAAAAGTTCACAAAACAGCTTCTTAGGTTTCAATACAAATGAAACTTCTTGATTTATCAATTATAATTTGCTTCAAATTTTCCAATTACATAGCAATTACTCACAAACACTTGCACAAAGGAGCCTCAGGGAGTAATTTCTTTTGCCTCACATGTGCCATAGGTATGCAGATACATGGTGACTTTCATGAAGATGGCCCCCACAGGTTCACATGTTTGAATGCTTGGTCCTCAAAGGTGGAACTGTTTGTGAAGAGTTAGGAGGTGTTCCTTGTTGGAGGAGGTGTGTCGCTGGGTATGTGTTCTGATGTTTAAACGCACATGCCATTGGCAGTTCTCTCTCTCTCTCTGCCTCCAATGTAGGATCAGATGTAAGCTTGTAGCAATTGCTCTAGCACCATATTTGCCTTTCTGTTGTCATGCTTCCTGCCATGATAGTCATGGACTCACTCTCTGAAACTCTAAGCAAGCACCCAATTAAACACTTTCTAGTATAAGTAGCCCTGGTCATAGTGTCTCTCTACAGCAATAGAAAAGTAACTAAGACAAGATGGTAGCCTAAATATTTAAATAATTCCAGTATAAATATTTATAAATATCAGGCTATATTTTTTACTTGTCTATTTAGGGAGAAATAAATTGACTGAATATCCAAAAGTATTTCTCAATCACCTTCTCACTAACCTGCTTCTCTCTGTGGAAGGCCCGAAAATAAAGCATTTTTCTATCCTTCCTCAAGTACAATGTAGAAATGAACCCATATGCAGCATATGACATGTAAAGAGAATATGCTGAGATGTTGCTGAAAGAGGTAACTAGGAAAATCTCTCTGCTCTACACTGGTTCTCTGCTTTGGATAGCTAAGTACATAATGCCAGGATCTGTAGGCACAATTGATACACCAAAAATATACATTTTAACTTTGAGCCCAGTCAGTATTATGCCTGGCTGATAATTTTTTATAATCAGATTCAAAATGTATCAAAATAAGAAATGCATGCACATAGTTTCATGTTGCATAGTTTCATTAGCTACAACAGCATGATGGGTTGTCACTATCAACTGTCAATCATATAAACCTAAAATGATCAAAAATTGAGACTAGAAGCCAGGCGGTGGTGGCGCACGCCTTTAATCCCAGCACTCGGGAGGCAGAGGCAGGTGGATCTCTGAGTTCGAGGCCAGCCTGGTCTACAAGAGCTAGTTCCAGGACAGGCTCTAGAAACTGCAGGGAAACCCTGTCTCGAAAAACCAAAAAAAAAAAAAAAAAAAAAAAAAAAAAAAAAAAAAAAAATTGAGACTAGAATCAAACCAAGGACCAGTAGAGCAGGATGTCTGAGAAACAGTTTCAATTTTCTTTTCCCCCTTTATCATCATCCCAGCAACTTCAAACTGCTCTACAGTCCCTGAGCCGTAACAGCAATCTGTTACTATCTTAGCTTCTATTAAAATTCATAAAGGAAAGAAAATAGATTTTATTTAAGGAAAAATATTTCATAAACTCTTCAAAAGGATGAGATTTCTGGCACTGACTGGGGTATATTTGCTTTCTTTAGAAAAATGGAAAGAATGTCTCTGTTGTCCAGTAATGGGAGTCTGGGACTCAAGTGCAGACCATACCAAGGCATCTTGCTTGGACAGAGAATCACTAAACAACACTGGACATATATATATATATATATATATATATATATATATATATGTATATATATAAACACACATGCACACACATATATGTGTATATATGTATGTATGTATATATTGTGAGAATGAATGAATGAATGAATGAATGAATTTAGGGCAAATCTGCCTAGGAATTCTGATAAAAGCACACATGTGAGGAGAAAGAGGTGGGAAAGTTAAGGAGCTTTCAGACACAAAAATCAATCAGTTGAAGAGGTGTCATTGCAAGGGAACAAAGAAACAAGGATCAGCTTAAGGGTACTGAAGATCCATGGATTTTTTTGGTTATGTGAATTTACCATTGATTTATGTTTATTGATGTGTTGGAGTATATCCTTGTATAACCAGAAAACTTCACTCTCAAGGAAGAAAGAAATGTTAGAAGAGAATAAGCAGAATCTGCAGATGAACAGTCCATGAGAAGCAGATATGACATACATGGAATAAGGCATCTATTGGGTCATATACAGCAAAGAGGTTAACTCTTTCAGTCAAGGATGATGGTTTTTTCATATATAGAGTAATGAGGCATGGATATATGAAAACTCATTCAGCTTTCTGCCTCTAACACTATTCTAATATGCAGATCCTGAGGATCTCTTACTACAGAGGGCGTAAGGTTTTCTCTCTGAGGCTAATTCTCACTCCTCTGCTACAGAATCATTTCTACCTGGCTCTATTCATGGTCAGTCGTACAGCTAATTAATCACAGGGTGCAATTCTAATACAAAAAACTCAGAAGTGTTACTCTAATATGGATGACATAATGGGAAGCAAGTGATCCTGGTGAAGCATGCCACAGCTCTAACTTCACAGCTTTAACCTTCTCAGAATATTCCTACCACCTGGAAGAGTATTACTGGCCAAAAAATCAGTGTGATCAGTCCCCAAAGGGTCATCATCTGCAGATTCAACCAAATACAATTTGTAAGACAGTGAGGTAGGCTTGAGGGTTGCTGGGTGTATACTGAATGCATACATATTTTTATTGCTTTTCCCTAAACAAACCATAAAAATAACTTACACAATGATATGGGATGTCCTTCTGTATATGTTTTGCTCTTATTGGTTAATGAATATATCTAATTTGACCTATGCAGAGCAGAATATAGCCTGGCTGAAAGAGATAGAAGAGAGAGAGAGAGAGAGAGAGAGAGAGAGAGAGGAGAGTGAGAGAGAGGAGAGAGGAGAGAGATGAGGGAGTAGGCAGAGTCAAAGAGACCCCATGTAGCTGACAAAGGAGAAAGATCCTGCCAGAACCTTACCAGTAGGCCAGAGCCTTGTGGTGATACACAGATTAATAGAAATGGGTTAATTTAAGATATAAGAGCTAGCTAGAAAGACACCTAGGTTGTTGGTTAAATAGTGTTGTAATTAATATAATTTCTGTGTGATTATTTTGGTCTGGGCAGCCAGGAAACTAACTAGCAGCCTCCACTTACAAAGTGGCACTAATGTGGACCAACTACATCCACAGAAAACCTGAGAGCTTGGTAAGGAATTCTAAACACAAAAGAACAGAGTTAAGCACAGCTTCTTGGTAGCAGCAATGTCTCGGGTGGGATATGTTTGCTCAAGGCAAGCAGAAGCATGATTTCTTTAAGAGAAGGCTTCCTAACTCAGCATTAACGGCAAAAACTGCATGACTCCTTTAAGAGCCAGCTTCCTGGTTCATGCTGGTGCATTAAGGAGCACTTAAATAGGGTCTATGAGTAGTGTTACAAATTGCTTAATAGCAACATAGACCACCTGTGTCCCTGGAGCTGGAATGGTGAAAACAACTTACAGAGGTGGTGAACATGCCTCCACCATGTTGGACTGGTTGGAACAAACAGGCAGGGCCATCGAGTTGGTCCTAGCCACTTCTGCTTAACATTTTTTTAAAAAGGCACTTCTGGTCAGAAAATGATTAGAGACATACAATAAAGACAGATTCAGATAAAAAGACTTCTAAATGGGTCATAGTGTTAGATAAATATATATGGGTTTTGAGAGAAAGAGTATAGAAAGTCATAGATTAAAGAAGTAAAGATAAATATTACAAAGTAATAGAGTAAAAAAATAAGCCACATAAAGGTGGAAAATACACAGAGAGTCTGAATTATGTGTATCATTGTGTTTTCTTTGAATTTTTTGACTGCAGAGAGACATTTAATTCTGGGGGATGTTAAGTTAAACCAACATAGAACTATCTTGACTTCAAAATTTGAGTATAAGGATATGTTACTATGGAAAAGAGGTTCTGCTTTTGTTTCCCCAGAAGACGAGAACCTGTGGATTTCTTCCAGGATAATGTGGTTTGATAGAACAAGACCCCCTCCTTGAAAGGTCTCCATGGACCCTAAAAATACTTCACCCAAAAAACAGCAGGAAGCAGTTTGGAAAAAAAGCCCAAATTTCCAAAATGATTGTTTATAATTTTTGTTTACTTAAAGGGGGATATGATAAAGATGAATACTTTGCATTGGTATGGATCTTGGTCTATCAATACAAGTTTAAGGTCAATTTTATTATCTTGTACATATGTATTTCTACTCTTATTTAAATTAAGGTATTTTGTTTGTGCAGCTTATTTTAAAAAGAAACATAATAGATAGTCATCTGTAATAGTCTAGATATACAGAGATATATTTCAGTTAGATGATCTTCAACACTTCAAAGACCTTACAGCATTATGGCATTAAAAGGTTTTAAGAACTTAGACTTTTCTTAACAATGAGACATGTCTCCTTCTGGCAGCACGAATTACTTCAGAGAAATTGATGGGCATTGAAGAAACTCATTATAAAATTTGCCCATAATGTGACAAGACTAGCCATTTGAGCAAGAAACTGCTCTTGTCTGGACTGCTTTATTGTATGTTGTATGAAGTGGATATGCAGGACCTACAGAAAAGTAACTGTTGCACTTTCCAAAAGATGGGATGGTCCTTCAGGATTCCTGCTTCACAAAAGAAACTGCCAGACATTCTGCAGGACACAGAAGAAAGCAAGTGATGAACTTAGTCATTATAAGGCAAAACAGATCTTCAAATTTCCTGTTTCATGGAAAAGTCTGCTGGTTACTATGGGTCTGTAGGTTGAAGATGGATACCCCAACATTACAGAAGAACTTTGGGTGACTGTCCAGATGGCATGACATCTCTGTCAATTCTAGAACTTTAGAAATTGCTTACAATACATTTCCTGTTTACTTAAGTAATGGTATATCACCTAAGTCTTTGATAGATTTGAAGACAGATAGTTGTAGTTTTCCTTAGTTATGATAAAAGATAAATTAGATATGACACTTCTAGATATAAATAGACCAAATATTTTAAGTGTAATTCTTTGTTAATAGCTGTTTTTTACATGTAATTTTACTATGTTAAAGTTAAAACCTTCCTTTTTATTTAGACATAAAAGGGGAGATATTGTGATATACCCTTCTATATAAGTTTTTTTTTCTTATTGGTTAATAAATAAAGCTGCTTTGGCCTATGGAAGGGTATAATATAGCCAGGCTGGTAGAGATATATAGGGAGAGTAGACATAGCTGCCAAAGGAGAAAGACCCTGCCAGAACCTTACCAGTAGGCCACAGCCTTGTAGTGATATACAGATTAATAGAAATGGGTTAATTTAAGATATAAGAGCAAGCTAGAAAGATGCCTAAATTGTTTACCAAATAATGTTGTAATCAATATAGTTTCTGTGTGATTATTTGGGTCTGGGCTGCTGGGAAATAAATGAGCAACCTCCACTAACAGCATTTACTTTGCCTTACATATTGCATATAGAGATCATATGATATACACAGTTGCATGGATATATGTCACAAGCAAAAGGCACACCACTTATGTATGGGGTTAAGTATCCTGGGATTTAGCATTCAGAAAAACTCTGTAGTCAACCCCTGAAGAGACTAAGGGAGGAGTGACCTCAGGAAATAACATTTAACCACTGCCAGAGCAAAACAAACAAACAAACAAATAAATAAATAAATGAGGTGGGATTCTGAAGGATGAATTGTGTGGTATGAAGATCATATCATATCTTTCAAAAGATGCTCTAAAATGTATTTAATGTATTTAAGAATATACATATTCAAGACATGTAGAAACAACTACAACTTCTAGAATTTTCCCTGAGTCGCCCTCTCCACTATTTTCCTCAGCCTCCAGTAGTCAATATTCTCCTCTCAGTTTCTGAAAGGTCAGCCATTTAAGACTCCACATACAAATGACAACCGTCAGCACTTGCCTTTCTATGCATGGCTTGTTTCACTTAACATAATGTTCTCTACCTTCATCAACATTCTTGAAATGGCACACTTTTTGTCTTTGAATGGATAATACTATTCCACTCTGTGTGTCACATTTTTTATCCATCCATCATTTTATTGACAGCTGTTTCCCCTTCTTGGTTCTTGTGGGCAGTACTATAATAACACAAGAGTATGCCTGTCTCTCTGTCATACTGATTTCATTTCTCCTGCCTGCATTTACATTCAGGAGGGGAATTCTGGATCATAGGAGTAGTTCTTCCAGGTTTTTTTAATTAAAAAAAATCCAATTTTCACTTTTAATCATGTTTCTGTCTGTATGTTTATGTATGGGCTTGTGCACATGAGTTCCAGTGGCAGAAAAGGTCAGTGGTGAAGGATCCCTCCAGAGCTGGAGTTACAGAGAGTTACAGAGATAGTACTGACTGCTGGCCAGTCAGGACCAAAGTAAGGTCTATGGAGTACACAGCAATTTCCTCACAAGTTTTGTGATGGAGGATTCTCATTAGCTAATAAACAAACTGCCTTGGCCAGCCCTTAGGTGGGTGGAGTAGACAGAACAGGAAGAAGGAAGTGAGGTAGATGGCTCAGTCAGATGCAACGCCTCTCCTAAGTTAATAGATCTAGATCGCATGCCTCTCCTCAGTGAGATAGTTGCCATGAAGCCAGCCACCAGGACAGGCATGCTGAATCTTTCCTGGTAAGACACCACTTTGTGGTGTTACACAGATTATTCGATATGGGTTAGTCAAGATGTGAGTAAGAGGCTGAAAGTAATGGGCCAGGCAGTATTTAAAAGAATACAATTTGTGTATTGATATTTCGCGTGTAAAGCTAACCATGCGGGAGCCGGACTGGACGGAAAGCAAGCCTGCCCGCAGCTCCAACACTACAGTTTTGTCAAGTGAAAAGTCAAAATCACGCTATGTTTTGGTGAAGTGTTCAATATGCATACAGGTAACAAAGGTGAGAACAAATGAAAAGCCTTTGAAAGCAACATGCTTGTTTTTAGCATTATTTAATCTCAAGTAAAAAAATATAAACTGTTGATCATTTTAATATTGTTTTATATATAATCTGTAGGCCACTCATTAAAAGAACTGTATAAATTATACATACATGCTTACAGTTAAATTAAAATGAGGCACTTAAAATCATGCAAATTTTAAAAAGAAAGAGGAAACACAATTACAAATTGATAGTGAGATTTAATTTAAATGCCATAAACACAGCAACTAAAAGATGCTCAGGCTTAATCTGATTCTAAGACTATGTTCTGTACTAATTAATGGTGAAGAGACCAAATGATAACGGAAATGGTTGACAAGCTGAGGTACAAAATGTAGAGAAGGAGCTGTGATGCCTCTGAGGAAACAGAGGAAATACAAAGAAGCAACAAACAAAAATGCTTTCCATTGCTGTGACTGCACTTGCCCCCTGCCACCCCCGTCCTTAGTGGACTCTTCCTAGGAGCTCACTGTGTCACTCTCCTCCAAGCATGACATGGCCATTGTCTCAGCATTACAGCACTGTGGTCACCAACACAAGACCTTCATTAAGACTGGGTGGAACAGGGGAAGTCGCATAAAGCTCAGGAGGCCCATGGGGTCCACAAGATACATGAGACCCGCCCCCTTCTGAAAGGGGGCGGGTCTCATGTATCTTCTATTACTTCTATTACTTCTATTATTTCTATTACTTCTATTACAAGTAGTTAACAAATTCGGGGAAGGGAGACTCTCCCTTGGTATAGAAGTACATGAGTTGCCTATTCTCCTGTAATTAACATCAATAAAAGCTACTGATGCACCAAGTTAGACTTGGTTGTAACCATTTATTCTGTCTATAATTGGTCCCTCTACCAGGCACAAAGGGAAATAGAATGCTTAGGAGAAGTTACGAAACACCAGGGGATATCTGAAAAGTTGGGTCCAGCTGAGCTCTATGTATTATTTCCTACATGTAAACACATAAGAGATTTAGAAGAGACTAATTATAAAGTAGAACAATTGTATTGGTGGTGGTGGGGAGTTTCTAGACAGTCTCACTCTGTAGCCCATGCTGGCCTTGAACTCATGGTACTTTTCCTGCCTCAGGTTCCAAGGTGCTGAGATCTCTTGAGTTAGCTACCACATCCAGCTAAAATAGAACAAACTGTTTAACAACTTATTAACAGTGCTATAAATGCTATTTATAAGTGATTTATCTCCGAACGTATTTGTACACAGTATCACTAAAACATTCCAATTGATCTGAGATGGCCACTGAAAGATTAGATGTCAGGCAGTACTGAAAAACTGAATGTATCAAGCTATGCCCAAGGGAAAAATCAATCGTTTTGAAATATTACCAGAAAATTCTTCAAAACAACTTGTAACCAGAAACCAATTTATCATAGATTTATGCAATCTAGATAAAGGGCAGTCAAACAACTGTAGCATGGTCTGGCCTCCCTGTCTCACACAGGGAAAGGTTATGTCTAAGAGAGGCTTTGAATTGTTCTGTTAAGGGACTTGGGTCCAATAGAACCTTAGCTTTTATTAGAAGGTGATCGAGTGCTTCTTCTCCTAGAAGACCATCATTAGAACTTCAGTGCATGCAGAAGCTTCCAGTTTAGAATTACAGACTATCTAAAGAGTTCTTAGGAAAACCCAAGTAACCCTAAACTGAAAATCTGAAGTAGCCAACTCATGCACAAACACTCAACACAGCCCAGCTCCTGACAAGATCAGCAAAATAGAAAGAAGGTGGGGAGTATGAAGAGTAAAAACTAGGCACTGAAGCTAGCTGGTACACACAGGATTTAGAAGCATTAAAGGATCAGCAAAACTGTAGTTTTCTCACAAGCAAAGATGAACTACTGAGTCAATGATACATTGATAAGAACGGCCCAAACTGAAATCTGAAACAAATGAAGAAACAGAGGACTATGTACCAGAACTGTTGGACAATTATAAAGTGAAGCAAACCCATAATAGCTTTACCAGAAATAAAGAACCAGAAGAAAGAACTAGAATAAAAAAATGAAAAATTATAATAGCTAAGAATATTGTTTAATTAATTATTACAAGGTGGAGGACACAGAATATAGTAAATTCCAAAAATATTTACACCTTTGCATACTGTCTTCTAATTCTAGAAAAATAAACATTACAAGAAAATCTTGAGGAAGGATCCAAAAAAACTTACCTACAGAACAAGCTAAGAATTACACTGTTGTTCCCTTGGGTACTGTGCAAGTAAGAAAGTAGATACTACTTAAAGTTCTGAAAATAATATGGCAACCTAGAATCCTAGATTTAGTGAAATTAGGCATCAAAAGAAGAGTACAAATAAAAGCATTCTGATGTTGTGGGGTACTTGTTTACACTGTGTGAAGATGTGTCATTGTGGTTGGTTTAATAAAAAGCTGAATGGCCAATAGCTAGGCAGGAGAGGTTAGACGGGACTCTGGGCAGAGAGAGGAACTCGGAAGATTAGAGTTCTCATCTAGGCATTTGAGAGATGCCAGCGAGACACTGAGAAAGTTGGACATACATTATGGAAGAAAGGTAAAAGGTCACGGGGCAAAATGTACATTCATAGAAGCATGTTAATTAAGTGATAAGAGCTAGTCAGGAACAAGCCTAAGCTAAAGAACTTTCATAATCAATAAGTTTCAGTGTTATTATTTGGGGGCTTGTAGCTGACAAGGAAGTCTGACTACATTCTCAGACATAGAAACACAGAAAGCATGTCCCATCAATGGGTAGGACTTAGAAGAAATGTTTAAGACATTCTTCCAGGAGAAGGGAAATGATGCATTAGGAATGTTAGTACATTGTAAAAGAAGAGACACAAGAGAGTAAAAGTGAAGAGGCAGTAACAGCCTTTACTTTTCAGGCCCTCCACTCAGTGTCAGTATTTTGTAGTGTTCTTACAGTCAAGGGTTGAATAAAACAAATTGCTGCCAGGTCAGAAGTGGCAGCACAGATGAACTTGGAATTCTCTGATATTTGAGTTACCCATTAAAAGCATAGGGTTATATAAACACTAGAGCAACAGCTTAGCAGGTAAGAACACTTGCTGCTCTTGCAGAGGACAAGGGTTCAGTTCCCATCACCTACATGTTGAGTTATGATCATCTGTAATTGTGAAACTCTAGCAACCAAACTCTGAAGTCCTCGTCTGGGCTTCATGGACAACAGGCATGTAGGTTGTGCACAAACATGCAAATTTATATACATAAATTACAAATAAATTTAAATTTTTTAAAAATGAGCTTCATTTTTAAATGAAGGCAGACTTCAATTAGCTATTGATGGAGATTTCAGACTAAGGTAGCCTCTAGGATGTGTTTAGCAAAGCGTATTTGAAATGTGCTCTGATCAGCTTGAGGCAATATCAGAGGTTCAGTGGATTTAACAGCAGAAATGTATTTTCTCATTGTTTTAGAAGTTCTTACAGAAATGTAAGATCAACATGCCAGGCAATGGTTGATTGCCACTGAGGTCTCCCTTTCCAGCTTAGGGACATGTACACTTTTCCTGTGGATTTGTAGGGACTCACATCGTCTGTCTTGGGTATGTGCAAGTGGAGAGAAGCAACTTGTTATGTCCCATCATATCATGATAACATTTCTGTAGAATCCTACATTAACTCCTGTGTAAACTCCCCTTTATGGTATCACCTAACTTGAACAGTTTTCTTAAAGACTGTCACCATACACACTCAAACTTTTGAGGTGAGAAGAATAAATTAGTTTCTTACAATATGCTGAGAGAAGAGGGGAAAATCTTTTAATGCTCATTTAAAATGAAAGAAGATGGAAAAAGAAACATAAAAGAGAAAGAAGCCAAAAAAATTACAAAGAATAAAAGCCAATTACAAACATGGTACACATTCATCAGTTTTAACTATAATTGTTCTATAAGAATGTAAATGATGGTAATATGCCATTTAAATTGGATTATATTAAAATATTTCTACAAAATACGTTGCCACCAAAATCTTCCAACAAAACCTCAGAGAAAATATTTATAAATATAAGAAAATATTCATATTTATATGAAAAGTAATTTGGTCCAAAATACACAAAGAAACCAGAAAGTTTATTAATAAGAAAACAAAACTGAGATACAAGCTAAAGATCTCATATAATGATTAAATTAGAACATTTTTATTATTTGAAGTTTTAAGCATCTCATTGTGGTCAAGCACATTTGATATCCACTCTTGTAGCTAATTCTAAAAAAATATAAAGGCACAAAGGAAGACATAGGCATCACTAGTATGCATGCCAAAAAATGCTGAGCCACATACACATTATGGGGACAAGTAAGGACAAGAGTAAGGTGTCATTTAGTGTCTACTAGTTCAGAGGAAAATCGACAGTACAAAGTCTGACAAGGACACAGGCTCAGAAGAGCTCTTATTCCTTGATAGCGGAGTAGAACATAATACAGTTACATTGAAATACATTCTGGCAGTTTTTTGCACAGTTAAAATACACCTTTACACATGATCCAGGAATCAGGGTCCCAGCTATTTACCTAGTCAAACTAAAAGCTTATGTCAACACAGGAACCTCTGTAAGAATGTCTATGGCCATTCATTCATGAACGTGAAAGAAACTGAAACTGGGAAAAATGTCCTCCAATAAGTCACCTGCTGAGCTCCAGGGTATTCTTACAACTGAATATTATTCGACATTAAAAAGCAATGAGCTATGAAACTTCAAAGACATGTGGCACCCTAGTGGACACTGACAAGAGGAAGTGGTCAGTCTGAAAGGGATGTAGGCTCTGCGATTTAAATGGCATGGTTCTGCAAAGACAAACTGAAAAGCCAGCAAAGAGCTCAGATCTTGTACGGTATGCACAAGAAAGAGGAGCACAGGGACATTCAGACCTGAGATTCCACGCTGACGTAATCTGCAATAGGATCTATCATGTGTTTCTCTCCACACCTGAATTATTTAAAACTAAGAGTGAACCTTCATAACACTATGAACTTAGTTTAGGCATAGCACTAGTATTACGGCATTAATCACAATATATCATAATAATACAAGATGGTTAAAACAAGAAAAGTGAAAAGGGAGACAGCTGTGCACACGGAAGCTGTGAAGTAGGTTCTTGTTTGATAAAAGCATTTTAAATCATAAAGCCTACTAATTTAAAAAAGCAGCATGTCCATGATAAAAAAAAAATCAAGAAGGATAAAAATACAAAAACCAGTAAAACCCCTCAAACAGAAAATTCCAGGACCAGATGACTTCTCTAACAAATCCCAGAAAGCATTTAGGAAACATTTGAAGTGAATAACATTCTGCGTCTTCCAGAAAACCTGGGAGGGAAGACTTTCTTTTCCCTCATTTTGTAATTTCCACATTATCTTGACACCCAAGCCAGATGATCATAAAAGAAAGAACAAATATACCGACACAAAAGTGCTTAAGAACACACAAAAAGCAAACAGGGTATGCAAGCCTAGGTCAAGCTTCAAAAATTAAAGTATTCTACCATATTATCAAATATAAGAGTACACAGTTGTAATAGAAAAATAATGAATTGTCTGCGACAAGACAACATTTTTTAAGAAAAAGAAAGTCAAGTATTTTTATTTAACTAAGATATAGTATAACAAATTAAAGACCCAAAATACTTCAGTAGAAAATTTATACATCCCAAAATCACGTTCAACACTATAGTGGGATACAAAATAAGAATAAAATATCCATATCCTTTCTTTAGCAAATTACAATCATATGTACAAAAAGTCAGGGAAAGAATACTATTCGTGATAGCTTGATAAAACAAGTTGGAATAAACGTAACTAAACTTAACTAGGAGACATTAAGACAGCAAAAAGGAATTTGAAGAAGTTACCAGATGATGGAAAGAATTCATGAAATGGTTGGATAACTATTATAAAAATGACCATTTTGGTTTGTCATTCTTAAAAATTATTTTGTGTTAACTTTTATAATTCAAATTTTTAGAGAATTTTGGGCTAATTAATTCCAAGTTTATTGTCAAGAAAGCTATATTTTCATATGGCCCTTCTACAGTACAACATCTTTCTCTGCTTTACCTATGTGTATTCTTAGTGATATTTTCTTCTTATTGATTGCTTTGAATTGAGTTTTCTTTGTTGTTTTTTTTTTTAAAAGGACCACACCAGCAGACCTCAGAAAAGACTATCAACATGCAGTTTTGTTGAACAGTGAGATAACAGAGACAATTTTAAGGAGAATAATCTCTTTTTATCATAGTCCTGGGTTTTTAGGCTGTATCTTCCCTCCACTTGGGGAAAACCACTCAATGTCAGCCCTAAATTTCTGGGATAATTCTCTCAAAGAATTCTGACTACTAAGTACTTCAGACTGCATGATAACAATAGACATTTATTTCTAGTTCTAGTAGAAATAAAGGACAAGATCATGTGCATTATACACTTAATTTCTATTAAAGAGTTGTTTCCTTATTTTATGCAAAGTTCAGAGGTCAACAAAAAAATTAGAACTTTTGGATTACATTAAAAGCCAAATATATCCTTAGCTCGCATCATGAAGTGAAACAAAGGGCATTCTTCTATGTAATAAGCAAACATTCTACAGTATAGATAATAAAACAATTATGTATGTGTCCTGAGAATTTAAATCATGCTAATTACAATTTGAAGTAACTTAATGACATTAGAAATAAAAAGAAATATATTAATTTCATAAATTCATGGAAATTAAGCAAGACACTGCTCAATAGTCAGAGATTGAAAGAAAATCACAGAAATGTGTTACAAAATAAATAGAGATAAAAAATAATAATAGTGTAGCATGAGAACTCAGATAAATTTACCCCTCTCGCCATTATAATAGAAACATTGCTCTCAAAGCAGTCCCTTTAAAAAACAAGACAACATTTATTTACAATAAGATATGCCGTCAACTCAGTCCCTAGCAGTGCAAAATAAAATCATTAACCACAAAACAGAAAATTCATCTTAAGTCGCTTAAAATGTGGAAATTTCCTTAATCAATGGCCAAAAATGCAGCAAATATGTTACAAAATGAACTTTTGCTTTAAGATATGTGCTTCACTGCTCCTCTTCAACATCAGCTCCTATTTACACCACACAGACACTTCAGCTCATACAAGCAGAAAAAGCAAAAGAAACCAGCGTACATGGATGCAAAGGGAGAATGTACATGTCCCCCAAGGCAGATACATAATAGCTTTCTCAAAGATTCTCAGTCCTGTTCAGGGCACTTGACAACCAATGCCTAGAGACATTCATGTTGTTACAATTTAGCTTGGGAGGGATATCCCTGACACCTAGAGGCCAAGAGTGAGGGTAAGCATTTGACAATATAGCATGTGATGAACTGTGCACTCATACCCTTAAAAATAAAATTAGTGGGCCCCAAATATAAATAGGTCTATGGTTATAATACAGTATTCTTTGATGATATCTCTGATACTGTATCCCTATACAAATGCCAATGGTGTTTCCAGATACCAGGCATAAAAAATGAATAACTGAGTGAATGAATGGATGAATAGTATTATCTAGGACCTATATTCTTACTTTGTGGCATTTGCTCAGCTGCATAATGATGGGATGGGTTTTAAATTGTCCAAAACTTAGGAATAGGACTGTAGTTCAGTGTTAGATAGCTTAGCTATGAGAGCCCAAGAGCTATACTATGTACTGAAAACAAAGGAGCCAATAAAGACCAACATTCAGGCACTCTGTATATGCTTTCTCATCTTAGACTTCTGATTTTTACAAATAAAATAGACCCGGTACAATATCTTACTCAGGTCATACTACTGATCAACCTCTCCCAGTGCTCTGTGCTGAGGGAGTACCAACATGAGATTGTTGTCCTGGCTCCTTTTTAAAATGTACTGGCAATGGTGAGGCAGACTCTAACAAGTCACAGATTAGAAAATCATTTGTAAGTTCTTCAGCTAAAGAGGTTTTTATCCACTATTATTGAAAAAGTGATAACTCAACATTCCAATCCTATCCCCCAAGTTTGTATTTTGTGCTTCCCTTCCTACCTTTCCTGTCCTCATAGACTTCTGGTCTCAGTAATGCCACGGTCCTTTGTATATTCATGCTTTTCATGGTTTTGAAATCAGGGAATAAGATGTCAATGAATTTAGAAACTCTAGATGGATCATCCTCAACATCACAAAACTCAGCTATATGTTGTCTTTCCAAATAGCATTGCAAACTGTTTAAATCCAAAATATAACATAAGATTATTATAAGTTAAGGTATAAACTTATATGAAAACTTGTATATTAATGGATTAGATCTTAATAATACAATGCAGAACTTCTTTCTCCCCACACATTATCACTCTGAAAATAACTCCCACTGTTTCCAAAACCCTTAAGCATACACTGAATCCCATTTCTGTTGTTCTATCCTGCTTAAAACTTTAAACTAAATGGCATCATAACCTTGCTCAGCGGTAGAGCACTTGGGTAGCATGCAGAAGGCTTTACATTCTAGGCCCAGAAATACAATAACAAAACAAATTCTAGAATTACCTGCTACCTGAGAAATATGAAGTGACCAGAAACCACAAGAAAAACTCACAGTTAATAAAGCAAGATGTTGTGGGAAATGCTCTTGTACACTACAAAGATTTGTCACTCATATTGGTTTAATAAAATTCTGATTGGCCAGTAACCAGGCAAGAAATATAGGTGGGATAACCAGACTAAGAGAATTCTGGGAAGAGGAAAGGCAGAGTCAGTATTAGCCAAACACAGAGGAAGCAAGAAGAAAATGTCTCACTGATAAAAGGCTAAACATAGATAAAAATTATGGGTTAAGTTGTAAGAGTTAGTTAATAATAATCCTGAGCTAATGGGTCAAACAGTTTATAATTCATAAAAGCTTCTGTGTGTGTTTCTTTGGCACTGAATGGCTGCATGCCTGGGAGGGACAGAAACTTCTGTTTACAGCAAGGAGGAATCATCCTGTAATTCTCTGACAGAAAATGGAATAGTACTGGGACACAGAGCATCAGGGAACCAAGCTACAAAGTCTTCTGCTCACAAAACTCATTTGGACACGTTCTGCAAAATTGTGTATTAAACGATGGCTCTCAGTTTTTAGCAGAATAAAAGTCACAGACAACAACACCTAAAACCGACATTCTGAAAATTGTTTTCTTATTTTGAAATATTTAGAAATTTACTACCAAAATGTACATATGTTTTGTCACCATCAGTTTTATACCAGTAACTGTCTTAAATAAAATACAGAGCCTAGATGATGGATGAAAACATGCAGTGCTGTGGATGGACAGGGTTGACTGGGACAGTGCATGGTTCCAATATACCCTCAAGGCCTGAGAAAATGAGGCCAGATTGTGGACCAGGCTTAGAAAAGTCAACAAGAAAGGCTGTTCCCTTTCTAGTTTTCTTAGTATAAACATTCATGAAAATTCCCCATTTTCTGAACATATAATATTCTAGATTAACTGAAAGGAAAACTTACAGTATCTACATATAAACGTTAGGTTTTGAGACATTTGAGCATTATGCTCTGTCACCTTATAAGTGATAAAGTTCTGGCCTTAGCTACCTGTCCCGTTTCTTCTTCATCACCACCATGCGGGCAAATTTAACGTGAGGCTCTTCTGAATGCTCAGGTGATTCTTCCTCTTCTTCCTCAGATGAATGAGTTTCTTCCTGGATAATCTCTTCTTCTTCTCCTTGAGATGTAAGGAGCACACAGCTTAGGCCGCTTATTACAAAAGCTACAAACTCTTCAAAGTCGGGCTACAAAAGAAGATGAGAAACTATTTCCATCAGGCTCCTAATTCAGGGGCATGAAAATGGTGGCCATTGTGAAATCTTCCTTTTCATGGTCATTAGCAATGCTATGTTACCCTTATAAACCTGCTTGCAGGAACATTTTGGCACAACAGACATTTACAGTCAACAGAACATAATTTTTAAAGATATATAGACAACTACTTCCTGACACTAGCATGTTGTAAATTCATCTGCAGGGCTAGTTAAATATACCTTCAGCTGCTTATATACTCTTGGAAGTCTTTTACTGGAGCATGGTCCAAAGGCCATGTTAAAAGAAAACCAGATCTCTCCCAATAGCTGTCATTGGTAATAACTTCTTAACTAAGGATGGGACTTTGTGTTCACCTCCCATCTCCAACAAGTCTTATACATGGTGTCACAAACAAACTTGATGACTTTTGTTTTTTTTGTCTTGTTAATGAGGACACAAAGTTGGGTAGGTAGGAAAGGGGAGGCAAGTCTAGAAGTTGGGAGAAAGGGGGGAAAGGAATAAATACATTGTACAAAAATCCTCAAAGAACACACACACACACACACACACACACACATACACACACACACACAGAGAGAGAGAGAGAGAGAGAGAGAGAGAGAGAGAGAGAGAGAGAGAGAGAGAGAGAGAGAGAGAGAGAGAGAGAGAGAGGAGATCTTTTGTGCTCAATCCCCAGAGTGTCTAATTCAGTAACTGTCACAGTTGAATCCAAAATGTCCCCTGGTGGCCATGTGCTAAATAAAGGCTTGGTCATCAACAAGTGACTGCTATTAAAAGTGATGAGACACTCAGGTGGAAGACTTTTCAGTTACTGGGTATTTTCTTGAAGCAGTTATCAGGGTTCTGATATGTCCTCTCAATCACTCTGTTTCATGACTTCATGAAATGAGTAGTTTAGTTTACCATGATCTCCTGAATATGATAATCTGCCTCACCACTGACAATAAAGTTATAGGTCCAGGCCACTATAGAATAAAATGTCTTAAGTCATGCCCCCAAACTAAATTGTCTTCCTTTTCAGTTGACTTTCTTGGATACATTGATCACAGTGATATAAATCTGAGTGAGATAATAGCTTCTGAGTAACATTCCTAAGATGTTTTTTCTTAAAAGTACACAGGTATTGGGAACACAGCTGGCAAAAAAAATCTATTTTTTTATGTGTGGAAGCTAGGACCAAGAGGGATAGCTAGAATGGTACGTCAGTTATCAAAGTGCTGACCAGTAGAGCTTTCTGTATGAGAAATGCACTCAGCACTCCCTAACAATATTCCTGGATATGGCTATTGAGCACCTAAAATGTGGGTAGTATAAGTAAGACTCCAATTTCTAAATGTTATTTAGTTTGAATGAATTTAAATTCAAATAGCCAAATGTATTTACTGCCCATCACATTGACAGAGGGTTTTTAGAAGATAGATCTCCCTTTCAAAGTCACACCTCCCATTTAAAGGTTTTTGAACACCACCTTTACCGCATTCTTCTAGGAAGAAGACAACTGGCTGGAGTATAGCCTTAGAAAAAGGATGCAGACAAAAAGTGGGCTATAGCACCCCTACCTACCAGATGGAAAGGAGTACTTTCAGCCAAGTCTAAAAATTGATGGAAGAGAACTGGTTATTCACTTACAGAGAACATAGTAGAAAGAAGTCTTATTAAGAACAAACCATTTTATTTTGCCTGGGTGCTACTGCTTTCATTGGCATCACCCAATTGTGAACATCATCAAGGCACCAAAAGTTTATTCAGTTAGTTAGATTTATTGATTTTATACTCTATAATAAAAATCTAACCCCCGTACTTGAATGTGTGTGTTTATGTGTGTGTAAATATGTAAATGAATGCATGGTGGATTTTTTTTTTGTTTTTTCAAGACAGGGTTTCCCTGTAGTTTCTAGAGCCTGTCCTAGAACTAGCTGTTGTAGACCAGGTTGGCCTCAAACTCAGAGATCCGCCTGCCTCTGCCTCCCGAGTGCTGGGATTAAAGGCGTGCACCACCACCACCGGCTTGCATGGTGGATTTTTAAGGGCTCCCTTACCTGGTCTGCTAAATGAATATAGAACTCCCTCACTAGCTCTTCAGGGAGAAACAAGTTGTCCTGTGCTTCTATGATAAATCCTTCGTTGGTAATCTTCAATTCAGATAAGGTCAGAAGCGAACATGACACAGAGAAACACATAAAACAAATTAGAGCTATTTACTTCAGAATTCAATAACTACCTAGTTTTAATACAAGAAAATCTGCAGAGTTTGAAATGGTTCATAAATGCATAAAAAGTTTCCTTTGATACTCCCTAGAAATCCATCTTTTTAAAACTTTAATAAAAGATTTCAAAATATTTTTATTACAATTTGAAATGCTAACATAAAAGGATAGGGAAAATAGGAACATAATTCCAAGAAAATACACATATACATAAACTGTCTGAATTACTTGTAATATTGAACCTTAAAAGTACCTCTCAACTATGTTCAAAATTAATTTGGCTTCTTTTGTTCCCATGTTTCCATTTTTAAAAGATAACTCAACTGAAGCACTAGACCCCATGATGTGTTATCTCCAGGAAACACATCTCGTTAGTAAAGACATCCATAGACTGAGAGTCAAATGATTAGAAACAATTTATTAAGGAAGCAGAAACAACAGTCTGACATAGCAATCCTGATATCTGATAAGGTATATAAAAGTTAGTAAGAATATATTTCTTAAAGAGATTTAAGAAGGTGATGATTCAGCAGGAATATATGCCAATAACAAATACGCATGCACCAAAAGTTCAGCCACAAATTTTGCAAAACAAGCACTAATGGAGTTCAAAAATTAATTTGATCATGCTTCTCAGTAGGCCAAGGAACTGTATCTAAACAGACCACATCCTAGGTCTTAAATAAAGACTCACAAAATACATAAAAGCAACGTTCTGTATTTTATAAGATCCCATCAAACTAGAAACCCATAGCAAGGAAAAGATGGTAACTACATAAATTTATTCAGACTAAACAATATGCCCTTGAATGTAAATGAGTCATTGAATCAACCAAACAGGAAATTTGAGAAGTTCTTAGAAACGAATGATGGTGGAAGCACAATGTACCAACATCTTTGGGATATAGTTAAGACAGGTGTAGGAGGAAAGTTTAGAGCTATGGATGTTTCCAACGCAAGTATCTGGGGAAGGGAAAGAAAGAAACACCTGAGATTTCTTACGAAAATAACTTACAGTAGGACTTTAAGCACAATCTAAATGATGGCCAGAAATAATAAGGATCAGGATAGATAAAACTAACATGGAGACTAAACAAAAATATACAGAATCAATTAAACAAAGACTCAGTTCTCTGATAATATAAGATGAGTAAAATCTTACCAAGACAGCTAAAAGAGAGAGAAAACATAGGAATAGATAAAAAAGAGGAAATTACTACAGATCCCACTGAAATACAAAGATGCATTAGTGAGTTATTTGAAAATTTTATATTTCAAAAAGTGGAAGATCTAGAAGAAATAAATAACTTCTTAGACATGTATTACCTACAAAAATTAAATCAAGAAAATATAAACAACTTAGATGAATCCATAAGTCAGCAAGATTGGAGCAATAACACAAAAACAAATACAAATTCAGGTCCAGTTGATTTTTGCTAAATCTTTAAAGAAGAGCAAATATTGATGCTCCTTAAACTGTTTTATAAAATAGAAATGGAAGGAATATTATTATTAAAGTCACTCTCTAACACCAGTATTGCCCTAATACCAAAGCAGGATAAGGACACAACAAAGAAACAAACCTAGAGATCAGTTTCCCCAGGGAACATAAACACAAAAATTCTCAAAGTCTTGTAAACTATATTGAAAAAATACATGCAGAAGATCATACATCATGACCAAGCTGATTTCACTACAGAATGCAAGGTTTATTCTACAGACATAAATCAATAAGTATAATTAAGCATATAAATAGAATAAAGGACAGAAACAACATGATCATTTCAACCAGAGTAGATATTTACTTTGACAAGTAAAATATTCTTTTATAAGAAAATCCCTGAAGAGACTAGAGATAGAAGCAGCACATCCAAACATAATAAGGGCTTTCTATGGAGAACCTACAGCCAACACTATGGTATCCACAGACACAGTGAGAGAATTGCCTCTAAACTTTGGAATAACACAAGAGTATCCACTATCTCTACTCTTATTCAATGTAATGCTAGACGTCTATAGCTTGAAATATTAGGTAAAGCAAGAAGGCATGAGAAAAAAACCAAACAATTCAAATAGGAATGAAGACATGTCATCCCCATTTGTAAATGACATGCCCTTATGCTTAAAACAACCTTGCAGACTCTACAAGAGAAATTAGAGCTAACAAACTCCAGCAAAGTAGCAGGGCGCAAAATTAACATTAAAAAAAATCACTAGCATTTCTATACACTTACACTGATAACAAACCAACCTGCCCATGCCCCAAAACCAGAGAAAACCTTATTAAAACAAAAAGAAAATGCCTAGGAACAAAACCTAACCAAACAGGTGGAAAACTATCAGTACAAGGAACACTTTAATATACTAAATAAAAAACTAGAAAGAAGACAATAGTCACTTTGACGTTTTACAGGAAGTGTTTGCCCATCTGAGTTAGGATCAATTTCACATATATGTAAGGAACTGTGAAAAGTATATTTTATAAATATTTCTATATGGTGCATATTACACATTACATACATACATACATACATACATACATTGGGTCAAGAAGAAAGCACTGAACGGCTTCTTAAACTATCATGTATTGAAAAGTGCCATCATTTATAATATACAAGAAAAAGCAAGCTAATGTGAGTTTATAACAATATTGCATCACTAATAGCTAAACAAAAAAGAACATTTATAACACTCTCATATAGCATCTAAAATCCTGAAAGTTTCTGTGCAGTGGTGGTAAAGCAGTTAATTCAAGCATGATACAGGAGGAGACAGGGTCTTGGTAAGACAGAATAAGCAATCTCCTTTAGAGGGAGCTAGGAATATCAATCCAGTGCGTCCTATTTTATCATAAGGTATTATTTTGCAATTAATTTGAATAACTTTTTGTAAGTATAACTTACTTTTTCCTTGGCTTCTATATTTTTTCTCCTGAGTACAGCATCAGGTTTGAAAATAGTCATGCTGTACAATTCGCCTAAGAGAAAAACCAAAAATTAATTTTCTTAAACTCAGGATGATGAAAGGACTAACCGTTCAAGATATGAATTGATTATGCCAGGGTTATTAAGGAGACATAGTATAGGTATGTACAGTTTTGACACAATTTTCATACATTTGAGTCACACAGATGCTTGCTACCAGTCGGGATTAACAGTGAGTGATGTTTCAGACATGTGCTTTGTAAGTCCAAACCATAAACCAAGAGCTACCACATATGAAATGCACTGTTACCTCAAACATGAAGTAGCCATTGTCTTTATTACCTTTCCAGTTACTATGCTAAATTACCTGACAAGAGTGACTTTCAGCAGAAAGGGTTTATTCTGTGTAAACAAAGACTGCTTTTAGTGTTCCTTGCCACCTAGATCCAAATAATCACATAGAAACTATACTAATTACAATGCTGTCTGACCTACTAACTCAGATTTCTTATTAACTAACACATCTTAACCCATTTCTATTAATCTATCTATTGCCACAATGTGGTGCCTTACCAGGAAGATTCTGGTGTTTCTTTTGGCAGCTACATGGCATCTCCCTGATGCTACCTATTCTCTCGCTATATCTCTGTTCAGATTTACCACATGGCTTTATTCTGCCCTGACATAGGCCAAAGCTGCTTTTTTTATTAACTAATGGTAATAAAACATATTCACAGAATACAGAGGTGAATCCCACATCATCTCCACTTTTCTGTCCAAATAAAAGGAAAGTTTTAATTTTAACATAGTAAAATTATATATAATAAAAGTTATCAAGAAAGAATTACAGTTACAATATTCCTTTGTGAGTCTACAGTTTTATATCTAAGTTATCTTTTATCGTAACTAAGGAAAAGTATAACTATAACTATCTGTCTTCAACTCCATCAAAGACCCCAGAGGATATAATATTACCTAAGTAAACAGGAAGTGCATTGTAAGCAACTTTCAAATCTAGAATCAGAGACATCTCACTGCCTGGACAGTCACCCAAAGTTCTTCTGCCATGTTGGGACATCCATCTTTAGCCCAAAGGCCCATAGTATCTGGTATCTGGCAAACTGTTCCATGAATCAGGAAATTTGAAAGACTGCTTTGCTTCTATTGGCAGTCTGTTAGTCACTTTCTTCTATGTTCTGCAGAATGCCTGGCAATTTCTGCTGTGAGGCAGGAATCCTGAAAGACCACCCCTTCTTTTGAAATGTTCAGCAGTCACTTTTCTTTGGGTCCTTCAGGTCCAGTTCATATAGCATATCATAAAGTAGGCCAGGCAAGAGCAATTTCTTGCCCAAATGACTAGCCTTGTCACATTGAAGGCAAATTCCATAACAAGTTTCTTCAATACCAATTAAGTTCTTGAAGCACATTGGGGCTGCCTGAAGCAGACATGTCTCATTGTCAAAAAAAGTCTAAGTTCTTAAAACCTTTTAAATGCCATATTCTGTAGGTCTTTGAAGTGTTGAAGATTATCTAACTGAAATATATCTCTGTATTCTAGAAAAATCTAATTAAAATGACTAAAAGTTTGGTTATTATAGATGACTATTTACCTATATTTTTTAACTATACACTACATTTTTAAATGAGCTACACAAGCACAATACCTTAATCAAGAGTAGAAATACATATACACAGTGTAACAAAATTGATCTTAAATTTGTATCAACAGACCGAGATCCGTACCAATGCAATGTATCCATCTATATATCATATCTCCCTTATTTTTTTATAAATTGACCAAGACCATTAATCACTTATAATTAACTCCCTTTAAATGAAAATAAACATTTATAAACAATCATTTTTGGAATTTGGACATTGTTTTCTTCAAATTGCTTCCTGCTGTTTGTTGGGTGAAGCATTTTTAGGGTTCATGGAGACCTTCTGGGGGTCTTGTTCCATTAAGCCACATTAGCCTGGAAGGAATCTGTAAGTTCTCATCTTTTAAAGAAACAAAAGCAGAACCTATTTTTCAAAATAGCATATCCTTAGACTCAAATTTTGAAGTCAAGATACCTTTATGTTGGTTTAACTTAGCAGCTACCAGAATCAAATGTCTCTCTGTAGTCAAAAAAATTCAAAGAAAACACAATGATATACACAATCTAGACTCTCTGTGTATTTTCTATATTACATGGCTTATTTTTTTATTACTTTAAACTATGACTGTCTTTACTCTTTTACATTACTTTTACTGTCTCTTTAAAGAATTTGTTTTATTTTTTTAAACTATTTCTTTTTATAACTGTCTATACTCTTTTTTTGCTCTCTCCCAAACCTACATGCATTTTTTAAAAACACATTATATATGACCTGTTCAGAGGTTGATTTCTGTCTTAATCTGTCCTTATTGCATATCTATAATTATTTTCTGACCAGCAGGACCTTTACTTAAAAATATTAAGTGGGTGTGGCTAGGACCAACTCCATGGCCCTGCCTGTTTGCTCTGCTCAGTCCAACATGTCAGAGGTATGTTCACATGCTCTGTGAGCCATGCTTACTGCCCCAGCTCCAGGGATGCAATAGCTCTATGTACCCATTAAGCAATTTGTAACACACTGCTCACAGACTCCAGTTAAGTGCTCCCTGTCAGGACCAGCATGAATCAGGAACCTACTTTTTAAAGGGACCATGCAGTTTTTTTTCTGCTAAGGCTGAGTCAGGTAGCCTTCTCTTAAAGGAACTGTACCTCTAGCAAACAGAGCCCACCTGAAAAAAAGTGTTGCTACCAAGAAGCCATGCTTTCTTAACTCTGCTCTTTTATGTCTAGAATTCCTCTCAGGTTTTATGTTGATGTAGCTGGTCCACATTAGTGCCATTTGTAAGCTGAGAATGTGCTTGCATTTTCCGGATGCTCAGACCAAATAATCACACAGAAACTATATTAAGTACAACAGTGTTCAGCTTATTAGCTCATACTTCTTATTAACTAACTCTTAAATTAACTCATTTCTATTAATTTGTGTATTGCCACAAGGTGGTGGCTTGCCAGTATGATTCTGGTGTCTCCCTGACTCTGTCTACACTCTCTATATAACACTATTCAGATTTCCCATCTGGCTTTATTCTACCCTGCCATAGATCAAAGCTGCTTCTTTATTAACCAATGGTAATAAAACACAGAGAAGAAAAGCTATGAATACCATCCAAATTAATCAAGATTAGGTTTAAAAAAGAGAAACCTTTTGATAAAGAGAAATGACAGTTCATCCACAGTGTAAGGAAACCTCATAAGGGTTGGGGCAGGGTTCTGGTTTTGTCTTTACAAGAAAATACCCATCTTCAAAAAGTCAAGAGATCTTGGACATCTAGATCATTAAATAAGAAAAGATACCTACCCAGAAAGAATCACCAAGCAAAGAGAAATTTGACTTATGATACTAATATCCTCGACAGAATAAGATCTTATTTATATACATATAATGGTAGCTGCCAATTATTAAAAATCAAAGCTGGCTTTGGAGTTGGACAGTGGCTATCCTTCTCAAAATCCAAGCATGTTGTTAAAAAAATTTAGAGTTTCTGTCTCATATCAGAAACCACCTAGTACAGGCCAGAGGAAGACAAAACTTAGGGACTACTGTTATCAAACCTCTGCTTTCAAAAGTTTTACTTCTCCCCATACCTGTTTTTTGTCTCTATGGTACCTTTTGATAAATATATGTCTATAGAAATGCAAACTTTCCATTTTGATATAAATAATGTCTAAGTTTTCCACAATGCACAATAAATTTTCCTGCAGTAATCTTTGAAGTTTCCAGGAAGAAGATGGAGCCCTACAACAATGATTTCACCTGGTTGAATTGATGCCATTATGCTGATAGCACCACTTTAAGATAGGGTTTAGATTACAAACCGCTGAAGATTATTTCAACTTGGCTTGCTGAGATGGTGCACCTTCTTACAATGTTCTGGCCAGAACTTCAAATAAGAATTTTAGGAAAACCCTACTGACTACTCAGAAACTATCTGCAGTTGTACCAGACAGCAATCTTGTAACTTAACCATTGTTGTAGTTTTACAGAATCCCACAGAAATAACAATGCCCCCATGACAACTAGAAGTAATTCTAGAAAACGATGTCCCTTCTCCCAACAAAGTTTATCCTCAGGGTTAGGGACTTCTATTAGGGGTTGGTTATAAATGCTATAGGGCTGGGGGTGGAAATGAAATAGGCTCAGGGATCTCTTTTGAAAAAAAAAAAAGAAATGAATGGGATGAGGTAATAGGTAAATTAGTGAAATACTTGTGAGCTATTATAGACAATTTACACTGGTATATATTCTTGTATACTGATTCAAATTATATTTGTTATATTGAATATGCTTCTATTTCTGTTTACAATATTTTCCCACCTATGCAAAGTTATTTTGCCATATTGTACACATGTATGTTTCTACCTCTGCTTAAGATATTTTGTGTACTGATGCAATTTGAGGATATATTAATCATATTGCACTATACATTTCTACCTCTGAACAAAATACTTAATATATATTGTTTATATTTTAGGTCATTATTCTCACTTGCTGCACATTTGTTTTAAGATTGTTTAATTTTTCAATAAGAAATCTTAGTCTTTAAACTGTATTGGTATTAAGAATTACAGGTCAATAGTCATCCATGTTTGTCATACTTATATTTAGACTAGCCAGGTTCTTTAAATGCATAGAGATTATATTCTGCATAGATAAGTAGTCTTCAGACAAGTTAAAGAACTGTAGAATATAGCATTTAAACAACTTTGGGTTCTGTCGACATGAGATACAACTGTTCCTGGCACACCAATCTATTCCCGAGAGAATATTGGACACCAAAGACACTCCACATGAAGCTTGTTTTCTTCTTCACAAACTGGCCTTTGAGCAAAGAACTGGCCCTGCCTTGACTACTGACAAAATGCATGGTGTCCAGACTGGACAAGCAAGATATAAACAAAAAGACTGCCAAACCTTGTCAAGACAGGGTAAGACAGATTTTCAAATTTTCCTGCCTCTGCAAATGGTCTGTCAGATACTCTAAACCTTAGCCAAAGTTGGTTGCCCCAGTGTTGCAAATGAGACTTTGGGTGAATGCCTAGGTAGTTGGTTGTCTCTGTCATGTTTTACACCTTTTGAAAGTTGCTTGATTGTACTTCCTGTTTACTCAGGTAATATTATTTCCATTTTCAGGTCTTTGATGGAATTGAAGACTAGATAGTTATAGTTACTTTACTCCATGACTTAAGCAAACCATCTTTAATATAAGACAGACTCCTTAGGCTAGGATAACTATGAAACATTTAGCATATGTTTCTTGTTTGATGTTATTCATGCTGGTTGTAATTCTAATTTTTATGTATGTTTTTACCTCTTCTTTTCTCTAGACAGTACTTGATATTTGTTCTTATGTATATATTTTGTGTTAGTCTTAGAACGCTCCTATTTAGACAAAATGGGGGAAGTGTTGTAGTAGCTCCTTCAGCCAAGCCCACTTTGGGCCTGGTCTCATGTACTATAAGTGCAGACGAAAAACGTGCATGAACCTCTTTTCTGCTAGATTCGGTTTCAGTTCCCAGTGCACGATGAGGACTACAGATTGTTACCCTTACTGTGAGTTTATCCTCAAATAAATAAACCTTTGTTATAATCCATTTTGGGCTATTGTGGAACTCTTTTGGTACCACTACAATTCTGGCTCGCAGATCAAGTAAACTGTCCCCCGTGGTGCTGCTCAAGACAAGATGGGATGCTGAAGCAACTATTCATATAATTTCCTCAGTCAAGAGGCAGAGTGATGAATGAAAGCTGATACTTAGGTATTGGCCTCCTCTTACGCTCTTCGAGATCCAACCCAGACAATGGTAGCAGCTATAAGTAGGTGGGTCTTCCCACCTCAGATAACCTTATCAAGGTGCCCTTGCACAGACACTTCTGCCATGGATGATTCTAGATTCTGTCAAATTGACAGTTAAAACTACCCATCATATCAGGCCACTGGGTATAAATAACTCCTCACCTTACAATCTCACAGAGAATGAGCATACACACTCATGAGTATAATACAAGCACACGAATATATGCACACACATGCACATAGTCAAACAGATGCACACACAAACACATAGAGCAATGGTTCTTAACTTCCTAATGCTGTGACCCTTTCATGCAGTTCCTCATGTTGTGGTGACCCCCAAACATAAAATTATTTTCATTGGTATTTCATAACTGTAATTTTACTACTATTATGAATTGTAATGTAAATATCTTTGTTTTCTGATGGTCTTGGAAAACCCCCATGAAAGGTTCCTTCAACCTCAGAGGGGTCGTGACCCATTGGTTGAGAAACCCTGACATAGAGACTCTAGGCAAGTATGGTATTTTCAATTGAGATGAAGTCAAAAATACTGAATTAAGGGGGATGGAGAGATGGCTCAGAGGTTAAGAGCATTGCCTGCTCTTCCAAAGGTCCTGAGTTCAATTCCCGGCAACCACATGGTGGCTCACAACCATCTGTAATGAGGTCTGGTGCCCTCTTCTGGCCAGCAGGCATACACACAGAATATTGTATATATAATAAATAAATATTAAAAAATACTGAATTAAAAGAAATTATTTTTGCAGGGTTTTGAAGGTGAAAGATGAACTGAAAACTGGCTCTCAGATCAGCTGCTGAAGATAAGAACACCTGCTCCTGGGTATGCTTTGAATGGTCTTTAACTAGAAATCAAAGGCACGAGGCAAGAGGAACAAAAGATGTGAGCCGCTATGCAGTGGAACAACCGTGTAGTGACTCTCACCAATAGAGCAGCTCTCCACTGCTGCAACAGTGTCGTAAAGAAGCACACGTGCAGAAACAGTTGCTGGACCCCCTTGCTTTGTTACTTACCCATACTTTCATAATGTGAATCCCCCAGCTCTTCTTCAGAATGATCAGCTAGTGTGATTTCCACATACTATGAAAGTAGAACAGTTACTTTAGTGTGATAGCCAAAGAACGCCTAGACATTTTGTCTATAGTAAAATAAAGGCAGCAGGGGATAGAAGGTAATACACAAAAGACCTTTTAATTTGTAGTGGCAACATGCTTCCCAAGGAAGTTGCATCATGTCAGTACCTAGCTAGACATAGAGCACTCATTCACATAAAGTGCCCCAAAGACCCTTGTGTCAGCCTAAGTCCGTGATGCTAGTGAGTGATTGAGGACAACTTTAAAGTAAAGCCTGGTTGCAATGACATAATCTGTTTGGGACACGCCTGTAGGACACTTGTCTCCTCCTCTCCTCTTTCTTTTCCACTTCTCAGCACCCATGAGTTGAGCCGCTTGGTCCACTACAAACGACCTGCCATGTTGTGCTGCTTTGTCACAGCCCTAAAGCAACAGGAAGGAAAGAAAATGGAGTGGCCCCTGCGAAACAGGACACCTCTTCTCTTTATAAGCCAACTGCCTTGGCCATTTGATCACAGTGACAAGAAGCAGCCTGACACAAATAGTTAGGGAGACACTTTAGAAAAACATAAAACATGCTGTATTTCCAAAGTCATGATAGCCGTTTATCACAGTATTACCTGAGGACGAGCCATTTCACCAGCTGCAATCTTCTTCTCTTCGTTTATCAAGGTAAGGACCTTTCTATTGATAAGTGGTGCATTTGCACCATGAATCTTTGCAACAATTTTACCATTCTACAAGAGATAAGAAAGTATAGAGACTTTCATTTTCATATGAAATCAATAATTAACATTTAGTCTGGACTAAGTTCCCTCTCCTTGATCCCACATCCCATCAACCATCTTTCAGATACTGTAATCAGCCATTTGAAAGTAGTAGTGCTGGGACAGTTCACTCTGATTTGGTAGCATCAGCAATTAGAGTCCCACACTTTGTTTGTTCTCTATAGAAGTATGGTTGCATCCCCATCTTCTTACAGCATCCTTATGCTACTACCTAGAGCTGGCTGTACCCCCATCACCAACAGCACATCACCACCTTACAGGAGCACTCACAGGACACCTGCCTCATTCATCCTTCTTTAAATGTGAGGGACTCTAGACAGGGCCTTTAACTTGATCTAATGGTGTTCTGATTCTCTTTCTGTTGTTTTGCACACTGACCAAAGGCAATTTGGGAAGAAGAATATTCATCTGGGATGTACTTCTCTATCACAATCCATCATTAAAGGAAATCAGGGCAAACACTTGAAGCAGAACCCATAGAGTAACACTGCTTGCTGGCTTTCTTAGATAGCCTAGGACTGCTAAGGGTGGTGCCACTTACAGGTATCTGGGCCCTTCTACATCAACTAATAATCAAGCCGAGCATCCACAAACATGTCCATGGCACAATATGATTCAGGAAATTCCTCAATTAAGACCCTCCTGCTAGATGACTGTTGTATCAGGTTGACAACGAAAACCAGGATAGATGCCACACCCCTTTTTGTCTGTCTTTTACCTTATATGCACTAATCATCTGTTTATGGACATAGAACTAGGCACGTTGGCATGGAATGGAAGACTTTGTATCTAACCCTATTAAATAACAAAAAGCCAAAAGACCCACAAAAGTAGAGATGCTTGTTGAATAGCAACTCCATAGGTACCATTAAGAAAGGCTTGGAGCACCCAAAAGATCCATAAGAACTTGTCCCATCAGGGAGGTCAGCTGGGGTATTACTCAATATCAGGAAATGTTTCTTACTTTAAGATATGAAAGATGATAAGAAAACATGAAGGTGAAAAGAAAAAATGTACTATGCAGAAGGAATAACAGGCACAAGGTCATGGGGCCTGTAGGAGACACGGCAAGTGACGAGGCCTGGGAAAGTGAGGTTGAACCCAGTAGGCACAGCCTCAATACCCACAGGAATCCAGAGGATATGGAGCCTTGGACATCTTGGAGGGAGAAAATCTCCCTCCTTCAGCCAAAACCACTAAAAGGCTGGAATATAACATACACTGTAGACATGACTAACATTCTATTTTAAGATTTATTTTATGTGTGCATGAGCATGTGTGTGTGTGTGTGTGTGTGTGTGTGTGTGTGTGTGTGTGTACATGGATTCAGCCTTGTGCACTTAACTGCTAAGTCATCCCTCTGGCTCCACAATTAAAATTCCAGTTGTGAAGGTTACTTTTCCTACTTTGTGGAAAGGATCAGAGGGAGCAAGAGAAGATGTCTGTCTGCAATTGAGTTGTAGGTCTAAAGTTTCTCGGTACAATACCAGGCTGGCAATTCTCCTGAGCAGAAAGAGCTGTCCCTGCTGAAACTTGCTAGAATGCTGGTTGTGTCAGCTGAGAACACTGACTAGCAAAAGAAGTCGAGATTAGCTGGTGGGCGGTTTTGTTAAGTTAGGGAATATTATTCTTCCATAAGCAGCTGTTGATATGGTATGTTTCAGAATAAAGCGCCTGAGGCATGAACACAGCACTTAATGGATGAGGTATGCTGGCAGGGAAAATCCTTGATAAAAAGGAGACTAAGAGTTCACAAGCCAGGGCAGAGTCAAGTATCATTGTAGACAAGGATACCCCGAGGGGACAGGTGAACTTGGGTTTGAAAAGCAAACTTTGAACCACATGCTACACTGTGATGTTAGAGGCAGAATTTACTTGAAGATCTCAGGTGACAGGAGTGGGGTGGAAAAAAAAGCAAGAAAATTCACCAAAACTAGTGGATTCTAACAAAGGAGAACAGAGCAGCTAAAGTATGAGCAATAGGAAGTAAAAGAGACATCTACTTTGTGGTCTGACAAAAATCTGAAAAAAATTGCCACTTCGAGGCTCCCAGCAGAATGTTCCAGAGCAGCAAATCCTCTCCTTTGTGGAGATTCTCATTCTGGTTCCTTCAGCTACAGATAGGCTAGGTGGCATCAAAACTCTCACTCTAAACGAAGACCATATTGCTTCAAAAGCTGAAGATACTATGCATCTGAGTGCTATACATTCAATATAATTCAGGAACATAACATATTTTTATTCAACTAAGTCAATGTTCATTTTCTTGAGGCAGTTGCAAGAGTGCCATTTAATGAATAGAGAGCCTAACAGAAGAAGTGCTGTTAATCATTATTTCTACTCATGAAAACTAAAGTACCCTACACCAGAAGATGGACCAAGTGGTATTTACTTCCACTGACGCTTCTCTTGACTGCCACAGGGTTGAGGACTTTGGGGACTAGTTTTAGGAAACAATATTTATTATATTGTTTTCTGACTATTATAGTCAATGCAAAATATAGGTGAAACAGACAAGTATAAAGAGGAACTGAGATCACCCCCACCCCCCTATGTAGAAAACAATAAGAGCAAGTAGGGAATAAACTTTCTACGCTATTTCTGAACATTTGTAAATGTAGAGTTGGGAGCAAAGGGCATGAGAGGGAGTGATCAGGTAGACACTTTCACCCAAATCTGTGAATACTTAGAACCACCTCTCTCCTGCAGCTCATCTGAGATTGGTTCCTCATTCCAGTCTTTTCTTCAATCAGTTCAGTATGTGCTATCTTAACAAGCTCCCCATGGGCAAATTATTAAATTTACTGTCAGATAAATAGAGATAAGGCCGACACTGTGCAATTACTACCAGTGGCAAACATCCCCATGGCAACTCTCAGTGCTACCTGCTACTACAAAAGAATCTGATAATGAGACTACAGACGCCATACTTACGAGACTAAAGAGGAACACGGGCTCACATTTATCTCTAAATGACTGCAGAGTCACAATGTTGTCCGCTTCAGCCTGAAGGATAGCATCAATATTTTATACAATACTTAAGAAAGCAATATCCACCCTATTCTGTATCCTATGTTCAAATGTTATAGAGATATGCACAGTTTTTCTGGGATGGCAACATTTTTGGGTTTGTAACAGTCATATTAAGGATCAAACTGCATGTATTAGCAACTCAAACCCTGTGTTATTTGGTGCCTGCGGCCAAACTCACCTCTGTGTTTCTACCTTCCTTGCTGCCTGGTCCTGCCATTACTCCTCCAATCCAGCCCAAGAGTCCCTGATCCAAAGAATGTTTCTTATTCCTTCCGGGCAGGTGACTTCTGGCTCTATATTGCACTTGGTTGTCCCTCACCCAGGGCACACTGTCTCTTTCAATAGTGTACTAGAGGCAGGTGTAAGGGCTGGCTCACTTGCTTTGTTAGAAAAGCAATGACTTTCCAACTGTATGTAGTTCCAGCCCTAGCGGATCCGACACCTCTGGCCTCTCTGTACAATTACACTCAACATGCACGCACCCACACACAGACACCCCCTCACACAAAGAGAAAAAGACACAGAAGTAGACACACAGAGAGACACACACACAAATACAGAGACACACGCATGCAAAATTTAAGATTCTGAAGAAAAGAACACGCATGTTTCTGCAAAAGGGGATGGCAGGTTGAAACCATGTGACGTCAGGAAAGAAATTGACTCCAAGGGTGTCTTGAAGGGCAGGGAAGGCCTACGCCCAAAGCATGCAGTGGGTGGAGTTTTCATGTCTGCTCACAGACTATGTAGTTGATAGAGATCTGAAATACACTGTTTCGGCAGTTTACAGCTGGTGGACTCAGGTATGCCTTTGTCTAATAAAAATGTATTTTAGGTTCTCTGGCAGTTACATAAAAGAAACAGGTGAAACTAAAGTAATAAAATATGTTCCTTGACTCAATGTATTATCAGTTCAACATGAATTCGATGTAAAAAAATGTTGCTGGTATGTTCCACAGTAAATCTTAAAATGTATTATTTTATAAAAGTTTATATTTAAGGGGGGGGGGGGTCTTGGACTTCCCACAGGGCAGGGTTCCCTGCCCTCTCTTAAGGAGGGAGGGGGAGGGAGGAGGGAGAGTGGAGGAGCCGGAGGCGAATGGGAGTAGGGGAGGAAGTGTAAATTTTTGATTGAAAAAAAATAAATAAAGTTTATATTTAAAACACATTTGAGTGATTAATATTGAATAAATAATTATTGATTAATAAGTAACCTCTAATAAAAATAGGCTCATGTAGCCAAGTATTAAATTTCACAATAATTTAATTTAGTAATATCAGGTTTAAAACTTTTTAAATTTATTTTGTGTAAGAGAGACAGGCAAGCAGGCAGGAAGGCAGGCAGGCAGGCAGACAGACAAAGAGAAAGACTCTGTTTCTACTTCCATCACTTGAGTCCCAGGCATCAAACTCATGTATTAGACCTGCCAGCAAGTGCTTTACCCACTGAGCTATCACAACAGCCTTCAGTGTTTTAAGATTAAATTAATTAAAATTGAAAATGCATTTCTGCAGGTGGTCTAGATAGATTTCAAGTGGTCTGTTTACACATAAAGGCATATTGAACAATAATATTTTAGCCAATTGTTAACTGCATATAGATAAATTAATCAATACAATTGAGTTAAATGAATTTGACTATGATATTCAGTCTCATCACTTTTTATAACTAATAGGTGTAAAGAGAAATTACTTCCTTTGAAATATTTGTGCATAGATACATATCTAGGGATCTACTCCATGACACCCAGGACGCAGCTCCCCATAATCTTAACCTCAGGGACATACAGTGACTTTGTCACGAGGTAAAAGAAATATCAACAGGCATGTGTCCATTTTTATATTTTTCTAAAGTTTGCAGTAATAAAGGAATTAGGTAAAAAAATCATACTAATTCTCAAACTGATAGAACTAAATATATAGTAAAAGTGCCAAACAAACATTGTTTAGGGTGAAGATTGACAGGTTGCTTAAGGCGATAATACTTGAAGTACTCGGGAATCCTTAAGTCCTAATATAACAGGAAAACAGGTTGAATGAAAACAAAAATCTTACAACAGCAAAATGAAGAATCTCATCTTCGTTCAGTTCATTTTTCAGTTTTCTGAATAAAGGTTGCACGGCTTTGCAAGGTCCACACCAGGCTTGGTAAACATCAATCACTAGAAGGTAGTGACATATATGAAAAGGCAGAGTCAAAGAATCTCGAGGCAGGCACGTTCCCACCCCAGGTGAGGAGGAAGGCAGAAAGGCAGCTTTTGAAACATAGAGTTGAATTCTACAAGGTGTCCCCAGATGTTTGGGGACAAACCCTGGATGCAGACAGCCAAGAGCCCCCAGTACCTGTTAGCCCTTTGTTCAGCAACATATCATCCCACAGGCTCTGACTGTTGATGATTGTCTGTGAGAAACAAAACACCGTAAGATGCAGCAAGTGTCACTGCACCAATGACCTGCTGGCTGGACAGACCCACCTGTAGCTGGACTTCACGCTTTTTGCTTGCCATTTGTCTGATTCTGCATGGGAAAGGAAAAGAAATACAAACATGAGGGAATTTAAGCATTGTTATCTTTGTAGACCCAGACAACATCTTAATCTACTGTCCAGTTTTCCTTTAGAAAATACTGGCCTGCTCAGACTAACCTGTAGAGAGGAGTCGATGTCCCAGGCAGACTAGTGCATGCTGGGTACAGATTCTCCCAACAAACCAAAGCTATGTAAGAATATTAAAAGGTTCTGTTTAAAGTCATTGTGTGTGTGTGTGTGTGTGTGTGTGTGTGTGTTTTGTGTGTGACAGAGTGTTTTAGTACTGTAAAGTCATATGGTGTATGTGTGTGTGTGTGTTAATATTGTGGTGGCCTCTTACACCTTCAGCAGAACATGTTAATTGGTTGCAAACATGCTCTTCATATCTGCTCACATCAAGGTTATTGAGCTTTTAGTACAAATTCACTAGTGTTCTCTGAAGCACAACATAAATTTTCCATGGGTGTTACCATCAAAGATGGGTAGTAGACATTAAGGGGAAAGAAAGGAATAGCCCCTAAGATTACATCCTAACAAATTGCTATACATATAGCAAAATGGGCCCTCTCAGCTAGACTGGGACCTTTAAGGACTATTTAAATTGGCTCCCTTGCTGGGGGAGGGGGAAGGGAGAGGGACGCCTATGACCCCTCGCAGCATGAGATCCTGAAGTTCAGTACCTGAATTGTTGGGTCAGGCGCCCCGGGCTGAGGGTGTCAGGGCTCCTGCTGTGCCGTCTTCCCCAGCGAGTCCAGCTAAAGGATGGATGAGGGATGCCTGGTATCACCCCCTGAAAAATGAAGAGCAAAGACGCCAACGTTCAGCCCCCCTCGAGGCCTGGCCTGCCGTTTGCTTCCCGTGGTGGAGGCTCGAGGCTCCTGCTCGCAGAGCAGCGAGTAGAACTGGGTACCAAGCCCAAGAACAGTTGGCGCCTAAAAATCCTCACCACTCCTGCCACAGCCCTGGAAGTAAGATTTTCACCTCTTCAAGACCCCTCCTTCCGTTGCCTCCCGCTGAGTTGCAGTATCTGAGCCTGTCCTGGGTATCCCGCACCACCCCGACACTCGCCTCAGCATTTCTGATTTCCGGGGAAGCTTCTCAAGAACAGAGCTGACCATCTCTCTCCTAGGCTTTGGAGCCTTTGTGATGGGCCACACCTTGCAGCAAAGGGTACAAATTCCTCAGATTGGAGCAGAAGAGGCAGTCCCTTCCTGCTGCGCTGACTCCACCTTTGTTGAATCTACCCTAATGGTTTGTCCCTTACTGTCTTCTTCCTCTGTTCCCTCCTAGAAACTGGGCTCACAGAACTGGTTTAACTATTTCAGTTTTCAGACTTACATATATGTTGCCAAGGGGGCTGGAGAGATGGCTCAGTGGTTAAGAGCATTGCCTGCCCTTCCAAAGGTTCTGAGTTCAATTCCCAGCAATCACATGGTGGCTCAAAACCATCTGTAATGAGGTCTGGTGCCCTCTTCTGGCCTGCAGACATACACACAGACAGAATATTGTATACATATAAATAACAAACAAACAAATAAATAATTTTTTTTTAAAAAAAAACAAATATGTTGCCAAAATGATGTTCAGGGTTGCCATAGACCCTTCTGTCAGCTCCAAGTTTAAGCCTAAAAGCCACAGTGCAATCACCAGGAAACTAAGGCTCATCAATCCAGTCAGTAATCAATTACTGGGTATACTTTATCTCAGGTCTGCAGTTCCCCTACCAATACAGCTTTCTTTGGACCAGAATCCAGACCAGAGCCCAGGTACTTGAAAGAGGCATGTATAAACTGCTTATTCCAATATTACCAACAACAGAAGTACAGTGGCTAAAACGCGGTGTGCCTGCATTGTTAAGGAGTACACGGATGTGTGCGCAGCGCTGCATTCTGCTATTGGTATCAACGGGTGCTGACACGAGAAAAGAAGACAGAGTGCTGGGAGCCATGCCATTTATGTACAGTCAAAGTAAATATTCCCAGACCTCGCCTAATTCTTTAGTAAAGTGTGTTTTGTTTATTTATGCAATTACTCTCTCAGTGCTTTTTCAGATTCCATGTGCCAAGCAAGTCAAAATATGGTTAGTGTAAGATGTAACTGTGTGTTTAACAGGAATACAGTTTTCTTCCGGAGTTGCAGCAAGTAATGAGTAAGAGGTCAGGAAAGCTATTATGGGGGACTGCTGCATTTGGATACTGACACAGAAAAATGCTACTCTTAGTTGTGTGATCAAGCATATTAGCTGTAAAGAAATACAGCAAAAGCAATATAAATGATGCACAAGGAGAAGGTCATACTGAAGGGTGCTTGTGTTGAAAGCATTGTCTTTGGGGTGATCATTCCTGTTTTTCTACTCTTTGAATATTCAGTATTTTATGTGAATATATGTTTCTTGAAAAGCAGTAGAAGGCATACCTATGGAATGTTTATCTTGATATTCTCTCTGATTCCTTTTGATCGTCCATGGATTCTTTTCCAGATTCACTTCAACTTCAGGAAGATGGTATTCTGTCGCCTCACTTATTTTTCTAGGATCTTTCCCCCCTAACACCGACCCCCCCCCCCCCCAAAAAAAAATCATGGTCTATGCCCTTCCTTTACTAAATAACTCAACTTTCTTCAAAAGATATTATTTTTCTGTCTTTGGGGAAATAGCACAAGTCGTGAAATTGAAATACTCGGAGTGAAATATCAGCTTTCAATTTCCCTCACAGGTTGACCTGCAAGCATATCTACATACTCCAGCATTACTTTCCCCATGCCCATGTTTGTGAGATCCATGTTGTAAGGAATAAAGCAAGAACTTTGTTAAGGAGTGGGCAGGTGTATTTACATCTGTCCCATTTTCTCTGGTTGTTTCCTTTTGAGACACAACTTGATGATAGAGCATGACTTCAAAATATATAAGATGAGCCAGGAAAGCCAAAGCCCAGCAGAGGGCTTGCCACGCACGCATCAAGCCCAGGCTGGATCTTGGTGCAACAAAAAGTCAGATGTGCCAATTATTGTGCCAACTAAAAATGAATTTTCTAACAAAACTTTCACAGAAGTTAGTGGGCCCCTACTTCCTAAAATACTAAAATAGTAAGAGCTTTGAGAACTTTCTGTTTGCTACTGCTATTTAACTGATTCAATAAAATCTAGATCTTTTCACCTGAATGTATTCTTCCTGAAGTCCTTATATGAATTTTTCATTTTTGTATGTTTACAGAAATGTTTTCTTGTTTATTGTCTCCAGTTGAATTTCACAATTAAAACCATTTAGTGGCAACTTCTCAGGATGCCCATCAGGTGGCAGTATGTCCTTCTGTGGCTTTGACAGAAGCTGCACAGGAAGAAGTCCCACAGAAATCTCTAATCTCCAGGGCTCTGAAGCTTCTCTGCCTGCAGTACACTGAGGATCAAGTATAGCCTGAGACAGCAGAGCTATAAAGAGCTCTCGGCTTCAACACCAGGGCTTTGCATTGATTATCCTGCTGTGGATATAATCATTAATAGATACCAGTTGGAGGATGGATGCAGGACATTCTAGCAATTAACCTATTCCATATATGTGTATATATTCCCCATCATATAGATATAGATAGAAAATCACACACACACATATGTATGTATATATATATCCATCATATTCATGACACTGAACCCCACCGTCCCGGTTTTTTGTTAATTTGCTTCCTTGCTTGTTGAAGAGAGAGTCTCACTGCATACTTCAGTTTAGCCTCTTCTTAGCATAGTCTTTTTGTGTCATTTCTCTCTTCAAAATATGCAATAAACTGCACACACAGTGTTTAAAAATATTATTATGCATGCTGGTTTATTTAGAAATGTTTTCTTTTTATTTGATTGAACTGCTCTTAGCTCACCTTTCTGCATTGTGCTGCGTATTCCTAAAGCAGGAATGACTAAACGCACGTTCACTTTCTTGATCACAATTTTTGGAAAATCGCCATCAACTAAAGCAGCATAAGGTGACCCTTACTGAGTGTCCTTGAAGAGCGATTATGTTCAGCTGTTCCTCATGCCACAGAACCACAGTTCTTTACGCTGGCTTCTACAGCCCCGAGAGATATGACCTAGTAACTTGATTAAATTGGGAATGGATTTTTGAGTGTGAAAACTTTATTATCCTGAATCTATGCTATTGATGTTGATGGATTCTCAGGAAGTGCAAAGAACTTCACATCTTATAGTGTGGAAATTGAGATGCCAAACTGATGAGAAAATAGCCCAAGTAATAGAACCTCACCTCACCTGGGGCCAGGTGTGTCTTCACTTCACTTCCTGCCATTCTAGTTGAGAAGAAATGCTGCAGAGATACGTAGCACATTGCCTCCCCTCAAGGTCCCCACGATTGTGGCTTTATTTTATTTTGGTAGAGGAACCAGCTCCTCCATGGTCCAGCCTTCTTTTTTAAGCTTTTATTTTTATCTCATGCGTATATGAGTATGGGAATTTTGCGTGCATGTATGTCTGTGCACCAAAAGCACGTACTACCCACAGAAGCCAGAATCCCCTGTAACTGGAGTTAGAGATGGTTCTTAGCCACCCTGTGGGTGCTGGAAATCAAACCCCGGTCATCTGGAAGAGCAGCAGCGATCTTAACCACTTAGCCATCTCTTCAGCGCATGTCCTGGCTTTCTGGGTCACACTGGGAATTATATAATTCTAATAGCTTCACAGACTATGACATCTGACTAAATAATTGGCCAATTAAAAATGTTTCTTTTCTACATATGTTGATATAGTGATGTTCCTTCCATGTTCTCTTTTTCTACCCCGTTTGGGAACCATAAGGCAGAAGGAGTTTCTGCCTTCATATCAATGGCTGTATTGGCTTTTGTTTGAGAGACAAAGCTTCATGTGTTCAGCCACTGAAATTGAGTACTTGGCTGGTAGATGAACATTTTCTAGTCTAGCCTGAGTAATTCATTTGTACAGGAAAGGGCATTCTCATCCCAGCAAATTTAAATTTTTTTAAAAAAAAGTCATCATTTTGCTGCTTAGAAAGTCCTTCCCCAGCCGGGCGGTGGTGGCGCACGCCTGTAGTCCCAGCACTCGGGAGGCAGAGGCAGGCGGATCTCTGCGAGTTCGAGGCCAGCCTGGTCTACAAGAGCTAGTTCCAGGACAGGCTCTAGAAACTACAGGGAAACCCTGTCTCGAAAAACCAAAAAAAGAAAAAAAAAAAAAAGAAAAAAGAAAGTCCTTCCCCGTACATACATATAAAATATCTGAGTATGTTTCTAAAAATAAGGGCCTATAGTATATTTCATAATAACACTTTTCTGCATGTAACATGAAAGCCAAATAAAAATTGTTCGAAGTAGTTTATTTTTCTCAGGGTAAAAAAAAGTGTAGATGTAGACAGTTTAAAAAAGATTGCCCAAGCCGGACGGTGGTGGCGCACGCCTTTAATCCCAGCACTCGGGAGGCAGAGGCAGGCGGATCTCTGTGAGTTCGAGACCAGCCTGGTCTACAAGAGCTAGCTCCAGGACAGGCTCTAAAGCTGCAGAGAAACCCTGTCTCGAAAAAACAAAAAAAAAAAAGATTGCCCACACCCAAAACATCACCAAAATCCAGCCTAGTGGTGACTCCTTCTCCCTGGGGTCTCCTGGTTTCAGTACCTACACTCTTGATTAATTGTAGAAGAAAATGTCAGTTAAATGCAGTGTTGCCCAAATAGGTGTTGGCCATAAATGCTGAGGAAATGGAGACTCAGGGAAAGCTCTCTGAAGGAAGCCATGGGTGTTTCAGTGACTCCTGGAAGATAAGAAGGGCTCATACCACATTTCCCTGAAGAGGACATGAGCATCCAACCGCTTCACTGGGAGACTAGGGCGGTCAGCAGAGTGCCTGTCTGCAGCAGGTAGGAGTTCCTTTGAGGAAGCTGAAATAAAACCCTAATGAAACTACTGAACACAGCACGTAATGATTTCTGTAGCTTAAAAACTACTCTGACCAGGAGGCAGAGAATGCAGAGAGATGAAGAAAACACAGCCAGGGAAGGTGTAAGTACCATCAATTTAAGAACGATTGCTCGCTGTGAGGTAACAAGGAAAAGTAGTGGAAAGTATGGGGGCTACTAGAGAAGGGGGAGCACTTGTACTAGAGAAGGGGGAGCACTTGTACTAGAGAAGGGGGAGCACTTGATAAGCGTCCTGGAGTGAGTGCCCCCAGTTTCTGGGATGCTGCGGAGCCATTCCAATAATCTAGATACTGGAATTTTGTCTTTGTTTCCCAAAGTATATAAAATTACATTTATGTATTGCAATTTATTAAACAAGCAAAATCATTATGCTTTTAAAAGCAATGTGTATGGCTTAGTTTAAGATTCCTTATTGTCAATAAATGCCAAAGTTTCCTTGTAACATGAATGCTACGGGAACATCAGCCATTTTCTCATGAGATCTACATTCTGATCTATAAAATGGGACCTTTGAAATATCTGACTCTGTTGAAGGAAGGATCCAAGTGGCTAAAGAGTCCTAGGGAAGAACCCAATACTATCATTATGCTAAATTAACATTGTATTAAAATGACTCCTAATAATTTATAATGATTTGTTGCTATACTTGTATGTCAGAGCATCTCTTAACCCGTATTGGAGAAGCTTCTTCTTGCAGAAAACGTCAATAACTCAGGGAGCCTCAACTGGTCCATGTACAAAGAAAGTAAGGGACTGTGTAATACTCAGCCCTAAATGTGACATTTCTGCCACACTCCTATTCTAAAGCTCCAGGAACCTTTGTAGGAGAGGGGCAGACATATTGTAAGAGCTAGAATTATTCAATAACATTAAAGAAATGGAGTTTTTCATTACAACAGGACAGATGGAATGTGTACTCATAATGATTCTTACAACAATTATAAGGCCTGTACAAGCTGCAGCCAGACGAAATCTTAGCATAGAGTGAGGGAAGGTGAGCGTGAAATCCCACTAGTAGCTGAGGAGCTGGTATTTTTTGGCTTCTGGGTAAGAAAGGTCAGTTTTTGTTAATGATGTGACCCCTGGTAGGCCAACCACACACCAGATCTAGTCACACTCCAAATAATAACTAAGGGACACAATTTGGAAAGAAGAAAAGAAGGAGGAAGGGAGGAGGAAGAGGAAGAGGAAGAGGAGGAGGAAGAAGAGGAAGAGGAAGAGGAGGAGGAGGAGGAGGAGGAGGAGGAGAAGAAGAAGAAGAAGAAGAAGAAGAAGAAGAAGAAGAAGAAGAAGAAGAAGAAGAAGAAGAAGAAGAAGAAGAAGAAGAAGAAGGAAGAAAGAAGAAAGAAGAAGAAATTTCAAAGTTGGTGGAAAGGATGAGAGGGTGAAAAGGATAGAAGGTGATAATTTTAGGTGTGGATGTTTTCAGAATACATTGTATAGGATGCTCAAAGAATTAATGGAATTATTTGGGGGTGGAAACTGAACACAAAGGAGTAGACAGATCAGCAGAATAGAAAGCTGAGAGGGGAGGTTTTTAATGACCTGGTGATCTTTCGACTATCTGTGGGGGCAGACTGCACCTACATTTTGCTATAGAGGAAGATCTCACCCAAATTCCACAGAATGAATTTTCCAGACTCTTCCCTCCCTGGACAATTATCCATCCTTTGGGGAGGTGTCACATGTACTTTATGGCCTGATGACCTCTGTGCTATCAGTCAGAGACCACTAGATTGTCTTTTAGCTATAGATCCCACCCTCATGAGCACACGTACTGTGTAAAAGAGTCTCAATGTAATCACACCTTAAGCTTTATTGTGAAATTGGATGTTGTAGAATATTTATTTATTCTTTGTGAAGATGTGTCTTTGCCAAGGTACCTGCTGATTGGTTTAATAAAGAGCTCAATAGCCAATAACTAGGCAGGAGAGAATAGAAAGGACTTCTGGGCTAAGAGAGAAACTCAGGATGAATCTAGGTGCACAGAAGAGTCACCGTCCAGAAATGGAGGAGGCAGGATGGTCAGTATAGAAATGAGGTGACTGAGCCAGGTGGCAGAATGTATGTTAATGGCTTAATTGAAATTATAAGAACTAGTTAGGTACAAGCCTAAACTAAGGCCGAGCATTCATAGTTAATAAGAAGTCTTCATGTTGTTGTTTTGGAGCTGGCTATCAGTACAGAGAAAGACTCACTACACCTGGAATTAAACTGATTGTACTGATTATTACCTGGAAACATTTTCCTAAATTGTACTGTTGTTAAAATATGCTGACAATGAGCCACCTGGCATTAGACTCCCTGAAGTAGAATCCAGGTTGATGAAGTTAATCTGCACTGGTATTCATTCTTATTTCTTTGTGGGGTGCACTTCCCTGTATGACACCCTCAGAAAAGTGTGAGCAATCATAAGCCCACAGGCCTGCAAGGCATGGTGGTCTAAATCTAGCCTTTTCTAGGCAACCATCCCAGGTAACACAAGGCCATACTTGAAAAATAGCAGAAGTCTGTTCACCAAGAGTGGCATCCTCAGGAACTTAGTATAACTCAGCGCTGTCACATTGGGGATAAACGTTCAATACATGGAACTTGAAAAAACCACATTGAAACTACAGCATACCTATAGTCCATTTTCATTATTAAGTCATGATTGGTTAACACTAAGGAACAGATTAAAGACGAGTGATTTCTGCAGTTAGGGGTCTGTGATCTGTTTAAAGGATGCATACAAATCTGTTATCATTAGTTGGGGCAATGATAATTAATTTTATGTGGTATTTATCACCTGAGTTTGCCGGAACCAAGAATGAAGAGGGTTTGGGGCAAGGTGCACAACTGAGGTATGTCTGTATGATCAGCTCCTCACAAGAGACATCAACAGATGTTGAGCTTCCGGGGAGCTTTGCACACATACAGTGTTGGGAGAGCTTGAGACAAGTATGTTCTTTTTTACCCAAAAATATGCCAAAGAGGACATTACTTATGATAAATATATAGATAAAGGGATAATATCTACTTATAATAAATAGTTAAAGGGATAAAATCTTTGTCATGTTTCAGATAAACAAATAAGCAAAATTAATGACAATATTTATTTTTTATTTATTTTGTTTTATTGTATGGGTGTTTCATCTGTGTGTATATCTGTATACCTCATGCATGCCTAGTGCTCAGAGAGGTCAGAAGAAGGTGTTGGATATCCTTGAAATGGAGTTACAGATGGTTGTGAGCTGCCCTATGGGTGCTAGGCATTGAACCCTGATCCTAAAGAAAAGCATCCAGTGCTCCTAACAGTGAGCCTTTTCTCCAGCCACCTAACTTTCTTTAACTTTGGAGATTGGTTTATATGCCCAGAGAATTTGAAAAAAAGCATCTATGCAAAACTGAAACTGTCTGGGTTAGCGTTACAGTTTTGCATGCATCTGGCATGTGAGGACAGCAGAAAGCATATCCAAGCAGAGTATATAGTTTGAGAATGAGGGCATCCAGGAATATCAATGTTTAGGAACTGGTAGAATCCATGAAATTTATGAAAGAAATCCATGAGAAATCACAAAAACCAGCAAGAGGAGCAGAAACGGGTGCTGTCAGCAGTCAAAGAATGGGATGATACAATGATAAGGCAGAGGACTTCAGGAATGGCCCAGTCTTAGGTGCAGTCACGTATAGCACGATCCAGGTGGCCTGAGCAATAAGGTCGTGGAGTTGATATGATCTCAGTTGCAGCTGAGTCACATAGGAAAGTTGCCCACGAAGTGAATGTAAAAGTAGAAGATGGAGCCAGAACCAACAGTGCTTCCTAGAGTCTAAGCAGTGAAGGATGGAGGAGAAGAGTCCGTTGCCAAAGAAAGGGTGGACGAAGGCTTGTCCAGTGATTAATAAGGTGGTACTAGCTTGACTATCTGAATGCTGACTTGGCTATCACCGGAGAAGGTTGATGAGTTGGGAGACAGCTGAGAGGGCATACATGGAGGGGACAAGATCCGAAACAGCAACAAACAAAAGCAAAACCTCTCTGCAGTCATTTTCTCCATTGTATAATTCTAGCATATTTATGCAGATTATTTCATTAAAGACACGTTGACAGATCCTTGTGGTGGACAAATGCTACCAAAAAAGGTCTATGTATAAAGGCTTTATTCTATCTAGTTCAGTCTGTAACCCTGATTTTTACATTTTAAAATGCAAAATAAATTAAAAATATAAAGGCTTCCACATTATCCTCAGATAAATAAAAAATAAAAAATAACATCATACATGCAATTGTTAGACAAAGTAATTTCAGACATCATTGGATATAGTTCTGCATGACTGCCAAATTATGATTTCATTTTCCCATGCTCCTATCTTCAATATTTCCATGTATATATTTATATATTTCTGTTGCATATGATATATATATATATATGTTCTATACATGCATCATTTATCAGGTGAGCTTTTATGTTTGTACCATCTCAGTAGAAACACAACTATACTAATAGAAAGTGACCTGCTGAGGTTTGCTCAGGTTTAAGTTAAGATGATGTTTTGTATGGGAGTTCTTCCTTTTGTCCATAGGGAACAATGCCAACAAATCAATCAACTTTCATGCATTTGTGACTGCTTTTTGCTAGTCTGCTGCCCCAGGAAATGTTTCCTATGAAGTTTCCATGAGGCCCTATGGACTAACAGTGGTCTTTATCATTTGGGAAAATTTCCTGACCTCCTATCCCACCAACATTTTGCTGCAGATTATAATGTGCTTTAGTTGATGCCTTCTGTGGAGGTTAAATGAAATTTGCAATCCCTGCTTATGGTGACTACTCAGTAGTTACTATTTCTGTGCAGAGATATTGCTTTAAACCATTTTCCTTAGTATTTATGTGTAGAATTATGTTCTTTTTCAAACTTGCAAAAGCACCATTTCACAATAGTGTCTGTCATCAGTTAGTGACAGTAGAATGGAGGTGAAGAAGCAGAATAAGGGGGAGGGAGGAGGCCACGTGGGGGATGTTTGTCCAGATGTCCTCTGCTGATGTCCTGTTTCACTGAGTCATTGGACACTAAACAAGAAAACAAAATTTGACTACAGCCTTTGATTTTAGGTCATCTTAACACCATTATGTCATCTGAGATAAATCACTCTTTCCACAGAATAAGAAAGGTCATGAATATCCATGACATATTGCTCTGTATTAAATTGTTGTGATCCTCACAGACATAGAGTAACAGCATTGAATTTGTTTTCTGGCCTAACACAATAGAAAAAATGAAATACAAGAAACAATGGTTTTAAAGGCATTAGATATAAGCAAAGAAGGGCGGTAATCAACAGGAAATAGCAACCAAATGAGATGTATCCCTCCTCCTGCACTCCTCCCAGTATACTCCTCCCCCTTGTACTTCTCCCCCTGCACTCCTCCCCCTGCACTCCTCTCCCTACACTCCTCCCCTTTGTACTTCTCCCCTGCACTCCTCTCCCTGCACTCATTCCTCTGTACTCCTTCCCCGTACTCCTCATTCTGCACTCCTCCCCCTGCATTCCTCCCTCTCTACTCCTCCCCCTGCACTCTTCCCCCTCACTCCTCCCCTGCACTCCTCCCTCTGCACTCCTCACCCCTGCACTCCTCATCCTGTACTCCTTCCCCATACTCCTCACCCCTGCACTCCTCCCCCTGCACTCTTCCCCCTGCACTCCTCCCCTTTATACTCCTCCTTCTGCACTCCTCCCCCTCCTTTTCTCCTCCACTCACTCTCCCTGAAATCCCACCTTCTGCTGGTCCCAGCCAGCTGAGGAAAGGGGAATACAGCACTGCAGTAGGAACTCCATTCAGTGTTCAACAGAGAACTGGAAGAAGTACATGATCCCACCAGGAATGCTGAAATTATAAAAGCAGAAAATAGTCAATACTTAGCTAGGTAGAATTTCCACTTGATGCCATTGAATTTTAAAAAAAATGACAGATATAGACCTGGAAGGAGGACTCAGCAGTCAAGAGAACTTACATTTCTACCAGAGGACTAGAGTTTAGATCCCATAGCAGGAGGTTCACAAATGTCTGGGCCACCAGCTCCAGTGGATCTGACATTCCTTTATGACCTTCATGGGTACCCACATGTGACCAGACCTCACCCCAACACACATGCAAAATTCTTTTTTAAAAAATGGCAGACACTTAAATAAACAGAAGCAAATGAGAAGCAAAGTCAATCCAGAGAAGCTGATTCAAAAGCGACAACAGTTCTAAGACAGTAGATAAGGTCATTCCTGTAGTTTGGATCTTAAATCTCTCCCAAAAGCCTGCCTGTTAAAGTCCTGACTTCCTGTCAGTGTTGCTGGAACCTTTAAAAGGTGAGGTTGACCAGAAAGCTGTCAGGTTATTGGCATGTACTGAAGGTTGTCAGTGGCCTGATAGTCACACCATCCCTTCAGTGGGATGGTAAAACCCAGTCTCATAGCACCCCCTTCACATTTCCTGACCAAATAGAGTGTAGCTGCCCCTTGGGTTTGTGAACATGAAAAACAGGCTGTGTGCAACCACTACATTTTCTTCACTGAATTCTGTAGGTTGAATTCTGCCTTGAATCTGAACATAGGCATAGCTACTAAAGCACTTGCTGGTAGTACAGGCTTGAGCCTGAGTAGGAAAATCAAGGGGATAAAAGGAAAAAAGCAAATTGGTATTGAGAACGCCTTTATAAAAACAAGAAGATGGTGAAGGGAAATCTTTAAGAGGATATAATGAGATCACAATACAGGAGACCGGATTCCTGCAACATATTCTGTCTAAGCTGCAAGAGCTGCAACATGAGCTCACAGAGCCTCTAAAGCAGTATATATGTTGTCATCTAACAGTCAAGGATTTAGCTGGTCATGTAGAAATTATCCAACATTTTTGACATCACACTTTTACTTCACAACCAAAAAAACTGTCCAATTATTTTCTGTATTCAGCCTCTGGTGATTCTGTACCCTCTCAATATTTACAAAAATTCCCCAAATGTTGTAATTTCTCCAACACTGTATATCTAAGTTCTAGACTTCACATAACTGCCATACTTCCTGCCCTCTCTCCATCCCACTTTCCTCTGTTGCAATTATTTGCCTAAAGTAACAATAACCTCAGATTTCGTAACCTTAAAAAGATTCCAGGTACCTTATGGAATCTCCAACTCACAAGAATATGCAACTGGCCTCAACTTCTAGACTCCAAAACACAAACATGGTACACTCAGAAACACAATGATTGCTTGCTTAGCCTGGAACAGGGTTACTCACTCTAGCCTTTGAATTCTGAAGCTCTGTATGTCCACCAAGATACTGCTACAGAGGGTCAAGAGACCTTATTTTTCTTTTTAGGTATTTTTACTTCATTTTATTTTATTACTTTATGTGTGGGGTGTTTAGCCTGCAAGTATGTCTGGTCTCCTTGGAGGCTATAAAAGGTGTCAGATGCTTATAAACTGGAGTTCCAGAAAGCTGTGAGACAGCATGTGGGTGCTGGTAATCAAACGGGGTCCTCTGGAAGAAAAGGCAATGCTGAGCAATCTCTAAAGCCCTACAGGTCTTTTCTTATTGGTGAAATTATCTCTTTCAAAAACCTCTTCTAGAAAATTCTGGCTTTAGTTTCAATTAATCATGATATCTAAAGAGGCCTGTGTCCTTAAAATTGAGTGACTAGATGTGCATAATTGGATTTTGAATGAAATCAGAGATTTTACTCTGTTCTTAACATTCCTTATCTATCTAAAGTATTGCCTGTGACATTTGCTCTCATTTGCCTGGCCTCTCTGAGCACTGGTAAAGAAAACTAAGAATCTGAGAGCATGGTATGAGACTGTGCCATTCACAAGGTTGTACTTTGTTCATTGCCATAGGCTAGCCATAAAAAATCCAAGGCTGCTGTGTTTTTAAAAATCCCTTTGCCAAATCCCATCAAGACACAGAACAGAGGAAAATTAAATGAAAAGGCAAGGCACCTGGAGATGCTAGTCTGTTCTGACTATGGCATAGGAGTTCAGATTTAGATTATCTCAAATTCCATGTCCCAATATAGTAACAGTTTGATGAACTTTTCTAGTAACAGGTCAAAGAAAGTAATAAACATAGGCATCCTTTAAATACATTGGTGGAGCCTAACTAGGTAGGTTGATGGCCAAGCAGAGAAACCTGTTATAGGTCCCAGATACTTCCTAGATACTTTTAGCCTTTTGGTTGGTGGGAACTGGGGTTTTGTTAACATATTCCTCTAACCTTTATCTGTTAGTTGTTACTATGTCCAACATAGAAATGGGCAACAGGATTGAAACATTCTATCCTATAGGACGTTCCTTAAACAGGAAGGTAAACAGCTTGAAATAGCTTCAGGAAGTCCCTGAAACTGACCAGATTCATTGGGCCCTTCCCTAACAGAGTAAGTAGAAAAAGCTGGGAATCCCCCTCAGAGGAAGGGAAGCTGAGTGGCAAAGAAGACGCTCAGACAAGTGAACTGCAAAAAAGGCTGAGAGGAGAAAAACTGCAAAAAAGAAAAAGCCTTTGAAGACAGAGCAGCAGCCTGGAGGAAGGAGACATCATCTACACTGACCAGAAGAGGTTTAGACCCGAGTCATTGGAAAGGAAATCTGCAGTCTGTGGAGCTGCCTTCAGTCTGGGCAGTTTACTCCAGGTTTCTTTGCTTTTGTGAGCCTTATCCCTCACTAGGGTAGATGCTGGTGATGCAGCTGTCTTTGGGTCATTTCTGTTCCTGTAAATAACCACAGTAAAACTCATTGGTTCACCAAGTTGGACTTGATGGTTTCCTTACTTTGTTCTGTCATGGGCTCCCTATCTGAAGTGAGTGGGCATGTGTCACACCTCCTGATGAAATGTTTTATTACACAATAGCAAGTAATACCTATTTATTGACTAAAGATAGCCCCAGATAAATTGCAATTAGGATCTGGATATGCAGCATTCCAACCTCTCCACGGTAATTTAAGTTCTAATCAGTTAATCAACCATGTAGAAGGTTCAATTGAAGGTATAATTTCTTTCTGAGAACTTTAGTTTGCAGGAAAAAAGCAAACTATATAGAGAACTAAGTAGCATGGTGGAATGCATCCAGCATTATGGCTGCATAGAAAACAGTTTCAAAATAGTTGGGAATATATATATATATATATATATATATATATATATATATATAGAGAGAGAGAGAGAGAGAGAGAGAGAATTAAAAAAACCTATATTTCTAAAAACCAAAAGCACTGAAATAGAACTGAAAAAATGTCTTTGATAGTTAATAACTATATTGGACATGGGTGAAGAGGCTCTAGAACTGGACTAAACCAGAACCATAGCCCATACCTCTCTCACATATATTAACTCAGACCACAGACCAAAACATAAAACACAGAAATATAAACTCAAAAGTGAGCAGAAGAGAGAGATCAGGCAACCCAGGATTGGTGGTCTCTGAAGACAAGAGAAAATAATTGATAAGCTAGGATTCATTAGAGTAAAAAACAAAATCTAGTTTGAATGAGAATAAAAAGACAAAAACTGGGAGAAAATATTTATACTAGATAGAGTTGGATAAATATCCATACTTAAAATATGTGAAGAATTTTTTTAAAAAAACATAAAAATATTTTAAATGAACCCAAAACTTGAACACACACTTGATAAAAAGAAGTGTCATAATACAAATTAACACATAAGATGTTCTGTGTCACATGCTAGCCTGAAAATGCCAATCAGAGGAAAATGCAGTACCACAACACAGCAATTACAATGGCCAACATCCACAAGTCCAACCACAGGAGCTCCTGCTCATTGCTGTTGGGGGATAAAATGATACAGCCTCTTTCTAACTGCTAACAGCAGAAATTGAAGGAACTGTAAGCAGCTTGCTACAAAATAAAAATCACTTGATCCTGTGATACAGCAATCTGCTTCCTTAGTGTTTACTCAGCTGAAAGACCACACTACTTAAAAACCTGTATGGAATACCCATAGTAGCTTCAAAGGTGATATTCTCCAGAGGGTGAGCAGATAGCCATTAAAGTGGTGGACTATTGTTTGATACTAAAACGAGGTGATCATACCTGCCATAAAAAGATGCTGGGAAAAGTTAACCTATAGGGCTGTATGCTGTGTAATCTCAGTCATGTGAGTCTGAAAATTGCAAAGCTACGGCAGCAAGGAAAAGATAAGCAACCCAAGGGTTAGTTCAAGGGAGGGATGGATCAAGAGAGCTAGAAGATTTTCCACTTTCTTTGACACTGTTCTCGATGCGGTGGATGCATACCATCATGCAGTTTCAAGTCCTCTGAAATATATAAAGGCAAGAGTGAACTCTAATAACAAGTGTGGACTTTGTATAGCACTGAAAGGAATATTTTTGCATTGATGTGGTAGAGGTGCCACTCTGAGGAAGGAGGCTGGTGTGGGGTAGCGGTGGGAATATGTGGGGTAAGAGGTACATGGGGTCACTGTACTTTCTCCTCAAGCTTCCTGTCAACTGGAAACTACTCCAAACAAGTTCCCAATAGAACAAATATGATTAACATGAAATAAATATCCCCATGTCTCATGAATCGCATGCTGTAACTGTCCTTCTCCAAGGTCTGTCATTAACAACACTGCAGGTATGTCTCCGCTGACTGGATGGTCACTGGTTTTGTTTTCCTATCCCCAAATCCCTTCTGAAACCTTCAGAGGCAGCCTTCAAAAATCTGCCTTCTCAGCTTGGTCGATCACCTTCCTGGACCTGGGGGGAGTTGGGAGGACCTTGGTCTTAGCATAGAGTGGGGAACCCTGATGGCTCCTTGGCCTTGAGAGGGAGGGAGGGGAGGTATGGGTGGAGGGGAGGGGAGGGAGGGGGGGAGGGGGGGGGGGGGGAAGGGGGAGGGGGGGGGGAGGGAGGGGGAGGAGGAGGGAAGGAGATGGAAATTTTTAAATATAAAAAAAATAAACCATGAGAAGAAAAAAAAATCTGCTACTTAAACTTCATCTAGGCTAATGAGGAAGCCAGCTGCCTTCTTTATCACAGCCTTTAATCAAGATACTTCCCTAAGCTGAGAACAGTTGTTCTCTTAATAGAAGAACATTTTCATAGAGAATAGTGCCATTGCTAGACCTCTTCTAGGAAGGAGAGTTTCATAGTGTTACACCATACATGTTAATTTTAAAATCGCTTGGCAATTGCACTAAATACATTTGCTCATAGTTTAGATCCTCATGCTAGTGATATCCTGCTTACATAACAACAGTACTATGCAATTAGCTTACTTTTTGCATATAAATAGAAAAATTTCCATTACTCCTACCAGATGAGTTAAGGTCAGAACCGGGGCCTTGGCAGCCCTACAAGCTGGCCTGCCTTCCACCCTTAGTAGGCCAATTACAGAAAAGCAGAAAGGGGAGATTTAGTCAATGCAGCCACATGAGGAGGAGCAAATAGAGGCTGGGTGACCCGGGTTTACTGTCAGAGTGCTGATATAAGGCTGAGGTTTAAGTAGAGAGTGAGCGGTGTGCACCACTACGCAGTCCTGTTCACAGTGTGGTCCTGTTCGCCACTGAGCCACTGATGTCTGGGCTCCAAGCTCCCCTGCACGGTGACTGAGGAGCTGTCAGAACTGTGTGGAATCTCTTTCAGAGAGACAGGTTTCTCTGCTGGCTGGAACAGACTTTAGTTTCTCCCTTCCCTCAGTCTGAGGTTCCTGGGTAAATTCCAGTTTCTTGGGGACTATTGATTCAATAGTCTGGCAGTTTAAAGAAAAGACACAAGTGTCTTTCTCTGGAATGTCTTTGCCCTGCCTTGCCATACCACTCCCTTGGCACAGCCACAGATTGTTCTTTTGTATTCTCTCATGCTCCATGCACCAGGAGTGGGGTGCTGGCCATACTGTATTCTGTGCTTTCAAGCCTGCGTGTTTGCCTCTGCAGTTTCTCTCATTTCAAGTAACCTATGTGATCTTTCTGCTTGAGGAGCTCGGTGGAGAAACCTTATAGCAATGGAAACTCTAAAGCCCTGTTCAAGGTACATTTTGAAATGGTTGGTGCAGTAATTTTTTGTTTTAATTTATATTTCTTGTCATTATTTTTAAATATGCGCATGTGTATGCGGGTGCCAATGGAGGCCAGAGGTCCACCTGATGCCGGCAGTGGGAGCAAATTTAGGTTCTCTGCAAGAGCAGTGCTTGCTTTTAACCTCTGAGTCATCTCTACAGCCCAGCAGAATGCTTGCTTAGCCTTCCTTAAAACCAAGGTGAGTTATAAGAATATTTTCCACATGTAATTGGAAGGGACCCTTTGTAAAAATAGTAATATAAAGAAGAAAACAGTACTCAATACATAAACTAAGCTCTGAGGATGCTTAGTATTTAAAACAAAGAAGCTATAATTTAAGAAGAGTTTAAATGTGTTATTATATTACAGTAAAATGAGGACAGATACAATTTTTTTTAACTCATTCCCTGTATTTTTTAGAGAAGATGAAATTGAGAGAGAAGTGAGGACATGTTTAAAAAAAACAGCTCAGAACTTTTTGCTGGAGTTTACCTCAGAACTGAAGCCTTATAGATTTATATCCTGGAGTGGGGAAAAAGCAAGTCAGTCCTCTTCAGCGCAGGCATTAAAGCCCATGTTTATCTCTCATCTAGTACCAAGAGTTCATTTCCACCAAAAACTCAGCCTTCTCTGCCCATCCTGTTATTTGTTTAAATATAGTGACATTCACAAAAGTTTTTCCTCCATGAGAAGAGGAAGATCGTGCAGAGATGGAGAGGGCCGGGCCTGTTTCTCTATTCCTGTCATAAAGTATAGGTTTACACTCTGTAGAATTCTAGTCAGCTTTTTTAAATGAAGGATGCAGGTTGTGTTAATAGTGTAACTTAGGTGGATGAAGCTGAGGGTGCTGCTCTTTCTAGACATGTGAGCAAGAATAGAGAAGTCAACAAGGAACATGATGTACCCAGAGATTAGCACCAACTGATCTGAAGAGGCAAGACAAAACACAATGGTTAAAGACTCTAAGGAGAGCCAGCTGCCAGCAGGAGCAGTTTTCTGCAATGACCAGGAAGGGAATTCTAAGTCTCCCTTCTCCCACTAGATGGCACCTCCTGACAAGGGTTAAATCCAACAAGAAGCCAGATAGCAAAAAAGCCTATACAACAGGCATGGAAGCCAGCCTCCTGCATAGAGCAAGGCAGGGCAGAAAGAGTGCCGAGAAGATGACGTGGGGAAAAGGAACAGCACTTGTGGTTAGAACACTCAGAATCAGAAATATTCAAGCGCACTCATCAAGAAACTGGCTGAGATTCTGCCCATGGGATGAAGGTCAGAAGCTAACGTCTCTGAAAAACAAGCTTATGAGACTCCTGGGCCAAACAGAACTGCTTTGGAGCTCAGCCAAGGAGTTTGGAAGGGGGAACTTTTCATCAGGCTCCTTCTGCAAATCAGAAGCTAGTGGCTGAGATAGCTGCCTCATACATCCTTCTTTGTATAATTTCCTCTTGCAGCTCCAAATCCTCCTGTGTTCCCCTCAAGAACTCTCAAATTTGTGATCTCTTTTGTAACCATTATTTTTACAAATACACACACAGCTTGCATGTGTGCACAGGTGTGCCTGCGTGCATGCATAATCTGCAGCTGATTGAAGCCAATTAGTGGACATGTGTTTAGAGTTTTGCACTTAGGGCTGGGAAACTTACCAGTGTCTTAACACTGGAGAAAACTGATTCTCTCTACCTTGGCAGCCTTTGACTTTCTGGAGTTCTTCATCTAAAGGTGGAACCACGTGAAACCCACACCCCTATCAAAGTTGGCATGTTGTGGCTGGTGCAGTCATGAAACATGTCATGCACAAGCAAACGTATTGCTGAAATTCAATGGACACAGCATCCTAGTCTTGCCTAGAGGACTCCAGCTCCCAGCAATCTTCCTGACTTTTACAGCTTTTCCATTCCTGATGTTCTCTGAGCCTTACGTGTAAGAGCTGTGCTGTGGCTGTACCGGTTAGGACTTTGAACCCCCATGCTTACTTATTCTCTGCATTTTGACCTGTTGTCGATCTTTGTTGTGGTTCCCATCTTTTGCAAAGAGAAGCTCTTTTGATGGAGGGGGGGGAGTTACAGTTTGGATCCAAAGATAAGTATTTGTAACGTACATGGGAGTTACATTGATTAGGAAACTGGCAATAGTAGGTTGTCCCTTAGGTTCTAGGATCTCTCCAGCCATGGATTGTTGCTGGGTTTAGAAAAGTAGTAGGCATGAGTTTCCTCTGATTGAACAGGACTGACGTCCAATTAGACAGCTGCTGGTTATGCCCAAGACAAAGCGCCATTATCACATCACCAAGAATATCTTACTAGGTTGGTCTGCTTCGTGGTTCAGAGGCTTTACAGCTGGGTGTGACTGTTTGTTACATTTTTTACCCTTAGCAGCTTACTTAGCACCTTCCAGTTCTACAAGACATAGTCGCCAGGGAGGAGGCTTTAAAGTCAGTACCACTTTGAATCCTCTAAGTCCTGTGATCAAAGTGTGTGGTATCTTCAACAACAGGGTCTTACCTTCAAGTCTGGGAGGCAACGGGGGGGGGGGGGCAACAGAAACAGTCTGTACTGTTTTTGAGTCACTTGGACCCCCTCTGACCAACAATTCTAAGGGAAGAGTTCTTTGCCTGGCATGAGAGATTTTTTAGGCAGTCTATAGATACTGGGGTGACCATTTAAATCACACACACACACACACACACACACAGAGAGAGAGAGAGAGAGAGAGAGAGAGAGAGAGAGAGAGAGAGAGAGAGAGAGAGAGAGAGAGAGAGACTATGGATTTTACTTTTTTTAGTTTTATGTATGTGGATGATTTCTGCGTGTATGTCCCTGTATCGCTGAGTGCCTTGTGCATGCAGAGATAAGAAGGCTTCAGATATCCTGCTACTGAAGTTATAGATAATTAAACCACCATGGGGTGCTGAGAATTGAGCCTAGGTCCTCTCAAAAAGTGCTCAGTGTCTGCCTTTAGCTGCTGAGCCATCTCTCCAGCCTTATTGTATATATTTTCAAAGAAGCATATACAATATGACCCAATGGCTTTTTCAAGCATTCTTAGTGTTATTCCTCTCTGCTCTCCTTTTTCTGTGTTCTCCTCCTTCCTGTTCCTCAGGTGTCTCCTCCATCCATCCCCCCTTTTCCCTCTTCACAGCACCTGTGTCTCTCTATGCCTCTCTCCAGGTCTCCTTCCCCTCACCTGACTCCATGGTCCCTTATTCACTTCTGTGTTTACTCTAAGTTCCATATTTAAATCTCAAGGTCCAGAGTTAGGATCCACACATAAGAGAGAGAAAGTGGCATTTGTCTGGGTTGCCTCATTCATTAACTGCACATTTCATGATTTAATTTTCCTTACAGTTGAATAAAATCCCACTGCATATATACCACATTTCATTATCTGTTTGCCAGCTCACTGACCTATAGGCTGCTTCCACTTTGTATCTATTTTTACTAGAATGGCAATCAAGTTGGCCAAATAATTAGCTCTGTTTCAAGGTATGTTAATCTTTTGATTTATTCTTTCAAAATTTCATACTGATGTTATCCAGATACCACAACTGCCCTCCAACTTCCTCGAGTGCCCCTCACCCAACTCCCTCCCAACTTTAAGATCTCCTTTTTTGTTGTTGCTATAAATATAACACAATGAGTCTAACTGTGATGCCTATATGTACATAGGTGTAGGGTCATCAAATAGAATGTGAGCAATCTAACAGCAGCCATGTCTGTAAAGGCGAGTGATTCTTCCTCCCCTAGCCATCAACTGTCAACACCTCCTTAGTCAAGGTGGAGTCTTGAGAGCCCACATCCCACTTATACTGAATTTTGACTGCCCTGATCTTGTGCAGATTTTGTTCGGGCAACCACAGTAGCTGTGTATAAAGTTGTGTCACATTCAGAAGAAGTCAATATTTCATAGCTTCCCTCCCTAGCCATAGCTTTTACATCCTTTTCTTCCTCCTCTTTTGAGATGTCCCTTGAGCTTTGGGTAGAGGGAGGTTGATAAAGATGTCCCAGTTCACAGATGAGCACACACAGCTATTAATATTTGATACTTTGACAAGTTATGATTCTTTTCACTAACCACAACCTACTACAAAAAGAAGTTTCTTCAAAATCTATGAATTAGAAATTAGTAAGTAATTAGAAAGCACTTTGACAGAATGATTGTATAGAAAGAAAATACTAGATTCCTCTAGAGCCTATGATCTCCCCAGGCATTGGCTGCAAAGTTTCTGTTAGAGAAAGTTTCTTGTGCCTATGTCTGGATGGTCTCTGTATGATTACACCAGTGTCCTATCCATTAATGTAAGCTGTCTTTGATACTGAAATATTGCTACTAAGTTAGGATATACTATACTAACTAAACAAATAGACTTTGAAGACTTTAGTTTTACAAATATCTCATAGATAATCTTATACTGGTTATATCTTCAAGTGAAAATATTTAAACACATGAATTAATAAAATTTTTATCTTTTAAATTTGTACTATTGTTATTATTATATTTTTAATTATCTAAAACAACTTTCAAATTTAAAAATATTTTGATCATATTCTTTCCCTCACTACTCACCCAGCTTTAAGTTCTTTCTCAAAAAACAAACAAAAACCCAATATAACAACAAACTTCTGAAGACCAAGAAAACAAAATGAAACCACATCAAAAACAAACCAAAAACCCCCCAAACACTGAACTGTAACCAAATAAAAACTCACACACAAAAAAACTTCTGGAGTTCATTTACATGCTGATCAACTACGGCTGAACATGAAGCCTGTCCTGGAGTGGTTGTCACTCTATTGCAGAAGACTGATTTTCCCTCTCCCAGCAGGCATAAGTGATAGTTACATTGTTACCCTACTGGTTAGGTTTTCATTCATTCATTCATTTGTTCATTTTTTAAAAGTGTAACAAAATAAACAATAATAAAACAAAAAACTATCACATCCTGGTTCCGCAAGACAAACCAACAGAAGGAAAAAAGCCCAAGAGAAAGCACAGGAATCAGAGACCAACATGTTCGCACACTCAGGAATACTATAAAAACACTAAACTGGAAGTAATAACATATGCACATGGGACCTGATGTAAACTCATGCAGGCCCTATGTGTTCTGCCTCAGTCTCTGTGAGTTCATAAGAGGTTTTGCTCATGTTGATTTAGAGGGCCTTGTTTTCTAGGTTTCCTCCCTTACCTCTAGCTCTTGAACTCTTTCTGTCTCCTCTCCATTGCATTTCTTGACCTCTGAAAGGAGGGATTTGATGGAAACATCCTGTTTCAGACTGAGTGTTCCAAGGTCTCTCGCTCTCTGTGTAGTATCTGACTGTGGCTCTGTGTATTTGTTCCCATCTGCTCTAAGAAGAAGCTTCTTTTCTGAAAGGTGAATAAGGTACCGATCTATGAGTATAGCAGAATATTGTTTGAAGTCGTTTTGTCACATTGTTTTTTAGACCAGTAGCATTTGGTTTTATACTAGGCTATGGAGCCCAGGTGCTTGGTCATTCAAGAAGTATCAGGTATGTGTCAGTTCCATTTGGTGGAGTGCTCTTTAAATCAAATCCTTATTGGTTTGTTACTCCCACAAGCTTAACACCACCATTGTCCTAAAATTTCTTGATCCACAAGTATAGATAAAAAGGTTTGTGACTGGATTGGCATTTTTGTTTCTCTTTGGAGAGCATGCAGGGTGTGCTCCTGTACCAAAGATGCTAGAATATAGAGGTGAAGCTGTGTGGGCACCGATTTGACACCTTCATTTGTAAATTGTGTATGTGTCCTCAACAGTGGGCCCTTGTCAATTTCTGGAGCGCGAACTTTAGTCTTTCCAACAGCCTGGATTGTTCCTGTGGGGCCCAATCTAACCAACAACTTAATTAGATGTACGACATCAAATTTTTAAATTAGATATGTGGTAATTCTCTGTTATTGCATAACAAATTATTCAATAATAGAATACTTCATTGTCTCTCACAATTCTATTTGTTTATTTTGTAAGGTTTCCTGTCTGTGCTGTGCTGCTATAGCAACACAAAACAGACTAATATACAAATCCCAGATACTATAACTGTTAGTGATTCAGGAGCCATACATGGAGAACTAAGCCAATCCCCAATTGTACCCCTTATTATCTTGGAGAATAGGCAATGATATGTTTGCTATTAACAGCAACTAGAACAAACAGAGACTAGCAAGTGGGTTATAAAACTCAGATACAATGCCCTACATGGAAGTATTATCTACTTATGCATTATGTAATATTACATGTGATTAATATGCTATAAAACATTGTATATCACCCAAGACACAATGGTCAAATGAACCATTTCTAGTTCCATACAAGAATCTAGAAGTGGCTTAACTGAGTTGTTCTGTCTCAGGGTTTCTCTTGATGCAACTGTAAATGTGCCAGCCCAGTGGGCAGTTACTCCATGGTCTAATTGGAAAGAATTCACAACCAGGCTCACTCACAGGGCTGTGAAGAAGTCTCAGTTCTTTGCCATATGGGCTTTTTCACAGGCTTGTGGTATGACATGATTTCCTTCAGAACAAATCAACTTAAATGAGAAAGATGGAAGCCACAGCCTCTTCATGAGCTATCCTGGAAAGTGGCATGCCTTTGCAATGTCTACTCTATTTACAAGTCAACAAAGGAGGTGGAAAGGCTTGTGCAGTGATATGACTATCTATAGGTGGCAGTCATTAGCATCCCTCTGAGAAGCTGTCTATCATATTAAAAACAGTCATGGAAATTGACATACTAGTTAGTTGAATACCGACTGAATCAATTGCAACCACTGTGAAGATGCTCTTGTTAAGATGTATCAATCTTAAAAGGAATAATAAAGTGTAATTTAAGCACACTGATTCTGTTTCGTAACAAAATCATAAAACCTTTGGACTACTGTATTTTGAAATGTAATTGATAATTATAGTGTTAATAAAAAAGGTTTTATGGGCAAAAATAAACATTTTCTTATATCTTGATTTCATAATGGATTTAACAGTAAGCATGCGATAAACATAGATCAATAAGATTTCAAGTCTCTAACATATATTTTGACATGAATCAGAATTCTGTGGAATTTTGGCTCTTATGTTAATATTACTTTTTCAACATTGTGACCAATACCCAATACAACAACTTAAGAAATAAAATGTTTGTTTTGATTCTTAGTTTCACTAAATACTCTGTTGTTTCTTGGCCCAAAGTACTTGGGACAAAAACTTGGGGGCAGGGCATACAGCAAAGATGTGTCCTACCTTCTTAGCAAACAAAAAGACAAGACCAGAGGGGGTAGTGGTACTATATCTTCAGGAAACCAAACTCACTAACATATTTCCTCCAGCTTGGTCCTACTGCCCCCAAGTTCCCAGAATTTCATCAAATGGAGGCTAAAATTTTTAGTACATAAGTTTTTTTCAAAGGGGAGTACTTCATATCTAAACCATAATATGATTTTTTTGTCCCCAATAATTTTTTGTGTCTATTACAATGGAAAATATACTCTGCCCTTCTTCAAGAGGTCCCAAAGTCGTCACATTTTCAACAATGTTCAAAAGCTCAAGTTAAAGGTTGACCAGATGGCTCAATGAGTAAAGGTACTTAATGTCAGACCTGATGATCTGAGTTAGATCCCTGAAACCCATGTAATAGAAAAAGAGAACTGTTTCCCACATATGGCATGCGCGTGCACACACACACATTAATTAATTAATCAATCAATTAACTAATTAATTAAAATAATTTCTTAAAATCCTAAGTTAAACATCTCTTCTGAGACTTAAAGCAAATTTTTAGATGTTTGGGTGAAAATGTCACCCCAGCCCCTGGCATCCATTTCAAGTCCCCTCTCCAGAGAGTTACCTTAGTCCAGACTCCACCTCCAGAGAAGCCCACCCAGCAGTGACCCCTCTCCAGGGAGGATTAGGACCACCCCACAGGCTATTTAGGCTCACCCCCTAGAAAGGAACTTGTGGTCTCCAGGTTTCACGTGGTCTCCCCATCTCTCTCCCTTTTCCTCACCATGCTTCTCCAGTGCTACCTGGGAATACTGCATTAAACATGGGCATCTTTTATTCTGTCTAATTTGGTATGATTGAAATTATTTGCATCAGTGGAGAGGCTCATCTAATAAATATTCCTAGCAAACATCTGTAGAACTTTTTAAAGTTACCTTGAAGGTACATTGGTATTGAGTAAATAATTGTACTCCAAAATGAATAAATGGGGTGATAGCAAAGAGAATAGGCCCCAGGTAAAACTAAATCTCAGCACATCAAGTGTTAAATTTTTGGTCCATTTCAAGCACACAGGGCATGTGGTGCAATCCCAAAGGCTTGAGCAGGCCTCTGCCTGTTGCCTTATAAGAGAGACCCAACACAGACTTTTTTCTATTTTATTTTTTTCTCATTTATTTTTTGGTTTTATGGTGTGTGTGTGTACATGTGTGCATGAATTTGGGTGTGTGTAAAGGAGGAGCACAAGCATGTAACTTATAGGTGTCAGTTCTTTCCTTCTACCATGTAGGTTCTAAGGATCAAGATCAGATTTGTAGCAGCACTTTTACCTGCTGATCTATCTTTCCAGCCCTTTTAAAGACATAGGCCATTCTGGCCTTGAACTTGTGATCCTCTTGACTCTGACTCTTCAACATATCATACTTGAATGTACCACCACAGCTAACCACATAGCTTCTCTCTTGTCTTGTTCCTCTTGTTGCTTCCAGCTTTTCTGGACACAGACTTAACATTCCTGGGATCCTCAATATTCTGAAATTTCCATAGGTGCTCAGACTTATTGTAGGAGGAGTGGGCTGTGTCCCGCCGCCTGGCTAGCTTAACCCCCAAAATAACCACACAGAAATTGTATTAATTAAATTACTGCCTGGCTCTAGCTTCTTATTGGCTAACTCTCACATCTTGATTAACCCTTTCTATTAAATCTGTGTATTACCATGTGATTGTGGCTTACCGGCAAGAGTCTAACCTATGTCCGTCTCAGGCAGGAGATTCATGCCATCTGCCACACTTCCCTTCTTCCCAGCATTCTGTTCTGTCTACTCCACCCACCTAAGGGCTAACCTATCAAAAGGCCAAGGCAGTTTCTTTATTCAACCAATGAAAGCAACACAAATACAAAAGGACCTCCTACACCACAGACTTGACTTCATTTAATTGACTGGACTCCCAGAACTGCCTTTGGAATCTTAGAGAAAGTCTTATCCTTCCATAATCCTTGTCTTCTGGAGGCTTGAAAAACCAGTATTCACCATAACTTGGCTTAAAACATCCAGAAAAAAAAAAACAAAATAAAACAAAAAACCATGCCATTACCTGAATGCTCTCCTGTCCTGATATTTTACTTACCAAATTTATTAGTCCAACATTTTTCAGGATACAGAAAAATGGAGGGTTTTTGTCCTAACTAACACAGATGGCATCAGATGCAGTTCCCAGGGAGTTCCTACTGCTATCTAAACCTTTATAGGCCTCTTCCTAAAAGTCAGTATGTCTATTAGCATTTTGGTTTTCTGAGCTCCCACAGAACCAGACATTAAACATTACGTATAACATTTCAGACCCTCTCTAATCTACATTTTCCAATTCTTTCAAAATAGCATTTCAGAAACTCCCTAGCTACGTCCTCCATTTCTTCCAAATTCTACCCACAAATCAGCTCCAAAGGCTCAAGAACCATACGGTCAGACATAGAAGTAACAATGAGTTTGCTTTCTCGTACCATTTGTTTTTGTGAGTCATTTTATAATCTTGTTACCAACTTAAAGGAGGACATATTGTAGCTCACAGTTTGACACTTTACAGTTGAGCAAAATATCACTGTAGAAGGTGGGGTGTAGAAAAGAGCCATCTTCATCTATGAGAATACAAGAGACATAAAATTAAAAAGGAAGAACCTTTGACCTAATTCTTCTAGATAGATCTCCTCCTTCCAATGTTTCCAGAACACCAAAACTGAGACCAAGCTTTCAATACATGAGTCTTTCAAGGTATACTCCATTATCAAATCATAACAGCCCTGTCTTAAAATTAATTTCAAATAGATGTCACTGAATTAGAGAAGCAAAAAACAAACACTCTTGATTCCTATATGTTAAGCAATCTTTTCTATCAAAAGACCCATGGAAAGGATTATAAATATCTGACCCAAAGTTCAATGGTTACTAAACACACCCTTATTTCCTCCTATACACACACACACACACAGACACACACACACACACACACCAGGTCCAAAATTAATTGTTTTAACTACACTCACCTATCAGCCACTAGAGCATTGTTTGATTATGGTATTAATTAAATACAATCTTCAAGGATGCATTATTATAAGCAAAGTGCATGTCAATTTCTGTATGATATAAGTAGAATCCAAGTTAGTTCTTTTGATTGCTTTTATTGACCATGGCAGACACAGGCTCTTGTTTAATTGTATGATGGTTCTCAGATGTGTAGGTTAACTTAGAAAATCATAAAAATCACTCTATGGCCTCAAAAGTTTGTACCCAAAGAGTCTGTTGAAAACTCAGCCTATGTTCAGTTTCTTGATGCCTTTTCCAATGTCTTTTGCTGCTATTGTATTGAAGGTAGACTGGGAGGTAACTTCTGCCTTCCTACTGTGCCTTGATTACAATGAACCTCATCGATGTCTAGTATCTTGGAAGAGTTTCCTTTAACTCTCTTGATCACTCTATCCAAGCTAATGTTCCCCTCCTGAAACCAATATCAGCAGGAAATTGTAAGTTGAACAAATTAAGACTATTTTAGAGCCCTGTTTATCTGTAGAGTCCCTATCTATGGAGTTGCTAGATCTTGTTGGACAGGAATTGGGAAAACAAACACATTCAGGACAAAACTTGGTAGACTAAATGTCTCAGGAATACTTGGAAGAACAACAGATGTGCTTGACTGAAGTGAGTATTACATGAAATGAACAAAGGACGGAATTGTGTGCTTGGTTGGCCTAAGGCTAATCAAACATATTCTGGGATACATTTGGAGCCTGTAAGCATTCTCAAAGGAAAGGAGGATGACTAGAGGTTAACTAAGTCTTAGTAGGAAAACAATTTTGGCTAAGAGAAATCTAAAAAATTGGTGTTCAGGAACAGAGAGCTTGGAATTTTTTAAGATGATAGCCGCACCTCACCTATTCAATTGGAGTATTTTTCATCATGATAGTCCATAAAAGCCGTCACAAAAAAGCAGAGGGTCTAATGGATGATGCCACCTATGAAACACAACATGTCCAGGCAACAGAAGGCCGTTAAAGCAACACAGATTTCATTGTAAAGTATTAATTTATAATTCTTTTCCTCTGGGTAATTTTGAATAAAATATACCCTGAATGCATGGTGGGGTATGAAGCAGACAACGATGACTACCAGGAAGAAGAAACTCTTGATTTGAGCTCGGTAATCCTGATAGGCCCACATATCAGGCCAATAGTCTCTTATCAAACAAAGAATTACAGCAAGCTGTATCAGAAAGAGGACCAGAACTGTTGTCATCATAATGGCAATTATAGAGTAGTTTATGATGATGGTATCTGTACAGTTGAGAGATCTATGAAACTCAAAACATCGTTGTTGTTCTGTGTAGCTTGGATCTGTGCCATACTGTAGAAAAAATATTGGCAAAAAGATGAAGCTTCCTACCATCCAAATAATAATACTTAGAACCACAGCATGGAACTTTTGTAGCTGTTGCATTTGGAGTTTCTTAAAATAGATGAGCAATCGAAGTATGACAATGGCCACATAGAAAACAAAAGTAAAGTACATATGACCATATATGATGCCACTAACCACTCGGCAGGTAAATGAGCCAAGCTTCCAGACTGCTGAGAGATAGTAGCTGAGGCGGAATGGCAGACTAATCAGAAGGAGGGAGTGCAGCACAATGATATTAATGATGATCGTGGCAATTGCTGATTGGCTATTCCTTTTGAACATCATATATGACATCATAACTGTTCCAATGGTGCCTCCAAATAAAACCACACTATAGGATATTATCAGAATGATTCTGCAGAAGGCATCACAGTGGTCTTGGTCCATGCTTGAGCCATTTGACATTATGGTTCCATTCATCACACCCATGGCTTGTCACGAAGAAATTGGATCATAAACTGTTAAATCAAAAGTTTTACAAAATTATGATTAATATATCGAAACGATGAATCATGTACAAATATTCAACTTTTCAAACCTTGAGGACCCTTTAAGAACCTTGAGATAATACAAAAGAAGTACTGTTAGAGAATGCACTTAGTAATTCAAACAAACTAGAGACAATAGTGAGTGAAATTAAATAAAAAATTAAATTAATTAATAAAAAATTAAATAAGAAAGTGAGTTTGTTTGAATGCAAAGTTCAGAGCTGTGCCCTTAGGTATTCTACAAATAGATATGTTCATATACACATATGAGGACAAGGGATAGCATGAGAGAGAAATCTCTACATAATCTGTAAATCTTAAGAGCCCAAAAAAACTCCCTCAGTAACTGAAACCAATTGTGTACCTGTGTGCTCACACTTGTGTGCATGTAAACCTGTATGGCGGTCATTCAGTATCAGTTGTCTTTCCCAATGACTCTCCACTTGAAACTTTGAGACAAGAGTTTCTCACTGTGCCTTGAACTGGAATCCGTCTGCCTCCACACCCTTCTCCCACCTCCCAGTGCTAGAATTACAGACAAATGCCTCCACGTCTAGCTTTTAGTCAGGCCCTAAAGATCCAGACTCAGGTCTTCCTGCTTGCAGAGAGTCCCTCCCCAGCCCACAAATTGAATGTCAAGGCAACATATTCACGTTGCACAACATATAACCAAATTCAGGGGGAAGTTGGCATCAGTAGAAACCCAGTGCACATTCAGATCAGATTTAAAAATGCAACCATCAATTTTCAGGCAAACAGATTAACAGCAGTTGTAGAGAAAAACCCACAGAGATGGTGTCATTATCACACAAGGTATGTCAGGTGACATTTGAGATCATTTTCTGGGGGTAGTTTTGGGCAAGAAACTCCTCAGCACATGCCGATCCCTGGACCTAGTCCGATGTCTGCTTAAACCAGACCCTTCCACACACCGGTGTGCTAGAGTTTGGTGAAATACTGCAGGAAGATGGTTTTCACGGTTGTTATTCCAGTTCTTCAAGTGTGAGGGTTGGAGGGGCAGATCATGAAGTGAGCCACAAAACTGAGGTGGCTTTCAGCCACCCAGCAAATGCAGGCAGCTCTGGATTTAGAAGCTGAGAATGGGCCCTGAGCCACTGCAGCTTCAGGAGCTTTCGCAGTCGAAGGAGGAAGGCTATGCTGGCTGCAGGAAACAGATATTCAGACACTCAGTGAGCTAGTTTGCTTCAGACAGCTTTATGATTCTTCTTTTAAAAAATCATAATTTTTAATATTAAACCATGAGGCAGTTTTAGTTCTTGACTTCTATTGTCACCATAGATAACTATGATATTTAAAGGTGTCAATGCACCAATATGCATTTAATAAGCATCTCACTAATTAAGTGACAATAGTTTCTCAAAACCTCTGCTCTAACATAAGACTCATCTCTTCTGGCAGCTCCAGCTTCTTGCCGGGGCTCTGAAGCCTGTCCTCATGTGCCTCCTGCCCACCTGGTGAGAGATGGAGTGGAATTTATTTGTATCGAAATGAGAAGTCATTCACATGCTAAATCTAAACACTTTAAAGTTTTTCTGCACATATGACATTTTTATTGGAGACAATAGCTATTTTTTTAATTTGTTTGAATCTATCACAATTGTTGTACTTAGTAAACCTAAAAACATTACAACTTCCATAACAATCTAAATATTTATAGTCAAAATAAACATTTTAATAAAGGACATACATTCAAAAGCTATAATATTTGCTGACTTTTATGTGAAACTATATTTTATATAATCTTAAAATCAGCAAATATAATACTAATTTGGTGTCTAAACTTTGGTCTTTTTCAAATCTCGGTATATTTGATTTAAGTTTGAAACTAATTTAATGTAGTTTTGAAATTTTATTTGAATTTTGAATTTATTTAAATTTTGAAATTAATTTGAAACTAAACCTAAATCATTGCACAGTCCCACAGTTTAAGTGTGCTGTCCTAAGGCAGAGGAGAGAATTCGGGAAAAGACAAATAGCCCTGCCGTTAAGCAGTTGCTTTACAATGAGACAGGTATTTAAACTTCCCTCTAGCTAGAAAATGATTGAATGATGCCTCCCTTCAAGAATTAATTTGGATTGCATCCGTGTAGAAAACCGAAATCAGGACTTTGCAGGAAAAGCCTCAGAAAGACATATCCAGCAAGTGGAACCTAGACATAAAACAATCTATGCACATCCATGCATCTATGTGTTGATGTACAGGTGCATGTATGATAAGTCATGAAGCTGGAAAGAAGAGCATGGCAATAGAGAGAGACTTCTTAAGGGAAAGGAAGAATAGAAAATATTACATTTTAAAAGGCGGGCAATTTGGGGGAAGGAAGACAGGCATACAATGGCGAGCTGAGGAAATGGAGGCGGACAGTGCGGGAGGGGTGAATCATGAGCAATGAAGTCAGGACCGTGAGGGGTGCGTTCACCCATGGAGACGGTGGGACAGAACTAACGGGAGATCACCAACTCCAGTTGGAATGGGACTGATGGAACATGCGACCAAACCGGACTCTCTGAATGTGGCCGACGGTGGAGGCTGACTGAGAAGCCAAGGACAATGGCGATGGGCTTAGATTCTACGGCGTGGACGGGCTCTGTGTGGGCCTTGTCAGCTTGGTTGTTCACCTTCCTGGACCTGGGGGGAGTTGGGAGGACCTTGGACTTAACATAGAGTAGGGAACCCTGTTGGCTCCTTGGCCTTGAGAGGGAGGGAGTGAGGGTATGGGTGGAAGGGAGGGGAGGGAAGGGGGAGGAGGAGGGGAGGAGATGGAAATTTTTAATAAAAAAAAAAAAAAAAAAAAAAACCATGAAAAAAAATACTGGAATAACCAGGAAGTAGTGGGATGATAGTGAAGTAGAAGGAAAATAAGATTTAATTAAGTCAGAGATGATAGAAAAAAAAAGAATATTGCAGGGTAATGATGCACACGATTAAAAGTATGACAAAACATTACTTTGTGTGCTAACTTCAAAACTAATGAACGGATAAATAAAAGAGCCTAGCAGATTTTCTGACATTTCCTTCTTTATAATGTACTCAAAGATATGATACATGAGACTGGCCTGCCTTTTGTTATTTCTCAGAAACTTCCTACATTTTCTCTCAAAACTTTACATTGTGGCCACAACCCCATTATCTTTCAAAAGTAACTAATCCTGGGTGATTCTTTCCTCTTTAAAACCAAGTACCAAAACTAGATACTCCTACCCAAACCAAACCTTGCCACCAAAAGTACTTGCCTGCTCCTTTCCAGGTATGATTGGTCCTGATGGAAAAGCCCGAGGCACTGTGGACACCTCATGTATGAGAGCAGGCAGTAAAGGCAGTTGCTAGAACCCAGACTACCCTAACACGGCAGTCAACAGACACATGAGCAGGGTCATGAAGGAAGGAAATAGCTCAAGCCTTGCACTGTGGTCTCAAGAAGTCCAACAGTCAAGATGTAGAGTCGTGATAAGCCATCTGAGCTCAAAGGGACATTAATCTCTGTCTACAGTGGGACAGATTCAAAACTTCTCCTCGGCGGAGAATCTTTTGTCTTCACTCCCAAAAATGACTTATTTGCAAAATTAAACTGAAAACGGTAGAGGGATCTTCGAACACAGTTTCTCTTCCTGCTTTTTTGTACCACCCCAAATATTCTGTACTCAGAATGAGCAAGGCACGGGGAAATACTTTCTGTAGCTTTCTCTCTGATGGTGTCCCATCACGTTCCGTTGTTCACGGGCTCCCTTCTCCCGGGCAGGCTGCTGTGCAGAGCTGTGGTTCTCTTGAAGACTGGCCTTCTGCCACTGGAACTTCTCCCAAGGGTCCCATCTTCTTGGGACTCTCCTTCTGTCCTAACCTCACAGTCATCTTAGCTGTCCTAAGACATCAAAGCATAAAGTAAAACAAGTGTGAATTTAATACCACAGGAAGAGAAAAGGAACCAACACGCCTTCGACTGTTACAGCAGACACGCCCTAGTCATACCAATCGATGTTCAGCTACAGAAACTAAAAACAACTGAAATGTTATTAACAGCAATGCAAGCTCACTATGGTCTCTCAATGGAGACTATTTTCAAATTGTTTTTTTGTTTTTTTTTTTTTTCAATCTTTTTTTTTTTTTTAAACAAACTTTATTTAACTTTATTTCATAAGCATTGGTATAATGATGTCAGATTCTCTTGAACTGGAGCTACAGACAGCTGCAAGCTGCCATGTGTACCTGTGCCGTCTGCTGTTTGGTCACCTAACAGAACTCAATACTTTGAAGATGTAAAAATAACAGAATCTACATGTAACAGACCCATTTGCTTAACGGTTTCAATAAAACTTTAAACAAAGGAGAGAAATTTGACTCTTACTAAGAAACTAAAATTTTACCAGCTCGATTTAGCTAGGGAAAAAAAAATCACACAGAATTTTCAACCAATTGTAAGCTTCTCTTTTTAAGTCAAATTAATTCATAACATACAAAATCTGGGTCACAGCCCAGATTTGGATGTATTAATCAGACAATCTTTATTTTTCAAATAAAATGTGTGTCTGGAATCTCTACACCAAAGTATGTTCCAATAGAAACGGTACTGTGTTTAGAGTTTGCCTGTATGAGGAAGAAAAACTGGGAAATAGGTTTGATGCAACAAACTGCAGAGAATAAAAGTAAAACAACTGCAACTGAGAACCCTGCACCATGCACCTATTGTTCACAGGGCCGGCATGGAATTCTGCTCAATGTGCATACGCTCTACCTCAGCAGGAGGGAGGCAGCCACCCTACACTGTCTCCACCCACAGCCAGAGTCCATGCAGACACGATAGTTCTTTAAACAGAAACAACGAAGCCCAAACACCACAGACCAGAAACGGTTGACTTTGGGATAAGGCGATCTTATTTAACATAAAAGTCAGTGAAAATAAGAGCTGAAGATTTTATCACAGGCTGCAGAACTAGTTAGGGAAAACTGTGGTTCTTGTTCCAAAATATTGCCCACTCCACAAGGATGCAGGTGTTAGGAGGGTTTCTGCCAGCCTAACAGTCATTTTACTTTCTACTGTTTATTTTTATACTAGAATTTACCTACATTTGCTACACAAAAGGAATGCTCTTTTGATACTTTAATACATGCATATTATGTATTTTTCTTGTCTTTCACCAAGTTAACTTTTCTGATATCCTTTCTCTATATTTATTGTCTCCTTTTTCCTTCTAAATAGTCCCTACAATTATTACACGCGTATGAAAGCACACGCACGCACATGCATGTGCACACGCACGCACATGCATGTGCACACGCATGTGCACACGCACGCACATGCATGTGCACACGCATGCATGCACACAAATAAACACACACATACACATACTCTTTATTAGAGAAAAGACATTTGCCTTTTTAAACCCAGTCTATTTCTCACAGCATGATGATTTAGAACCCCATTCATTCCTGCCACTGTCATAATTTTATCTTTATTCCCAAAACATTAATGTGCACATACATTTTCTTCATCATTCATCCGTTGGTAAGCATGTAGGCTGGTTCAACCTCCTGGTCATTGTGAACACTGCAGCTGTAAACAAGGCTGTGCAGCGTCTCTGAGGCATGATGGCTTGGATCCCTTCCAGTGTATGCTCAGAGTGGTATGTCTGGACCACATGGTCTTCTAGCTTCCTGAGGGACCTCCCCATGGATTCCCATGGTGACTGCACCAGTATCTAAGGGCTCTTGCCCCCTTAGCATCCCAGCTAGTGTTACTGCTGTTTGTTTTCTTGAGGACTGTGGGAAGTTCGTGATAATTTCTGAAGCCTTGATTTTGAAATGAAACTAATCTTTCAAATAGAGAAATACTTTGAAAATCCCAAAGACGCAAGACTCCTGTTTTAAAGACTTACTTATTTTATGCCCATATGTGTGTATGTATATGCCCATATAGGTGTGGATATACATGGAGAGAGTGTTAGATGCCCTGAAGCTGGAGTTACAGGCAGTTTTAAGTCACCTGACATGGGTGTCAGGAACTAACGCCAGGTCCTCAGGGATTACAGTACCATCTCTTAACCACCAAGCCATCTCTCCAGCCCTCAAAACATTCTGTGGTGTACTCTATCCTCACCTCCTGGGACAGAGTCTGACATCGACATCAATTACTAGCCTGTTGTTTTTCATGGGACAAAGTCAATACATCCTCAACAGGTACACACGGGAAACAGATGTCTCTGGAGGAGCCACTGTGTCCCTGTCTATGGAAGATGTCTTTTGCGATGTCCCTACATGGGCTGTCTCTGCTCCTGAAAGAACAGGGTAGAAATTGTCCACCCAGTGTTACAGTTGCCAAACTGCTGCTGGGAAATGTCCTTGGGAAATTGGAAAAAAAAAATCAGAAACTAATCCCTCTCAAACATATTTACATTCTGCATCATGAACTCCTGGGAAATATCAAGGTTGGTGACCTGTGAGGTCATAAATGCCCAGAGACTAGGACATCCTGGATCCTGGATGCAGTGGAGGGGACTTTGAGTGTTGCTCTCGCTGGCATCTGTGTTCTTAGCTTTTGTCCGTTTACTGCTCTCTAAGTGTATGTGCCCAGTCTGCTCTCCCCTTCTGGGGCCATCACATGATCAGATTCCAGGACCGGGGAAAGGGGAAAACTGTCTATACTAAACATGTGTATGTTTTAGTGCCATTGTTCTCTAAAGCCATAGCTGTTTGGGGAGCATTTACATTGCAATAGGTATTGGATGGATGGAAATGAGATGGCGATTTGATAATACTACCCAATTTTGTATAACGGGCAAGAGACATGACAACCATAGGTTTGAAATCAAAGGGGTCTATTGGGAACAAATCTTCCACCAATACTGCAGGCTAGCTGGGTGTCTTTGCCTGGCAAAGTGTTCTTTACAACTGACAGGAAAATAAGTATATTTTTAAAATCTTATTTCTCTCTGTGTGTATGGTGCATGCGTGTGTGACATGAGTACATATACAGTGTGAGCATAGATGTGCATATACCCTGGACGTCAAAGGACAACCTCTGCCGTTGGCCCTCAATCTCGACCTTCTCTGAGACAGGCTCTCTGTTATTGTCGTTAGCTACTGTGTATGGCAAGCCCATTGACCAAAAAGCCTCAGGGCATCCTCACGTCTCCAGCTCCCATCTTGGCTGACACACGTTCTGGTAACTCAGACTCAGTTCTGCACATTTGTGTGACAACTGCCTTACTCACTGAACTATCGTCTCAGCCTAAGAAAATAATTTAAGTTGAGCAAGAAAGAGGTTTGAGACTAGACCCAAAGAAATGTGCTGCTGAAAGAGACAAGACTTCAGATGCCATGTCACCCCTTGATTTCTCTGCCCCTGGAGTGCACGCATGTCTTTATGCATCGCATCCTTTGTGCCTCCGTCTCTGCACAAAGAGAGCTGCTTTTCCCTATTCTGCATATTAGGCTGTCCTTTGTCATTCTGGTCTCTGATGTTACTTCCGTGGGGACCCCCTCTCTGACTTTTACAGTGTTGCAAGGCTGCTTGGGTCTCTGTCATACTGCCCTGTTCAATTTCTTTATGTATGATTTCCACCTACAGGTTTATGATCTATTCATCATAGATTTTACCCGACTTCTCTCTTCCTGAAATATTCTAACTTCAGTCTCTCTGTGGGTTTGGCCTCTGGCATTTTGAAGTCTGAGTCAGTGTCAAAGTTTTGAGAATTAGAAATGGCTGGTTTATCTACAAGTCTCTAAAGACGTATTTCCCAGGACCTTAAGCATACTGCTTATTGTCTCCCAGTGCTTGAATGAGTACCTAGCATAGAGTTTTAATATTAATTCAATAATTTAAATGAATGTATAACTCTTCTAAGAGTGGTTGAGGGATAATTTTTTGGTGGTAATTTCATAATTTCCCACTTCATTCTTACAACTTTTCCGGGGCTAGAGTTGAATGTGAGAGTTAGGGTTGGTCCAAACGAGGCTCCACCATAGCAAAGTTTCTCATTTTTTTCTTCTATCTTTTTATTGAAAAAATTAAGACCGTATATCTTGATCATGTTGTTCCCTCCCTGAACTTTTCTTTCATCCTCCCTACATTCCTGCCCACCCAGATTTCTCATTTTGCAGACAGCAACTGAGCCAGGAGGGCCAGCCTGAGTCAAGGCAACATAGAGGGCTTGGCTTTGAAGCTTGAATGTCCATCCTTCTTTACCGACTCACACTGCTGCCTGAGGCAACCATCTCAAAGCCACAATGGTAGGTGGTTCCTCCATATTTCAAGAGATCTTTTCTTTTTTGGAGGCTGTTCTATCTCAACATTTTGGAAGCACCTGAGAACGTAAATATTTTCAGTAAATAATGAGGAAGCATTTTGTTTAACAGAGATGTTTATGGTTATTTTTTTATTTCAGATCCTTCAACGTTCTGTGAGAATCACCTCTGTGCTATACGGCTCCAGTCTGATTTTGGTATATAAAAAGCAGCTCACCCCTTCACCTGACAGTATGACATGCTTAGTCTCCTTTCTCCTTTGTTCTTCTCCGTTATGAAAGGAAGATATTATTTCCTCAGAGCAGAACATGGGAGAGTAATGGGCAGTTTGGTGAACACAGGAGATGTAGCTCAGATCAAAAGATTAAACCCAACAGTTTCTCAAGATACTAATGATCTTAATTAAGATTTTACCATCTAGAGGGAGTTCAGTTGAGGTATGTATGATTCACAAGGTATCTGATTAATGCAGCAAGGGAGACGGACGAAAGTCACAACGCCTTTTTAAGGGTATAATAATACTCAGCAGAGTCTAGAATGCAAGTACATGTGTCACTGCAGTGCCTTAAAAATATCAGCCTCCAAAAGAATACTTCCTGCCATTGATTGTGCTTATGAATCATCTGGGATCTTCATAAGATGGAGACTCTGACTCAGCAATTCTGGGTCCGAAGATCGTCTTTCTCTAACTCACACCCGAGAGGCATGTGAAATACCGACTGCTCCATGGAGCACGACATCTGTGTAATGAGTGCACCTCACCATGCTTGTAGTAGCCATTTGCACACGTATCTTTCAGACAATCGAGCGAAATATAACAATCCACTTCCTTAGTCACACCAGCCACATTTAAGTGTTCTCTCACAGAGAAAGCACATGTTTTTAAAGGTTTATTTATCTTCAGTTTTCTGTGTATGAGTGTTTTGTCTGAGTATGTGCTGCTGCCTATGGGAACCAGAAGAAGGCACTGTTGTGGGGTATTTAATCCCACTGTGAAACCCCACGACTATGTTAATAAAATCAACCTTAGATCAGGGTGTGAAGCCAGCAACTGGCTGACAAGAATTAGCCATAGAGCATATGGAAGAGTCAGGAATATGGATAAAGAGACACACAGGAAGGAGTAGGGAGGCACTTGGGGTTTTATGGATTTTGGGGAGTGGGGATTGGGATAGCTGAAGAGATGCTCTCTTGGCAGATCTCCAGCCCAAAAGAAAGGTCAGCTGCTTACTTCTCGGCCTCTCTAAGCTAACAGGTTTCCCATGCAACATTACTCTGAGTCTTTATTGATAAATAGAATGATAGCGACTTAGTTAAAAACTACATTTGACGGCAGCGACTGAATCCATTCCTGTTTCCAGAAGTCTTTCCAGGCCTCAGCCTGAGTGGCAGGGCCCTGACTAGCAGGCCTCAGGCAGTAGACAGTTGTTGAATATCAGTAGATTCAGGTGTAGTCACTAACCCAGTACAAAAACCAACATCTTAAACACAATTTTAAAAGGATTTATTTATTTTTATTTCCTGTGCATGAGTGTTTTATCTGCGTACATGCACCATGTTTGTACTGGTGCCTATGGGAGCCAGAAGAAGGGACTGGATCCATGACAACAAAAGTTACCAGTGGTGATGAGCAGCCTTGTGGGTGCTGGGACCCAAACCTAGGTCCTGTGCAAGAGCAGCAAGGGCTCTTAACTGCTGAGCCATCCCTTCAGCCTCCAAAATACAATTTACTAAATAATTCCTGGTCTCAGTCATTTCCCTTCACAAACTTTGTGGAAATTAGGGTCTGTAAAGATTTGACAAAGCATCCAAAGAATAAGGAATTGCAAGACAGATGTAATCAGCACAGAGCATTTGCCGAGATGGAACAAAATAAGTTAGCTTAAAAACTGTCCCCTAAAGATGGAGACGTGCTCAGGGCAAAAGAGTTATCGAAGCTAGAAAAATATAGGCTTACACGAGGGATTTTAAGATTGAAGGTTTTTTCCTTATTTATATGATAAAACTAAAAAAAAAAAAGCCTGTCTTATAAAAGCCATGTGGATTAGTGAGGGCTATCCAATCAAAACGGGCCCTACAGTGGTGACCTACTTTTTACATTGATAGTTCAAAGAACTCAAAGAAATACCCTTATCCATTAAGGATTCCATCTCCAATCCTGCAGGTCCTGAGCTTTCCGAGAAATCTCACCATTCCTTCTATCTAAGTAGAAGAATAATTACTGTGTTTTGGTTCCAACAGTGACTCCAGAACTCCAGGTTCTTTTTCAGGCTTCAGCTGAAATGAAGAACAATTTCACTAATCACATTTAACTCAAAATTTCACAGGTCCCTTTAAAAATAAACCTTCTTCTCAAGGAAAGCTCAAACCCTATAGGATTTTGCCAGTCCAAACTGGAAACCTTGTTCAGAGCTTAGAAGCTTTCTTAATTAAGTGTATAGGCCAGTTTCCTTTGGAAGGAAATCAAAATTGCATCATTTGTAAATTTTATTAGTAAATGAAAGGCACAGCAAAGCTTATAGCCCTTGGTGATAAGCAGGATGGATCACATTTCCCACTGCTGCAGCATGAAAGCCCACTCAAGAAAGCTGGCATCATCATAGGGAGACAGAGTTTAATTTCCCCAGGGCAGTGTGCTGCCTCAGATACTCTTAGAACACTGCCTTCTCTATGGCTTTAAATTCCTACCAGACTGTTGTGTCACCGTGTTATGCAATGGACAGTTTGACGTGCCGCTTGAATTGGACGCTTGGGACAAGTGGGCAAACTGGAATTTGGGCTCAGGTAGGTACTGTGTGACTTTGCACAAAACACAGAATCTTTGAATCCTTTTATTTTAAAAATAGAGAGTAAATAATCTTGTTTCCTGTGCCAAGGCTCCCCACCCCCACCCCACCCCACCCCACAAAGGAAGAAATGTGAATCTGACAAGCACAGCAACCGTGTCATGGTTTCTTAAGATGATAATGTGATGTTGCCCGCATGCATCCTTTAAGTGCGCACTAGTGGTTGTTTTCCCTTAGGAAAGAAGAAATATCCATATGACTCAGTGCTGACTCCCGTGGGGATGCCAGAGATATGTTTGGCTCAGAAGTAGGCATTAGAGAGAATAGGACAGGAAGCAGAGCCCGAGAAAATAGACTCCATAAAGGAGATGCTTCAGGGAACGCTTCCTCGGAGAGTCTGCTAGGTAGAAGGTTGCAGGTTCACAGAGTGACGGGCCCAGAGAGGCTGGATCTGGGAAGAGGAAGGAAGCAGATGCAAACAAGATGGTGGATGTAGGGAGGCAGGTCGAGGCGATGATTCTGGAAATGCGTTTATTCATGGCAAGCAAGTGAAAGAACCGGCAAAGGGTTAGGCAAAACTTCAGAACTTTGACTCAAGTCACATGCGTGGCTGACTGCATCACCCTTCCTTATCACCTGTGAAGAACACTTTTCATTAGATCATGTTACTATAATGTCAGAAGACATGACCTGTTCTTCGGTGGCGTCATTTTTCTAGGCTTTCGGGTACCACACAGAAGATCCAGAGTGATCTGTAAGGACACCTAAAAAAAGAAGTTGGAATTCTAAACTCCAGAGCAAAGCAGAAGCAGAGTCGGAGCTTGGCAGCTAAAAGCCATTGACTCTGAAGCGAGCAAGATGTGTTTGTATCACACAGGTCCCACCTTCAATCCAGCCTGATTAAGACCTGAGAATTATGGCAGGAGGTGTAGACCTTAGAGACAGAAATAACCATGGAAAAGTCTAGGTTATGGAAATGCAGCATTGTTGGGAGCTGTGAACCTCCAGATCCTGAATTTCTTGTAAACAACTTGTTTTCCCCTGATCTGAGTGCCTTCAGCTGCTCTGAGCACGAGACCCTCAGGAGTTCCTGATGGCAGGAGAGTGGTTTCTGGTGCGTTTAGCTGGGGCGTGGCTATCCCTATATAAGCTGCCCCTGGACACAATAAAGGGGGGCATTTTGGGGGCATTTTGGCATCAAGGATGACCTGTGTCTTTGTCTGTGAGTCTTTGTGTGTTTCAATCTCCAGCCCCTTGTCCAATTCACGAACTGTATGGTGGCGCATAGAGGAGACAGGTGTGGTACGCCACACAAGATGGAGATAATAGCCAGGCAATTAGTGTTTATAACCAACGATGTCTTCATGTAACAACATGAATACTATGAATAAGGTCCTTTTATTCTACATAACCAGAGGGAACACAAGGATGGCAGAACTCAGGGTTACTTGTCCTGTAATCCTTGTTCAATTTGCTTTTTTAAGACCAGGAAGAAAAGGGGGAGGAAGAGTAAAGAATGGGGCTGGAGAGGTGGTTTGGTAGTTAACAGTGCTTGCTGCTCTTTCAGAGGATTTGTGTTCTGTTTTCCGCACCAACATGCAGCTCACAACTGCCTGTAGCTTCAGTTATAGGGAAATCTGACACTCTCTTCCAGCCTCCCTGGGCACTAGACACTCATGTGGTGTACAAACAGACATGCAGGCAAACACTCACATGTGGAAAAATAAACAATCCTTTAAAAAGAAGAAAAAAGAAGAGGAGGGATTGGCTAAGTTGATTTATTGACTAGAATTAATTTCTCTCCCCACGTGTGTGTATGTGTGTGTCAGGTAGTTCATTTTACACAAGAGAAAAACAGGTGAGAGCTACGGCATTGATTGCTGTGTGGGCTGATGAAGAATGTGACACATATCCCCTATGCCAGAGCTTCCTCTGAAACTAGGGAGAATTACAGACTCTAGACTGAAAGTGTATCACAAAGCATATACAAAATTCAACAAATAATTTCAGGAGCCCCAAGGGCTCCCCAGGTTAAAGACAGCGAACTATTCTGCCAGAGTGACTCTGGCCTGTTTGCCGTTTCCCCTGGTTATGTATATCCATATCTGCCCATTACTCCTCAGAAAGCCTTAGCACCAAGGCTTCCATAGTGGGAGAGTGACACCAGCCCACTCACTTAACCTTCAGCCTACGACCTGTCCTTCCTGCAAGATATGCTGGGCCAATGGTGGCTCAGAACTTGTGTGAGTGGCCAACCACTGGTCTAATAACTGGTCTAACGAGCTTCATACCATGAGAAGGAGTCCATGCCCGACATTGCTTGGATAACCAGGAACTGGAATCTGGATGGCCCAGAAATCTAGGGTAGAACCAAATATGACTATCAAAACAAAAGCAAAAACAAACGAATCAGTGGTATACTGCTTTATTCCTAATAATATGCTAATACATGGATGCCTAGCTCAGTCATCATCAGAGAGGCTTCCCTGTCAGCTAATGAGAGCAGACACAGAAACCCACAGTTAATACTAGGTGGAGCTTGGGAAACTCCAAAGAAAAGTGAGATTAAGAATTGTAAGAGCCAGGGGGGTCAATGACACCAGTAGAACATAGCCTATAGAATCAAGTGAGCAGCACTCATAGGGGTTCACACAGACTGAAGCAGCAGTTATGGAGCCTGTATGGGTCTGAGCTAGGTCCTTTGCATACATGCTGTGCTTGTCAACTTGAGGTTTTCGTTCAACGCCTAACAGTGGGATTTGGGGTGTCTCTGACTCCTTTGTCTGCTCTTGTGACTCCTTTTCTTCTCCAGTATTGTGTTGTCCAGCTTTGATATGATATATGCCTAGCCTTAGTGAATCTTGTTATGCCCACGTTCAGTGATATCCCTGGAAGGCCTGCTCTTCTAGAAAACAAAGAAGCAGAGGATATGTGGAAGAGAGAAGTGGGGGGGGGCAACTGGGAAAAGTGGAAGGAGGATGGGAGACTGCAGTCAGAAGTATTGCATGAGAGAAGAATAGACAAATAAAAAGAGAGAGAAGGAAAGGAAGAATGGAAGGAAGGAGGGAGGGGAGGAGGAAGGAGAGAAGGAGGGAAAGAAGGGAAGGAAGGAAAGAAGGAAAGAAGGAGGGAAGGAAGGAAGGAAGGAAGGAAGGAAGGAAAGAAGGAGGGAAGGAAGGAGGGAAGGAAGGAAGGAAGGAAGGAAGGGAAGAAGGAAGGAGGGAAGGAAGGAAGGAAGGGAAGAAGGAAGGGAGGAAGTGAGGCAAGAAGGAAAGAAGGAAGGATGGAAGGATAGAAGGAAGGAGGCAAGGAAGGAAGGAGGAAAGGAGGGAGCGAGTGAAAGAGAAAAGGAGAGAAGTCAGGAAACCTTGCCACCTAAACAGGACAAGTTTTTGTATTATACTACCAAAGTCCCTTTTTAACAGTGGTTTTTAATTTCAGACACAGTTTTGCAACATAGAAATTTGAGTATACTAAGGGATATCTTTTTCTCAAAACAATTAATAGGGACAACAAATCGAATCCTGTGTTTGAGTTCTACTTGTCCCTCATCAAAGCTTGGCCTTCAGTGACCTGAATATCAAAGGATACATAGCGGAGCCCTCCTCCAGATTCTATGGATGAAGTGAGGGAAAGGGCTTAGTTCCTCCTCCCAAGAGAAGCAGAATCTTAGGAGGGGCCATGAGGTGTTGAAACTGAACATCAGCTGATCTCAGCTCAAAATTCTCTGTTACTCAGCAAACCTCAGGTCTCGCCAAGAAAGGCTGGACTTTTTTTTCTAGGTCGTTTCTGCTTCCTGTGTCTGCAGATTTCCTTTCCATTAGTAACAAGTGATTTTCTCCCGCAGCAGTGCGGAGTCCGAGCACTTCCAGCAGACACTTAGCTGGACCATGTCTCTGTCAGCTTCCGGCTATACACTCAGACCAGTTGCTCAACTGCTTTGACTTAACTTGAAACATCTGAAGTAGGTGAATAGTAAAAAGTATAAATAAAAAGAGAAAATTTGTCTTAAGATCTACACATGCATAAACTTCATACAATAATTATACATTCTGTATCCAAATTAGCACCCAAACACCATTGCCTGTACCACAGCTGCCTTCTCAAGCTTAGAGAAGTGTTATAATCCTCAAGAAGATCATCCAGGCAGACAGTGCCTTTCCAGTGTCCTCAAGATGAACTTTTCTTTGAGTTACCAACTATTGTCAGAACCAACACTCATTATTATCAATATCTTCAGCACCTGAATTGTCTTTTTTATCATCCTGTGCCTTCCTGTGACTATAACACCCCATACTGAGCAATGATTCTGGGTTACACAAGATGAAGATGAACATTTTTCTGCTATCTTGGGTAGCTGATGGAATCGCCAAGCCTTGTAACAGGGTGAGAAGTATGAGATTTCCTGTCATGAAGACCTGACTAGGGATATGTGGACCTCTCTATTGTTTTACATTTAGATTTGTGTACCTAGATACCTTATTACTTTTAAATTTTAATCAAACTCACTGAGCGAGAAAGACTGTCTAAATAAAATACCCTCAATGTTTTCGTTAAATTATTAAAGCAAGAACAGAGTTCATTAAGACCTAGAACATTTTTCAGGTAAATGCTCTATTGAACTAACTCAAAAAGTCAAAAGGAGTGATTATAATCTCTTGAAAAATTATAGGATTTCTTTGGGAAAAAATGGTTTACCCTCTTTGAAAGAATAATCTTAAAATCTTCCCTAAGAGACAGGAAGAAATTATTATCAAAAAGAGCTTCCTAAGGGAACCTAAGCATCATAGTTTTATCTGAATAAGTGCTGAGCTGTTAACTGAAGCAGATGAATATTCACACGCTAGTGCTAACGGTTCACCCATCTAAAATTTTCTATTGCCTCATCTTACTGTAGCTGCTAAAGCAGGTAGTTAGCACTGCTGCCTAATCCATCCGTTCTCCACCTCACAGATCCTCTTTAGAACCACCCAGACCTGTAGAATATGAACATTGCTTTTCCCTTTACAGATACTACCCAGGCTCGATCAGCACTGACTTCCTTTGATAAACTAGTATTTCCGACTTGTAATGAATTTTCATGATGATACTGGAAGTTGAATGCTTTAAGCTACTGTTTTGAAGAATCATTTAAAGTTTGGAGAAATACATAAAGTGGCTGGCAATTGACATTTATAAATGGCCGACAGAGGATCTAAAACAGAGCCACCCTTTCGTCGACCCAGTCATTCCTTCAACGTGCTTTTACTGAATGCCACCAAGTAATAACCATTGAAGTTTAACATTAAAAAAGCTTTCCTTAATGATATTTTAATTGCAGTGAAGGAAACAGAATAAAATAAGTGAGTAGAGGATTAGATTATACAGCATGGGAAAGACAGTAAAGTAGCCGAAAGGGTAGGGGATAAGGAGCGACAGCTTTCGAGAGAGAAATTAGTGTCTGTGGATGTGACACTGGAGCAGATGCGGATAGTGTGAAGGAGCCAGCCAGCCAAGAAAATGCAACACCAATCAAAGCAAAAGCAAACACAAAGCTTCCAATACCAAACAAATGAAAGAACAAAAATAACAGAATAGGATGCAGTGACAGTCAGGGAAGAATGAGATGGAACATTAGTAAATTTTCAGTGGATACTAACAAGGTTTCATTTATGCTTTAAAAAAAAACACAAACGCCGGGCGGTGGTGGCGCACGCTTTTAATCCCAGCACTCGGGAGACAGAGGCAGGCGGATCTCTGTGAGTTCGAGGCCAGCCTGGTCTACAAGAGCTAGGTCCAGGACAGGCTCTAACAAAGCTGCAGAGAAACCCTGTCTTGAAAAACCAAAAAAAAGAAAAAAAAAAAAAGAAAAAAAAACAAAAAACGACTCTTTCTAGAGGAATTACAACCGTCAAAATTGGCAGAAGGAAGTTGCCCTGTTAGCCGACACAGGCAGTAGCAGTGAACTTGGTGAGGGTCATGATTCAAAGGCAGAGTCAGTGTTGGCAAGTAGAATATGTGTGGGGGTAAAACAAAGAGGCTGTCAGAGGTGCCTGTTACATTTTAGCTGCAGATCCACTCCTGTCTGCAGTGAAGCAGCAACATCTCTCCCCTGTGTAAACAGAGACTGGGCATTGTTTCCCAGCTGCCCAGACCTGAACAATCACACAGAAACTGTATTAATTACAACACCACTTGG